>NW_024881791.1:0-701958 GCF_019059575.1 Amphibalanus amphitrite | reverse complement strand
CGAACCGAGCGCGTCAGTTTCTGGAGCTGAAGTTTGGCCCTGGGGTGGTGGAAAATCCCAGTATCCGCAGCCGAGTGTATGGCGCTGCGTGCGGAACGACCGGGAGACGTTGATATGAACGACCCGTGGCGGGACGAGCTGTGATTGGACGACCCGTGGCGGGACGACCTGTGATTGGACGACCCGTGGCGGGACGAGCTGTGATTGGACGACCCGTGGCGGGACGAGCTGTGTGTGGACGACCCGTGGCGGGACGAGCTGTGGTATGGACGACCCGTGGCGGGACGAGCTGTGATGGACGACCCGTGGCGGGACGAACTGTGATTGGACGGTCAGGGGAGTTACGGTAAACAACGTTGAACAAGTATGTAAAAAAAAGCTTGACTGCAGCTGTCAGCTAAAAGTTATGGAACTTGTAAACAAACTATTATACGAGCGGGTTTCGAATATCTTGTATTCGGGTTATTCGGTACCTTTTTCTTAATGCCATTTGAGTACAGGCAGATCCATTTTTCCTAAGCAATGGTTGGTAAGCCCAAGATAGTAGGCCAATGAATGAGTTTACTGCCTCTCAATCGTGAATCGAGATTTTCATCTTAACTTTTTACCTTTGTGATAATCTCAAGTCAGCGTGATAATCTCAAGTTATGTGGTTGCATTTTTGTTGTACGAGTTCGTATCTAGTCATAGGTTTTGTCTCAACCATATTATGTTTTATCTGCAATGAGGTATTTTCCATTATGTGTAGATAAAAGTGTGCCAAATGTTAATATTTGTAACCATGCATAGGTATCGCGAGTTTTCACGATATCAGTGTGTATATTTTGATAGCCATTTGAGTGTGAAAACAATCTAGATCTGAATATAAAAAATATACGCCTTTTTCAACTACTTCATATTTTTCCGTTGAATAGCAAAATGAAGCTTATTCGCATTCGGATATGTATATTCTTCCATCTGCGCTCCCGCTTTCTGTGCGACGGGCAAATAAAATAATTGTGATCGAACCCCATTGTGAACACTTACAAAATGGAAGTGCTGTTTTTGGGTAACGTTGAGAAGTTTTGGTACTTGTGAATAACTGCTTATGATTTAGTGCAGTCAAAACACAATGGAATTGGACAACGTAAAAATACTGTCGATTCGCCTTATCGTTCCCTTTGACCGTTTCCTCTTGCCAGTTTATCGTTACCTACTTATCAGTTTATCGCTAATGCCCTGCCTTTTACGGGGAGTCTCGAAAGTGTGTAACTTCGTCTGCTTAGTGCTTCCGTGTTAAAATGATCAGCACCGAATGCTCGATCGAAAGAATCACCATACATATGCACCAATGACTTACAAAAATATGTATTATGGAGGCACATTACGGCACAAGACAGACACGGTACACATGATAATACAAAAGACAGACTTGTTCTAGCGATGTTTGTGAGGGGACGAAGCGAAACTGACTGGTCTCGTGCCAGCCCTATCGCCCCGCCGACAGGAGACTCTCATTGTCGCTGTCGACGACTGACCGAGCTCAGTGCTCGGCGGCGCGGGCCAGCGCCTCGGCTGTGCGCGGCAAAGTGGGCCGACTTGGCGGCAGCCACCTCAGGGGTGTCGGCGACGGGCGCCGGGCCGGCCAGCACGGCGCTCGGGCCCACCGGCAGGTTGGTGCCGGCCACGCGGAAGCCGAGCGCGTCCGACACGTAGCTGACCTTCTGCGGGATGCCATACGAGTCGACGTAGCTGTAGGAGCCGCGCACCACGCCGTCGGCCGTCTTCACCTCGTTCTTGGCAGAGTTGACGTCGGCGTAGCCGTAGTTGTACTGGCCCAGCTCGTCCTGGCTGTGGTGCTGCGAGCTGGCGGACGCGGGCACGGCGGCGTACGGAGCAGCGGCGTAGGTAGCAGCGGCGTAAGGGGCAGCGGCGTAGGTAGCAGCGGCGTACGGAGCGGCAGCATAGGTAGCAGCAGCGTACGGAGCGGCAGCATAGGTAGCGGCAGCGTACGGAGCGGCGTAGGTAGCAGCGGCGTACGGAGCGGCGGCGTAGGTGGCGGCGGGGGCGTAGCCGTGCACGGGGTTGACTGCTGTGTAGCCGTAGCTGAAGCGCGCTCCGACCGGTCCGGCGGAGTAGTAGCCGGCCCGGGCGGCCGCGATCAGGGCGCACACAATCTAAAAAGGACAGAGAGAGAGGACACGAAGTTAGATCAAAACAATGGGCTCTACTCTCCGCACATTTGCCTACACAACAGCAGTAGAATGGTCAGACATGTTAAACCGATCAGATTGTCAGATATTTCAAGCTTTTTTGCCTCTGATGCCGATTTGGTCACTCTACAATCTACATCGCATCTATGCAGCTGTGCCATGCGTAAGAACAGCCTAGGTAGCAGCGGCGTTCTTACTTCTTAGTCTACTGTCTACTGGCTGTGCGCTGTCTACGGCATACCTGCCACTCGCCAGCAAACCTCTCTGATACTCACCAGAACCTTCATGTTGGCTTTCGGAGCGGTGGGCTGCGTCGACGACCGATGAGTGTCTGCTGTGGGAGCGCGCGCGGCCGCCTATATAGTGGCCGGCGGCCGGCGGCCTTGCTGGCGGGGGCGCGGCAGGGCACCCGGACGCCAAATGGGCCCACTGTTTGGCGTGGCGCACCGTCATACCTGCGCTGAGAAACCGCCCAGCTCTCGGAGGTCACAGAAGACACGGCCCCATTGCAATCGATCGCGGCTCCCTTCGAGGCTCCCTTCGCACAATAAAAAATAGAAATATGACAACTGATGACCTCACCTATGATCCGACCGATGTACATATTTTCTAAATGTCTTGTTAACGACGTTCTATAACGTTGTAATGCCCTTGAGTTGAGTCGTTCAGCCCTAGTTATTCAACGACAAAAATCTGTGACAAAAAAAAATCGAATTCGTGTCTACGAGTAAGTCGCAAGGAAGGAAGCGTCGCTCAAATTGCCTCGCCTTTCCCTAGGTACCAATTATATCAATCCTGAAACATCAAAGGTCAGGTGGGTGACGGCTTGGCTTAGCCTCCAAGTGCGTCTTTTTTGCCAAACACGCCATGTAGGTAGGTATCAAGATGTCTTATTGACAGAAACGCCAATGCCTGTAGCGAGCCAGATTACAACCTTTAGGTCGAAGCGGCGCACTTCAACCGTGACCAGGTCAGCCGAAGGACAGTCGTCAGGGATGATCCACGAGCAATATTCAATATCGTCCTCCGATCCTGAGCATGCAGGCTTTGCATCAGCTTGGAAAAGGGGGAATATTTGTTTCTGGTCCCTAAAAAGCTGTTTCTGGCACCTAATTGCTGATCAGCCCCAAAATGCTTATTCGACCCTAATATCTGAATCTGGCACCTAATTGCTTCCACACAGCCTAAAGTTGCCAGATCGTCTAGTTGAACTCCGTATTTGCTGTTTGCTGATTCAGCACCAAAACCAAAACATCCAGCACCTATTTTATTCCACGTTTGCCTACCTAATTCGCGTAATCTTCCTGATTTTATGTATCCTAACAACATGAACGTTGCATTCGGTGATGTCAAGTGCCATTTTCGCCAGTGGAGATAATTATTAATGCCATTTCTAGCCAAAAGAGAATCACTAGCCAGCTATGGTGCAGCATAGCAAGACGCTCCTATACCAGCCCGCTATGTAGAGACTAGAGATTATTGCACCCTCAGCCATTTTAACGTGACAAGTTTGGATCCGTCACTTCCAGCCAGGCTCTCAGGTCATAAACTGGAGTAAAGCAAAATGTCAACTCTGAACAGACATTGCCACACAACCGGCCTTCTTTTCAATATTATTAGCTTTCTGCAATCATCGTCTGACTCCATCTCGATCAAACGCAGCATCCGGTTTCTACAGGGGCGTTTGACTGACCGGCCACACAATAACCAAAAACAAAATCAAAGCTTCATGCACATGTCCGTGAACTTAGCGACGTATACGTATACGTATTCAGCGACGAATTCCAAATCACTTCAGATTCATGGCATGGGTTAAGTTGACCATGCTGAACACGAATATGACATTTATTTTAACTTTTGAGCTGATCTTCATGGTTAAAATCCGGTTTAAATGACGGGGAACCGCATAACGTCGCGAAAATAAAAACCCACGAATTCCAAAGTATGTGCAAAATGTAGAGCTCATCCAGATCTAACGTCCGTGGCAGAATCCAAGCTCGTGGCTCTTTAACTTCATGGTTAAAATCCGGTTTAAATGACGGGGAACCGCATAACGTCGCAAAAATAAAAACCCACGAATTCCAAAGTATGTGCAAAATGTAGAGCTCATCGAGATCTAACGTCCGTGGAAGAATTCAAGTTCGTGGCTCTTTAACTTCATGGTTAATATCTGGTTTAAATGACGGGGAACCGCATAACGTCGCGAAAATAAAAACCCACGAATTCCAAAGTATGTGCAAAATGTAGAGCTCATCCAGATCTAACGTCCGTGGAAGAAACCAAGTTCGTGGCTCTTTAACTTCATGGTTTATATCTGGTTTAAATGACGGGGAACCGCATAACGTCGCGAAAATAAAAACCCACGAACTCCAAAGTATATGCAAAATGTAGAGCTCATCCAGATCTAACGTCCGTGGAAGAATCCAAGCTCGTGACTCATCGCCTTCATGGTTAAAATCCGGTTTAAATGACGAGGAACCGCATAACGTCGCGAAAATAAAAACCCACGAATTCCAAAGTATGTGCAAAATGTAGAGCTCATCCAGATCTAACGTCCGTGGCAGAATCCAAGCTCGTGGCTCTTTAACTTCATGGTTAAAATCCGGTTTAAATGACGGGGAACCGCAAAACGTCGCGAAAATAAAAACCCACGAATTCCAAAGTATGTGCAAAATCTAGAGCTCATCCAGATCTAACGTCCGTGGAAGAATCTAAGTTCGTGGCTCTTTAACTTCATGGTTAATATCTGGTTTAAATGACAGGGAACCGCATAACGTCGCGAAAATAAAAACCCACGAATTCCAAAGTATGTGCAAAATGTAGAGCTCATCCAGTTCTAACGTCCGTGGAAGAAACCAAGTTCGTGTCTTTTTAACTTTATGGTTAATATCTGGTTTAAATGACGGGGAACCGCATAACGTCGCGAAAATAAAAACCCAGGAATTCCAAAGTATATCCAAAATGTAGAGCTAATCCAGATCTAACGTCCGTGGAAGAATCCAAGCTCATGGCTCTTTAACTTCATGGTTAAAATCCGGTTTAAATGACGGGGAACCGCATAACGTCGCGAAAATAAAAACCCACGAATTCCAAAGTATTTGCAAAATGTAGAGCTCATCCAGATCTAACGTCCGTGGCAGAATCCAAGCTCTTGGCTCTTTAACTTCATGGTTAAAATCCGATTTAAATGACGGGGAACCGCATAACGTCGCGAAAATAAAAACCCACGAATTCAAAAGTATGTGCAAAATGTAGAGCTCATCGAGATCTAACGTCCGTGGAAGAATCCAAGCTCGTGGCCAGGGATGCGGAGCCGGAGCCGAAGCCGGAGCCGGAGCCGCCGGAGCCGGCATATTTTGCCCGGAGCCGGAGCCGGAGCCGGAGCCGTGAAACAATGTAGCCCGGAGTCGGAGCCGGAGCCGGAGCCGTCAAAAAAGGGGGCGACTCCGGCTCCTTTTCTTTAGAGGAAACAATTATTTACCTAGTTCGGTTTGACAGTAGGGACCGTCGAGGTCCTGGTCAGTGTTCTCTACCTTCAGTGTTCGCATACACGGTTACACCTCGCCTCGCATTCAAAGCAATGCTGCCACCACCTACAAGGCGTAAAACAATGTGGTATTCAAAATAGCCTTGTTATACAAATACAGTAGCAACGTGCACCAATCCCATCGCCTTTTTTCTTCCACCCGTATCTAATTGATCGCATAGGGGATGTACTTAGTAGAAGCCGGAGCCGGAGCCGCCGGAGCCGGAGCCGCTGGAGCCGGATCATTTTACTCGGAGCCGGAGCCGGAGCCGGAGCCGCCATGACATTTCACCCGGAGCCGGAGCCGGAGCCGGAGCCGATTTTTTTCTCCGGAGCCGGAGCCGGAGTCGGAGCCGTCTGAAATTTCCACGGCTCCGCATCCCTGCTCGTGGCTCTTTAACTTCATGGTTAAAATCCGGTTTAATGACGGGGAACCGCATAACGTCGCGAAAATAAAAACCCACGAATTCCAAAGCATGTGCAAAATGTAGAGCTCATCCAGATCTAACGTCTGTGGAATAATCCAAGTTCGTGGCTTTTTAACTTCATGGTTAATATCTGGTTTAAATGACGGGGAACCGCATAACGTCGCGAAAATAAAAACCCACGAATTCCAAAGTATATGCAAAATGTAGAGCTTATCCAGATCTAACGTCCGTGGAAGAATCCAAGCTCGTGGCTCAACGCCGTCATGGTTAAAATCCGGTTTAAATGACGGGGAACCGCATAACGTCGCGAAAATAAAAACCCACGAATTCCAAAGTATGTGCAAAATGTAGAGCTCATCCAGATCTAACGTCCGTGGCAGAATCCAAGCTCGTGGCTCTTTAACGTCATGGTTAAAATGCGGCTTAAATGACGGGGAACCGCATAACGTCGCGAAAATAAAAACCCACGAATTCCAAAGTATGTGCAAAATGTAGAGCTCATCCAGATCTAACGTCCGTGGAAGAATACAAGTTCGTGGCTCTTTAACTTAATGGTTAATATCTGGTTTAAATGACGGGGAACCGCATAACGTCGCGAAAATAAAAACCCACGAATTCCAAAGTATGTGCAAAATGTAGAGCTCATCCAGTTCTAACGTCCGTGGAAGAAACCAAGTTCGTGGCTCTTTAACTTCATGGTTAATATCTGGTTTAAATGACGGGGAACCGCATAACGTCGCGAAAATAAAAACCCACGAATTCCAAAGTATATCCAAAATGTAGAGCTCATCCAGATCTAACGTCCGTGGAAGAATCCAAGCTCGTGGCTCAACGCCTTCATGGTTAAAATCCGGTTTAAATGACGGGGAACCGCATAACGTCGCGAAAATAAAAACCCACGAATTTCAAAGTATGTGCAAAATGTAGAGCTCATCGAGATCTAACGTCCGTGGAAGAATCCAAGCTCGTGGCTCTTTAACTTCATGGTTAAAATCCAGTTTAAATGACGGGGAACCGCATAACGTCGCGAAAATAAAAACCCACGAATTCCAAAGTATGTGCAAAATGTAGAGCTCATCCAGATCTAACGTCCGTGGCAGAATCCAAGCTCGTGGCTCTTTAACGTCATGGTTAAAATGCGGCTTAAATGACGGGGAACCGCATAACGTCGCGAAAATAAAAACCCACGAATTCCAAAGTATGTGCAAAATGTAGAGCTCATCCAGATCTAACGTCCGTGGAAGAATCCAAGTTCGTGGCTCTTTAACTTAATGGTTAATATCTGGTTTAAATGACGGGGAACCGCATAACGTCGCGAAAATAAAAACCCACGAATTCCAAAGTATGTGCAAAATGTAGAGCTCATCCAGATCTAACGTCCGTGGAAGAAACCAAGTTCGTGGCTCTTTAACTCCATGGTTAATATCTGGTTGAAATGACGGGGAACCGCATAACGTCGCGAAAATAAAAACCCACGAATTCCAAAGTATGTGCAAAATGTAGAGCTCATCCAGATCTAACGTCCGTGGCAGAATCCAAGCTCGTGGCTCTTTAACGTCATGGTTAAAATGCGGCTTAAATGACGGGGAACCGCATAACGTCGCGAAAATAAAAACCCACGAATTCCAAAGTATGTGCAAAATGTAGAGCTCATCCAGATCTAACGTCCGTGGAAGAATACAAGTTCGTGGCTCTTTAACTTAATGGTTAATATCTGGTTTAAATGACGGGGAACCGCATAACGTCGCGAAAATAAAAACCCACGAATTCCAAAGTATGTGCAAAATGTAGAGCTCATCCAGTTCTAACGTCCGTGGAAGAAACCAAGTTCGTGGCTCTTTAACTTCATGGTTAATATCTGGTTTAAATGACGGGGAACCGCATAACGTCGCGAAAATAAAAACCCACGAATTCCAAAGTATATCCAAAATGTAGAGCTCATCCAGATCTAACGTCCGTGGAAGAATCCAAGCTCGTGGCTCAACGCCTTCATGGTTAAAATCCGGTTTAAATGACGGGGAACCGCATAACGTCGCGAAAATAAAAACCCACGAATTTCAAAGTATGTGCAAAATGTAGAGCTCATCGAGATCTAACGTCCGTGGAAGAATCCAAGCTCGTGGCTCTTTAACTTCATGGTTAAAATCCAGTTTAAATGACGGGGAACCGCATAACGTCGCGAAAATAAAAACCCACGAATTCCAAAGTATGTGCAAAATGTAGAGCTCATCCAGATCTAACGTCCGTGGCAGAATCCAAGCTCGTGGCTCTTTAACGTCATGGTTAAAATGCGGCTTAAATGACGGGGAACCGCATAACGTCGCGAAAATAAAAACCCACGAATTCCAAAGTATGTGCAAAATGTAGAGCTCATCCAGATCTAACGTCCGTGGAAGAATCCAAGTTCGTGGCTCTTTAACTTAATGGTTAATATCTGGTTTAAATGACGGGGAACCGCATAACGTCGCGAAAATAAAAACCCACGAATTCCAAAGTATGTGCAAAATGTAGAGCTCATCCAGTTCTAACGTCCGTGGAAGAAACCAAGTTCGTGGCTCTTTAACTTCATGGTTAATATCTGGTTTAAATGACGGGGAACCGCATAACGTCGCGAAAATAAAAACCCACGAATTCCAAAGTATGTGCAAAATGTAGAGCTCATCCAGTTCTAACGTCCGTGGAAGAAACCAAGTTCGTGGCTCTTTAACTTCATGGTTAATATCTGGTTTAAATGACGGGGAACCGCATAACGTCGCGAAAATAAAAACCCACGAATTCCAAAGTATATCCAAAATGTAGAGCTCATCCAGATCTAACGTCCGTGGAAGAATCCAAGCTCGTGGCTCAACGCCTTCATGGTTAAAATCCGGTTTAAATGACGGGGAACCGCATAACGTCGCGAAAATAAAAACCCACGAATTTCAAAGTATGTGCAAAATGTAGAGCTCATCGAGATCTAACGTCCGTGGAAGAATCCAAGCTCGTGGCTCTTTAACTTCATGGTTAAAATCCAGTTTAAATGACGGGGAACCGCATAACGTCGCGAAAATAAAAACCCACGAATTCCAAAGTATGTGCAAAATGTAGAGCTCATCCAGATCTAACGTCCGTGGCAGAATCCAAGCTCGTGGCTCTTTAACTTCATGGTTAAAATCCGGCTTAAATGACGGGGAACCGCATAACGTCGCGAAAATAAAAACCCACGAATTCCAAAGTATATGCAAAATGTAGAGCTCATCCAGATCTAACGTCCGTGGAATAATCCAAGCACGGATTTTAACCATGAAGTTAAAGAGCCACGAGCTTGGATTCTGCCACGGACGTTATATCTGGATGAGCTCTACATTTTGCACATACTTTGGAATTCGTGGGTTTTTATTTTCGCGACGTTATGCGGTTCCTCGTCATTTAAACCGGATTTTAACCATGAAGGCGATGAGTCACTAGCTTGGATTCTTCCACGGACGTTAGATCTGGATGAGCTCTACATTTTGCATATACTTTGGAGTTCGTGGGTTTTTATTTTCGCGACGTTATGCGGTTCCCCGTCATTTAAACCAGATATAAACCATGAAGTTAAAGAGCCACGAACTTGGTTTCTTCCACGGACGTTAGATCTGGATGAGCTCTACATTTTGCACATACTTTGGAATTCGTGGGTTTTTATTTTCGCGACGTTATGCGGTTCCCCGTCATTTAAACCAGATATTAACCATGAAGTTAAAGAGCCACGAACTTGAATTCTTCCACGGACGTTAGATCTCGATGAGCTCTACATTTTGCACATACTTTGGAATTCGTGGGTTTTTATTTTTGCGACGTTATGCGGTTCCCCGTCATTTAAACCGGATTTTAACCATGAAGTTAAAGAGCCACGAGCTTGGATTCTGCCACGGACGTTAGATCTGGATGAGCTCTACATTTTGCACATACTTTGGAATTCGTGGGTTTTTATTTTCGCGACGTTATGCGGTTCCCCGTCATTTAAACCGGATTTTAACCATGAAGTTAAAGAGCCACGAGCTTGGATTCTTCCACGGAAGTTAGATCTCGATGAGCTCTACATTTTGCACATACTTTGGAATTCGTGGGTTTTTATTTTCGCGACGTTATGCGGTTCCCCGTCATTTAAATCGGATTTTAACCATGAAGTTAACCCTCGCCCGTAAACGGCGATCTGCCACCTTCGCCCATGCAGGGGGGGGGGGGTTGGTGCGACCCCCCCCTTGGCGTTTGAAAACGGAGCGTCGTAGAGCTTAGCGGAAAAGACCAACGGATTGCTCTCGCCGAGATCTCGCGATTGGTGGTATATTTTTTGGTCCTAGGTCAACATTTGACCTACTTTTGACCGGTCAAAGGTCAAATTTTCGGAAAAATAGACTTTTTTCAACTTTCCGCGGCGATTGCGGCAAAACGGTGGGCGATATCGACTTGAAACCTTCACTATCGTGTTCCTTGATCAATTCTCTATCGTTTGGTATGTATTTCGTTTCCCTAGCTCTAAAAATGGCGCGTTGGGAGCGCCGGAAGTCGGCAAGGTCACAGTCGGCGGCAGAAATTCGAAAAATCAAAATTTAAATTTTTGAAATCTGATTGTATTTTTGGATTTGGGAGGTCCATTTGCTCCCTATAGACGCTAATATTGCTGCATATTCCCATTGAGGTGACAAGAATTAGCAAAATAGTGGTTCGGGCGCTTTTCAAAAATAGTACCGGACGCTGTTCCTCTTGTGACGTCATAGCTCCGTGACCTGACCTGACCTGGTCAAGTTTCTTATACCATATGATAGCCAATACTTGCCCCAACATGCATGGGAAGTTTCATCACGATCCATCAACCGATGTCCGTACCACCGGCAGGAAACCTCGGGCGTTGGTACTCAGTTTGTGAAAATCCGGCCGGAGGCTGTTCCCTTTGTGACGTCATAACTCCGTGACCTGACATGACCCGGTCAAATTTTTTCTATCAAAAGATGCGCAAGGTTTGCCCCATAAGGTACCCAAAATTTGGCGGCGCTGCGCGCCGCTGTTTTTGCACTATTTCCGAAAAACCTCAGGGGGGGGGGTTGCACCAACCCCCCCCCTACATGGGCGAGGGTTAAAGAGCCAAGAGCTTGGGTTCTGCCACGGACGTTAGATCTGGATGAGCTCTACATTTTGCACATACTTTGGAATTCGTGGGTTTTTATTTTCGCGACGTTATGCGGTTCCCCGTCATTTAAACCGGATTTTAACCATGAAGTTAAAGAGCCACGAGCTTGGATTCTTCCACGGACGTTAGATCTGGATTAGCTCTACATTTTGGATATACTTTGGAATTCGTGGGTTTTTATTTTCGCGACGTTATGCGGTTCCCCGTCATTTAAACCAGATATTAACCATGAAGTTAAAAAGCCACGAACTTGGTTTCTTCCACGGACGTTAGAACTGGATGAGCTCTACATTTTGCACATACTTTGGAATTCGTGGGTTTTTATTTTCGCGACGTTATGCGGTTCCCCGTCATTTAAACCAGATATTAACCATGAAGTTAAAGAGCCACGAACTTGGATTCTTCCACGGACGTTAGATCTGGATGAGCTCTACATTTTGCACATACTTTGGAATTCGTGGGTTTTTATTTTCGCGACGTTATGCGGTTCCCCGTCATTTAAACCGGATTTTAACCATGAAGATCAGCTCAAAAGTTAAAATAAATGTCATATTCGTGTTCAGCATGGTCAACTTAACCCATGCCATGAATCTGAAGTGATTTGGAATTCGTCGCTGAATACGTATACGTATACGTCGCTAAGTTCACGGACATTTCATGCACACATATGCCATACGTAAGAAACGGATGAAAAAGGCACAACCACGGCACAACTCTGCGCGGCAAACAACGGACAATAACCCGGTTTACATAGCATATTTGACGAGGCTCTAGCTCGTTAATTTGGCGATAATTTCGATGCAGTGGTCTTCAAATATTTAGAGGGGATCATTTTGTAAATTGCACAGCACCATTGGCATCTTTTGCAACATCACGGACGGAGATATAAGCTTGCAACAAACCCTATGTAAACGCGTCTAATGTCCCACGCAAGATCCCGCGTTTCTTCAGCGGCCTTGAACGGAATGAAAACATTACATTTCTTTTTTGGAGCTATTTGATGACGTCAAAAAATACCATACCCGTTTTAATGGTCAAAATCGAGACAATTACTCACAAAAATGTTTCCCTTTAAGCATTACAGATAAATGCTTTTAAATATTTAAATGACATTGTTTTTTCAAACAAATTAATATTATTTGCTTACTTAAACGTCATATACAATGCTGAGATCACTACGGGGCTGTCTTAGAGTGTAGCTGCACTGGCAACCTTTAGGCTAGACTCCAGGGGTCATTATACCAGAACAACATGATTCTACCAGCCAGTAGTTCATTTTTCTACTAGATTGGTGCTACGCTCAGCATTTAGGTGCCAGATTCAGAAAAAAGAATAAGGCGTACCGATGAATAGGTGCCAGAAACAGCTAATTAAGGTCATTTTCCATGATTGGTGCTGGTATCCACCAAATAGGTGCTGAGGACCAATTTTGGGGCGAGTCAGCTTTTAGGTGCCAGAAATAGCTTTTCTGGGACGCAATTAAATGGCGTCCTTGGAAAAGGGAAGCTGCTGGTACCGGATTGGAAATGATGTGACTTATAGCTCCTCCGCTTAGCCTCCAAGTGCGTCTTTTTTGCCAAACACGCCATGTAGGTAGGTATCAAGATGTCTTATTGACAGAAACACCAATGCCTGTAGCGAGCCAGATTACAACCTTTAGTCGAAGCAGCGCACTTCAACCGTGACCAGGTCAGCCGAAGGACAGTCGTCAGGGATGATCCACGAGCAATATTCAATATCGTCCTCCGATCCTGAGCATGCAGGCTTTGCATCAGCTTGGAAAAGGGAAGCTGCTGGTACCGGATTGGAAATGATGTGACTTATAGCTCCTCCGCTAGGAAACCCAAGGCTTCGACAGAGTACTTGAGCATCGGCATCGGTCAAGCCACCACAAACGGTGTACCGACGCCAGAAGTATCCATCCATGTCGAAGTGCTCAAGAATTCCAGTCTGGCAGCTACTGTTATCAAGTCTAAGCAAAATACGGTGCGTGCGCGATTCTGCATGAACACAACGACAGAAGCCTTCATAGCAACCCAGTTTCGTGGATGTTGCAGCACACTGACTTGGGGTGTTACAACGATCTCCGTATTCAGCCCCCAGCGAACACCTAACGTTAAATTCTTTCCAGAAGCCCTCTGCACAAGTGCACACGCCATTCACACACGCCGCGTTGCTGGTGCGGAAGTGGCACTGGGCGGTGCTGTTACACGACTCGTCCAGTCGAGGGTAGGCCCGGCAGGTGATGTTGCCGTCGTTCCAGTAGTTAGGTCGGCAGGAGCAGCGCTGGCCGCCGTCGCACATTGCCCGCCGACTGTCGCAGTCTTCAGAGACGGTGCAGACTTCCGAGAGCCGCGCTCTGCGGCACGCCCCGGCGTCTGCCAGCAGTCCCCGGCGGCACGCGCACACGCCGTCAGTGCACGCCGAGTCGGTCACGGCGCCCAGACAGTCTGCGTCCCGGCGGCACGGCTCAGAGAGACGCGGGTAGGGCAGGCACCGGCCGGCCACCACCTCTTGGAGACCTTCCCCGCACCGGCACCGGCCGTCGGCGCCGCACTCGGTGTCTTCTTGCAGCTCGCTGCACTCGGTGTCAGTTCGGCACGGCGCACCCAGCACCGGGGGCAGCGGGTCACGCCGGCGGGATACGGCGGCCAGAGTCGCCGCGAGGCTGTCTAGGCGGCCGGAAATGTCGGCAAACCTGCGGTCAGAAGCACGCAGCAGTTCCTCCAGCATGGACATCAGTCTGTCATCGTTGTTCGGTGGCTTTTTTGGTGTCGGATTGTCGCCTTCTTTAGCAGCAGCGTTGGACACTATGGTCACCTGGCCATCGTCCTGAGAAGGGGTTTCTCTTAGATGGTCTCCGGGAGTATTTCTATAACTAGTCGGCTGAGCAAATCCAGCACTCGCTATAAGGATAAATAAAGACAGCAATAACATCGTCTCGACGAAATACTGCGTGCCTAGGCAGTTGTTCACCAATAAGAGCCACTTCAATTACACAGGACGGCCCCACGTCTCCCACGTAATCGGAACTACTCTCTGGCGCGGCGTGGCCAAAACTGCCAGTGATTTCAACCCTACAAGCTGACCCATTATACAGCCGAGCGCTCACTGTTTACATATACCGGGTGCGAACATGTCTGGTCGGGGCCTGGACGCCTGCTGGTGACTGTATGCGGACTGCATAGACAATACTTGTCTGCTATACTGATCATCTGTCAGCAGGGCAACGCGAAGTCTGTCGACTGCAACTAAGCACATATGTAGTGCGTCGCCACATAGTCCTCTCAAAAGGAGATATTTGCCTAGCTTCCAACTCAGCGTTGACCTGCGCCCCTCGGGCCCGCTAGAAAATACATGCATTGAATGATTCTTACCTTCTCAATCAAGTTAATGAATCCGTCAATTTCACAGTTCCGCTATCAACGACCAACCGCTCTCATATGATAGCCGCGACCGCCTTGGCCGCGACCATGGGAGTCTTGGCGATTTACGAGTCGCGTGCGCCGCCAGACTTGTCTGTGGCAGTCAACTTATGTCCTTCTCACGCCATGTGTAAGTTAAGTGTAACTGGAGAGACATAAGCGGCGGATATAGACGTCGTGCCATTGGTCATGCTTGAACGCGACTGTTGCAAGGTCGTCTGAAAGCCACGCGATGGGACCGCCACCACACCCGTCTCTGCTGCGCAGTCCGAGGGGGGGGGGGGGACACTACACCTGATGTAGGTATGCTACACACTGACTCGGAGCCAATCACTTATCGGATATTTCCGCTGTTGCCTTATGGTTTTCGTAAACGACGGACCGGCTGATCATAAACGGTATCTTCAGACTTATCCTAGACCCTAGTTCTGCTCTCCAGCTTCTAAAATCAAAATAGTTCCTCACCCATTCTGCGAAATAGTATCACTACCTTCATCCACATTCATCAATAATCAGTTATGTCGTAAATACCAAACACCACAGAAAAGATTAGAACGTTTACGTACCGTTAGGCGGCATAGCTTATAAAAACGGGGCAGTCTTTAGGCTCAGGGTCAGGGCCAGTGCTCTCGCCTCTCTCATATGGGTACGGCCGTCCACCCAGAGTGCCAGTGGCGGGGCGGGGCGGGGCTGCGGATTGCCGACCGGTGTGGTCTATCGGTTAGTGGTGCCGACCGGTCGACATTCTACCAGTGCTGGCGCGGTGCCGCGAGCTGTGCGGGTAGCCTAACTCACAGGGAGGTGCCGGACAGCGGCACGGGGACGACAGCCCGCTGCATAACGTAATCCTGGTATGTATTTCATTCTCAGCTCTCGTGAACTTATGCTACACTGTAGCGGCTAATAACCACGCTTCGTGGCATGTAATTAGCATCCGAGAGGGCCAATCAATTTTACTCCATAATTTTCAACCACTTACGATGAAGTGCCCGTCAATTTTATGACTTTTTAGGTCTGTACAAAAACCCAACCTTTTGATTTGCAAGCGCAGGTTAAAACCAAGTTAAAACCCTCGGACACGGCCCAGGCCGAAAAAATGGTTACTCAAGGCTTGGTATAAAAGTACAAATCAGCTGTGTTGGGTCGGGTATACGTATACACTATACAGTCAGCTGTGCCCAACAACTAACGAGACTCGACAGAACGCACGGTGCTCATACAAGTCAACCTCGTCAATTATGTGTTGTGTTGAGCCCACAAAGTCTCGTCAACACGCACTGTGCCTATGCTCACCGGCCCTCGAGTAATGAACTCAACGAGCCTCGACAGACCACACTGCGCCCTCCCATCAGTGAGCATCGGCACTGAGTGCTCTTCTCAGTGGGTGTCGGCAGCGCCTCCATTGTCCACACATAATCGGACAAACATCCGTCAAATGAAGCGCTGTTCTGGGACCGTTTTTATCCGCCGCTCGGCTGCGGGGCGGGCGTTGTTGTGAGCTCGGCGCGGCGATCAGAGGGGGTGTTACGCACGATAACTGGTCAGCTCCCGGTGGGGTGCAGTCATCTCTGACGGCAACCACAGCGGGCAGTTGTCAAACACCGACAGCGGCTATCTCACAACCATGAATACCAAACACTGCTGACGGACGACCTGGGGAACAGCAACAGATGGTGGTGACCGGTGCAAGGTCCCAGAGGCTACGTGGGCATGGAGGAGCCCCCGAGGGCCGAGGGTCACCTGGGTATGGCGGGGCCCCTGAGGGTCACCTGGGTAATAAGTGGGTATGGCGAGGCTCCTGAGGGTCACCTGGGTATGGCGAGGCTCTTGAGGGCGAACTGGGTATAGAGGGGTCCGTAAGAGCCACGGGGGTATGACCGGGTTTCCTGACGGCCACCTGGGTGTGTCTGAGCCTTTGAGATCGATCTAAGAGGCTAACTAACTGTCGACGACAATCAGTTCCTGCCCGTTGGACCGCTGGAATGGGTTTGCCACACCCTGGCTCTCAGCGCCAATGGGCCGGCACCGTCTACAGTATCCGCCGGCGCTCCTAGTCACGCCGGCCGCCGCCCACTGCGTACCCCCTGTCGATAGCCCCCCCCCCCCGCGGAGCCGACATCCGGCACTGGCCGTCAGCGGTCGGTCCGGCCGGGGCGGAGGCGGGGGCGGGGGCGGCGCAGGGCCTCCGGCCAGGGCGGGACCGTGACCGTGAGTCGCCGGCCGGCCGGCCTGCAAGGTCACGGCAGTTCACGGCAGCGCTGCCGGCCGGCGCCCAGGGCCGTGACCCGTGCCGCGCGGCAGGGGGGGGGGGGGGGAAGGGGCGACACTGACCGCGCCTATCAACGGGAACCAGACCACGGCGTTAGTCCACTGCATCGCAGCGGCGGTCCATTTATGACGGCGTGGGTGGGCACTGGGCATTTACAAAGCGACTGAAGCTGGGAATTTAGGTTCCGAAAAGGAACTGGGAAATTCGATAATCTGTCGGCTGTTTCAGAAAGTTTAACGCATTGAAGCACCCTTTGAACTTTCTTTCGCATAAAGTGAAGTGTTTCTTTATCGCTGATATTTTTTTTTTGTTCCCTTCACATTTGCCGTGAGATGGGAGGGAGGGGGGGAGGTTACGGTTTTTGGCCATCTTAGGTTTTCGCGTGTTAAGAAAACCACGATGCACAGCGCCGCGACACTTGATCTAGCTTACCATACGTCAATTTTGCATCATGTGTAAAAATTCCATCTCAGGTCACCCACTAAGGTCAGGTCACCAGCTCAAGTTAGGCAACCGTGTCTCTAAAAAGCTTAACGATCCTGTCATTCCTACAGCTTATCCCCTGGAAGATTTAACTTCGGTGTGTTGGGTGAGGGACGAGGGCATAAGCACAAACAACTTGTATACCCCAGATAACGACAACCATTTCTAGCGGATAACCTAGAGAGCATAGTGTTATAGCCCTCCCCCCCCCCACACACACGCACACATACACTGTCAAGTGTGACAACAGCACACCGATGCTTTAGCAGAAGCTGAACTGTTCTGAAAGGTTGTCCCTTATCACTATGCTGATTGCTGCATTTGATGGAAAATCATTACGTTTAAAATACATCTACGAAATTGATGATATATTTGACCATATGATGTGTTTTCAGTATAAACCAATGCGTGAGACATAAAGTTGACGTTCATTCACGTCTTATCACTTAAACTTTTTGAACTTTGTTTTGAACTCCTTGGCGTTTGCCGTCTGCTCGTCGTTGGGTAGCACGCACTGACTCCACTCGACTCTGTCGGGCATGTTGAGCAGCGGCGGGCAGGCCAACATCGAGCGGCCGATGCTCAACGGAAGCTTACCGGCCACCTTGTGGTACAGCTTGACGCCGCCGGGCAGCTCGACGTAGAGGTAGGGCGCGCCGGGCGGCGCCAGCTGCCGCACGTCCGAGAGCGGCGGCACCTCGTCCAGCGAGACACCCTCGCTGTCACAGTGGTCCTGGATGGCCTCCTTCAGCGCCGGCGCCACCCGCGACGGCACCGGCACGCACTGCACCTGCAGGTGCGACTGCTTGTAGTTGCGCTCGAAGAACACGACCGCCTTGTCCTCGGCGGCAAACAGCTGCTGCAGGCGCTGCTTGTAGGCGCCGATCTCCGCCCAGAGCTCGTCGTCGGCCTCTGTGGAGGCGCGCACGTGCTCCACGGGCAGGATCAGCACGTGGTCGGACACCAGGCCGCCCTTGGCCAGCGCCAAGTAGCACTTGTCGCCCACGTTCACCACTAGGTGTTTCTCCACCTCGGGGGACGCCAGGCAGAACCAGCAGGGGGTCGGCGGCGGCCGGTCGGCGCGCGGCTGCTGCCGACGTCGTTTGGCCGCCGGCTCGCCGCGTCCGTCCGTCGCGTAGAAGTACTGTTTGGCCGCGTCGTCTGCGCCGGCCGCGGCTGAGGCCATCTCCTCAGCCGAGAACGGACATTCGGTGACATCGGGCGGCTGTGTCACCAGATCGGCACGCGCCATCCGCGACATGGGCTCCAGGCCGAATGCGTACAGCCACTTAGCCTTCTCGGCGTTGAAGGCTGCTGCTAGCGAGATGAAGCGCGTGACGTGTGTCTGCTGGTCGCGTAGCACCTGGTGGTTGCGGTAGGGCAGCCGCTCGTAGTGCATGGCCAGGCCGCCGCTGAACACGTAGCGCGGCCGCAGACAGTAGAGCAGGCGCGCCGTCAGCAGCGAGCCCGTCTCCTCGGTGTAGACGCCGGCCGGCACGGCGGCGCGGCGCGTCACACCGCGCGGCCAGCCCGGTGTCAGCAGCACGTCCACACCGGCGGCGCTGGAGGCCAGCAGCGCCTGCTCCAGCGCGCGCACGTCGGCGGCGCTGGGGTGCTGGCCGTCGGCCGGCGCCAGGTAGGCCACGCTGACGCCGCCGGTGGAGGTGAACACACCCCGCTCGCCCAGCGCCACCACGTTCGGACACAGCTCGTCGTCGTCGGCGTCCGGGTGGAGGTGGCGCGGCAGCCGGCCGGCCGAGCCGAGCACGTACGTCTGCAGCGGCACGCGCCGGCTGCCCTCCCGGTATGCGGCCCACTCGCTGTTGTCCCCGCTGCCGAAGAAGTTGCCGCAGCAGAGCAGGAATTCAAATGGGCCATTCTTTTTGTTAACCGTCGCAACACGGTTGAAAACTTGATTGAATTTGCCATCGATGTTGCCACACACAAGTATTTTCACTGGTGGCATTGCACTGTGTTGTAGATAGTAGATATGAAAAATGTCCTTTTATAATCTTCCAAGTAACAAAAGTGGCTCTTGTAAAGCTGGCACCATTGGCAAATGAGACAAGTTTGCAGCTTGAAGTGCTGGTATCAGGAGTTTCTCTTCACGGCTTCTTTGGCATGATGTGCTGATAACCTGGAAAAGAAAATTCAATTGAATGAATGCACTCAGAACATAGTCACAAATCTATACTGTAATAAGTACTGAAAGCATTACAACTAAATGGATATCAGAATTCAGACTCGGCAATATCTGAAGATATCATGATGATGACTGTGGGAGAAGTTGCTGCCAGTTGAAGCCAATTGAATTTTGAGGCCATGCAAATTGAGGAAAAGTACACAGGCCTTGTCCAATTTTCATTGCAGATGCCGCTGATTTACTTTGGCATATAATCCAGTAATAGTAAAGCAGGAGTCACACTTTTTTCTTTCTTTTTTTTTGCAACCAAGGAGAGGTGCTGTTGATAAGGTTGTATGTTGTAGGTTTTAGGTAGTGAGCTTTAGGTTATAGGTTGTAGCTTTAGGTTGTAGGTAAGGTTAGGTCAGGTTTGGTTAGGTTTGGTTTGATTAGAAACTCAAGAAAGCATCTCTGGGTATAGCACCTCTCCTTGGTAAAAAAAAAACAAGTGTGATGCCTGCTTTATGACTACCTATAATCTTCCATTACCCAGTATTGCCCAAAAGAATGGTAAACATAGAGAATGGGCCTACTTAGTACGCCCTGCTTAGCATGGACCTTATCACCATCAGTCTTTCTGCTACATTTCATAGGTGGCTGTTAAAGCCAAATGTATGGTTTTTCAATGCTATATGAGTTCAAGACATTCTTAATCTGTAAATACTGGCCACTGGGTTCTATGGAGTAAGGTTTCATAGGTGACGCAGCACTCCATAAATTACAACATACCTACTGACATTAATCTATAACAAAACATTTCATCGTCACAAACAAGTACTTGTTTCCCATTGTTGACCTTGCACTTAAATATCACAAGATTATCACTATACTGAAACCATTTCAATTTCAACTTGAACTTCTTGTTCTGAAGCCAGTCTGTACTCTGTGACTGTACTGGTACGTTCCCCATTCATTTTCATTGCTCCCTACTGTATCGAGAAGCTCAGAAAGGTTTTGACAAATAGCAAAGTACGTATTGTATGCAATCCCAGGTTTAATATCACCCGCAATAAAGAAAATAATATTTAATTACCACTCATAACATACTATACGACCGGCACCAACTGTAGTCGATGCAGGGACGGTGAAGAACCTCGGACTTTATCTCGACCGCCATCTGAACTATCAAGCTCACATCACCGCCATGGCATCAAAATGCACAGGAATTTTAATCGCTCTCAGTCATGCCCGCCACGTGATGCCAGCAAACACACGTAAGGTAGTTGTTCAAGCCCTAGTCATATCGATCGTGCGGTATTGTATAAGCGTGTATGGGTCGTGCGGTGTGACCCAGATGGCTCGTGTCCAGAAAATTCTCAATTTCTGTGCCAGAGTCGTCAGTGGCCGTAGACGCAGCGACCACATCTCTGACGTCATACAGCAGCTCGGCTGGCTGCGGGCAGACGAATTAGCCGAGTACCACACTATCTGCGCAGTCCACCGAGCCATCACATCGGGTACTCCTGAACATATCAGTGATACCATCGGTCCTGTAGCCCGCGACATACACGACCACAACACCCGAAACGCAGGGCTGATAACACAGCCACGGGCCCGAACAGAGACGGGGAGACGTCGACTATGTATTAGAGGAGTCGCGATGTTAAACGGTACCGAGTTGAGCCCGTATATACCAGCGTTTCGCGCCAATGTGAAGCGTGTGATCAATGATCATGTCGAGACGCCGAGTAGCTGTCTGAACCTGTTCCAGTCGCACGCTTGTTTGTGTTTGCCAGTGATATCTATGCCTACTCGTACTGTCTATATGTTCCCCGTTTTATCTGGTTTTACGTGTCTGGTGAAAAGCCACTTTTATTGTGGATCCTAGATGAATACACATCTGTATCTGTATCTGTATCTGTACCATCCATCAAAAGTGATAAGCATTTTTTGTAACATCCGCGCATGAATCGTACTTTGAATAGAAATCCTCCCTAAAACCCTGCAACTCAATTTAAAACACTGCCAAACATCCCGCTCAAACAAATGGCCCTTATTCGTTTATAGGTATCTTGCAAATAACCTTCCCTACGCAACCACTGAGGAACCATTTACCCACCTGATGCCAGCAACTTTGAAGTTCATGATATTCATTTTATTTCTTCACGTTTTCCTGCACGCAGAATGTCTGCGACTGCGCCGGCTCCAGCATGATAGGTAGAGTAAGAAAGACCCTGGACCCGAACGGCACCTTTCACATTCGACAAAAAATAGCTCAGCTTGAGACGATGCGTTCCGCGGCATCACTTCAGCCAGTTAGGCTTAGTGACGATCCATCTCTATTGCCAATGCCCTCACAACCTTCCCTTCCCATCATCTAGCCCATCTTCCTTTAGGTCGACAGAGGCCGAACTGAAGAAGAAGGGGTAACCGATGGTTAGTTATCCATTTCTGCCAACGAGTTCATTCTAGCGCTTGATGGTTAAGCACATTGGAATGTTTGGCGCATTGTCAAATAATGACAACACAGGCTGACTAGTGACTGGACCCAGATTCGGACGCGGCCTCTTTGGAACCGAGGAAGAATCTTTGACCTGCCTTTATTCGGACCAGTCGCGTTCAGCTAACGCAATGATGCATGCGAGACTTGAGCGTCAAAGCAAAGAAGAAACAAAAAGAAGAGACAAAACGACCGGGTAGTAGGCACTATAAGTTCACTTTATATTTCATAGGGCAATCCCGGTAAAAACTGGCACTTCATAAATCAGTTCACATACAGACATTCAGTCATTCAAGTTATATGATACCCTATGAGACCCATAGATACACAATAACAAAGAAATTATGTTTCACTTTGAGACAAAATAACACACCTTAGTAACTTGTCCGCCATAACATGTTTCACCCATACGCATCGCTCCGTCAAATGAACAACAGCTCGCACTACACTTAACATATTTCCACGCTTAGTCTAAGCTCGCCGGGATGCTCATTACCTAATGTCTGAAAGCGGGTCCGGCCCGACTGAGCCGCCACAAGCGTTCGACACAAAAATCAGCAGCAGCATGGAAACAAGCTGTGACAATGACAAATGGCACGTGTAATGTGTACGCACCGCACCATTTCAAAACCCGTGACAAACACAACGCCCGCAACGAACTCGGCTATCACAATCGTGCGGGGAAGCTCGAACACAATACGCCCCTTCTCGTATCATCATGGGTCGGACGGTCACTGCACGAGCCTTGCCTGACTGATTCAGCGACCACCGCATCGCAAGAGAGCTTTTCAAGGCAGCATGCTACACATCCCTGGCTACTAACAACGCTAATCGAACGCCCAAGACAGTGTGAATTCTGTACACCTCTGCACAGCTGAAAACCACCCCTGTCATCCATGGAATATCCAAATCCCCTCGCCAGTTTACAACCAAGGCGTGTATTCGTTGGCGGTATCTGTCTTTCTCCCGGCACTGGGCCGCTACCAATAACGCAGCGTATGCCCGCTGGGTCCCACAGACCTCTACTGTATGAAGCTGGCCCACATCTGGTAGCAGCAGCAGTTGACAAACTCCTCTGTCAGCCGATGCAGCAGTTGCTGATCGTATCCAGTCGAGGGGGCGGCGGCCGGCGGGGGCACGCCATCCTGCGGGGTGTCACCCGGCGCAGCCTCTCGCGTGACCAGATGGAGCTGCTGTGGACGGGGCACGGGCCGGTTATTGGACTGTGAGTATGGAGGATGAGATACTGACAGCACGGGGTACGGTGTTGTATGGACAATGGGGAACGGCCCGTGGGGGGTTACGGACGGTAGGATAGTGATAGTAGAGTCAGCGCCCAGTAGAGTAAGGACGGATGGGTGACCAGGTGCAAACAGCAGGGAACAGGCGACGAAGAACTTCTAAATAGACTACGATGGGAACGAACGATTAAAGCCATTTATGAACAGGTCACGGAGAGGCGAGTACTCATCGCGGTTCCACAGGGAGAGCGGCGTGTACTCACCACGGTTCGACAGGGGGAGGGACGGGTACTCACCACGGTTCGACAGGGAGCCTCGGCGTCCACACCGAGCACGAACAGGGCGCTGGTCTCGGCCGGCAGGATCACCACCAGGAACCGCTGGCACCCAGACTCAGACTGGTAATATCTGCAGGCGAAAGGTGAGCACGCGTCACATGCGCAGAAAAAGACACACTGGACGCAAATGGTGACACACTGGACGCATGCCATACTCGGTACATTCAATGTTGAGACTTACGAACGAGGCAAAGAAGAGTAGTGCTACGAAGATAATGGAAAGACCCCGGCCTCTGGAGGATTGAACAGGGCAGCGCAAAAGAAAGCAAGGTGGTCAATGCTGGGGAGGGGGCAGATAACAACGTGGAGGCGACGGCGCAGGAGGGTGGCAAATAGATGGGCGGAGAGAACGGCACTGACAGAGAAGACAGAGGACCGTTGGTGATAAAAATAGTGCCGACTGCCGACAACACAGGGAAAGGGCGGGCGTGGCGCAGCATGCATTTCATTTTGGTACCGAGGGATGGTGTACGCAAGTCTCATTTAGAGTAAAGATATTCTTCTCCACACCGTCCGTGACCATATATATCATATACTAACCGGTGGCAGTCGGAGTACTTGTTCATCAGGGTGCGGATGAGGCCGGTGTACCAGGAGGTGGACTGCTGCACCAGCGGCCGCAGTCGGGGGTCCATCTCGTCCAGAGGTCGGCAGCAGACCAGTGTCAGGAGCTCGGCCATCTCGGCGCAGCTCAGGCCGCCGGCAGACTGCAGGGACAAACACAGCTCAGCCGCCGGCCGCCAGACCGCGTGGACATGCATAGAGCTCAGCCCGGCAGACTGCGAACACAGACAGACACACAGATCAGCCCGCCAGACTGCGAGACACAGACACAAACACAGACAGACGCACAGATCAGCCCGCCAGACTGCGAGACACAGACACAAACACGGACACAATATACACAGAACAGCCCGCCAGACTGCGAGGCATAGACACAAACATAGAGCTCAGCCCGCCAGACTGCAAACAAAGACAGACACACAGATCAGCCCGCCAGACTGCGAGACACATACACAAACACAGATCAACCCGCCAGACCGGAGACAAAGACACAAACATAGACAAGCACACAGCTCAGCTAACCTGACAGCGAGACACCGACAAACACAGCTCAGCCCAACAGACAGCAGACTAGACAAACACAGCTCAGCCAACCAGACTGCAAACACAGACAAAAGCACAGTTAAGCACGTCAGACTACGAACACAAACAAACAAACACAGCTCTTCCCATCAGACTGCAAACACAGACACAGCTCAAACCGGCAGATTGCAAACAATGACAAACACACATAGCTCAGCCCGGCCGACTGGAGGCATGACATACAAACACAGATCAGACCATCGCCAGACTGCAGACACAAATACATTCGCACTGTAACAACATAATCGCAGTTAGTGAGCCGATGCACTGACACTAATGCCCAAAAGTTATCCGTCTGGCCGTACTCATCCCTCGGGCAGTCATTCCTCGGACAGTCCCGTGTGAGACACGCGGCGACACGTACCGAGTTGCGACTCCTGTCATCCTCGTCACGTAGTCGCTGCCACAGCGAGTCGCGCCTGGAACAGCGGGGGACGGGTGTTACCACTGGGGCGGCTACAACATGGAGAGCTCATGAACTGCTGACAATCGCTCCGCTTCACAAAGACGGCCGACGAACAGGGAGACCGAAGTCGTCCATGAAACTGATATTTGATGCCCAAGAGTAAGCATCATTTCACTCTTCATTTTCGACCACTGTTCCTCTTGCCTATTATCTTGATTTATCTAGTTTGTTTAGGTTGTCTATGAAACTGATAAATCGATGCTCAGCACTGAGTTCTCACTTCATCTCCTCCCCACAAACCTATAACAAGGTTCTTAAGATCACAGTCGTGGTTACCTTTCCCAAAAGCGAGGTCAATGCCCCAGCGGTGTTTTTGGGAGCAGTTCACAAGCTAGATAGCGACTCCGAAACAAGTTGGCAAATGAATATTCAGTACACCTTGACTCGTGGCACTAGCAAGGACAGCACAGCACATATAGCGATCAGGCAGTGTATCAAGGCGCAATGATCTGTCGCACGACACACATGCAGAAAGGCACGACATCATAGCGACCTAACTACCGTCAAGCCTGCTCGTGTCACATAGCTGTAAGTAGGTGCGCTCACGTGAAGGGCTGACTAAAACTAAGAACCGTGCTGGTATTCTGTGAATAAGAACGTCAAGCCATAGAGTAGCTACTTACATACTTACGTGCTACTACTCAGGGTGACGTACCATACATACGGATTTACTTTGAGCGGGCAAATGGCTGCTCCAGCCTCTCTCTCTCTCTCTCTCTCTCTCTCTCTCTCTCTCTCTCTCTCTCTCTCTCTCTCTCTCTCTCTCTCTCTCTCTCTCTCTCTCTCTCTCTCTCTCTCTCTCTCTCTCTCTCTCTCTCTCTCTCTCTCCTCTCCCTCTCTCTCACTCACTCTCCCTCCCCCTCCCTCTCTCTCTCTCCCTCTCTCTCGTCCATCTCAATATAACTTACGTCTTAATTAACGAAATGGACATAGCAGTAGGTACATGAAACTAAAAACACGCTGAATCATAAAACAGCAAATAGATACCGAGCCTAAAGGGATTGGGCAGGGTAGTCAGCAAGACTGGTGCCTAGGTGCTCAGTGTGCAGGACTACCACAACACTCATGCATTCAGCAGCCACATATACCCAGAGCTGAATGAGAAGGGCAGAAGGCTCAACCATGACGGCAGGTTCGCTGATCAGTCTGTGATCGAGGGCGGGTGGAGGTGGGAGGGGAAGGGCCATACGGCGGTGAAGTGGTCAGGGATAGAGTAAAAGGAAGAGAATCGGGAGACCACGTTCTTTTATGAGCGCTCAGTAAGGAAAAACAGCCTGAGCTTGGTAGCTGGTTGTACCGATGACTAGGTTAATGGTTGCATTGCTGGCTGGTTATCGATGGATATCCTGGGTATGGCCTCGGCAAAATAGTAGCTGCTAATGCCCAAAGACACAACGGTGGTGTGAAAGTGTGATGGACGGACACAGCAGGCGGCGGGAAGGGAGGGAGGTGGGGGGGGGGGGGGTCGCTCGCAGACGCAGCTGATTACCTGGTGAACGCATCCGCTTGGCTGTAACCACCAGCACACGGCGGGAGGTCAGTACTCTGTCAGGGGAAAGGGAGGGGAGGGGCGGACAGCACCCAGCCACCACACACACATACACACGCCCGACAGTCCCAGCGCCGGGCCGCATCCCACCACCGACAGCCGCCCACCAGAGCAGTGCATAGAGCATGAGCCCACACGGACGGACGAGCGGGCACAGCCAGCCGTACCAAAAACATTCAATCACCGTGTCCGCCTGCAGCTGCTGCACTCGTGTGGCCTAAGCGCGTGTCCTGCATCTGTCTGTTGTGTTTGTGTTGCCCCTCATCGTGTACAATTCTCTTGTGCTTTGTATCCAGTCTATGTAGAGTCCGGGTGACCACTTGCGTGTCATTTCTCGTGTACTGTATCCCTCTGTTGTGTCTGCCTGCAGCATCAGAATGCCCCGACAGAATATCTGCAGTAGACATTGGTGCTCGCCGTATTCGTTTGTCTGTGTGTCTGTCTGCCGCCCTAGTGAACCTTGGCGCCCGTTGTATCGTCTGCCTGTCCGTCTGCCGCCCTGACTAGCCTGCAGTGGACCTTGGCGTCTCTTGTGCCTGCCTATCTATGTGCCTGTCCTGCCGCCCCGACATACCTGCAGTGGACCTTGGCGCGCTCGACCACCTCCTCGATGCGGTGGCGGACCCGCTTCACCTCATCCACCAGAGCCGACTGCATGAACTGCTCGTGGGACGAGAAGTAGCCCAGGTAGTGCACCGACTCGGGCCTGCCGAGGTAGGATACAGTCTATATTAGACACTGTCCAGTTTGGCTTGCTTACTAAACCATACGATCATCCGTTCCATTCCTAATAACGAAGAGGCTAATTAAATTGAATTAAATCATACAATATTCATGACGGAGTGAAACGGGCCAGTGAAAGAAATACACACCTCATTGTATTGTCCAAAGTTCTGTAGATATGTGAGGACTTTGATGGGACGACTAGTGACTACACCTTGTCATCCTGTGGGGTTGGAGAACGGGGTCCGAACTCCGAAGTACAGGACTACAACTCACAATTCTGAGGAAGGTATTGTAGAGGACATGGAACGGGGTCTAAAGAAGAGCAGGACCTACCTGAGCGTGCCGTAGGAGCTGAAGAAGCCGCTGCCGGAGCTGCTGGTGGCCATATCATCGCTCTGACTGCTGGCGCCGCTGGTCTCTGTGGTAGGACACAAACACGATAGTCACACACACCCATAGCTAAGATCTTGAGCAGGTAACATCTACAAGTACCAAGAAGAAGAAAGCAACTATCCGGGATCAACAGCTACGGCCTACGACAACAACTAACCGCAGATTGTTTGAAATAGACAAACACTACTCGTTACATACGACTGATCATCGTCACAACTGCTGCAGAGGCCCACAACCAGCGTCAGTCTCGGAAACAAGCACCGAATTCCTAACGCTCCGAATGCCGAATCTGTCGCTGACAGACATACATTACAGTCACCCACGACCAGTCAATCCCAGTCTCAGCTGCATGGGTCCCAGATGTAACGATTGAGGCCAGCGTAAGCCATGTCCATTTCCAATCGTTCCCTCGATGCATGTCGGTGTTAGTCGATCGAATAGGTGATGTCCCGTGCGTGACAGGATATCTACAGATGCGACCAGACTTCCAGTCCAATGCGTGTACAGCCGTCATTCGCTTCGGCGAGTGTATGGACATTGGACGGATCAGCATCTTATCACTAAGGGCTGCTAATGTTAGTCAAGCGGTCGGAGTGCGGAGAGAGAGAATCAGCAGAGAACAGGTGCCGGTGAAGAAGCAAGACGGCCTAGACAGCAGACAGGTTCGTCGCAGCAGAATGCAGACACGTCCGGTAAGTACAGGCAAAATGGACAGCACAGATACAGCTAGCGTAGCCAGTCCGCTGGCGGCGCGGCAACGCTGTCCGCTCGGGAGAGACGTCCATCCAACATGTAGAGTGCACACTGTACACTAGTCAATACCTCGTACAGAGGCACTGCACAATTCTGTACACAGTCTAGCCCAATGATATTGTGCATAATGTACAATTTTCAAGACCGTCTAGTGTACAGAGAACCCAATAAGGAATGGCTCGAAACATACAATGTACAGTAGTGTAGTGTATGTTGTTAATTGCCATTGACAGCATTCCCCGTGAGCAGTCAGCGCAGACAGGAACCAGTGATCTGCATGCGCCGTTTCGTCCGTGTCTCCTGGCACGAGTAACCATCACCGTCATGAGGTCATGCTCCGACCGCGTCATCAGCGTGAGGCCATGCTCCGAATATGTCACCCGTGCCGAGAGGTTCTGTTTCGTGCCAGTGTTTGACGCCCCAGCCGTCAAACGCTCGCGACCATCGTCAGCGAAACTCGAGCAGAGGAGACAGACGGAGATAGAAAGCAGTGAAGTCAGCCTCGCCCGCCGAGAGTCGGGGACCCGTGGAGCGAGGATGGGGAGTAACGGAGAGTCAGGGACTCACCCGACCGATGGGGACGCCGATCCGGAGCAGGAACCCTACCCGCGCCTGTGGGGAGACAGCGTCCGGCACTGGTGACCGGGGGTTAGCACAGGGGATGGGGCGAGCCGCGGCAAACCCAGCTCACACAGACACCAAACCACTAGCTACGACATTGGAGGCGCGACAACACAGCCAGGCTACTACTACTGCCGGGGAGTGATGGCGGCCGTGACATTCGACATCCAAACGATACACAACGTCCAGAATATTGGATTAAAAAGCAGCTCGCATCAAAATGTTAACCCTGCCCCATGCTATCTGAGCTACCAAACCAACAAATAACATCAAGTTTGACACGGGAAACGTTGCTAAGGGTTTGCTTTAAAAAAACCTTTCGCTCTCTGTTACGAGCGGTGAACTTTCAAAACCGTTGTTGATAATTTTTTCTTCAATACGATTCATATTATTTTTGCATTCGTTGCAATAATTAATAAGGATTAAAGTGTTATCCAACAGAAGTGTCATCAAAATTGGCAGCCAATTTTATTCTGCTGCATCGCTGGAATCTGACCAAAGAGAAGAATAGCCGTTTGATCAGCCAACATCGACACATATTAGTCACTGGATGTTACCAACGTTGATACCAAAACCAATGCAGAAACATGCTCATCAAAACAATTTTCACGGCAATTGGCTGGGCAAAATGTCGCTACTGGCCGTTTCGGACGGACAGAGTTTTTGGAGCCCAGCCTGGAACGGAATCCCAACAGCATCCCAGACCATCCACAAATGGGCGCCTCCGACCCACCAAAGGGCGTCCCAGGCTCACCAAAGGGCGTCCCAGACCCACCCAAGGGCGCCCATGATATCCTCACAAGCTGATGACGCCCGTGCACCACCCGAGGGCGTCCGCCGAGTCCCTGAGACCCACCTGAGGGCGCCGCCGAGTCGGAAGTTTCAGTCTGCTGCAGTCCAGGCGCAGTGTCCACTCGCCGGTAGTTCTCAAACACCCGCTCGATGAACATGGTCGGGTAGATCTCCCTGTGAAAGATAAATCATTGATGATAACGGGGATGGATACTACGAGTAATGACAGCAGGTTACCGTAGACGGACACGGTGAACGGTCGCTCACGCACATACTGTTACGTGTACCATCGTATAATAACATACGGTACGTGCTGCCGGTCGTGTTACTGCTGTCAAACAAACAAACACCACTGGCTATCAAGTCCGACAGCCTCGAGAGGAATTGCAGTGGCCAGTACTCCCCCAACACCTATCCGTGCTTCTATCCTCAGGACACTGAAATCCTTCTCCTCCACGCCGCAACCCCCCTCCGGGCTGGACAGGCAACTTTATCTCATGCGGGCTGCTCCCTTGGAGCGGCACCGCTGCTCCTGAGGGAGCGCACCCCGTAGCCGGGTGCAGTGAGTGCCTTGGGGCTGGGTGGCCTGTCCTCTGGACGGGCTCAGCCCCGGCGACTCACTAGGGTGCCTGCCCAGACCAATGTCTCCCCCTAAATCCTATCATCCTTCCGGCTCTGCAATGGTCTTGTCGACCGAAAGGGCCTAACCCAACAAAACAAACAAACAAACAAACTCCCCCAAGTGTCTCTTGAAGTCTGACACACGTTTCCGTAGTCCTAGGGAGGAAGTGGTGCCGTCTCTCACCGTCTGCTGGTCATCAGCACGTAAAACTTGAGCCGGAGCCGGGTGTCTGCGGCCGGATCTGCCAGGTCCCTGGACACCACCAGCGCCAGGTCGTACATCACAGACTGCTTGGGCGACTCGGAGCGGTGCACCTCGCGCTGACTGAGCTGGATCAGTACATACTCGTCCTCCGTCTGTGGATAGTTGAAATGACAGTCACTCTAACAGTCAGAGGAACAGCTGGATCAATGCACGCTAGTCCTGCATCTGTGGAGTTATTATCACAGTCATTGTCGGCTCGTTGTGTGAAAGCAAAATCGATTTCTGTGAGAAGAAAGATTCATAATGACAGTCACAATCTTAATCAGCTGAATCAGGTTGCAAAACTCGTTCTCTGTCCGTTGGCAGATAAATTGACATTCTAGTACAAACTTGTCATTTGCTGGTGAGAGAAGGTTATCATTTAGTCATAGTCTAATAATTATAACAGTCCGTTGGTCCATCCGCCCGTCCTTCCTCCCGTCCGTCTGTCCTTTCGTCCCCTCTGCGCGCTCTCACCGTCTCCTCGCCGCTGTCCTCGAACAGCGGGATCATGCGGAGCACGCGCATCTCGTAGCGTTTCTCGTGTGTCAGCAGGTAGTTGTAGAGCTGGTCGGGCGAGGTGGACGTCTGTTCCTCGATCGTCACTGTACCTGACGACGGACGGAGGCGGAAGACAGCAGTCAGGGGAAGGGTTAGGGAAGCTTAAGATATACTGGCGAAGTGTGCACCGTTCTAGGCCCATATAATTATACCATGTTCTGTGTCGCATTCATAGCTTGAAACTGACAGAGCTATAGTAGAAGCAATAAAACATGCTAGAAACCAACATGTGTAACACTGCCAATAATCTGAAAACTTCGTCTTAACAGCTTAGTGGCTTCATCTCAACGACGGCGTAATTGTCTGAGCCCCTGGTCCAGCTTAATCGTCTGAGAAATAACAAAGAATAGCTACATAACTAAGCGATTGTTTAAACAAAACCCCTCTCAATCCCTCCCTCCCTCACGCATATCGCTATCCTCACCGAGCCGTCCCGTCACCCACCTGTGGCCATGAAGTTTCTCGCGTGCGTCGGCCCCTTGGGGTAGTAGTTGTAGAAATCCTCCAGGAACGAGGTGATGTGCAGACCCTGGCGCAGCATCAGCGGCCGCCCGCTGACGTACTGCTGCATCATGCGCAGGTGGTAGTCGTGCATGTAAGAGTGCAGGTGCGTGTGCGCACGGATGTGGTCGCACTCGACCAGAAAACTCTGCAGCGCCTGGGGAGGGAGTTCGGTCGTCAGCGGGGAGAAGATGAGACGTGGTGGGTTCGGTGAACTGTTGCAAATCGATGAAATACTTAGCTGCAAGAGTGACATGATAATTAGGACTCTAATCCGATAAATCTCGTAAGTCTAGTAAGTCTAAAATCTACACATTTATCGAGGTCAGCAAACAAATTCGTAGCCGTCAGCTCCTCCCTGACAGACGTTCACGCTCCCATGCCACCAATCTCCCGACATATCCCTTTCCCGACACGACTCTGACCTGCGAGTTGACGGGCGGAGCGCGGCCTCGCAGTCGCATCCTCAGTCCCTCCAGCGCGTACAGCTTCACGTAGAAGAAGGGCTCCTCGACGCCGATCTGGAAGAGGAGGTAGCCGCCGCCGCCGATGATGACCCGGTGCAGGTAGGCGCACACGGGCGGATCCTGGGCGTCCGGCCGCCGGCCCTTCAGGCCGTACTGCAGCGGCAGGAAGCGCATCGTCTGCAGGTACTGCAGGTACTCGCCCAACAGCGAGGAGCACAGCGTTTCGTGCCACCGTTCGTCGGCTGCCTGACGCCGCAGTCGCGGTGACGGCCGGCCACCCGAGCGGCAGGAGGTCTCGGAGGGGTGCCGCGCGCGGGGCGGCCGCGGGCGCGCCGCTACCTCCCGCGCCGTGGACAGCGCCTGGTCTCGGGTGACGGCTGTCTGCCAGCGCCAGGAAGGCAGGAAGAGCAGCGGCGAGAAGCAGAAGTGGAGCAGCCGGCCGGAGCCCTTCAGCAGGCGCACGAAGCTCTCCATGGTCGAGTCCTTGTCCAGTGACTCGGGCGTCTGGCACTGGTGATAGAGCTTCTTCTGCTCGTCTGAAGAGATGAGGTGGCACATAAGTGATGTCAGAGAAATAGAGGAAGGCAGTCAGCGGGGGAAGTGGTCACAATCAAAGCGGTCGCCAAACCACCGAGCATGACTGTTCGTTTCATACCAAAGTAGTCGATGAGAGCAGCTCCTTTGCTTATGATGGGCTAACGCCAGAATACTTGCATAAACTGGGTAGGGTAGCGGGTACATAATTATGCTTGTCTCATTAAATGTTACATAGCTGATGTGTGTATGATAATAAAAAAAAACCACCGTAATGCCTGCTGATCAAGCATCGTCAGTCACCGACAGCGGTAAGTTCGGAGTCAGATATCCTACCCCAACCAGAATCCAAAATCCGCCGTGATCTGAATGACGGGGCCACCGCAGTTCACTCTCTAAGCTCACTTTTGACCGACTCACCTCCCTTCCTGTTGGCCTTGAGCACCTCGAACAGCTGCGTTCCGTGCCGCAGCACCGCGTCGGCGGTCGGGCCGGGAGCCATCAGCGGGCCCGGTTTACAGTCGCGCAGCGTCTCGGTGAAGAGCCGGGAGCGGGCGCCGGCGTGGCTCCGGTGGCCCGGCTGCTGGCCCGGCGGCGACGACTGGCGGATCAGGTGCAGAATGTGCGGCATCTGGTTCAGGTATGCGTTTGGCGCCTGTGGGAACGAGAAACACGGGTGGTGTCAGGACAGTCAACGTAGGGAGACAGGCGGCGTTAGTGGGGACCAGAAGGCCAGATTATAAGACTGGAGCACACATAACCAAGTCACAAGCATACATTATAACCTATCTCTCATTGTTCTAGTCTGAGCTACAGACTTCTCTACATGACAGATATCCGTATCTGAACGCACATCCCTGACCACCATCATCAATGAGGTCTTCTCCCACCCCCTTCCGGTCTCGTTTCGTCCCCTGGGGAAAGGGAAGTCCTCACCTCTCCGGCCGCCTGGTCGGGCCGCCTGGTGAACGGCTGATGGTGGAACAGACCCAGCTTCTGCGCCACGATCGAGTGCAGCAGAGAGCAGCGCGCGTTCGTCCACTGACACAGGTCCGAGCACTTGACGTGCAGGTGGTCCCACTTCTCCTTGGGCCAGTTGTACGTGTACAGCTCCACCTAAAAGACAAATGGCATGTGATTCTCACAAAAATCTAATAAGGGATGTCACCCCCAGTGAATTGCATTGTTTTGATGCTACCTAAAAACCCACAGCTTACAAGTCACAATGCAGCCTGCCTCTTTCAACATGTCGAGCATCTGAGTCAGAAAGGAATGGGATAATCGTGGAAGCAAGCCATTTTGAAGGTATAATTGCATAAACAGTACCACCAAGTAATTCACTCTTTACGGGCGATGCACGTTTGTTTTGTTTTGTTGGGTTAGGCCCTTTCTGTCCAATGGGACCATTTCAGAGCCGGGAGGATGATAGGATCTAGGGGGAGACATTGGTCTGGGCAGGCACCCTAGTGAGTCACCGGGGCTGAGCCCGTCCAGAGGACAGGCCACCCAGCCCCAAGGTACTCACTGCACCCGGCTACGGGGTGCGCTCCCTCGGGAGCAGCGGTGTCGCTCCATGGGAGCAGCCCGCATGAGATAAAGTTGCCTGTCCAGCCCGGAGGGCGGTTGCGGCGTGGAGTGGAAGGATTTTAGTATCCTGAGGATAGATGAGCACGGAACGGTCGAGCGATGCACGTCGGTTGGTGCTCGGATGAATACTCCAACGCCACCCATTCAGTAGATCTACAGGGGGCCGGTGAAAACAGTTTGTCAGAAGTGGGATTCGAACCCACGCCTGGAGAACCAGACTGCGACCTGAACGCAGCGCCTTAGACCGCTCGGCCATCCTGACATAACACTCACACCGCGCAAACGCACAAGTGGCCACTCTTCACCCCCTCACCTGGTTTCCGCTGACCCGCGCCCAGGCCAGCTTCTGTTTGGCCAGTGGGATGGAGGTGGTGAGACAGCCGGGCGAGGCGGTCAGGTCGCCCGGGCTGCGGAACGAGTGGCTGCCCGTGGAGGGACCCGGGGAGGGGGGCACCGAGGAGCACTGCGTCGACTCGGCCGGCGTCGGGGTGCCCAGCTGACCGCTGAAACTCAGCCGGTGCGCCGCCATCCGCACGTCTGAAACATAGTGGGGCCGGGCTGACAAAACGGCAAAGCACGACGAGACACAGGGAAAGGCCGGGCAGAGCTTTGTCATTATGGCAAGGGTTATCTCCCCTGCCCCCCCCCCCCCCTCCATAGCACTCGCCGTGTAAATCACAACCTCCCCCGGTCCCACACTTCCTCACCCCAGCCAGCAATTCGCTTGGGCTGAACTGTGGCAAGCGTCGGGCAGCTTGGGCTTAGCTTGGGTTTGCCCACTTTGATCAAAACCAATGTATTTTTTACTAGGGCTGAGCTGGGGCATGCCGCAGCTATGCCCACGTGCGGATAGCAGTAGCTCAGCCCGACATCTGCCCGCGCATCCAAAACAGGCTTAACTTGGGCGGAGCGCGGGCTGATCAAGCTGGCTGTGTCCTTCGGCTAACTGGAGTAAAGCCGGAGCTTAGCCATACTTGTTCGGCTGTTCGCGCATGCGCAGTTCTGCGCCAATCATGTGCAGTGTTTGTGACAGTCTGTGCGCTGTGCGACGAAACGACACACCGGTGTTGGGGCATTTGGTGGTTGATGTTTGGGCGCGTGTGACAGCGCGAAGAAGGGATAGTGCTCACTGCTCTTATCAAGTGGACTGGCATGGAGTTTTACGGTAGGTAAGTCATAAGTGTATTGAATGGTGCGCTTGATCGTATGTAAACGTCATGATTTTGACTGAGTTTGACGCCATCAAACATGAAGCTGAATAGCTGTTCAGCCTGGCGACTTATACCCTCGCTCAGAAAAGCTGCATTCCGTGCCTTTATATCTTTGTGAAATACCAGCACTTCTGACCCAGGAAAATGAAATACAAAACACAAATATTTATCTACTTATCACCGAGCACGCTCATTCTCTGTCCGCATTTAAAATCAAATGAACATTTTATACGGATCAATGCGAAGTGTTTTTACAGTATTAATGCATCAATAAGTTATTTTTCAAGCAAACATGCAATGTAAATTAAACCAATTAATCTCTTTTTCAGGTACGTACCATTAGAGCAAATGGTTCCAAAAAATGGAATAGTTATACAAACCAGGACCGGGTGGACGCCGCAGTTGCCCTCGCCAAGTGGTTTAGCGGAAACTGCCTGCTTATAATTAAGTAGGTATACCTACATATACGGAAACTGCGCCGAAAGCTGGCCGACCACCTACTGCAGATGTGTGTGTGTGGAGGAGCCAGACGCCTCCAAAGCTCCCATTCACCAGAGTGAAGTTCCTTATAAACGATTGTTTGCTTATTGCTTTATGTCTTATGAGCGATTACTTGCTGTCCTTACTTTATGCTTTCAGTTGAGTGTTTAACCAAGTATTATGAACGGGGAGGGAGGCTAGCGGGCCTTGTGATTGTTTTATAGTTTTGATGGCGTTTTTTCATGACTCATGCCATATTACTGCTGCAGTTTGCAGTCCACTGTTTCATGTATTTGTGTTTCATTTGACGTGTCTGTAGTCGTTTGAAATATATATTCAATCAAAGTCAACCACTACTTTCCTTTTGTAATGCTCGAGCCTCGATGACCGGTTAACAGAGCATATGAGTGACCGTAACACTTTTAAATATGCATTGAAACCGCACAACCTGCTGAAAGTGCATTGGCTGCTCCTTGCTACTTGATCCAGTGTGAAGCAAAAGCAAGATGAAGTCAAGTCGAGACTTGAGAAAACAGGAGCCATCACTCGAGCCGAACCCGAGCAAAGCCACAGCAGTTTGCAATGTATAAACCCCATTCATTTCTATGGCTTAAGTCGGGATAGACAGGGCACACAGAGTGGGCTTGCCGGAGTTCAGCCCGCTCGGGCCCAGAGTAATCTCCATTATATAAATGGATTCACTGCTCGGGCTTAAATCGGGCTATCGCCAATCGTCGCTCAACTAGGGCTAAACTACGGCTGTCCGGAGCTCGCAGAGCGGGCATACCTCCGGCAGAGCATGGGCTTTAGTCGGCGTATTTGTGTCATACGCCGACTTTAGCCCAAGCGCTAGCCGACTTTAGCCCGACTAAAAATCTCGGGCAATCCGCACTTGAGCCTGCTTGGGCCCGGATCAAAATTGCTGGCTGGGACATTCGCCCTGTGTAACCCACGGCCCGCAGTCCCTTCCGCAACTCAGAGCGGGAACGCACTCCCTGTCCTCCCGTGTAGCTCCCATCCCTCCCTGTGATACTCACAGTCCTCCCACGGTGACCATGTCCAACCAGCAGCAGTCCCCGTGTAACACAGCCTCCCTGTATCCCTCACAGTCCCCTGTTATACTCACACTCCTCCCTGTGGCCATGTCCCACCAACAGCAGTCCCTCGCGGTCCCCCTGTATCCCTCATAGTCCCCTGATATACTCACAGTCCCTGTGAGACTCACAAGTCACAGTCCTCACTGTGGCCATGTCCCACCAGCAGCAGTCCCTCACAGTCCCCCTGTGATACTCACAGTCCCCCTGTGATACTCACAGTCCTCCCTGTGGCCATGTCCGACCAGCAGCAGTCCCTCGCAGTCCCTGTGATACTCACAGTCCCCCCTGTGATACTCACAGTCCCACCTGTGATACTCACAGTCCTCCCTGTGGCCATGTCCGACCAGCAGCAGTCCCTCGCAGTCGTGACTGTCCAGGTCGGCACTGTCACACAGCACGTGACCTCCGTCCACGGCTCGGCATATGTGGCAGCTCAGAGACGGACACTCTTCCTGAATGAGTCGCATCAGACCGGACACGAACGCGCCAACGGTGTACCTGAAAGGGGACGATCGATATAGTGACGAACAGTTACCTGGCAGAGTTGCAAAACGATCAGTACATCCAGTGTATCTGGCTGAAGCAAAAAACTATCAATACAGTGACTAACGAACCTCAGTGTACCTGAAAGCCCAAAAAGGGAGCAGAACATATCGGCATAGCGATGAACTCATCCGGAGCATGCCTTACCGGGGCGACTAACATGTTGGCATGCTGGCGGACGCCGCCTGCCAGCCGCAGCCGCGGCCGAACACAACCGGTTCAGAAGGATGGGGGCAGGGCATACGGCCAGTGTCATCTACCCACGCGATGATTGAAAGAGAGCTACCAGGGGAGTTGCAAGAAACGACACGTCACACCTGTGCCAGGAGTTGGAAGCGGACAGGCCGGGCGAGAGGACAAATTTGTTTGTGGTTCGTTTGAGGCGCGTAACTATTGAAGAAGACCGTATGCTATTTGAGGATTGTGATATCTCACCTGTTGCTGAGTGCGACCGAGTGCCCTTTGAAGCTCGCTCTCTCACCTGTTGCTGAGTACGACCGAGTGCCGTTTGAAGCTCGCTCTCTCACCTGTTGCTGAGTACGACCGTGTGCCGTTTGAGGTTGGGCACGCTGAGCTCACTGCCGAACTGCAGCCACTGCCTCAGCATGTCCCCGTACATGGGTCGCAGAGGTACCGGCTCCCCGGAGGCGGGGCGGCGAGGCGTTGACTGACCCGACGAGCAGGCCGCCGGCGGGTCCTGGTCAGTGGTTGCAAGTCAGTGGTCGGACATACGTAAGTGGGCAATGAGCAGTATGTATCGTTCTGTTAGCATGGCGAATAGTGGGCTACAGGAGAGTCAATTTATCGACACGGGGCGCAAAAGCAAACTGTTAATTGGGGGAGAGCCTACTGGGTGACCAGTTTGCTGTCGCTTTATGACGTTTCCTGCTGAAAAAGTAACGACAGAAGCTGAAGAAAATGGTTATTTGTTTCCGAGCATATGCAATTACGCGCACGTAAATAATGTGACAACAGCGTAAGATTCGTATCATGCAATGGTCAATAGCGACGATCCAACTCAACTAGCAAAAAGAAATTAGGCAAGACGGATCCATAAAGATACTCGGTTGCATGGCGGTGCCCGAAAATGACAACTACAAACGGTCGAGCGAGGTATAAATATAAGTTCTTTTAAGAAACACAACAGCGCAAGCCCGCAATTGGTGTGAGGCAGTGAGCAATTCACACAGCGCAGCCCCTCCCAGCACGCGCTCAAGCACGAAAATAAGAGCGTAAACCCCAGCTATAACAGCTCCCTTGCCATAGGGAACGCATATGAGAGAAGGACCATCATGGTAATGCAATGAAGCTGGTATGAAAAGTGAAAACAGCTGATAAGCAAGGCACCGTTCAAATCTTTGTGGGCCCATTTCCGCGGAGTGCAGTTGCACTGGGTTATCGTTAGCCTAAAGAACATAATAAGGTATGAACGGTGTCGAAAGCCAACTGTAAGTGCGGGTGGAATTGAGCTACCAGCAACAGCTAGCATTGAATGAACAGAGTATTACTCACGAAAGCCCAGGACTGCAGAAAAATGAAGAGCAGTCGATAACATAAACATCAATAGCTTTTCAGAATGGACAGCATGAGACTTTGAGCTAATCCGCAAGGCAAAGGGAAGAGAGGATCTGGAGCGCAATCGTGCATGAACAAAGAATATCGGGAATAATATCAGATTGTTATCATTCCACCCATCACGCTCGGGAAGTAGCAAAGGCAGGACTGCTTTACCAATTTCTTTCGACGTGCAGGGATTACGGGCGAGCGCCGACCCTAATTCCCGTGAATTATGTCTCAAGACAGTTTCTCAGACGAGATGTTGAACCCTAAACCGTATCTCAAAATAACTGCAACAGACAACACCGCAGCCAAGTAGGTAGTTACATAATACATACATACACAATACACATGTGCTGTATTGCATGTTCATACAGATACGATGCGACAATCCCTACACCTCCCGTGCAGGCAATGAAGCGGCACATCCAAAGCAGCCCCTGTGACGGTGACCCTGTTATGTACGGTGGAGATCCCTGGAAACTAAGGTCGACTATTCAGCGGGGCACCCGCTATGTGTCAGCGCCCAGCGTGTCAGCGTGTCAGCGGACGGCGGCCGAGCGTGTCAGCGTGTGTCAGTGTCAGCGTGTCAGGCACGGTGTGAGCCGCGTGCCGCGCCGGTCCCCGCCCGGGTAGTTACCGGGAACGGCGGCTCGCTACTGTCCTGTGGAGCGGAGCTGGCTAAATGCCGCAGCTGCAGCGCAAACACCTGCTGACCAAACACCGACCGGCCTGACTGTCGACTGTGCGCAACGTTAGCCGACACTCCCCCACGACAGTGAACTAGTCCCTGGGAGTTCAGCGGTACTACATACAGGGTGCATGGCCAATGCTACAGCAAAACTACGAAAGGCGTCCAACAGAGTGCTAATTCACTGCTAAATAGGGACGGTAGTAGTAAAAGTTATTTGCACTTTCAAATTTGCAAGGCACTTCGAAAATTTCGTCTGGCAAACGTTAGAAAGAACGGCTTAAAAGTGCCTGAATCATTTGTTTGTTTATTGGCGCTTTAGGACGCGTCGACTGCAAAAAGTGCCTCGATCACTTCGCACGTATTAATGCACGTATCACTGCAAATGCAATGCTGAAAAAAAACTCTCTGAAAAGTCGCGACTAAAATGTTCTCGGATGCATTGGAGTTATAATATCAAGTGCATCAAAGTACATCAAAGTACATCAAAGAGCTACGCTTCAAATCCGTCCGTCCTCACGTTTGCCAGACTATAAACGTTATTCAAAACCGAATTACCAAACACTAGTGAGTAGTGCAAGAAACTGAGTATTTGGTTAAAATATGTTAGAGAAACTAAGCGATCATCTTAACGAGTGAAACAAGCAATTCATCGGTGATGTAAAATCGAAAAGTGCAACAGAAACAATATTAGGTGGGCCCGCTAGCTAGAAACACACCATGGACAGGGAGCAAACTAAACTGCAGCGTGCAGCCTGCACTACAGCCTGATGCAGCTCGAGACTGGGGACGTGCGGTCGGCCGCTCAGGTCGGGTCACTGACCTGTAGCTGGGTCAGAGGTGACGAGATGCGGCGGTCCAGGAACCGAGCCATGGCCGAGGGAGGAGGGTCCTCCAGCGGGCGGCCGGCTGCGGCAGACGCGACACAGGTCAGGTCAGGTCGGGTCAGGTCAGACAAACATTACCAGCAAAAACTCGTCAAAAATCCGTTAGGCTCCATAAGAAGACGAGGCTGGATTCGTATATTTGTTATTAACCCGAGATCAAACATTAAATGTCGAACAGCATTGTCGAGACAAATCGAGTAAAACAGGCGACAATATTATCAATGTCCGCCACCAAATTAATGTCAGCCAATTCGGTTTAGTTATCATTATTGGTTGTAGTGTTATGTGTTATTGGGTTGAAAGTCAGCAAGATCCGGTTTCATGATAGGGTTAATAGTGTTATTCGTTGCGTTACGATCGCCATTGTTATGAACCCAAGTGCTCGCGGTTTGGTAGCGCTGAGATTCATCATAGTCATACGTTCGACTGATTTTAGAGACAATAGGCGGTGCTCTTGAAGTTGATACAGCGTTCTGTGTACAGTCAGTCAGAGTCTTGAAAGTAACGTGCATGGTGCGGTTGGTCCATCAAGCCCAACCGGGGAAGGGCTGCTAAATTTGAGAGTCACTGAACCAATCGATATCTTCATCCATCCCCAACGTCTTCCTCAGTTGGGCTTGATGGATCCACCGTACCTATGCGCGGTACTTTCAAGACTAACTGTACTGTGAATACTAAAATATACCAAGACAACGTCTTTTTGTTTTACGGGGCAGCCAACAATATCGGCTTTTACAGAGACCTGACTGTTCCAAACTGAAATATAAACTAATTCTATCTATCGACAGACAAGGACAGATGACCAGAGACAGACGGGCATACACACAGAGACACACACATACATACAGATAATCGTCCAGCAGACAGACAATAGACGGACGCACGGACGGACGGAGCGCAGCCGCTCAAGCCGGGCAGCGATGAGCTCAATAAGACCCGCAGATAAGCGCATATCAGCGCCCAGCCTTGTGAGATCCGCGGGTGAGGCGCAGCGTAATGCGTATTCCTGGCTGAGCGCGACACGACCAGCAGTTGACGGGGTTCCATTATTGGTTTCGGTTACAAAAACTAGCTACGCCATGAGCAGCACTCGTCGCATGGACTCATGGTTTGCATCAGTCTATACAACGCACGATCAAACTAACTGAAAAACGGAGTCGCCCACCGCGACAGCCAGAGAGACAGACGGCAAGGCAGGACGACACTGAGAGCAGAGCAGTCTATTGCTGGGCTCAGCTCAAAACACATCCCGTTCCGTCGTTTCCATCCTCAGGACACAGAAATCCTTCTCTTCCACGTCGCAACCCCAACTCCGGGCTGGACAGGCACCTTTATCTCATGCGGGCTGCTCCCTTGGAGCGGCACCGCTGCTCCCAAGGGAGCACCGGCTAACCCGTAGCCGGGTGCAGAGGGTGCCGGGGGGGGGGGGGGGGGGTCGGCCTATCCATTCGGACGGGCTCAGCCCCGGTGACTCTTGGGTGCCTGTCCGGACCAATGTCTTCCCCTAATTCCTATCTTCCTCCCGGCTCTGAAATGGTCTTGTCAGACCGAAAGGGCCTAAACCAACAAAACAAATAAACAAACAAACACATAAGCTCAAACCACAGCGGAAACGGACCGATCGACACAGCCGACAGCGCACACAGACAACACTACAGCTCACAGCCAGGCTCACAGCAGCAGCGGTACGACCACACAGGCGACGGGCAACAACCAGCCAGCCAGTAACTCAGCACTAACACAAATAACATCTAAAACGCTGCATTGCAAAGTACCTACATCGTACATTGGTACATTGCAAACGCTATAAAAAAAAACAGCAGCTAAAACATTGTATTGCAAACTTAAACCCCTTCCCAGAAACTGGCAGCGAAATATGACAACGAAAATATCCGCCGTGTGCCTATTTTTCCGATGAATGTTTCCCAACAGCCGTACCTTCACCTAAATTTCAGCCGCTACCCAGACGGTGTGACTCTTGCTCACTAGTCACTACACATTACACTGTCAATCCTATCCACTAAAAACTACCCACTAACAAACGCAGCACCACCAAGATCAATTCCACCAACTTCTAAAGTAGTCAGTCTTAACCATTACACAATCAGCCCTACACACTGCCCAGACAGTCGGTGTGCGTGCGCCAGGCATCGCCGCAGGCTTCAGGTTAGCAGGCAGCACATGCAGACACCACGAGCAGCCCGTGAGGCTCAGCCCGTGAGGCTCAGCTCATGAGATCAGCCCACCAGTTGCAGTGCCGGTCGCAGCCACGCGGAGTTAGCTTAGCCAGACAGATGGATGGACGGACGGCATGCGAACATGCACCTGAGTTACCGAACGGTTGAAGTGTCATGCGGGCCGCCACTTACTCTCCAGTGCCGGCGAAGTGAGTACGATGGACGGGGTCTGGTCGCCACCACTACCGGAGGCAGCCGCGCGGCTCGACGCCGGAGACTCGAACAGCGAGAATGAGCGCAGTGCAGGTGGTGGCGGCGCACCCACTGTCGTCACGTAACGTCACGAATGGTACACACAGAGCGTGTGGCGTGACGGTGTGTTGTGTGGGAAGGGGGACTGTGATACCGCACACGGCCGGCCAAATACACACGGTGCAAAAGTGTTCGTTAGTTGGTAATACATACAAGTGAAAGGAGGTGTGTAGGGAGGTTGTCAAGCCATCGGAACGTAAAATATGGAAGGTAAACAAACGTTCCAAGTAACCGTCATCATTCTGAATAATGAGTGAATGCAAACAAAGGCCCAGCTGTAGAGTTGTGCACACTAGAGCAGCAGCTGCAAAGACAAACTAATACTGTAAGTGATAACAAAGTGAGCCTCAAATGCCAGCACATCAAAGCCAACCAAGTCATTCACAGCTCAGGAAGCAGCGCACTAACCCAACACGCATCTGAGACTGCGAAACCCCACACGACCCGCTGTGAAAATGCACGTCAGTCACCTACCCCACACAAAATTAATCCCAGCACACGTCACAACATACACATTCCACACAAATCCCTTATCTTCCCAGCGTAACTGCCATCCCAGCGCAGCCCGCGCGGTACTCCGCATTTCCCATCGGCCCTGCCGCCCGTCGGCTGCTCCGGCGTCCCGCGGTTGTGGCCCTAGGCAGCCCCGGCGTGCCACTGACCTCTGAGCGCACCGGAGAGGTCGCGCGCCGGTCCCGGTCCGGCGCCCTCCAGCGGCGAGTGCGGCAGTACGTGCCACACCATGCAGCGGTCCCACAGGGCGTACCGGATGGCCGACGGCAGCCGCGGCTCCAGCCACGACAGGTTGGCGCGCCCCTTCTCCCAGATGTTGAACCGCAACAGCACGGCAGAAGCGCCTGTCGCACGGGTCAGGATCAACACCGAGGCCCAATACAGCACACAATGATCATTGATTAGCGACTACCTCACGACATACACAATCAGACATACCTATCTCCGATACAATATTCCGTATCGCCCTGATGCCTAGACCCGGTCTTTCGCCTGACAAAGCTTTTACTGTATATTTTCAAAAACACACCAAGCCCTTAGCCCTTCCGGCGGCGTCCGCAGCTCCCCTGGCAGTGCTGCGGCGCCCGGCTCGTCCCACAGCCGTGTAGAGCCAGCCACGTACCGTCTACCTCCGGGTCGTACAGCCGAGTGGTGGTGAGCGCCTCGAACCGACTGGGGCTCCAGTGGTGCTGATCGTCGTCCGAGGGAGGCGCCGCCGGCGCGCCGGCCGGTCGAACCGCCGAGAGCGAGACGCACGCCATGCCGCGGCCACCGTGCTTCTCAGACGGCACGTACAGGAACATTTCAGACTCCTCGCTGCTGCCCCAGTCCTGTGAATAGAAGTGATAGAGACACAGTCAGAGAGACAAACAGAACATTTCAGGCTTCTCGCTGCTTCCAGAGTCCTGAGAACACAGAAATACGTATTAGACAGACAGGAACATAAACCCGTACAGTAACATCTCGAACTCCTCTCGGCCGCCCCAGTCCTGTGGAGAGATACAGTCAGATAGACGAACGGGAACACGGAGCAATTCATAATTCAACCGTAATTCTTACAATGCCACTTGAAAAAAAAACTCATACCAATAAATATAACACACAGCAAACAATTATCAGCAGCAGAGGGAGGCTGGGTCCACCACTCCCCGTCCTTTCGGCGTCGACGGCGCACTCACCCGGAACTGGTTCTCCTCCCTGGTGTCAGTGTACTTGGGCTGGTGCAGCATCTGCAGCAGGTTGTTCCTCAGGTAGCCGACCACCGACGACAGGTGACCGCTGGCAGACGGCGGCAGGGTGAACTGGCGACACAGGGCAAAATAGCGTTACACGAGGAGCGTCGGCAGGCAGCACACCTCAGGGTAGGAGCAAGGTCAATCCAGCGGATCCGGTATTAGCCTTCAGCACCGTTTAAGTGAAAGCACGTCTCTGAACGCAATCGCTAGTCACAAGAATTCTGTTACGGCTGGTAGCGTTACTTGATAGTGATTTCAAGGGGCATCATTCCTGAAACTGCCCTCGAGACAATCCTTCCCGTTATCCTCATTCGATCGTCTGAGTATGTCACCTGACCTTGAGGCAGTGATCGGGCGGCGTGTTGGGCGGCTGGATAAAGTGCACGTCCTCCGGCGCCAGCTTGGTCTGCGGGTTCCTCAGCAGCGCCTTGGTGAAGAGCTCCAGGAGCCGCTCGTCCAGCCGGCTGTGCAGCAGGCGCACCAGGTCCTCCTTGATGCACGGACCTGCCGCAGACGACGCCGATCCATGACGGCAGGTTAGCTCACAAACGAACAAGCAGTAAGCAAGTACATCCCGTATACATACTGACCCGGTACGGGACAGTAACAGTGAACCAATTGAGTTCCGATTGATGAGGTCAACTTCATCCCCACAGCACATGTTCAGTCCGGTGACCCCGTGAAATAGGCACGTACCATCGGACATCGACTGTGTGCTGCCCTGAGAAGCCCCCTTACGAGACCCTCCCCAAAGATCCCCTCCCCTCCCCCTCCAGACACCGGGCTTACCTGGCTCCGTGATGCCATGCACCAGCAGCAGAACTCCTTCCTCCGAGTCGCTTCGGTAGCTGGCGTCACGTTCACCGACAGAGGTACACCGGCCACGCGGCGGCTGAGGGCGGGGAGAATCGTCGGTGTCAGAGGGTGTTGACTGTCAATGGGTGTCAGAGTATCGATGGTGTTATTGGAACTAGTGGCAGCATAGTGCGAGTCAGAAATCGGGTAGGGGGATTAAAAAACTGGACATCGGTGTAAAGTGTGTGGCAGGTTCGCTGTTTAAAACATCCACACTGAAATCTGTCACTGAAAAAGTGCACACAGCCCCATCCTGCCCCTCTCCAGGCATCCTATGTCACGCAGTCACACGCGGTAGCTCCACGGGCAACTGGACTGAGCGGCGCGCCTACCTCGTCCTTGGTGAGGCTGGTGATGCTGGTCCGGGCCGGCTGCGTGCCCAGCCGCTCGTCCAGGGAGACGGCCGACGCACTGTCCCCGGACGGATGGCCACCGGAGCCACTGCACTCCCTCAGTCTGACGGTAGCACGTGGTCGGTCAGTGACAACACACAGCGGTGCCAGGACAAGTGGTCTCCGGAGCCACTGCACTCCCTCAGTCTGACGGCAACACGCGGTCGGTCAGTGCCGACTCACAACGGAGCCAGGTTCAAGGTACCACACTCAACATCGGCCAAAAGGCCGATGTTTACTCAGAGAGAATCGTGAGTGTAGCGGGAGCTCATTATCCTAGTTATTTCCGACTGTCTTATTGCCAACGCCCTCTGACAAGCCCCTATCATCCCTTACAAACTGCAAAGGAGTTCAACACCACCTCAGCCCAGCCTGCGAGCTATCCTGACCGCGACCCCCGCACCCACCTCAGGTAGAAGACGTCACCAAGCTTGGGGTCCTTGAAGACGAACATGTTGAGCCGGTTGCTGACGGCGAACGTTTCGAGCGCCTGTCGCAGGTAGGCCAGGCCGGGCGTGGCTCCGTGCGCTGCGCCGCGCAGCCGCGGGTGCAGCGCGAACCGCGCCTGCCACCTGACGTCGCAGCTGAAGTGGCCCGGCTGGTACCTGACGTTGGCCTCCTGGTGGTGCAGGTTGTGCTCTGCCGACGGATGGAATGATTGTCGCGTCAGATCTCCATTCTCCACATTTAGGGTACGGAGCTGACTGTAGTAGATGGTTGAAGGAAAGTTAACAGCTGTGTTCGAGTTTGGAATAGCTCATATAACTACAATCAAATCATTCATCAGGAATAAACCGTTGAGTAAAAACCAAAATTTATTTTTACAACTCAAAATATTCCAACCGCGTAAGCCTGAGGCGGGTCTACCGACCGGCGGAGTAGCCCCCACCCCACCTCTACCCCCGTGCCCGTCTGGTAACCCCTCCACCCCGCCACGTACCGTCGGGTGACAGGGCGTCCGGTCGAATGTAGCCGCCGGCCGACAGCGCATACACGCCGTCCGTCTGCTCTGCGCCGGCCCGGCGGCGAGCCGAGATGTCGGCGCTCGACTCAGGCTCCAGGAGACTGTCGCAGTAGCGCGTGCGCTCAAGCTGCTGCAGCAGCAGCATCTGGTTCACCCGCCGACAGATGGCGTTGATACGTGCAATCACCTGATCGTGCACGGCCTTGCGCTCACAGATGTCCTCCTGGCTGTAGCGGCAGTGGAAGAAGGTGTCGACCGCGTCCTCGGCGACGCGCAGGATCAGCCAGAAGGCCGGCAGCAGGATGTGCTCGCCGCGCTCCGTGTCCGTGCCGACGTCCTGCTCCGAGTCAGAGCCGTCACCCTCGTACCCCTCCTGGTGCACGGCCTCGTCCGGCCGGCAGGTCTTGTCGCCGGCCGCAGCTCCCTCCTCGGCGCTCGGGAAGCCGACCTGTTCGGAGCGCACCTCGGCGGCCGAGCGGCAGCGGCGGGTCTCCAGCGGCCCGCCGGCGGCCGGCTCGCAGACCTGGCTGCGCGGTCGGCGCCGGGGCTGCACGAACAGCGCCGCCACCTCGCGGTCCTCGCCGCAGAGCGCCGCCTCCGGTCGGTGCGACATGGAGCGGCGCAGGCGGCGCGGCGCCGGCCGCCGCTGGTGGTTCTCGGGCGTGCACTCGTCGGCGTCTGAGACGGAGCCGGAGCTGGCCGCGTACTGGCACAGATCGACGCTGGTGGAGCGCGCCAGCATTGTCTGTGCCATCAGGGCGTCCGGCGTGCGCGGCCGCAGACCCGCCGAGTCGAGCGGCGGCGAGAAGCGCGCCGGCGGCAGCAGCGAGCCCAGGGGCGGCACCAGATTCCACGTCAGCGGCTGCGTGGTGGACGACTCGTGCACCAGATAGTAGAGGTTGTCCAGCTGTGCCAGCTTGTAGTCGGGAACCTGCAAGTGCCGGAACTCTTGCATGAACAAATCCATGCTCTTGTCCGGCCCGAACACAAAGTACAGCGGGATCGGTTTGTGTACACAGCCGCGGCGGGAGCGGGAGCTCTGGATCTGGCCGGCCGAGCGCCGCACGTGGTCTGCCACTGTGGTGAGCACAGCGAGCTGCGGCGGGAAGCTGTCCAGCAGCAGGGCAGCAATCTCGTCCGTCAGCAGCCACTGCACCTCAGCCTTGGTCACGGTCACCGCTTGCAGCTGGAACTCGCTCAGGTGGCCCAGCTGCGCGCCCAGCTGGCTGGCGTTGAAGCTGTCGTGCTCGCTGGCGTCGTCACTGCCGCAGGCACCCAGCTCGACCACCTCCGACGAGCCAAGTCCGTCCGAACAGAACGAGGTCGCTCGCACCTGGTGCTTGGTGTGCTCCGAGATCCGCGCGTCCACCTGGTAGGGCAGCGTCAGACACAACATGTCCAGCGTCACCTGGACAGAGTCGAGCGGCAGCTCGGCCTCCGTCATCTCTCCGGCCAGCTCGCCGATACAGGTGGGCAGATCGAGGATGTGACGCGTGTACGTGTTAGTACCCGTTCGCGTGGTGCAGGTCAGTTGCAGGAACAGCGGCGGCATGTTCTCCTCCTCCCGTTCGTCACCGACTTCCACAGCTCGGTCGTCAAGATCTCCCACCGACTCAGAGTCGACGTTAGACAACAGAGACGTCTTTGTAACCACGCTGAAAATCTCCTCCGGATGACGATGCACGTCTCGCCACACATCCGACGCGTCGATGTCGTTGAGCTGGACGGTGCCGGTGTCATTATCCGCCGAGGGCACTCTCTCTGGGTAGTCGTCAGGTAGCGTGCTATCATCATCCAGCCCCGTCCGCAACCCGGGCGGCAGGTAGAAAAGCACATGCGGGCTGGAAGGCACCGTGCCGAAGTTGGCCCGCAGCAGACGGGCGAACTTGGCGCGCACCTCAGCGTGCACTTTCTGCAGTCGGCCGCACGGCTGGTGGCTGGCCAGCAGGGACAGCGGCAGGTGCGGCTCGCAGTCCGAGGCAGCCACGGAAGCGCAGTCGGCCGGCCGGTGGCGCTGCTGCTCCGCCGAGCGCATCGTGAAGTCGCGGATGTGGCCGCAGATCGTCTGTAGACGAGAGGAGAGGGTTCAGCCAAAGAGGATTGACAGATTCATGACAGGGCTCGCCAGGAGGATAGGGTAGCCACACAGACAGGTTGTCACGCAAATTAATGAATCCATAAGACCTGCGTACGTGTAGACTGATGATTGACATAGTACATCATCGAAGATGGCACGCATTGCCTAATGCCTATGCCGGCGTCCGACGTCCGAAAGCAGATTAAAACAAATTAAAGCAGATTAAAACCAAACACTCGGCGTTACATAAAACAACATGCATTGTCTACAATGTAGTCACCGCTCACCATCATCGCCCAGCCACTCGCCCTACCTTGAGGAAGTCGGTGATGTCGACCTCGAGGGGCTGTTCGTCACACAGGTCTATGGCCCACTGCACGTCCAGAGGGTGTACGCTGCGGCAGGCCTGCAGTGAGCGGAACACGCCGACCACAAAGGAGCGCGTATGCGCCAGCTGCAGCACGTTGCAGTGCTCGGCCAGGTGCGGCGGGTCCTCGGCCGGCTCGTCCGTGCCGCGGCCTGACCAGCCCGGAGACGGAGGCGCCTCCGACAGGGAGAAGCGCGCGTCTCGGTACAGGTCCGGCGGCCGGCCGGGCCGCACACGGTAGCCGAGCTGCTGCGTCAGTGAGCGCAGAGAACAGTCGTACACGTACACGGGCAGGGAGAGTGAGCCGAGCAACGCCGGTCGGCGCCGGCTGGGGCGGCCGCCGGCGCGCCGCCGCTGGCCCGCATCGCTGTTGGGGAAGGACCGGGACCGGTGCGGGCACTGGGCCGGGTCTGACTCGCAGTGCTGCAGTTTGGAGGGAGAAGACGGGTGACGGGAGCGGCGGCGCGGCGGTCGCGGCGCACCCTCCTCGCTCTCGGTCTCCGCCGCCACCAGTGTCACCGTCTTCTTGGCGGCAGCGCCGGCCGAGCAGGCGCGACTGCGCGCGGCCGGCTGCGGCGGCGCGCGCGGGCGGGCTCGACGTGCCGCAGCCGGCCAGCCGCGTACTCAGGGACGCGGAGCGCGGCGGCACAGACACCGAGCCGGAGCCCACTGTGTCGGCCAGACTGTCGGCGCGACTGTCGGCGTCAAACAGCGCGCGCAGGCTCTCCTCGGCGTCCTCCGGCACGTACTGACAGCCGTCGGAGCCCGCCGACGCCATCAGCAGCTTCAGGTCGTCGAAACTCTCCGGCAGCAGCGTGGTCATGACGTGGGTCGGGCTGATGGCCTTGACGTAGCAGCGCCAGCGGGCCACCCTGCCGCCGGCGTCTGCGGCAGAAAGATGGCGTGTTGGGTTAGCTGTGGCCGAGGCACATCGCCGCACTAACATCCTGTATAAGTAGCAATAAAGCTGAACCTTACCATAATTCATTCAGTGGGCGCGATTACCAGATGATATAGAAACACGCCGAACGAAATAAACGCACGCCACTGACTCAAGGTTTCAAAATCCTGCAACAATACGAATTAGTGCTGCATCAGTAAAAAAGCACCTGTGCATTTACGCTGGCCTCGAAACAATTTCGTGATTCATAAATCGTATTGCCTTATTGACAAAATATTTCAAAGAATAACTTAACTATTCAAAGACCACGTCTTCTTCAGTTCACCACCATTGCAAGACACAAAAGCACAGAGCCAGAACACGTAGTTCTCTACTCAGTACATCCATCCAATAGGACTGCCGCTCCTCTGTTGTACCACGACCAGCTATCTCACCTGGCGCGAAGGGCGGGTGCGGCCGGCGCTCGGTCCTCTCCCGCTCGCACACCAGCTGCGGTATCTGCCGACAGTCCCGGGCCGTGAGCGTCACCTGGCGCTGGTGGAGCGCCGCCACCGTATCCAGTAGAAGTCGGTAGAGCTCGCGGTTAGCTGCGTCGGGATCGTAGCGGTCCGGGTCGCCAGCCGGCGAGGGCAGCTCCAGCTCCGAAAGGTCTGTGGACAAGGAGATAAGCGCTGGCCGTCAGTGACGTGAGCAGAGCAGTCCGATATGAGTCGAATTGCTACAGTACCGCAGTTTGGTGAAAAAAACGACAAGATATCGGATGAGTCTCACCGAAATACCAAACATGCTAACTCCTAAAGCAATATACAGAAAAACCCATTACTACCCAGTCCCCACCCTCCCTCGTAAAACCCAGCACCAAAATTCATTAGCCAACTCCTATAATTATATTCGCATACAATGTACGCATCCAGCGCCTACTCCAGCGTCTCCCGCGCACTCACTTGCACACAACTGCTGTACAGCGTGAAGTCGTATTCGCGTGGAGTTGCACTCACCCTGCACAAGCGTGGAGAGCAGCACCTCGGCCTGCTGACAGCGTCTCAGCAGGCGCGGCAGGTCGAAGCAGAACGGCACCTGCTGAATGGAGGTCTCCGCCGAGCCGGGCACGTGCGACTGTGACGAGCCAGCCGGCGGCGCGGGCACGCTCTCCGTGCCAGCCGTCTCGCACATCATGGCCAGGTACTCCATGGTGACGAGCGTGGAGATGCACTCGCGGTCGAGCTGGTAGAACGTGCCGGCCACCCGATCGTAGGTGAGGTTGTTGAAGTGCACCTGCCGCTCCCGCTGGGTGACCAGGTGACCGCTCTGCGGCTCGATCCAGCACTCTGTGACGATTTCGGCCATCGAGTCGGACTCAATGGATTCCATCTCGGCCTCGCCGGGCTCATCCTCCGACACAGAGAGACTGTGGGGACACGGGAGGGGAGCGGGTGTGAGGGTGTACTCAAAGGCGTGGAGCTGTTTGGACAAGACATGAAAAACATTGTAAAATATTATGCAGCAGATCGCTGATGGCTATTCTAGAAAAAAAAAAAACCTCGACGATGTCAAACAGACGACCAGCCAAACCACGTCAATGGAACATGGACAATCGCAAAATACAAGACAAGTTATCATAGATCTTATGTTGGCCAATCACGTGTTAATTCTATTAAGAGTGGGTCAGTGACCAGTTGCAGCGCTTAGTGCAATGAGAAGTATCTGACGGGCAAGTTCGGTTCCGGGTCTACTCACTTGTCGCCACTGCCGGGCGGAGCCGTGATGTGTGGAGGAAACAGCACATACTGAACGACGAACGGGTGCGACTGGGGCGCCAGCGCGCCGCCGGCCGGCCGGCAGTGCGGGTGCTGCATCTCCAGCTCCAGCACCAGGTTCAGCACCCCGTTCGACGTGTGCGCGAAGCTGAAGCCCTCCTGCAGGCGCGTCTTGATGACGGTGGCGATGATGCGTCCCATGGCGGCCATGGAGAGGGAGGGCCCGCCGGCGTCCTGCATGTCCCACACCCAGCGCCGGTGGTGCAGGTAGCGGGACAGTGTGTTGAACATGGTGCTGGCCGTGCGGTTTTGCGAGCTCACCCGCGCTGGCGTGGGGCGGCGCGCGCGGCCGCGGTCGGCCCGCCGGCTGCGTCTGCTGGATCACAGGGCTCAGAAAGTTGCGCGGCACGCGGTCGTACCGAATCAGAAACTTCTCGACGGGCTTCTTGAGCAGCACGCAGCAGCGCACCTCCTGGGCGGCGGCGCGGCTGCCTCCGTAGTGTTCGACCATCACTCCCCGCTCGGGCGTACCGTCATCAATGGCCACCGTCTTGGGCTGGTCGGGCTTCTCCAGGAGCCGGGCGTGTTTTCGGATCGGCGGGTCGGCCGACAGCGCCGTCTGACTCTCGGTGAACGTCAGCGCCAGGATCCGCTCGCGCAGGTCCTTGACGATCTGGTTGCGCCGGTGGCCTGGCGTGCCTCCCAGGAAGGCTAGCCTCACCACCATACAGGGCGGCCGCACCGCCAGGTTCACCCTCAGCATGTAGAAGGAGGTGGGCGGTACGCACGCTGCCCTCCTCCCTCACTGTCATACAGAAACTTGATGTACGAGTGTCCGTCAAGCAGCGCAAAGTCGGTCACCTGAGCCAGCATGGCGGTGACGGCTTTGGCGGCCTGTCGGCACTGGACCGGGTTGTACCGCCCGCTCGTGTTGGGCAGGTACAGGTGCTTCGGCAGCGGGTGGTCGTGCTCGAGCAGCAGACCGATCCGGTGCGCGTGCATCCACTTCTGCCAGATGTTGATGTCCAGCATGCAGACCGGCGTCCAGAAGTTGCAGAACGCCTGGTGCGTCGGGTCGCTGTAACACCAGGAGGAAGTGACAGAGAGAAACACCAGATTAGCGGTGATGACAATATCATGAACCTCGACCTGAAGTCATTAACCATCGCACATATTCGACTTCTGACCCAGACTATAAAAAGTAGGGCCCAAATGCAAGACATTCCGATTCCAAGGGATCCATGGACATTCAAGAAAGCCTAAGCTGAACTCGTCAGGCTCTACCGCTCTCCATCTCAGCATTGCAGTGGCATCAACAGATGTAAGCTACCTCGCAGGTCCCTCCCCATGCCCGCTCAAAGCTCTCCTTAACCGAAACTACCGCCCGGGGACGTCTCTCTCACCCTGAGAACGGCTCCGGCGCGCCGGTGGTCTCCGAGAGGTAGAAGAGCGGCCCGCCGCTGCGCACCACCTCCGGCACCGTGTACAGCGTGGGACTGCTGCTGAACGAGTGCAGGTGCTCCAGCAACTGGTCGCTGTTCCGCATCGCCTGCAGGTGGCTCCAGAACTTGTTGAACATGGCCTGGCGGTAGGGCGAGCGGGCGCGGTTGGCCGCGCAAGGAGCCAGCACGTCGTGAAGAAAGTCGTAGCTGGCTGTCGGAGAGAATGGGGAAGAGAGTTTAAGTGTTAGAAAAGAACGATACATGGAGCGAAAGGTCAAACATCATTGTAGGGTTCGACAGCCATGCTGTTAATTCAACAGCCATGGATGATGATTTCGCCAAAGTAAGAAGAGTACGCAACCAGCTGCTGTCGATTTATCAAAGAGAAGGACCTCTGAAGACCCTCGCCACTACGCAGCCTATACCTGACCCTCAGCCATGCGCCCACACAGTGCCGCCAGCACACTGAGATCCCGCATCGTGCACAGAGCCCACGCGCTGCCGTCTGAGTGCACCCACCTCGGATATCGAGCTCGAACTGAACGCTGCTGTCCGCACAGCGGGTGGCCGGCCAGGCAGACCTCAGCCGGTACTCGATGAAGATGGAGTACTTCCAGGGCAACACCAGGTCGATCTGCACACAGACAGTAAAATGCAAGGTGTAAGAGTACAGACTGACAGGCTAGTAGCGCTTGAGACAGAAGATAGGCCACCCAATTGCCAGTTCAGCAGCTGTTCTGGACTCGCAGTTACGGCAGGCTGCGATCTTGAACGTCGATTACGGGTACTGAGACAACAATATCATATCGAAGTTAATCACCAAGGGACAGTGAATTATCGTTGCACGAAGGTAAGGCGTTTGAACATATTTACACATCTCCCTAGCCCTATGAGCGGCTGCGAGGCCCAAAGTGAGGCCCATCGCCACCGGTCGGAAGCGCCTAAAGCGACCCTCCCCGCCGCAGTATGACCGGTCGTGCGTCCCCACCTGGATGGTGCTGTCCTCGACGCTGACGGAGCGGATGTTGTACCCCTCCCGCAGTCTGCAGCTGAGCACACTCTCCAGACTGGAGCGGAGCTCTCCAGACGACTGGTGTTTGCAGATGAGGTCCTCCCGCGTGTCGGGCAGGTACCCGGACGGACTGGCGGACAGACACGCGGCGGTTAGACGATGTCGCCCGTCCCCGATCAATACTGCTTGAATGTAGGACGAATTCACTGTGTTTGACTTATCGAAGCACTTTGCACGAGTTAGCATTATAATATACTGTTGGAATCTTTCGTTCCAAACTACCAAAACGTGAAAACTTTAAATTTTATGCAAAAAAAAAACGAATGACCTTCAACAACTGATTGATACACCACACTACTCCAAATACAGCTAGCTGAGAGCATTCATGTCCGTATTTTTTATCAAGAGCTCCTTCCCTTCCTCCCTACGACACTCCTCCGTGCTGTTCCGTGTCCGCCTCCCTCCCTCTATCACCCCGCCCCTCTGCGTACTGTTCGTGCGAGCAGGCCGTGTCGTCTACCTCACTCCCGCCTCCCTCCCTCTATCACCCCGCCCCTCTGCGTACTGTTCGTGCGAGCAGGCCGTGTCGTCTACCTCACTCCCTCCCTCCCCCGTCCCTCTCCGTACTGCTCTGGCGACCAGGTCGCGTCGGCCGGTCCCGCTCCAGTCGCGTGCTCCTCCTCCAGCTGGCTGAGGCCCACCAGACTCTTTTGGAATCCCCAGGAGAGGAAGGCGCGGTGATAGACGTTCATGACGTAGTCGTAGTCTCTGAGCACGGCCGGCAGTCGGACCAGAAGCGCACCGCACGTGGCCGTGGCCAGGAAGTGCATCAGGTCGGTGTAGGGCAGCGAGCCGAGCCCGGCGCTCGGCTGGCACCCGGAGCCCAGCCGCAGGAACGAGCAAGCCACCGTGTTGTTACGCAGCTGCACGAGGAGGGAGTCGAACATGGTGGCGTCCGGGAGGCCGATGGCGCCGTCCGTCACCACCACCAGACCTGTAGGGAAGAGGGACCGTCACCAGTCACAGCAATATCCTCACAACCTGACCTGGAGGGAGGGGAGGTGAGGGTTTGTAAGTCTTCACCTGCCACTGTGGATATCACCCCCACCAGACCTGGACAGGGCAAGAGGAGTTATCGACAGTGACTACTTGACTAGGGCGAGACAGAACGGACAAGCTTATCGCCATTGAACAAGGGAAACCTCGGACGGGGCAGATCATCACCAGAAGACCTGGCTGCGGGATGGGACAAAGTCGGATAATTTTATATTACAGTAGGTCAGTAGTGGGCAGTACAAAAACGAAAAAAACACACCAAGATGAGATTATTCAGGTTATCACCGAATGCTTCGCCGAAACCGTAGCACTGGACCCTTCCCTATCAGAGAGAATGTCGATGGGCTTGCAGTTTGCACATGCCGGCCCTATTCAAACATTTATTAACACAGCGCTGAAGAAGTCTGATACACGAAACCGGTCCGCTTATTCATTTCTGATTGTTTTTTTAACATATTCGTAGACTACTGGCTATTTACTCATACCTGTCCAATATAACTACATTTAGCGTAAGACGGTGTCTGTGTCAGGCATCCCTGAACGATACATGCGCTAGCCATCCCCGTCCAGTGTCTGTGCCTGCGCCGCTGTCTGTGCTGACCTGCGCTGCTGTTCTCCGGCAGCAGCTGCAGGGCCAGGATGCCGTATCGTAGCATGTTGACAAAGCCCATGTCCGGAGAGACCATCGGCACGGCGGGAGAGGCGGCCGAGCTGTCCCCTCCACCGGGCTCGTCTTCAAACAGCTTACCCACCAGCCGCTCCGACTCCAGCTGGGGATACACAACACAATGTGAGACATAACATATTACTGGGCTGCTCTCTCTGACTCCAGCTAGATAAACAAATGAAACAAGCGAGACAAAACATATCACTGAACTGTTCTGACTGTGGCTGGGGAACACAAATGACAAAATGTGAGACAAAACTTAACAGTTCCCAGCCCAGACTCCAGCTGGGGAGCAAACAGTGCACAGAAAAGACAAAGCACACACACTAATAGCCCGTCTAGACTAGCTGAAAACAAAATCAGGCGACACTCCAAAGATCGAGCGGCGCTCAACTCCAGGGCTCCAGCAGCACTAACGAGACCACCCTACCGGCGTTGTGTCCGCGACCCTCACCCTCTGAGCCTCCAGCTGGTCGTTGGCCATGGCCGTCACGTCGGCAAACTTGTCCTCGATGTCGTTCAGCTTGGTGGCCACACAGTCGAGGAAGGAGGTGAGGTTGTTCTCGGTCAGCAGCCAGCCCTGCACCAGCACCTGGCGGCGAGGGACGGGATCCGTGAGCGGAGGTGTAGGCGCACCACCGGACACTCACTGGCTGGATGTGTAACGGTAATTCATGGCGATACCGGGGCCGCTCACAGGCCACCTACACATGTACAGCCGTAGCATCATATGTAAATGACAAACAACTATTATCCATTAACTCAAACACCTAAAATACGTCGGAACGGCTAGCTAATTACGAAATAAGAAGTGCTCGTTCGTGTGGTTAGGAAGTCTGAAAGTTAACAGGCGAAAATGGCTTACCTGGTGTGTCTGGGTGGTGAAGAAGGGCGTATGTGCGATGACAGTGATGTACAGATGAGGCTTGTACAGAAGCTCACTGCCCGGTACGTAGAACTGACGGACAAATGGGCAATAATCAGATGATTCGGCCGAACGTTCAACAAGCCAATCGGAAAGACGGACGGACGCCGGTTATGGCAAACACTGGTTATACTGTGTCTGTAATAACATTCAGACGCTTTGATGAGCGTTCGTACGCACTACAACAAGGTAGCGACATATTCGGTTGGTAAGAGTAAAGACGGAAGCGCATGATCAGCAAGTGAAAAAGGACGATACATGTGTGTAGCACGTCGTAAGTGGCTATTAACGGTTTTAAAACACGGGAGATAGCTGGCTGATGGTGATGAATAAAGGCATAAATAGCATAAGGCGAAAAAATACAATACGATCACGTAACCAAGAACAAGACGAATCATCGATCTATGTCCGTACGCTACAGCTGTCCAGTGTCATATCCAATTAAGCACGCGCGCCACCACATCCGACCGTGCTATCAATCACCATACGGTGTAGACGGACACCTACCGGCCGTGTGATGCCCTCCAGACAGCGTTTCAGCGTGGGGAACACGGCATCCAGCAGCACCACTCCGCTGCTGGTGTCCTGACGGCACATTCAGAGACGGTGAAACGGTCAGACGGACCTGAGGACGCTCAGAGAGGCGCCGGTCAGAGGCGGACACTTGCTTAGAGGCGGACAGTGATGATCTGTTCAGTCAGACTTTGTCCGCAGCCGCATGACGCACAGTGTGGGTACGTTTTTATGGAGCTCCTTAGCTGTCCACCGCCCAGCAAACAGCCTCAAAATCTGGTACGTGAAGAGCGAAGAGCGTGAAGAGCGCCGGACTAGAGTGTCATCGATAAGCAGAAAAGGTCTTTTATCTACGGGACATCAATCTCACTGATCACTGGCCAATCACTAACCTAACTATCTACCATCTATAATAATTGCTAATCATGTGGCATTAGTGTCGAATCCCATCAAAGCGTAGTCACATTCCAATCCCGCGGGCCACCGCACCGCGTGTCCGTCTCCACTCACCACGGTGGCCACGGAGGGGCTGAGGTCCAGGCAGAACACCAGTCGGTACACGTGCGCCAGGAAGGTGAGCCCGGTACGCGCCGTGACCCGGTACCGGTACAGGTGGCTGGTGTCCGAGTCCCAGTCGGGCGGCGGTACCGACGGGATCACCGAGACCACGTCCAGCTCCTCGCCAAACTCCTCCTGACGGCCGGCGGTCACAGAGAGGTTCAGCACCACTGCACGGTGAGACATAAAATAGCCGGACAACGAGGTATAGTGAAAGTGTTCCTCTTATACGGTAACAGAAATGAAATGTAACAAAACAAAGACGGCCTCTATCGACTCTGAAGGCTTCGGAGAAAACTGGTAAACAAAGCGGGTGGCGAGGAAAGAGCCAAAACCTAGACATCCATCCAAAGCCAATCCTCCAGCCTCACCCCCCGACCCGTGTTAAGAGGGCTACCGATGCAAATTGTGACAGCCAGACCATTTTATCAGCATCCGCAGAGACAGTTGAACAGAACTAATCAGGTAGAACAGCATGCTGTCGCACTCTTACTTATAAGCTGTGTTTAGATGGTAGAGAGGGAAGGCGAAAGCACTGTTCAAGAAGAGAGGAGGGGCGGGACGTGTGGCAGTGCGCTACTACTCACCAGCCGGTGCCGTTTGGGCACCTGAATCACGCGGTCCAGGTGGTTGAAGTACCACTGGGCGCGCACGTTCCGCGAGATGCGGTACTCCTTGCGCATCAGCAGGTACACCTGCTCGGCCTCCAGCTCCTCCAGCTGCTCCTCCTCATCGGGAGGAGCCTCCGGGGGGCCGTCCATGGCGGCGGCGGCTCCCGGTCACCGGCGGACCGCGGCGGCGGCCGGCTGACGGCAGCACAGACCGCACCGTCAGCCCGCCCCAGTCGGCGCACACCACCAGCTGCCCACCGTCCGTTTTTTGTCGAGTTGACCTTCCAAGCTTACTGGTCACAAAGGTCACTCGAGGTCACAATATTGGAAACAGCTCATAAAATATACTACCCTGATTTGGATAGCGCTTTTGTATCAATCAACCCAGTGGCCAGTGGTGCCTGAGTTATAGAATGGCTGCATGGTGAAAGTCAAGTACTGAAGTACCTGGATAGATAGTATTGTCTATGAGTGACTTGGTGGTAAGCACTGTCTTACTCATTGACTGGGGTTTACACGCATCTGATTCCCGTGCTTTAGCATGAGAGAGCCAGACTGGAAAACATCAATACACTACGCCGGACGCCCGTGAGACCCTCTTGCGCCGAAATTCGGCGCAAGCGATTTTTCGCTGACATTTCTGCATGATTTGCGCTGAGAATTGGGTGCCTATTTGTGCCAAAATTAAGCCACTGTGCACATCTACCGATCAAGGTTATATCAACCAGACAGAGCGTTCCGGAGCCTTGCACGCTCTCCCATGTTTGAGCGGCCGAATAAGTTTTTTTTATTTCCACGGAAACACCTATCATAATACGCTTAGCGCACTGTGGCGTTATGTCGTGAAAAAAGGCTGGAGCCGGAAGTTCCGGGGCCACAAAAATCGGCGGAGCGGTGTGTTCGAGGCTGGCGGGACTCGGGAGCCAGCGAGGGCCGGGCATTGGAGCAGCACGTGCTCCGGCACATCAGCCTCTTCTCGGCACACGGCGCAGAGCGCCGCAGGGCATAGCTTATCTGGGCACTGCTGGCACGCCGCGGAGTGGAGACAGCCGATTCGGTGCACGTACTGGAGCGAGCGGCCCCAGTGGCCCGCCCTCATCTGGTGCACCGAAACAGTGTCCTCTCGGCAGGGTTGTGCTTGACTCATGAGTCGAGTCAAAAAGTTGACTCAACTCTGACTCAAATGAGTCAGATTTGAGTCGAATCGGATAAATTTTTGAGCTGTTGAGTTGAGTCAGAGTTGAGTCGGACAAAAATATTAAGGCGTTGAGTTGAGTCAGAGTTGAGTCAGTAAAATAACTTTTGACATTGAGTTGAGTCAAACATTTAGGAACATGAGTCAGCTGACTCAACTTTCCAGAAACAAGCTTTTCATTCCCCACCCCCGCTTCCCTGACCCTGTTGCCGGACTTTTTCACCCCCCTCCCCCCGTTCAAGAGCTTTTTTTATCAGAGTCAATTTTGAGTCAACTCACTTGACTCAACAAAAAATTTGAGTCAAGTTTGAGTCGACTCATATTTTCATTGAGCCGCTTGAGTCATGAGTCGAGTCAAGGGAAAAAAAACAGCTCCTTGTTTGAGTCAGAGTTGAGTCAGGGCTTTCTGAGGTTGAATGATGAGTCGAGTCGGTAATTTTTTTTGAGTCGAGCACAACCCTGCCTCTCGGTCCTCTCCGGGGATAGGGAGCGGCGGCGTGCTCCAAATATTGAGGCCTCACCTGAGCAGACACTCCACCGCCGAGTAGACTAAGGGTGGCTTGCCAGCTCAAGAACTTGACATTGACGATTCGGGTGGGGACGTGTCATCCTGAAACCTTTCCAGAGCCACCGCAGGGCGAGTCTGCTGCTAGATTGACCAGCGTGCTGACTAAATTCTGTGACCGTCTTTTGCAGAAAAATTTGGCGGCCGCCCTGCGCCACAAATTCAGCTGCCACCATGTGCTGAATTCAGCGCATGTGAAGGTACGCCAGACATGTGCTGAAATTTTGACAGCGATCCTGCCACTACGCCGGACATATCCAGCATAACATGTACTTTTCCAGTCTGGTGAGAGGGTAGTTGATATGCATTATGAGTGTAGGAATTAGGAATGAAGTTAGCTAAGGTTAGTTCTCATTGCCTTGTGCTAAAATTTGAGATAATCCGCTTCAGAAAAATTTCTTTTAACATCTGTAATGTAAATATTTTTATTTCTGGCATGCAATACAAAATTATGTCACAATCCAGCCACAGTGCCACCTATGCCAGAGCCCAGACAGACCTGTCAGCTGTCGCTGGTAACAATTAACATGGATTGTTTCCAGTCATTTCCAGCCTGGGTACAATAGCTGAGTGATACGACTTCTCATTTCAATTATCAAGAATACTAATGAAGTGTAAATGAGCTTCATTAAGAAAAAATAGCCAAACAACTCAACACATTCCGCATAAGCATAATTCATGAATAACAACTCAAAATTGAAACTCAAAAATGAACCGTTACCCACAGCTAGCTGACACACTTACCTTGTTATTGAGCCTTGATACACACCAGCCGTGAATCGTTCATCAACTGGAACCTTACGTTGCTTGTTTTATGCTTATGAGTTAGGTATTTGTATTAGCTATCATGGCTATCATGCTTCATTTTACCGCCGCCTTGTGTATTGGTGTCATGCGGCGGTCAACAACGCACAAAACCAACAAATGAAACTAGTGCGCCACAGTTGTTTCCTCTCGTCGCTTCCATATCAATGTCAAATAACTTTACCTCCAACTACCAGATTCTAAATGCTCATGTTACCTTCAAAACACGAGCCCCACACAGAAGTTCGGTGGCCGAACTTGTATGGCGAGAAACTGTGCACTGTGCAGTGACTGCCAGGGTATACCTATAGTATAGAAGTAGCTGCAGCCTGCAGTGAAGGTTGTAGGTTACAGGTTGCAGTTGTAGGCTGTGGGTTCCGGTTGTATGCTAATGCTAGGTTAGGTTGGGAAGGTTAGATTAGATATGAACTCCTATCTGAAGTGTATTTTACTTAATTTGTATTATTTATTCTTTCATATTATTTCATCTGACAAATAAAATCTTCATGTGTGACCTAACCTCACCTAAAGCAGCCTACAGCATACATCCTACTGCCTACAGGCTACAGCCTACAACCCACAACCTACACTGCATGTTTCTCGCATAGGTACTAACAAATATACGCCCGCCGAGCGACTCACTTCTACGCTGTAGCGGATGGGGGGGAGGGGGGGGACGTTACACCCGCTCCCAATTCTCAGGAACAGTACCTACCTACCGCCCCCGTTTTGCACAATTTATTTTCGCACAAGCTAAAATTTTAGACCCAAGTCATTTTGATTTGCCTGAACATTATGTCACGTCACTTGATCCAGAAAGTAAGTCCCCAAGCTACATCGGGATGGACAGAAGACAATTGCTTTGAAGCTACTCATTCTACTCATCCTTTAATGATCGTTCAGTGTTTGCCATGGGCCGCCCGAGACAGACCAAAGAACCATGGGCTGGGCCCTCAAATATGAAGAATCAACGGACTGTGAACGGGCCTTTGCAGGTGCATGTCAGATGTTGCCAGATACAAGTTATTGTGGTAGTGAATTGAATGGACTGGAGTCAATTCAATCAGTTCAACAATTTGTTAATCAATGTGAACCCATGAGCCTGGGCCGGGATGGGTTGGGCCGTTTGGGGTTTTATGGCCCCTGGCGAACACTGATTGTTTTGCGCGGACAGCGCTGAGCGCCCCGTAGGTATCGGCTTCTGGCACCTACGCAAACGCACTAGTATCCTCCCGGTCACTTTTCCCATCAGTGATGAGACCGCACATGGCGTGAGATTCCTCCACGTGCAGGAGAGCACCGAGTCAGCACTATGTTCTTACACACCGCACGCACATTGCGTGGTATGCAGACGTATATGTAGTTTGTGTCGTCTGGCGAGCCGCGCCAATCCAATATGGTAACAAGACAAGACTAAGTAATCCTTTCCGATACACGCTTCTGTCTAGCTAGACCTAGAGTAATCCTTTCCGATACACGCTTCTGTCTAGCTAGACCATGTATATGAGACTCAAGTTCTACATTGGCACTTTCGCGTTCTATGCATTTTAACTAAAGAGGTCACTAAATGACATTGACCTAAGTGATCCGTGAAGAAGCTGGCGATCTAAAAACGAAACACATGAACCCAATATGAACCCATCTACCCCTAACTTCACCATGAAATACCAAAATTCGTGTTCCTCCCATTTGATTGAACAATCCGTGGAAGCTGATGCAGCCGAACTCGCATACAAAACCTTGCAAAAAGTACGCATCGTATATTGCAATAAACAATTTATACGCACACCGCCAGCAAGAGCGCGTCACCTCTGGATGGGTCAATGGCGAGCACCATGAGGGGTGTTAGTATGCCACCAAGTTTGCAGGAGACCGGTACGACAGTCCACTGACAGCGGGCGGGGCGGCACTGGGTCGCCCCGGGTCATCGTCGGGAGCGTTTCTTGCTGCGGCCACCGCGAACAGCCGATCGGCGGGCACGCTTATGCCCTCGTGCAGCGCCCGGACCGCGAGCCGCCGCCAGCAGTCGGGAGAGCCGCTCCGGCGACTTGGTGTCGGCGTCCTCCACCGCGTCACTGCTCCCACCTGCGAACACAGCACAACGCATCAATGGTTCGCAGAGACAAACTACAGCCAAACTGCCACACTCGCAAACAACAGTCACAACAATGCTTGTGACCGAGTGCGTGAGAGAAAGAAGAGTAAACCGTCATCGTATTGAGGCAGATCATAGTTTGAATCAGAACACGCACGAAAGCAAAGGACAGGCAGCAACCAAAAGTACGCACGAAGCCAGCAACCAGATGATACGCACCTAACGATAGAGCGGGGGGGGGGAGTGCTCAGTGAACAGCGTGTTTCTGCAGCAGCAGCAGACGCTCGTGAGAAGGCTGACGGAACGAGTCGCCGCAGGTCAACGGAGCGCAGAGCCAGCGCAATAAAATAAACCGGACGTTTCAGTGGGTACTTGCAGTGCGCCAGTGTGCGACGGGCGCCCCTACCACACATATTTTACGGTTCGCCAGTTCGGCAGATCAGGGATACCATTTCGCCCAGGAACCGTAAACCCAGCAGGGATTGCAGGGTGGCGTTCTGATACCAGGAGTTCCCGTAGTTCGGCAGGCCAATGTAGATTGAGTCCTTGCTGTACTTGTCTGAGTCGGCGGCCGGATGGCCGGGCTCAGGGAAAACAAAGCTAACCAGGAAGAGCAGTCACAGGCAGAAAGCGATTGCAGAAGCGGTACTGCCTGCGTGGTGTGAACTGCAGAATGGCTCTGCTAAGCAAGTAAATATGCATGTTACTGTAATATTCCTACTAGTGTTGTGTGTGTGTGTGTGTGTGTGTGTGTGTGACTGAGCCTTTCCATTAGGTGCCTTGCGCAGTACGACACGACAGCCATACGTGTCCTGGCTGGTAGGATGTCCCACTGGCACTGACCCACACGTCTGGTCTCGTCCTTCTCCAAGGCACAGTCGTGGCGCCAATATCTGTCAGTGAGCACCTGCCGGTGCCCTGGGCCATCAGCAGTCGCGAGGACGAGGCGGCCGTGTCCGCGATGGTGGGCGGCCTTCGCGACACCTGCGACGAGCTGGGCTATCAGTTCCCAGCTCCTCAGTACCTGATGTCGGAAAAAGTCATGGCCTTTTTCAACGGCTGAGTGTCGGCCACAGGTCACCAACACCTGCAGTACCTGCTCTGTTCCTGACACCTACAGCGGGTCTGGAGGAGCAAGCTGGCGAAAATTCAAGCAGCAAGTACGTCATTTGTGTTTCCTCGTGGAACTGACCTAGGACGTCCACAATCTGATGTCACGCTGTTTCCTTCCACTCGTTTCCTTGGCTCGGAACTCGGAAATTAGGTAATGTTCTTAAATTACCGGTAAGATAATTTTCACCTGCTGAAGAAGAAGCACCTACTGGACTTGGAGAGCCAGGACATCATCGAGAGGGTCACAGGGAGCTCACCGTGGATCTCCCCTGTTGTTGCCACCCGGAAAAGAAACGGTAAAATCAGGATGTGTGGACCTGAAGAAGAATGAAGCTGTCATTGCCAATGGCCACCCCTTGCCGAATATGCAGGACATGTTGGACAACCTGAACGGGGCCCATGTTTTTTCAACGCTGGACACGTATCAGGCGTTCCACCAGCTGCAGTTGCATGATGACTCAAGGGATCTGACTGCATTTGTAACCCATGAGGGAGTCTGGCGTTACAAGCGCTGTCCGTACGGCCTGAAGTCCCTACCACAGTGTTTTCAGCGCATGATGGAGGCGATCCTGGGCAAGATGCCTGGAATTCAGGTGTACACTGTACATGGATGATGTGATTGTCTTTGGTAGGACGGCAGAGGAGCATGACACCAGGCTAGAGACTGTTCTGGATAAGCTCCGGCAGCACAACGTGACTCTCAACCTGGAGAAGTGCTGTGTCAGAGGGGCGGCTGTCGAGTTCCTGGGCTTCACAGTGGGAGGAGCTGGGATTGCAGTCAGCTAGGAGCGGCTCACCGGTCTGCGCCGGATGCCTTCGCCGTCGACCCTGAAGGAGCTCCAGACTGTACTGGGGATGTTCGGCTTCTATCCCCAGTTTGTTCCCAGGTTCAGCACTCGGGTTGAGCCGCTGCGACAGGCTCTTCGGAAGGCCGCTGCGACTGGTGGCCGGGCATGGACGGGGCGATTGATTCACTCCTTCATAACTGCGCGCTGTGTAGCATGCATGGTAAATCAGCCAAACCGTGCAGGCCTCCGCTCCAGCGGGTAACCATGCCAGCAGGCAAAAACAGTTCGATTCCCAACCGTGAGAACAATGCTTCTCGTTGTGCGTGAAAGAATACAATGATTTGGCGGCCCGAAGGACATTTATCATAGAGCACCCGAACGGATTTATATCGTAGCGACAGACATTCGATTCCGCTACAGTGACAGCGACAATCAACTCCGCTACACTACACGTATGCATGTGTAAAATATGAAAGTCTGATGTAGAATTTGGAATATTGCTGTGCTTGTCTGTGCGTGCATGGCAGACACGTGCTTTGAGCTACCTACAGGTGTGATGGCCAAGAACGTTGAGACTGGTCATCGGAGCGGCGGCGGCATCCGCCCAGTGCCCACCAATATGCCGCCGCCGCCGACGCCGCTGTCACGTTACACGCCTGTCGATGTGATTAAAAGGAAGGAGGGCGGCCAAAGATGCACATGAGAGAAAGAAGTTTGGACGAGATGGGCTTACGGCGACGAACGCTGACATCGGGCGGCTTACGATATCCGACGGCGTTTACAAGGAATGCTGAGCGCCGCTGCGGCACGTGCTCAGTCGCTTTCATTACAAGATTCACAACACCGTGCAGTTCCTCACAGGATTACTCCACGGGGTACAGACACAGTTTGCTTTATCTCCGAGCCATGGGGTGGCCGTATCAGTGACAGAAGACTGACTGATGAGTCCGGCTTACTGGAGAACCTACCCAAGGTGATGTCATCCTAGCCGACTGAAGATTCGACATCCAGAAGTCCGCCAGACTGTTTTTTTTTTCATATATATTATATAGGCGCGCTCACAATCAACTTGACCGTAGAAAACTGCACCGCAGGCAACGGCATCTATCACAAAGAACGGCACGCGCAAGTTGCCCAGATTTGCCACTATAGAGCGCGCAGCAAGCGCTACCGTCTGAGGCGCCAGACTGTTCTGGGTCACACAACGCATCCCCGCATCTACCAGAGGGAAGAAGCAGCTGAGTGCGATCGGGGTACAGCAAACGCGCCGGATAGCCAATGTAGCATTCATGTAGAGCGGGTCAGCGGCCTGCTACGCAAGAAATATGCAATACCTAGTGCATGTCAATCCATCGATTTTCTCTCAGTCCCGAAGGCGACCTGGGAGTCGACTGTTGGGAAAGTGGTAACTGTGCTGCGCACTCATAAACCTGTGTGAATCGGTAATTCCCTTTGACTTAGTCGCACGCTTTTGTGACTGACGAAACGCGGAACGGGTGTCCTTGTTGCAGTGTGCCTCATTGGGTGAAAAGGCTTTCGGTTAGGCTGAACGCTTACGCCGTTGCGTTACAAGCAGCGCGAGTGCCGCGGCTCTGTGGCACAATCACGACGTGTTAACAAATACATCAGTAGCACACTCAGTAGCCCGGTCAAAGCGCACAATACAAAGAGGAACATTCACCTCATACGTGAGATGTTGAATGTAATGACGATAAGAGAGCAAAGCTGCTAGTGCAAAGAAAGGGCATATGCAAAAAAGAAAATTGGACAACACATTATTTAATCACCCTTGAAGGAAAGAAGGATTGGAGTACCTAAAGCGTCGAAAGGAAGACTGTAAAAAGCAAAATACAGACAAGCTGAGAAAAAAGTGAAATCATATCGTGACAAATCCTGCTCAAACTTACGAATTAAGAACCGGTTCAAAGGATGCTCGATGAAATCCATGTGAAATATGTGTTGTACTGAGCCGTCCCCCTTCCCGGCCGCCACTTGGGACACCCGCTACTGGACCGAGCCTGCGCCGGCGCGGCGGCCGGCTGGTAAACGAGCAGTCGTGGCGTTCCGTCCGCGGTGCGACTCAACCCGACTGGCACGTGCGCTGCGACTAATACAGATCGTACCGTTTCATACCGTGCTGTGGTCTTGGAATAATACGGCCGACCGGAGCGAGCATCGGACACAGCACAGCATCGCAAACCCGATATCAATCAATGTGAACAGTTCAAGGAAAAACACTCCATGGGCAATGCAATATATAACGGCAAGAAAAAAGTCAACAAATGACCCAATAGCGAATGGCCAGAAATATTATAAAAAAAATACGATAAAAAGGCAGCACACGAAGATGAAATGTGATTGAGATTTTATCAGGCTCGACACGAAAACACGCAATAGAGAAAAATGCGAATACAAAGAGCCTGAGAGCATGACAAAGCATGACGACCTCCGAACTGACGAAGACACAAAGACAAACACCGCAGCAAGCAAGCTCTGCACTCTGCAGTCAGCCCGACAGACCCCGGAGCTAATCATCCGGAAAAAAAGACGAATAAATGCACTCGGCAGCATCTTTTCTTCCCAAATGGAACGAACTTTGAAAGAAGCCGTCGATGCATTTTCCGTAAGTACCTACGGATTTCTGTCATGTCGGTGTGTGTAGGCTGTGGACACTGGACAGCCAAAAGTAACGGTGCTGCACAGACAAACTACTGTCCCTGTTAAAACGCGCTGCAGTCGTCTCAACCCGGAGGTGGATGATGAGCACATGCGCGAGCCATACGCTCGGGCAGGGAGCCGCTTGGGAGCACTGGGTGCCGAGGACGAAGACATACCGTGGCATACTGCAAGAGTCGGAAAACTCGACGGTCACAGTGGCACCCCAGAACGCGAGCATGCGAGCTTGCAGGTATGAATATATAAATAGGTCAGCCGTAAGGGCATAGATACGCTGACAGTGCTGGCAGGCCGCCAGACCACTCCGTTCACAAATAACCCTGTTTCGTAAACGGGGCTGTTTCCACACACGCCGTTGGAGGTCGCCATCTGGACTCAGGGGCTAAAGGCGTGCCGCCGCCGCCGAAACCGCTTTCGACACGGGCTGGGAACAGCGTGGTTGCGCTCCACGCTCACGGCTTACGAGCGGGCTGTCGCCATGCGGAGGCCTGCTCACTATCCCATCTGCCCACAGCGCTACAGGGAGTGTCCTAGGTCGAAGCAGCCCTCCCTCCAGCCATGGCGGTCGTCACACCGGCGCCGCAGCAAAAAGAGGCCGCCGGGACCGGCCATCGGACGATGAACCCCGGGACTCGCCGCGTCAGACGACAGACGCCGACTATGGAGGACCACCTGGCCAGCGACAGAGACACGGCCGGTTCGTGGGACTCCACGCCGGTGACAACCGAAGAAACGTTTTACCAATGGAAGAATATCGAAGAATATCTAATGTTAAAATGTTTAATCGTTTTCCTACGGTCAGTGATAAATGGTCCGTCTCAGTATCGACCAAAACAATGTTTGATATCCCATAATATCGAAATGCTAAATAAGAAACCATGTCAATGCTAGGGAAATTGGGCGTCTTAACTGCAACCAGATGAACGTTTCAATATTGTCGATATCAACAGAAAGATAGAATGGTGTACAAGAATATCGGAATGTTTAGTGTATAATCGTAAACGGTGCGTTTAGGTACGATTATTCCACATATAGGTGGATAAGCAAATCGAGGCAATATGGAGACAACGGAACTAGACTGGCATGCACCAGAAGTATACTTTCATTGTCAATGTTATCGGAGGGAACGAATGACATAGTGGATAACAGAAATGCCTAAGGTGTAAAAGAGTCGTTAAAACATTCCAGGCCTTTAGGTGCGAGGATTCTGGGTAGGAGTAATTAGCAGCAGCGAAGCGAGACTTATGGTCAAATGGCGCACTGAAATATACCTATTGTAAATGTTATCGAAAACCAAATGACATCGTAGCTTACAGAAATGTTGATGGTGTAACCGCTTTCAAAGTGCCGTTCAGACCTCTAGACCGATGCCAATGTACAAAGCGAACGGATTAGGTTCATGCTTCTACTCACTAACAATCAACTTCACTGGAATGATTATAACACGGGACAAGGGGCGACATCCATACAGCAGGGAGCACTTACTCAGACCAACCGACCGAGCACAGATGGCAGCACTCACCCGGGACCACCCCGCCCAGCGGAGGGCCTTGGAGCGAGTAGCTATAAAACCAGTGAGCGGCTGGCACGGGGGGCTTTTTTTCTCTTGTTACGGCCTCTCGGTCAGTTCAGCTGAGGTGCTGCTGGGATACGCGAAGAAATATCCACTTCTCCACAATGTGAGTGTGCGTTCCGTAATATACACTGCACAATGCAGTTATACACTCCGTCCAGCGGCGTATTTAGAAAATCGCGAAGGGGGGGGCCAAGGGTTTGGAGGGCGCCACCTCACCCAAGGAGGGCGCCATACGGTCGCGAGATAAAAAATCGCTCAGTGGGGGTTGGGGGGTTGGGAGGCGTTTTTTACCATGCCACCAGTTTTTTTTTTGCGTAACCTCGTATAGGTCGTGCTGCATTGATTTTGCATCGTGTGTATTCTTTATACTCCAGGTCACAAAAGGTCAAGTGTTCTTGAAATGCTGCGCCGAAGGCGCGCGAAATTTTTGAAAACAACCTTTTCCTCCGCTTTTTAGGCACGCCTTTTATACGATCACTGTTCAAAGCTCCTCTCGCTCTTTTACCAAATTTGAAGGTGTAAAAAATACCTAAGGTTTGGTCGGGCCGCTGCCACACAAACTGTACAGAAAGCTTGGCTCATGGGTGTCGATGTATAAAAGTTTATTGGCGGTGGCATATCTACGCACCAGATCACTGTATCGGATTGATACCGGAGCGCGAGATGCGTAAACATCATCCAAATTACCTCAGACCAGCCTTCATAGCCTTCTCACAGATGCATACAGTGTACCCACATAACCAGTTTCAATCACCGAAACTTAAGATGCCTGCTGTTGCGCCCGAACCTGTTGACAATACTTAATCGTAATCCATATAGATGCCATGATGCACGTAAAGTAGGATCAATCCGTTAAGACCAAAGACGTGTTTTATGCATCGTAGAGCGTAGATAGTTTTGGTAGGTATAGATACTTCATTCATTGTGCTGAATGCACGTTCATTTGTGGCAGTTTTCACAGGCAAGACATCAACTATGTGCAATAGAACGACTAAGTTGAAAAACATGCCAAAGGAGTAAATAAATGATAGGAGGGCAGCGATCAACGGATGTTGCCAATAGGTAGAAGGGCTGCGATCCACAGGAGGGCACTAATAGGTAGAAGAGCCCCGATCAACATCCCGAGTTTCGACAGTAGGGCACCGATAGGTAGGAAGTTGGCGAGCAGCAGGAGGGCGCCAATGGATAGAAGGGCAGCGATCAACAGGAGGGCACCAATAGGTAGGAGGGCGCCGATCAACAATCAACAGGAGGGCGCCACCAGGTAAGAGGGTGGCGAGGAACAGGAGAGCACCAATAGGAGGGTGGCGATCAACAAGAGGTCGCCAATAGGTGGGAGGGCGGTCATCAACTGGAAGTCGCCAATGAGCGGAAGGGTGACGATTAAAATGGGGGTGGCAATGGTGAGGAGGGCGCCTTTGCTCAAGAGGATGACACGAACAGGAGGGCGTCTGTGCGGAGGGCGCTGGTCAACAGGAAGGTGCCAGTGGATAGGAGGGCGGTGATCAACAGGAGGGTGCCAGTGGTTAGGAGGGCGGCGATCTACACGAGGGCGCCAATGGGAGAAGGGCCCCGATTAACATTCAACAGGAAGGACTAGGGAACCAATAGGTAGGAGGGCGGCACTGAACAAGAGGGTGCCAAAAGGGAGAAAGGCGGCCTTCAAAATTTCACATGAGGGCTCAATAGGTAGGAGAGCGCCAATAATTATGAGGACGCCGATCAGCAGAAGGGCGGCAATGTGTAGCAGGGTGGCGACCTACAGGAGGGCGCCTTCGGGTGAGAGGGCGCTTATTTACAGGACAGCGGATTACATAGGCGACCACCGTTACGCTTAGAGAGCTACAGCCTACAAATGTGGTTGGAGGGCGCCCGAGGGAGCCCTCCAACCGTATTTGGAGGGCGTATTTGGAATGGGCGTCCTCCGAGGGCGCCCTCCATCCGTATTTTCCCTGTAAACACATTCGCGATTGGAGGGCGCCCTCCAGTCGCGATTGTTTTTCGATTCGATTATATCACAATTGCATTTGCGATTGGAGGGCGCCTTCGGCGCCCTCCAATCGCAAAGGGCGCCTTCGGCGCCCAAGGGGGGGGCCATGGCCCAGTGGCCCCCCCCCTGCCTACGCCCCTGACTCCGTCATACCTTTATCATTATTCTACAATTCACCTTTAGGGAACCAACACTTAGGGACACTCTATTCCGTTTCGCTTTGGATTCGCTGACATCGGTTTAGCTCGCCGTCCCTCTCGCCTGACCTAGTGTGTCGAATATCTAGGCCAACTGTACTGTCGGAGGCCTACAATATGTTTCCGTTTGCCCGTCTACGATCAATGCCCCTCGACCTTCTCTTCGTGTAGTTATAGCCAAATACATTAGGTGGTAGTAACCAACTCTTTTAGAATGAGGACTGGGCAATGGGAGGAATGCGTAGCGGGAAGAATGGGTACATGAATCAGCGGACTGAGAGGAGAACGGGAGAACACTGGAACACCGGGCTGAGGACGACGTACACGCTCAGAGACACCTTAGTATAAAACACACCGCCAGGCCATCTGACGTTCGACCCGGCATGGGGCGAACAGAAAAACCGAAATCACACAGGTACGAAGACAAAAGGGACTCGTTACACTCCGAGGCAGTCGCAGCGAACAAATCACTTACGAAACAGCTCATAAACACGGATTCTATAGGTTTGCAGGTGTAAATTAAAGGCATACGCAAAAATATAAATTGAAACATAAAACTCAGCCATCACTGCAAGTAAGACCAAAGAGCAAAACGCTGAGGATAAACGGGAGAACACGAAATGCCGACAAGATGATATAAATCGATGACGTCGAGTAAATCTGAGTAAAAGACCGCATAATAACACAATGAAATGCATGCGACCGTGTAAACTGTAAAGAAAACAAATGCAAATGGGCTTCAAGGACTTCTGGTGACAAAGAAGCGTAAGACGCAACTGTGGTACCCCCGCGTCGCGACTCTTCATCGCGGAGCCGAAAAGAAAGCATGAAAAGCATACTGGTGCATGGTACAGACGACTCACCAATTCAATGGTAAATACGTCGGCGGCCGCCGTTGGTCATGGTCATGGTGCTGGTGTGGGGGGCACTGTGGGTCGGCGCCGTTCGGGACGCCGGCGCACACCCCCCGACTTTCTAAACTATTCATAGTGGTCGCTATCATTCAGGGAACAGTGAATCGCAATGTTTCGGGTTTGTAAATATGCCAATGTGTTAGGTTATTTGTAATGTACGTCAGAATCGTTCGTCCTCTGTACTCTGCTAAGGTGCAATGTGCTAACGCCCCTCTGCTCATGTGCTCAGCAGGATCGCTGATCACGCCCAGCTATGGATGTGCTCGAGTTGGACGATCCGGAGGCGGGAGACTGGCTGGCCGAACACCACCCTCTGGAGCGCCCGGCCAAGAGACCTGCATCTCTCGAAGCGGGCGGAGCGGGATCATCCCGGAAACGGGCCCCGCTCCGAGCCCCGGCCCCCTCCGGAAGAGTTCACCTGCTGGTCGGCTGTAGCATCGCCCGATACTCGCTGATGGACATCGTCGGCGCCGACATCATCTACAGCAAGACCAAGGGCGGCGAAACGTGGAGCCGCCTCCGCTTCACGTTCCAGGACTACGTGGACGAATGGAGGCGGTTCGCCGTGTCGTTCGGGCTGTCGCTGGGGTCGATCGTAATCTGGCTCAGCGGCAATGACGGCTACGAGCGCGGCACCGGCCGGAACCTTTTTCTTACGATGACGGCATCGCGCGTCGCCGTCCTGGAGCGGTGCATCGCCGAGACCATCGCGCTCGCCAGGGCGTCATCAGCGTCGGTAACGGTGATCGGGCCCCTGCCGAGGATCGCCTATGACATCACCCTGCCGTGGGAGCAGACGGCCGCCTACAAAGTCGACCGGAAGGTGAAAGAGGCGGTCGGCGAGGATGACTTCGTGAGCGTGGGCAAGGCCCTAACGAAGAAGCTGGGCCGGAGGTCGCGACACCTCGTCACGGAGGAGTGCGGGGATTGGTTCCGCGACGATCGGATCCACCTGAGCCCAGAAGAGTATAGGAAGGTGGCAGATGTGGAGAAGTTCCCCAAGTGGCTCGTGCTGCACGCGGCTGGGCGACTCGGTGTTGGCCGTGCTGAGTGCGTTCTGTGAACTATGTCATATATCTGAGAACCATGTTATGTATCTGTGTCTTTTTTTCGGGTCGAAACAAATCAGAGGGAGGGGATAGTGTTATGTGTGTTAACTATCGCGAGTGTGTATCTCGCTGTGCCTGCCGTGTGCCTGCCGCGCGGTGCCATGCCATGGCTCCCGCCCGCCGGGCGAACCCCCGGGTGCCAGCCCTCCCGTCCGCCGGGCGAACCCCCGTGCGCCAGCCCTCCCTGACCTCGACCCGACCGCGCTGACGCCGAGCCGGCCGCAGCGCGGAGGGGCAGTCCTGTCCTGGCAGCCGCGTGATCTGGTCATGCGCTGCTTCCTCTCCCGGCACGAGTGATCTCATCACTCGTCCCTGCCATCCTCGGGCTAAGCGGGTGGCAGATCGGGCGGCGACCCGAGTGGGGTATGTATTTGTTTTGTTCAGCTATAATCAGGGTTGGCATTTTTGCCGGCAAAAACTAGTTTATGCCATTTGCCGGTTTAAACCGGTTTTAACCGGCAAAAAGTGGCAAAAACTGGCAAAAACTAAGAAATATCACAATGCTATGCCTGGACATGAATTTGAACAAGCATTTTAAGGAGAATTCGGTGAAAGCTTTATGCTTTCAAACAGAAGTGACATTGACCATTGAAATGCTTCATAACTCAAACATTTTCATGGGCTTTCCATAAGGAGCTAGTCTGATGCCTTTTGGGGTGACAAATGAGCCAGTGCAAGGGTGACTGGGTGAGTCCTGCACAATCAGAAGTGCGAAGGGGTATCTGCCACTGATATGCGCACGGCACCGCATGGTACCCTACTTACCGTGGCCGCCTTGCCCCACTCTCCCCTACATTGAAATGCGTTCCGTTGTGGATGTCTACCGACATGCATAGACATTTTAAGCAGGGATAAGTAATGAGGCAGCTTTAGAATGTTTAGTGCATCTATATAACTACCAGAAATGCATTTGTACATTTCAAATCCATTCCTAACTAGAAAAGTTGTAGGTTTGGCCATCTGAGTTTTAGCCAGTTTTTGCCAGTTCTTGCCACCAGGGTTTCTGCCAGCCGGTTTAAACCGGTTAAAACCACTGGCAAAAACCAGTTTTTGCCACCCCCTGCCAACCCTGGCTATAATAGTTACTTATTCCGCATTACATTACCAATAAAGCATTCGCTCGGAATCTCTCTCTGTCCCGCCACTGGCGGAGAACATAACAATACGATCCCCAGCCATCGGCGGCTTGTGACGTCACGGTACAGACGGAGCCCCAGCCATCGGTCGCCAGTGTATTCAAAACCCTTGAGGAGGCGCTCGGCCTTGTAACCGTGACGAAACTCGACGCTCCGTCAGCCCTTGGAGAGGATCAGCTGACGGCGCTCCTGCAGAGTCCATGGCGTCTGCAAGCTGGCTCCAGGGTAGCATCAAAGCCTCATCAGACATGGGAAACGAGCACTGACTTCTACGGAAAAGCACTAATAAGGCGTGGCTTCGGTCTCTCCACTCCACCTGATACCGCCTTGTGCTGAGCTGGACCTAGTCAATGGCTTTCCTGTCGACTGTACCTATGCATTGTGCCCTCTTGGGGCGACTAGGCAGCTGTTCCTATGGTTCGAACCCAATGACCCGGTGTTCTGCATTCGTAGTTCATAAAAGAACTATGCGACGATCTAACCAAAATTCGTACCCCAGATAAGGGTTCCCAACTCCCTCGCTCTCCTTCAACATACGGAAGTGGACTGCAGCAGAGTGGCGGAGTGACCTGGTCTTTCAGCGTGTTGCGACCCAAACGACGCTGGACGTGGTTGCATGGACAAAGGCACATGGCTGGAGTCACTAGAAGTAATTATGAATCATAATAGTTTTGAAATGAAATGTGAATAAATAACGAATAAATTATACATGACGAATATGTTAACGGCTGTGCAGCGCAGTTTCAATTTCAATTCCATCTTTTCATTTTTTTATTCCATACTTGATCTTTTTCATTCATATTTTATATTTCAACTATGCCGACTATAAATGTCGAATATGTTAACTCTTATATGAAAACCCGCGCACTGACGGTTTGCCCAATGGTCAAAAGCCTTGAGCCAACCAAAAAGGTGTGTTTGTTTGCCTCAACAGATGACCTGAAGAGGGCACGATGCAAGGAGAGGCAGGCAGAGACGGAGAGTGACCTCAACAGTGAATCTGAGAAAGAGAATCAGGCTCAGCGAAACAGAAGGTACGTACATTGTGCACACTTGTTTTCCTTTCCCAAAGTAATGATGCTCAAAGGTCATACTTTGGGAAAATTTGCATTTTTCCAACTGTCCACTCCAATATGAAGTCGCTGAGATATCGATATGTTCCCAGCTTTTTACTCTGGTTTCTGTACTGACATCTGAAAAGTATCTTTATTGATAATTCATGTGATGTTTTTCAGGAAGAATGCCCGCTACGATGACTACCTTGGAGAGAGTATCGAGGAACACAGCGACGACGACGTTTCTAGCCTGGGACCTCGAGTGAGGGGCAGACTGGCTAAGCCCCCTGCTGCTCCTGACTTTTCGGTTGCAGGTAATTGCGTTTAGTAGACTGATGGGCAGTTGCGCACGCCGCACAATCAATGCCCGGTAGCGTTCATTTCCCATAAATTTATATATTGACCGCCTTGCGCCATGGCGCAGCAGGTGCGCGTCTAGTGATTGGTTTTCCGTCCCGGAGGGGCGGAGCTCGGGTGCGAAGAGCGTCTGGCTCAACCGGGACATGAAGACCCCAACGCCGGAGTCGGAAATACATTGTATTGCAATTGAATGTTTTTAGCTTTCTTCATTGCCTTACATTTTTTTATAGTTTAGTTGCGGCCTATATGCATTCTTATTTGAGTTTTCAGACAGGGGCCATAAAAAGGCAGCACACGAAGATGAAATGTAATATGAGATTTTATCAGCCTCGACACGAAAACACGCAATAGAGAAAAATCCAAATACAAAGAGCCTGAGAGCATGACAAAGCATGACGCCCTCCGAACTGACGAAGACACAAAGACAAACACTGCAGCAAGCAAGCTCTGCACTCTGCAGTCAGCCCGACAGACCCCGGAGTTAATCAGCCGGAAAAGAACGAATATTTGCACTCGGCAGCATCGTTTCTTCCCAAACAAAACGAATTTTGAAAGAAGCCGTCGATGACAAAGGTGACGGTGCTGCACAGACAAACTACTGTCCCTGTTAAAACGCGCTGCAGTCGTCTCAACCCGGAGGTGGATGATGAGCAAATGCGCGAGCCATACGCTCGGGAAGGGAGCCGTTTGGGAGCACTGTCTCCCGCCGGGGGTGGCGCGCGGGGGGGGGGGGCAACGCGGTGTTATGTTGCTCGACACTCAACAGATAACTCGTTCAATCGCGGGTGGCATTCATCAGGCCGTGAGGAAGCGAGTGACAAACCTAAATTCAAAATGGAACACCTGGTGCCGAGGACGAAGACATACCGTGGCATACTGCAAGAGTCGGAAAACTCGACGGCCACAGTGGCACCCCAGAACGCGAGCATGCGAGCTTGCAGGTACGAAGACAAAAGGGACTCGTTACACTCCGAGGCAGTCGCAGCGAACAAATCACTTACGAAACAGCTCATAAACACGGATTCTATAGGTTTGCAGGTGTAAATTAAAGGCATAAGCAAAAATATAAATTGAAACATAAAACTCAGCCATCACTGCAATTAAGACCAAAGAGCAAAACGCTGAGGATAAACGGGAGAACACGAAATGCCGACAAGATGATATAAATCGATGACGTCGAGTAAATCTGAGTAAAAGACCGCATAATAACACAATGAAATGCATGCGACCGTGTAAAGAAAACAAATGCAAATGGGCTTCCAGGACTTCTGGTGACAAAGAAGCGTAAGACGCAACTGTGGTACCCCCGCGTCGCGACTCTTCATCGCGGAGCCGAAAAGGAAGCATGAAAAGCATACTGGTGCATGGTACAGACGATTCACCAATTCAATGGTAAATACGTATGCCCATGGCATACGTAGTTACGATCCTATCCGTACATACGATCCCCAGCCATCGGCGGCTTGTGACGTCACGGTACAGACGGAGCCCCAGCCATCGGTCGCCAGTGTATTCAAAACCCTTGAGGACGCGCTCGGCCTTGTAACCATGACGACGTTCGACGTTCCGTCAGCCCTTGGAGAGGATCAGCTGACGGCGCTCCTGCAGAGTCCATGGCGTCTGCAAGCTGGCTCCAGGGTAGCATCAAAGCCTCATCAGACATGGGAAACGAGCACTGACTTCTATGGAAAAGCACTAATAAGGCGTGGCTTCGGTCTCGCCACTCCACCTGATACCGCCTTGTGCTGAGCTGGACCTAGTCAATGGCTTTCCTGTAGACTGTATGCATTGTGTCCTCTTGGGGCGACTAGGCAGCTGTTCCTATGGTTCGAACCCAATGACCAGGCGTTCTGCATTCGTAGTTCATAAAAGAACTATGCGACGATCTAACCAAAATGCGTACCCTTGATAAGGGTTCCCAACTCCCTCGCTCTCCTTCAACATACGGAAGTGGACTGGAGCAGAGTGGCGGAGTGACCTGGTCTTTCAGCGTGATGCGACCCAAACGACGCTGGACGTGGTTGCATGGACAAAGACACATGGCTGGAGTCAATAGAAGTGATTATGAATCATATTAGTTTTGAAATGAAATGGGAATAAATGACGAATAAACTATAAATGAAGAATATGTTAACGGCTGTGCAGCGCACAGCCGTTTCAATTTCAGTTCCATCTTTTCAGTTTTTTCCATACTTGATCTTTTTCATTCATATTTTAGATTTAAATATGCCGACTATAAATGACGAATATGTTAACTATAATATGTTAACCCGCACAACGAAGGATTGTCCAATGGTCAAAAGCCAACGCAAAAAGGTGTGTTTGTTTGCCTCAACAGATGACCTGAAGAGGGCACGATGCAAGGAGAGGCAGGCAGAGACGGAGAGTGACCTCAACAGTGAATCCGAGAAAGAGAATCAGGCTCAGCGAAACAGAAGGTACCTGTACGTACGTCGTGCACACTTCTTTTCCTTTTCCAAAGTAGCTCAAAGGTCATACTTTGGGAAAATTTGCATTTTTTCAACTGTCCACTCAAATATGAAGTCGCTGAGATATCGATATCTTCCCAGGTTTTTACTCTGGTTTCGGTACTGACATCTGAAAAGTATCTTTATTGATAATTCATGTGATGCTTTTCAGGAAGAATGCCCGCTACGATGACTACCTTCGAGAGTATCGAGGAACACATCGACGACGACGCTTCTAGCCTGGGACCTCGAGTGAGGGGCAGACTGGCTAAGCCCCCTGCTGCTCCCGACTTTTGACCGCCTCGCGCCATGACGCAGTGGGTGCGCGCGTCTGGTGATTGGAGCTCGGGCGCGGAGAGCGTCTGGCTCAACAAGAACATGAAGACCCCAACGCCGGAGTCGGAAATACATTGTATTGAAATTGAATGTTTTCAGCTTTCTTCATGGCCTTACAAGTTTTTTTTTAGTTGCGACCTATATGTATTCTTATTTGAATTTTCCGGCAAGGGCCATAATCACATATCACATGAAATAATTATTACAGACAGACACCAGGTCTCATCGATGCATTTCTCTGAACATTCAGAACGATTTTAAAGTAATGTCCTTCCTCTGTTCATGTTTCAGGAGCACATGGATCATTATCTGGGGGAATATCGTCGGCCGGACCCTCAAGTGCCGTCACCCGCTCGCCAAGCGCCACCGCGAACGCCTCAAGCTCCCAATCGAGACGAGTAGACGACGACGGCTTGCCAGCGCAGCCACCGTCAACACCGACAGGTGAGATTCCGACGTTTACACAGTAAATCCGACATTGATACTCGCCCTGTCAGGGCCTTTTTATAACAAGGACGGTCCAGGGAAGGAGAATGAATTGGGTCCTTGGTACTCAATTGATGTTTGATACTATTTGATACTTGATATCCCATTTTTCCCGATCCGCCACTGTGCTTAATGCATAGGTGTTACTATTGAAAATTACGTTCGGGTATAAATTCAGGCAGCCAAGCGCAAGTTAAAAGGACATGGTTCCTGGGGACGTTTCATGTCTTTGTCGTCATCTGCGACCTCTCTGAATATCTTGCATGACATCGCTTTGGTTTCATAGTTATATACGCCACCCGTTGTAGGAACACCGTGTAAGTGTTCCATGGTACTTCGCTCCCCATGTATTCCATTCAAACTATTTATTTGTTTCTTCTGAATCTCGCAGGGTACTATGTATGAAGTTCCACAACAGACAAGTTCGACTGAAGATTGCCTGGAATCCGGGCTTTTTCATGGTTAACGAAGGATACACCGGCGTGCTTAGCGACAGACAAGCCTTCTTCAACGAGCGTCTTAGTCACGCTCACGTAACGGTAAAGCACGCGTTCGGCCGCTACAAAGCTAGGTGACGCCGCCTACTGAAGGGTTCTGAAGTCTGAACTCAGCTACAAGATGGTGGCAAGGCTGGCGTTCGCATGTGCAATGCTGCACAACATTGTGGAGGAGCATGGGGAATGGTTCCACCATCAGTGGCTGGGGGCAGCCGGCGCAGATGCCGCCGCAGATATAAGCCTCGGGGAATATCCACCGGGGCCCTCAAGTAGAAGCCTACATGGCACCAGTCGCTGATCGTGATTGATAGTGATTGATGGAAATGACTTGGGCTTGCCCACCCGGGGTCCGACCGGCAGCGCTGCTGCGTACTCGGGCAAGCCCACGTAGGACCACAAATTATCGCAATAGTTAAGCCAATGGGAGGACGTGGGCTCAGCCCAACGGCAACTTGAATCCCATTACCCGGACTTGGCTCGGGCATGTCGTAGTGGGGCCCGACTGGGCAAAACTCGGAATTGCGTTGGGCTGGGTGTGTCAAAAACCAAACAAGATCCCAGTCTGGACCGGGGCTAGCCCAAGTGCCGTACTTGGGCTGGTCCGACTTCAGCCCGATTGCGCCCCAATCAGAATTGTTCGCTGGGTAATGTCCAGCTATTTCTTATGCTTGATATGGTCAGACAAATGGATTTTTGGCATTTGACGCTCTTCTGCATGACTTTGATTTTTCCCTCATGTCTTCCCGCAGACGTCCTGAAATTCGTCGGCGCGCCTCATGACAGGCCCACTGTCGGCAAGGCGGTAGCGAAGTGGCTGTCCGGAAGCTGCGACCGGAACGGCGGGAGCACAGACCGTCTGGTCAGGCACCGCCTTAGGAACATCGAGGCTGCAAATGGGTTAACGCCTAAGGGTCCGCCGAGTGATCCCGAGTGATCCTCCCAGCGAGGGTTAGTGAAGAAGTGAACTCCCATCAGTCCTAGCGTGCTAGCGCTAAAACTGGTCGAACCCCAGTGTTCTAAAATTGGATATTGGTTGGGTGTGCCGATGAAGAAAAAAATCCTAGGATGAGAAAAAAGAAGGAAAATAACTGCAGTATTTTTGTAAAATGGTGTAATGCCAATTTTTATGCTAACTGATAAACCAGGATTTCATGTCAGGATCTTGACAGGGTGTGGAACTAAAAGGATGTGGGTGCATCAACTGTCAAGTGACAAGTGAACTGGCTGTTGGGAATACATGAAACTCTTTTCAGAGATGAAGTAAAGTCGGTCATTCATATTTTAGGGATGAACATATTTTCCCTATTAGGTGTGATTTGCCACCAAAAAGGCTGAAAAATGAAACACTTTCGAGCCCAATTCCGTCCGACGCGGCAACCCCGGCCCCCACCCCACCACCAATGCCGCCACTGGCTTTGGTTTTCGTACATTGACCTATGTACATATTGGAAAAGTACAATTCTCACATGCCTTTTTCGCCTATGGTGCAACGAGATGAATGTGTAACGTGTATTGTGGTTCTCAGTTCGGGTGCCTGACACACAAGAACCATTCATGACTAATTTGCCAAGCATTTGGGTATCAAGATAAGAAGAGGAATATTGTTGATTTTGCGTATTGAGAGAGCGTCCGTCACATGTCAGCAACAAACGGAGACAACCAAGACTACTGTTTGGTGTTGTGGTGTTAATTGTTTGATATTGTGGAACTTATTTCCGACAACCAACATTCACTAGTGGTCAGCTTACAATGCCATTGCTCGCATGGAAGTGGGAAATAATCGCTTAGACTGACATCTGCACATTGCTATTACAATTCTTAAAGTCTCTTTAGTCTATAAACCTATGGGCTCACAGATAAATTTGGTTATCGACTCTCGTCGCTAGGAGCCATTGGATGGCAGACAGATCAATGTGAAGTGGGGGTCTTGCAGGACACGCTGCAGACCTTGAAAGGACAAGTCTCTAACCATAAAATCAATCTCATCTGCTGCCTGATGGTGGGTGACATGTCAATACGTAAAGCAAGTGTTTACTCGCAAGAGAAGGGCGGCTTTGTGGACTGTGGTCCACGCTGACCTTGGGTCAGGAGAGGTGGAGGAGGAGACCCGGCTGGCAACCAATGTGTAGTGTCTACATGCATTGTATTTCGTTGTCTCGTTCGGCCGGTTCTAAGCTAACTATTGTCTTTTGCGCGCCGTTATTGTACGATTTTCATTTTGTAAACATTCCGTCAAGTACTTTTCTTTTGTTGTTCTAACATGAAACTCAAATCGCTCTTGCTCTGACTGTTTCCACGACGATATTTATTATGCTTAATTTTGTGTCCTCAAAGTATTATCGTGAATTTATTACAATAGCCGAACTGCCCATCTGCGCCTATTTTTTGCCTTGTTAAATCGTTTTGTTTTGTAATTGTGGCAACGCTGTCGTTATCCCTTCTTCTCGCGCGCTGCCGCCTCGCGTTGTTGTCTTGTTGGCTCTGGTCTGATTAACGTGCGTCAGTTAAAAACATAAAGCTTTTCAATCATCTTAACTCTTTCTCTGAGCCCTACAGAGTAATTTGCGAACACGTACTGGCCTCTCACGCCAACAGTGGTGACCCTCACGACGTTGTTTTGTGTTTTTTGAGGCGAACCTGACGCATCGACCGACGCCATGCCTGGCCCAGAGGAGGTGGAGACTACGGCTCCAGCGGCTTCAGCTCGAGCCCCTGCCACGCTGCGCCTCCCTCCATTCTCTGCATCAGAGCCAGAGCTGTGGCCTCTGCAGGTGCAGTTTGCGTTTGATGCAGCTGGCATCTCTGATGACCTGGCTCGCTTCCGGATCCTGGCCGCCAACCTGCCCATGGAGGTGGCACGAGATGTGAAGGACAAGCTAATGACCAACCAGCCCTCGTATGCCTGCCTCACCAAGGCACTGAAGGACAGGATGATGGAGACCCGGGCCGAGCGACTTCAGAAGCTCCTCCAACACCAGCACTTCGGAGACCAGAAGCCATCACAGCTCCTCCGCAGAATGAAGGCGGAGCTGGGCTCAGATGGTGCAGACGACAGCATCCTGAGGCAGCTGTTCCTCAACCGCTTGTCGCCTGTCACCAGGGCTGCTGTCGCCATCCTGCCAGATGATGCTCGCCTGGAAGATGTCGCCACTGCTGCAGACCGCTTCCTGCAAGCACAGCGGGACACGGAGAAGAGCCCGTTGGCCACCCTCTCCGCTGCATCTGCCCCAGCTCAGGAGGCTGAAGGGACAGCCACCCTCGCCTCCCTCCAGACCACGATCGCTGCCCTGACAGCATCAGTGACGCGACTGGACGCGTCTTTGCAGGCACGGCCACGAGAAGGTGCTGCTGCTGCCAGCCCACCACCCTTCCGCCGGAACCGCAGCCGTTCCAGGAGCCGCAACGAGGTGTGCTTCTACCATGCGAAGTTCGGTGCTGCTGCCCGCAAATGCAAGCCACCATGTTCCTTCTCGGGAAACTCTCAGGCCTGAGGATGCCGGCGCCGCCGCCCTCAGGCCCTCACCAGCCGGCGCAGCTGCTGCACGTCAAGGACGGCACCATGTCCTTCCTGGTGGACACTGGCGCCATGCTGTCAGTGCTGCCGGCTCAGCACCTCCCAGAGGGGTGCCGCATGGATCGAGAAGTGACACCGCTGCTCACTGCTGCAAACGGAGCCGCTGTAGCCACTCACGGCTACACCACACACGTTGTGCGCATCGGCCAGCTGGAGCTGCCCTGGAGGTTCCTGGTTGCTGAGGTCACCCTGCCCATCATCGGAGCAGACTTCCTGGCGCACCACAGGATCTCTGTCGACCTGGCTGAGCGTGCCCTCCGAGCTGGGGATGGCACTGTGCTCGCCACTGCAGGTGACCCGTCCGGCCCTGTGACGCTCCACAGCCTCCGAGACGGACGGTTCGACGGACTCTGGGATGAGTTCCCTGGGGTCACTCAGCCCTGCCCGACGGCCTCGGCTCAGCACGGCGTCACCCACCACATCCAGACGACTGGCCCACCGTCTCACAGCCGACCGCGCCGCCTGGCACCTGATCGTCTGGCTGTCGCCCGGGCGCACTTCGACCGCCTGCTGGCAGACGGGGTCATTCGTCCTTCCAAGAGTCCATGGGCTGCACCACTGCACATGGTGCCCAAGGCGGACTCAGGAGACTGGAGACCATGTGGGGACTACCGGAACCTGAACGTGCAAACCCTGCCTGACCGGTATCCAATCCCGTATCTCCGGGATTTCACTGCACAGCTGCACGGCTGCACTGTCTTCTCAGCGCTCGATCTCAAGGCGGCCTATCATCAGGTCCCCATGGAGCCTGAGGACGTCCCGAAAACGGCAGTCACCACCCCGTTCGGGCTCTTCGAGTTCGTGAAGATGCCGTACGGTCTCCGGAACGCAAGCCAAACATTCCAGAGATTCATCGACAGCGTCCTGCGGGACGTTCCGGCTACGTACGCCTACATCGATGATATCCTGGTGGCAAGCAAGACCCCCGAGGAACACCTGCAGCACCTCCGGCTCGTGTTTCAGCGCCTCGAGCAGCACGGGCTCGTCGTGAACCGACAGAAGTCCGTCCTGGGCGTCCCACAGCTGACCTTCCTCGGGCATGACGTGTCGTGTGACGGCATCACCCCGCCTGCCACGCGCGTCGCTGCCATCCGGGAGTTCGCGCAGCCGACCACCGACCACGAGGTCTCCAGGTTCGTCGGCATGGCCTCCTTCTATCATCGGTTCATCCCGAATGCTGCCGCGCTGCTGCAGCCGCTGGCAGCGCTCCTGCCGAAGAAGCTCAGCCGGAAACCACGGCCGGTGGTGTGGACAGACGGCGCCGCCGCTGCCTTCAAGTCCGTCAAGACTGCGCTGACTGACGCGGTCCGCCTCGCCCATCCGGTCCCTGGAGCGCCCCTGAGTCTCCAGGTGGACGCCAGCGACACCGGCGCGGGAGCGGTCCTCCAGCAGTACGTGTCCGACTGCTGGCAGCCTCTGGGATTCTTCTCCCGCCGGTTCAAGCCTGCTCAGACAAGATACAGCACCTTCGGCCGCGAGCTGCTCGGTGCGTACCTGGCGGTCCGACACTTCCGGCACGCGCTTGAAGGTCGTGAAGTAATAATCTTCACGGATCACAAACCGCTGACCTCGGCGCTCACAGCCGTCGGTGATCGGTACTCACCACGGGAAACCAGACATCTTGACTTCGTGGCTCAATTCACCAGTGACATCCGACACGTTCCCGGGTCGGAGAACGTGGCCGCAGACGCCCTCAGCCGGACGGTCGCGATGCTGTCCGCACCGCGCCTGCCTCTGCACGACTTCGCAGCCATGGCGGCGGCCCAGCAGAAGGATTCTGCACTGCAGGAGTTTCTCCGTGGCGAGCACTCTCTCAGAGTTCGCCGCGCGGGGCTGCCGGACGGCTCCGCGCTGCTGATCGACGAGTCGACTGGCTCTCCGCGCCCGCTCGTCCCGGAGCCCCTCCGCCGATCGGTGTTTCGTCAGCTGCACAGCCTGGCGCACCCGGGCGTGCGCGCCACTCAGCAGCTCGTCTCAGCTCGGTTCGTGTGGCCCGGTATGGCTGGGGACGTGAAGCGCTGGACTCAGGCCTGCCGTGAGTGTCAGCGGAGCAAGATCACCCGTCACACCAAGTCCCCGCCGGCGCCGTTCCAGCCGCCGGACGGCCGCTTCTCAGTGGTGCACGTGGACCTGGTCGGCCCGCTGCCTCCGTCGGACGGCCACACCCACCTCCTCACCTGCGCGGATCGCTTCACCCGCTGGGTGGAGGTGGCGCCACTGGCTGATATCCGCGCTGACACTGTCTGCCGGCGATTCGTCGAAACCTGGATCTCACGTTTCGGAGTGCCAGACGTGGTCGTCACCGACCGCGGCTCTCAGTTCACGTCAGCGGCATGGGCTGCTCTGTCTGAGCGCCTCGGCTTCACCCGTCGGACGACCACGGCCTACCATCCGTGCTCCAACGGACTCGTGGAACGTGTGCACCGCACACTCAAGACCGCCCTCTGCTCGGCGGACCCCATCCACTGGGTGGACTCGCTGCCGATGGTCCTGCTCGGCCTCCGGTCTGCTCTCAAAAGCGACCTCAGCTGCTCTTCGGCAGAGCTGGTGTACGGCACTACTCTCCGCCTGCCTGGCGACTTCGTGGACCGTTCTGCCACTGCCCCGCCTCTCGATCCGGCCGCCTACGTCGAGAGACTTCGACGCGCCATGAGAGAGCTGCACCACGTGCCCCCGCGCAGCCCCGAGCGGCCCGTGTACCTGCCGCGGCAGCTGCGTGACGCCTCGCACGTCTACATTCGCCGAGACGGATACAAGCCGCCGCTGGTGCCGCCGTACGACGGCCCGTTCGCTGTGGTCCGTCGGACCGCAAAGACCGTCACCGTGCTCCGGAACGGCCGAGAGGACGTCATCGCCATCGACCGAGTGAAGCCCGCTCTCGTCGAGTCGTCTGGTGGCTCGCCGCCGGCCGACCAGTCTGTGCCGCGCCCCTCCCCTGTGACGCCCTCTGGACACCAGGGCCCTGAGCTGATCCTCCGCCCGGCTGCACAGCTGCCGCCCGGCCCTCGGCCCGCCACGGCCCCGACCCCCGGCGCGCCGCGTGCGTCTGAGTGTGGACAGAGCCGCAGTGACGTGTGTGACCGTGACCCAGGACCGCAGTCTATCCTCCGTACCCGCCACGGTCGGCTGGTCCGCCCTCCGGCGCGTTACCGTGACTGTGCTCGGCGGGTCACCTTTCAGGGACCCACCTGAGGGGGGGCTACTGTAGTGTCTACATGCATTGTATTTCGTTGTCTCGTTCGGCCGGTTCTAAGCTAACTATTGTCTTTTGCGCGCCGTTATTGTACGATTTTCATTTTGTAAACATTCCGTCAAGTACTTTTCTTTTGTTGTTCTAACATGAAACTCAAATCGCTCTTGCTCTGACTGTTTCCACGACGATATTTATTATGCTTTATTTTGTGTCCTCAAAGTATTATCGTGAATTTATTACAATAGCCGAACTGCCCATCTGCGCCTATTTTTTGCCTTGTTAAATCGTTTTGTTTTGTAATTGTGGCAACGCTGTCGTTATCCCTTCTTCTCGCGCGCTGCCGCCTCGCGTTGTTGTCTTGTTGGCTCTGGTCTGATTAACGTGCGTCAGTTAAAAACATAAAGCTTTTCAATCATCTTAACTCTTTCTCTGAGCCCTACAGAGTAATTTGCGAACACGTACTGGCCTCTCACGCCAACAAATGCCCTCATGTTTATGGCCGCTGGCCGCTATGGCCGCTGCGGGTGTAAGTAGTGCCTAATTACATGATTGTTTAGCAGTAGCGGGGCCGGGCCTCTATAACCTTCACCCGAACGGGCTGGGCTTGAGCCGGGCCCAAGGTTTGTGGGCCGGGCCGGACTGGCTAGTTGTGGGTCCGTGACGGTCATAGACTATTCCAGTTGCTCCTCCAATCGCTTCTAGTCTCATCCAGTCCTCCGTTTGTGTTGTAACCTAAGTTGGTCTTCTGCCACCCCTCCCATGGTGTCATGCTAGATGGACGGTACAAGCAGTGACTCAAATGGTTCATCCTAGTTTTACCGCGATAAAGCAGGACAACAAACGTATGCTATCTAATGGCAATGTATGATCTGTTACAGATGTGGAACGAGATGCAGCTCATCACTGCACGGAACGAGGGGCGGGAAGATTACATGGCTCGCCTCGACTACATACTCGGCCTCGTCTCGCAGCGAACCGAATGCAAGGATGGTAAGCAGCATTGCCAACAGCTCGGTGCGCATTGTAATTATCAGGGGCGTCGCCGACGTGGAAGGTCTGAGGGATTCTGATTCCCGCTGTTCCTAAAATCGGGGCCCGTCCGTGCTTATGAGCACGAAAAACTATTAAAAATTAAGTGAAAATGTTTTTTTATTAATTTGGTGTCCGCTCGAAAAATAGTGGACCAATTCTTCGAAAAATAGTGGACTTCGGTTTATGGTGAGGTTACCCTGACTGACCGTGCCCGACCAGACCCCCCCCCCCGCCGCCACCCCTATCGAATATACAGGGTGATCCAAAAAATTGGAACCCCTAACTAAAAATGTCTGTAAGTCAGAAAATTTTCACTTTATTGATAACTTGCAAACACCATTAGAAAGAGCGTTCATTCTCTATAAAACCAAGTTGATTGTACTTACTTATTATTATAAATATTTCCCTAGACATATGCCTATAAAATTTGTGTCACGAAACTCAGTGAAACGGTTTTGAAGTTTGAACATACTATGCGCAAATCAGTGATTGACGGTTTGCTGTTCTGACCATGTCGCTTGTTGGAGGTTCATGAATAAAAATAGCTCATTCACGTGCTATTGTAAGGAAAGGAAAGGCTGACGGCCTGCTGGGACCAGTTGTCCCAGAGATTGCTGGCCCGCGCAGTCGGAGCTGTCCCCAAGCAACTGCAGGCCTGTGTGACGGCCCCCGGAGCTCGTGTTGAGCACATGCTGTAATGAACAGCGGAAGCTAGGACGCGTGTATCTGTTCTACTGTGTGCTTCTGTGTTAATTTTTATGAAATAAAATTGAATTTGGATGTGGTGCTATTCGCAAAAAGACAACAGATAGAGTGCTAACGGATTTCAGCGCAACGTTAACATTTGGCGATTTCGTTTCACTCAGTTTTCTGACGTTCATTACAAAAGCTAGTAGCGTGCCAATGCTTTACAACATACATGCACCAATTTGACGTGATTTTATAGAGGATTTAACCCTCGCATGTGTAGGGGGGGTCGGATGGACCCCCCCATGGTTTTTCGCGAATAACTCGCGTAAAAAGCAGCCGATCGCGACGAAACTTTCAGTACCCTCGCATTGATCAATTTTACACCTACCCTGAAAATTTCATGACCCTGACCCAAATGACCTTTGACCTGTGACCTCTTTTCCGAGACCATGTTTGGCCGGAATCGCGATTTCGCGTATGTCGGCTCGCACTAGCCGCGTGTTTGCAAGCTTTTCGTGGTTTCAAACGTTCAAACATGTGATTTGATGTTACTCCCGTGTGTGTCAAGGTCACCTGAAGGTCAGGTCAGGTCATTGACCTTTGGTGACCTCGGGTGACCTCGGGTCACTTTTTCGAGTTTTACATGTTTCTAGGCTAGTTTTTGGAGCTGAATTCGAATTTAGCAACCATTTGAACATTTACGAAGTAGTTTTGGTGACTTCGTAACATGTTACGAAGCTGTCAGAGGCGGTTGACACGTACTACGAATACCCGTCACGACGCCTACTGGTTGACCTGACCTGACCTGACCCGACCTGGTCTAAATGCTTCAAGACATCATCTGTGATCAAAACTAACACGATATTCGTGATCAGCACCCCGAAAAACCCCTTAGCAGCCACACTTTACGACTTTCTAACAGGTCCCGATTTTCCCGACTTTGGGTCATTGACCTGACCTGGAAGGTCAACCAATGACCTAGGACCTTAAAATTGGGTATCATCGGCTTCCTCTCGTCACGGGCAACACGCTCGTTTTTTCCGCGAAGCTCTAGCTCGATCAGGGGCCAAACGGCAAGGGGGGGGGGGGGTCCAACCGACCCCCCCCCCCTACACATTAGAAGCTGGCAAACGCCGCACACATGCGAGGGTTAATGCTCTTTCTAATGGTGTTCGCAATTTGTCAATAAAGTGAATATACTTTCGGACTTAGAGACATTTTAAGTTAGGGGTTCCAATTTTTTTTGGATCACCATGTATGTGGCGAAGCCGCTGGTAATTATTAGAGGCTGGCTCCACTTCGTGCGTTGCCTTGAACCAGAATTAGATAGCATTGTTAGTATCCCTAACTCAGAGGATCCCACAGCCGTGTAATTGGTTTTTCATGTGATTTAAATGATTTGATTTGATTTTGATAACAAATTTGATTTAAAAACCATATGATAGAAAGGATTGAGAGCCTTCGGCCCTTCGCTAAGCAAAACTTGTTGCATTGGCCATGCCTGCCCTCTACCTTCCGTATGATAGAAAGGATTGAGAGCCTTCGCTAAGCAAAACTTGTGGCATTGGCCATGCCCTCTACCTTTCGATAGCGCAGTTTCAGATCTATGGCAGATTTTAGAGTCGAAAGTTAAACGTACGCACATAGTCGCGCACGGCCGTTCCATTTCAATGACATCGACTGGCTGCGACCTGCTACCAACCGTCACCATAACCGCCAGGAGGCTCCATACGAGTAAAAATAGAACTCCCGGCCCGCTTCGAACCCGGACTTTCGCAACCGACATATGCTCCCACGATAAGGAGTCCAACGCTCTACCGACTGAGTCACGGGACCTACTTTCGCGATATTCTTACGTGTGCTCCGTTTTATTTTTCTCAGGAGAGGAGATGAACAATCTTCTCAGTCTCCTGGATTTAAACACACAAGACATCGTCCAAGAGCACTCGACTGGACAGCGGCCGGTTCTGGTCGAGGAAGGGGATGCCGGCATCACTCTCCATGTCGAAGGAGAGCAGATAGTCGCTGGCTTGGGCATGAAAGAGGCCATCCTCCTCTTGACCGCTGGCCACTGCGTTTTTGCGCAGAAGTACGGTTCAAGTAAGAACGTGGTCATCTTCATCGAAAGGGCAGTGTTTAAGATACGCCAAACGGCGTACGTGCCGCGACGCGTGAGGGCGGCCATGGATATTCTGGAGTAAGCTGCTCGATCCGCTGCTCACGCGGGAGATGTTGGAGTTAGTGTTCTCTGGAGTAAGGGCTCACTGCTCACTGGAGATATTAGATTGAGTTGCTTGTTCCGCTACGGGGTTCACAACCTCATTACGGTTTCCGGCGTTTTTTTTTTGTATTTTGATTATAGGTAAGTGTGATAACCTGTTTTGATTACCTGCATTTTGATTAGTGTTGGGATATGTTGCATTCCCCATGAGTTCGCCAACTGGCATGGAGGCGGCTACTCCACCCGTTAAGCAACATGTACCAAATAAATCAATCAGATTAACGCTTTGTGTTGGCAGCACATGCAGTCTGTGTGTCGTTTGCTGAACGGAGTGCAGCGAGGCGGTGGTAACATAAGTTTTCATGCTAATCGCGATATATATATATATATATATATATATATATATATATATATATATATATATATATATATATATATATATATATATATATATATATATATATATATATATATATATATATATATATATATATATTTTATTTTATATATATATATATATTTTATATATATATATATATATATATATATATATATATATATATATATATATATATATATATATATATATATATATATATATATATATATATATATATATATATATATATATATATATATATATATATATATATATATATATATATATATATATATATATATATATATATATATATATATATATATGGGAGTGGTGTTCTGCCTGTTCAAAATTGGGTATACAAAACTCCCTATGACTCTTTGTACGGAGTATTTTTTACTCTTTTTAGGGAGTATTCTTTACACCCTCTTTCGAACAGGCAGAAAACCACTCTCAAAAAAGATACACCCTTAAAGGGGTCAAGTGACTCCACGATAAACTCCATCAAAACTCCATAAAACGAGTGAAACAATATCCCCTGAAAGGGATAAAAAATACTCCGGAAAAGGAGTAAACTATTTTAAGGAGTATTTTTTACCCGTTTTAAGGATTTTTTTTTACTATTTTTTTTCGGAATTTTTTTTTTACTCGTTTTGTGGAGTTTTGATAGGAGTTTATCGTTGAATTATTTTGACCCCATTTAGTGCGTATTTTTTTGGGAGTGGTTTTTTGCCTGGTCGAAAAAGGGTGTCATTCTTTTCTCAGTGCACTTAGTTAAGTATGTAATCCTTCGCCTGCACGTGGCCCTCCCTCCTGACCCTTACCCTCCTGACCTCCAGGCGCTGCACGGCTCGCTCTACACAGCAAGAAAAGATTCGCTGCCTGAATGGCTGCGAGGAGGCGGAAAGCCGCCGAGTGGCTACATATGAAGACTGATGATTTCTGGAACTATGCGCCCACATGTCGCGAGGTGTGCTTCAACGCAGGCGACCTCCCATCACGTGCTTACTATCATCCATCCGCGGAATGTCTGGCCTGAATCCGGGCTGAATGAGGGCGCACAAATTTGTCATTGCTTTGGCGGAATGGTGCTATATGGTCAGCCTTTTGTGATGACAACGTCGCTGTTTTTTTTTTCTCCATGTTGCTGTGGCATCGTGAGGTTCAGAGTCCTTAGGCGCTTTATGCAGTTTTTTTTTGTACTACACTGCTGCTTTTCACCTGTTGCGTTAATTCATGACATTGGAGGCAGCATCAGCCTTCAGCAAGCATGATAATGCACACTTGTGATCGATCCTGATTGACACCTTTATGCCTCCTATCAGTCTCATCTTACATTTTACCACCAATGGTATTTCCGGTTGAACAAAAGGCACATACATGCTCGGTAAACAACAGCGTCACAGAGCAAACAACGAACGACACAGCGAACACACGTTACTAAGCAAACAGTCACACCGCTTGCGGTGGACGATGCCGGACTCGCCGGACTGAGTCGCTGGCCCATACCTAGTTAGTCAGTAAAAAAAAAAAGAAGTCTGGAGGGGAGGTAACGAAGGGCCTACGGCACCGGCCTGAGCCCCCGCACAGTGCGCACAAAGCGAGAAGTAGTCTGGCTCTGTTACCGTTCGTGTGCCAGAGTGTGCGCGTGGACTTCCCAGGGTGCGGTGGAAAGCCGAGCGCTGGCGCATTGTGGAATAGAACAAAAAGCTTACTTCGGCACATGATAAATCATATACCCCTTTTCCGCGTAGTGGGAATGGGGGAGGGGGGGGGAGCTAACTCGGCCTTCTGTGGCGTGTGATGGACTCATTTTACGTGTCAGGCTGCATAGACAAAACCCACGTCCGAGTGCGTGTACCAGCGGCCGAAGAGGACATCTATTTAAGCCGTCATCACACTACGACGCTAAACGTCGTGGCAGTCGCCGGATGCCGGAGATCATTCACGTTTGTCCATGTTCCGGGCCGGACACACGACTCCCGTGCTATGCGGACATCACGACTCCCCAAACTGTGAGTAATGAGCATCAAAAGCTTGTGTAACATTTGGGGCGAACGACCCTCATTCCAGCAACACGACAAACAGGCCAGCATCCTCTGTGCTACGTACATTTCTGATAGGGAGGCACCACGGATAATGCTATTTTGACCGATTCACCATGTCAGTTCTACAGCTGGAGGATGGGGATTGGGGAGGCAGCGGACTGGCTCGTCACTCAAGCTCCTGATGAGCCCCACGAGCGGTTTCGCAGCCGTTCTCCTCGAGGTCATCGGTGCCCAGACGTGCTACACCTACTCCTGGGAGACTAGATTACCAACAGAGTCGGCCTGCCGTTCCGCTTCCCAAGGGACCAGGTCCTCAACCGGGCCAGGGGCGGCGAGACGTGGCGGTCGCTCTACAATAGAGTAGAAGACATCGCCATCTGGCAGGTCGCGGCGACGGTGATGGGGAAACAGACGGGGGAAGTCATCGTGTCTGAGGGGTAACGATGTTTATGGCCGCCTGTCACGGATGTCCAGCTTCACTTCGGACTCTTTGATTGCCATCGGACGCCTGGCCAAGGTCCTGGTGAGGCACCTACGCTCGCATTAGAGCAGCGTGCTTCTGCTCGGTCCACTGCCGTGTTTGGCCGGCGAGGTCTTTGGGACTGCCTGGGAGGCCACCGCCGCCTACCACCTGGAGCACACGCTCGTCAAGGCGGGCTCGACCCAAACGATTATTATTATCATTCATTTGTTTACAGGGTGTTTTTACTCAGGCTTTTCACCTGCAACTGACCGCGCTGGAGGTTGATGTGTTACATTCTGTTATTGTTATCACTTATCGCACTATGCGATGCTGAATGAATGATGATGAGATGATGATGCTGATGATGCATGTCACCGAGGCCGCTCTTGGCCATGGTGTGGTGTTTGGTGACTTGGCATACCCCAGCCAGTCATGATTGGTGACGCCATATGACCGGCCAGACACGCCAGCCCTGGATATGCATGACGCTGATTTGCGTTGAGATATGCCAAGCAGCGGCTGCTCGCTGCGTTTTCACATACTTTAGACCAACGGTTTCAATCAACAGGTTCAACAAGAAGCACGCCAGTACGAGGGTTTCCATCGAGCACGCCTTCGGCATGCTCAAGATGCGCTGGGCGGCCGTTGACGGCAAGGAGTTGCGGCAGCAGAAGGTGACTGACTGTGTCAGCACCAGCATGTAAGACGAAAACACGAGGTGGTGTCGATGTTACAATGTATCCGACATAAAGATGGCCATTTTACTTTCACAGGTATCTCATTCCACCGAGTAATGCAAGGTGCTCACACACCTCCACTTACACCACTCGAAGCCAACACAAGGAATGGAACAAGAGGAGACGCTAGCGTCGGTCGAGATTTTGATATCATAGCTGTCGCTACGTACTATTTGCCGGGACGGTGCGACCAACTTATAAAAGAAACTATATTTTCGCGTATCAGCGCGACAAAAGGCAGTTGTTTCCTCGCTATAAAGACTAGCATATTTAATAATTAGCAACATTGATGGGGCATTCGTAGGTACGTACTATACTCATAAAAAATAATACCTTTTCATTTCAAGCATGCTTCATACTGCATAACATCTGCAACAGCTCCGGAGACGATGGCCGATGGCTGGTGAGCCTGGACCCGGCGCGAGCCGCTCGGCTCGGATTGGAGGAGGCTGAAAATTCCGCAGGGCCGGCCGAGAACCACGGCAACCGGCCGGACTGACGGCGCAATTAAGTTCGACTTAGTGGAGGCCAACCTGCCTCAGACCGTGGCGGTTCAGGTGCGGGATGTGGTGACTGCCAACCTGCCCAGCTACACCGCCCTGACAACTGCACTGCAGGACCGCCTCGCCCAAACCAGAGCCGCCCGACTGACGTCCGTCCTGCGCCACCAACAGCTCGGGGATCAGAAGCCCTCTCAGGTGCTGTAGAACATGGGAACCGAGTTGGGAGATGTCGATGGTCAGCAGAATGTGGAGGCTGGAGGTGCTGCGTATGCTGTTCTTGCAGCGGCTCCCTCAGGCCACTCGTGCAGCTTTGTCCCACGGTCACAGTCCAGAAGCAGGCCTCGCAGTGACGGACTCTGTTTTTATCATTCTCGAGTAGGTTCGGAGCGGACGCGCACATGTGCCGACCACCGTGCTCGTGGCAAGGAAACGCTACTGCCTCAGGACGCTGGCGCCGCGGTTATTCCCCATGCCCTCCCCCGACCAGGCCGGTTAAGGGGGGGGGGGGGCAGAGCTTGCTCAGGCACCGTCTAATTGGACAAATAGGGACATAATTAAGACATAGGACATAGGACATAATTGGACCGGTTCGGTAGATGATGAGGGATTTGACGAGCAATACTATGTACTTCAGAGAACGAGACCGTGGTGTAAACGCAACCCAAAGCGGTACACAACTACACAGGCATTCCCTGATATATTTTTCATCGTAGCTTTATTGGCTTCCGATCAAGTTATGCACGATGAAACCAAATCTCGACTGAAGTCGCGTGACGGTTGTCTCTTGGTTCTGATGAAAGTGGAACTCGAGCGAGTATGATGCCACAGCTGGTGTCAGTGCTGAAGTGTGTGACAGTGCCGAAGTGTGTGGCAGTGCCGAAGTGTGTGACAGTGCCGAAGTGTGTGACAGTGCCATGACTGCAGTCGGCACTGAAACAGACTTGAAGGCGGACTACATTAAGAACCTGGTTTTTGACAACCAGCTTCTTCGAGAGCAGCTGAATGCTGCCAAAGCTAAATGTGAGCAGTCATCGCTAGATGAGGGCTCAGATCAGACCTTTGCGTTTGTGGGAGACTAATTCGGCATCTGTCGTAGATATGCCGGCAAGCTCTTTGCAAAACATGTAGGAAGCATAGTCGAAGGCTTGAGCGAGTTCACATATGGGCCAGAAGCTGCAGATATTTTGACTAACCTGCCACTTGCATTCAAGGCCGTGGAGAAAGCTAAGCGAGGCCAGCGTGGAAACCCTCGTTGGAGTGAAGCGAGGCGAGGCGAGGCCAGCTGACTGCCAGCAGCTTTGGGCGGGTCATCAAGAATCCGGGAAGGGAGCCCCGCCATCCCTGCTAAAGATCCTGCTGGGTGGATAGCGGGGCATCAACCACGAGGAAGAAGCCATAAAAGAGCTGAAGAAAACGTGTCAGGTAACAATGGTTCCTTCCGGGATCTTTTTAGACAACTCTGGCACGCTAGGGGCGTCGCCAGATGGTCTGATAGGGGAGGATGAGACTGTGGAAGTCATGTGCCCCTTCTCTGCTCGTGCATGTCTCATCAACAAGGTTGACGAGGGAAAGTTTTTCCTCAAGAAAAGGCGCGATGGTGAGGTGTACCTCGATGCTGCTAGTGGCCCTGGTGAACTATGCTACCATCAGATCCAGGAGTCTGCATCTCAGCGGCAGGGCCGTCTGTCGTCTCGTGGTCTGGGCTCCGGGCAAGATGGTACTAGCAGTGATCCCCAAGGACGCAAAATGAGCACCCAACCGTATCTTTTATCCGTATCTTGACCCCAGAATTGTCCTCCGTAACATATTAGGGGAGATCCGTGTAAGACGCCCAGGGTCGGTAAGAGGCCCCATCGCTTTTTTTACCAAACCAATAATGTTATTTATTTTTTAATGTTCCTGTAAAGCAGAAGCCCTCTTGAAACAACAACTCACGAAACCTGAGGTATCAGGTGCGTCGCAGCGACTTTTGGTAAGCCTGTTTCTGTTTTTGCCCCTTTACTTGCTAGATATATGCATCTTTATCACCCTTATATATCTGAAAAAACAATGGCTATCAAATGCAATCTTTTCTCATCGAAATTGTCACATGTTAGCTTCAGAATAGACCATGTTCTGGTGCGCTGCAAATGTCTCATAAACCATAAATATTGTGGACGTTAAAACACTGTATTTTTTTAAGAGGCCCTCCCTTCGAGGATGATAAAACGCCCCCCGATAAAAAAACGCCCCCGATGCTAAAACGCCTGCACCTGCGGCAGGCGTGGCATTCTTTTTTCAAGGAGTTTGTTTTTGTTTCTTTTTTCTGTTTCTTTTCTTAGAGGTTATAGGTACAATTTTCGTTGGTCATCAGCGTTTGGTTGTGCTAGTTTTCGCATTGTTCGAGCGCTTTGGAAGTGTTATTGGTTTCGATAACACCGTATTTGCTTAGCTTTTCGAAATAAAAGGCCTTGCAGCTGTGTTCGCAAAGCGTCTTTTACAAGTCGACTTGACTTTTAAAACGCCCGAGGGGGGGGGGCGTCTTACCATACCCATAGTGTAAGAGGCCCTTTTGCAACTTTTTCCAAAATGTTAAAGTTTACGGTTTGTGTACCCCCTAGATTCATTTTGAATGCAAATATGTATGGGAAAATGATGCATGCTCACAGCGCATGCACACGTTAGCGCTTAAAAATTATCAGTTGTCTAAAAATAGTAACTGAGCTTAAGGGGGGGCCTCCTGCACCACTCTCCCCTACTGTTGGCTCATGTTTCCATTTCAAGGACAGAGTTCCCAAGGCTTGCCTTTCTGGCGTTGTCTACAAATACTGTTGCTCCTCGTGTGAGGCGTACATCGGTTCCACCCATGTCCTTACTTGATTTGTGCATTCAGCTACAACTTGTGATATACGTGTTACCTTGGTTATAGATAAGCCATACACAAATGTGTTGCTTTAGGATTACCAATTGCAAATTTTCCCAGGAAAGGTTCTATATCGAATAACTCATTGGGCATAATCCCGAAAACAATACCCATCAAGTACAATGGAGGGATTACAGGTGAGTGTTTCCACAGAACTGTAGGTATTATAAGGCGTATAATGTCAATCAGTGATGTCACGATGTGACAAGCAAGATATGTGAGGTAGGGTTTACAATGTCTGCATGATTCAGACTCAGTACTGCATGCAACATTCAATGTTTCGAACTAGAAAAGCATGTTACGGAAGAATTTGGTACTGATTCATAACAAAGAAATTGAAGCTAGGCATTGAGATGCACGTCAATTGCAGGGTGTCCCGCAATTGATTGCGCCCTCTTCTGGTCCATTTGATAAGGAAACAAAACGTGCATGGGTCATTTTTTTTTTTTTACTGATATACCCTCCACCCAATCGCATATATGTAGAAAAGCTGCCGAAAAAATAGACAGGGACCCCGTCTATTTTGTGGTGGCAAGGTGGTATAAATGGCCTTATTTATTACTGACTATCGTGATTTGTGCTTCCCAATTGCTATAACAAATTAGTACCATTCATGGCCAATTTGTTAAGTATCTGAGCATCAAGATTAGAAGTGGAATACTGTTGATAATGGGCATTGAAAGAGCCTTCGTCATCGTCGGCGCCAAGCTCAAGCTGAGCCAAGCAAGACTAGTGTTTGGTGTCGTGGCGTTGAATATTTGGGGGCCGTACTATTAACTTGGTATTGTATATTTTTCTGCAAACAATCAACAGTAAGATGGTGGTGCACTCTTTAGTGGTTAGCTCACCATATCTTCTTTTTTTGGTTCACTGGGCGAAGTTATTTATATTGGGTGACACACTCAATATTTCCGTTCTACACCCTGCATTGTCACAGACAAGGGATGATGGATTACGACGAGATACATGGCTATGACGATTTGGGGTTGTTAGAAGAGGGAGCTCTGAGGGCCGATTTACCACAAGCACAGGAGAGAAGACGGGTCGTTCGAGACAGGATCAACGTCGATTTCCCAGTTCTCGGTGACTTTAGGTACGACCTATCTATATGAATCCTGGGCATGACTACATGCATACTACTCGCCAACCCTCGCTCACTGCCAGTATCTGCACCGACTGCAGCTTAACGCCATCAATGCCATCTATGTTATATAGTAGCCTGCCATCTATCACCGCGACAGAGTCCCCCTATTCTGCCAAGTCTTGACCATGCCATCTAGTGTCAGTTTAAAAGGCATTTTACCTCGTAGGCCGAAATGTTGTTCATGCCCTTATCATAACAGCATAACCGCCGGTGCTACTATCAAAGGCAAATATCTCCGCATTGTTAAAAAGGTTCCCAGACATGCGGTTTCAGTTCTATGCCTGAATCCGAATCGTGGGAAGTATGTATGCGATGCATGTTTATCACGTGAAATGAGTATTGTATGACCATTGACCTATAATAAGTACTTATTTTATACTTAATAAGTACTTATTATAGGTAAATGGGTATGACTCTTAGCAGCTTGTTGCTGTAATAGTAGTTTGTCGTATTTAGACAAAGTAATTTGATATTAATGCGAATTCGAATTGCTAACGATGTAAGTAAAACGATAAGTATTGTTTCATGTGATTTTATCGCTGATGATGATGCTGGAATGCATTGAAACCGGTCCCAAATACGCATTGGAACTTTCTGGAATACGTTTTATTGTCCACCGGATTGCGTCTGGTTTATGATGGGACTGATAGGAGTTATTTTGCTGTGGCTCCTCAGTCCTCGTTGCACTTTATGTTCATGTTCCAATTTACTGATAATCCAATAAGTGTTTTATTTCTTTCAGACTGTCCGTAAATCCGTCAAGGACGCCGCTGAAGCTAAAAAAAAAAAAAACAGGCCAAGGCAAGTGCAAGACGAAAACATCCCAGAGACCATACCATGGATTACTACTACCAGTCACAGGCACCAGCCATGATCACCCAGATCGGTATCGTGCGCCGGCTGGTTGCGTGCCTAGAGAGCAGTGAGGAGTGCTCTGCCCTCATGGCAACACTCTGCCCAGACAACTCCCTGAAGAGCATGGAGGAGATATTCATGAGAATGCAGGTCTACAAACTGTGCGCTGTGTCGTGCAAAAAAGGCCTTCAGACAAACAAAGTGAACAGAAAGCTGCTGAAGCTGACGTCGCGGCGGTAGTCTGTCCAACTAGGCGTTCGGCCAACTGGGCTCTTTGAGGAGTGAGTATCAGATAGATGAGAAATTGGCGTTCTTTATCGTTGATCTGCCTAACCTAATGTTCTTCTTGTCTTAGATTAGGTGGCATGCGCGCGATCCGGCCAAACGATGTCGATACGAGTGTTTGGAATTCAGATGAGTGAGGATTGGATTACTATACCGTGTCCACGCGATCACAATCGATGTCTATTTGAGTATTTTGAATCACCTGTGATTTCGAAATGATTATCATGATGCCATGCGTCACATGTGTTTGTGGATTACACGTAAATACAGAATGACATGCAATGAGTGGAACGATGTTTGAACTAACAGAACTATGGGAGCAGAACTATGGGATTGTGAACTATGGGACTCACGGGTTGTGAGTCACAACAGCTCGCCGTCACAACTTGTGACGGCGAGCTGCGACGGCCTACTGGTGACCGTCCGAGTGTGTGAAAAGCGGCGCCTGGGGGCGCCTGCACAACCCCGGTGCACTGTCACCGCGGGGAGACAAGCTACTAAAGCCCGGTTGGTAAGTGGTATTGGACGTGCGGTGAGTATATGTTACATATTTCCATCGAAATAGTTACCGGGTCACCGCCGATCAGCGTATTCCTGCGGGCGAGCCAGCCGCCGGCCGAGCGCATTCCTGTATGTCGATATTCTCGCCGCTAGATGGCAGGCGCGCACCAATGTCGCGGCTGGTAATGGCACACGCGGGGAGTTTCCAATCCATATATAGTTATCCATGACCATACCTTTGTTTGTTTATTGGGGCTTTAGGGCGCGCCGACTGCGAAGGTCATTTTGCGCCCATAACGTCACTCTAATAAAACAAGTGTTTCAAAACAAGAGACCTTCTATATACCAAGGCTAAGAAAGTAAAAGACTTGATAAAAACGGCAAGGTAAGATAGAACAACGCAAGAGCGTCGTAACAGTCAACTGACTAGACAAGTAGACTAGAGAGGAATTGGGTCAGGTTGAGTAAATCACCTGGAAGTTGACCGAACGGATAAAGGAAAAAATATTGCCGGATAAAACCCAGGGTGACTCGTCACCCAGTAGGTGGCGGATAGTGGTACCAGGAGCAATACAGCCCAAGTAGCGTGTCCGGTTCCGTTCAAAGAGTGGGCAAGATAAAAGAACGTGAGCGACGGTTAGAGGCACGGAACACCTGTTGCACAAAGGCTGCTCACCTCCTGAAAGGAGATAGCTGTGCGTCGCGTATGTGTGACCAATACGGAGTCTGCAGAGGACCACTTCCTGGAAACGATTGCCTTGCAGGCAAGACTGCCAAGGCTCTAGAGTTGGTTTCAACTCTCTCAGCTTGTTCCTTACACACAAATCCCACTCTGCCTGCCACTTTGAAAGCATGAAGGGTCGCACCAGCGGATAAAAATCCCGGGCAGGCAGAGGCAAGCGCCGAGTGCAGGGTGCTGCGGCGGCGCGTCTGGCAGCAGCATCAGCAAGCTCATTGCCTTCAATGCCGACGTGACTGGGAATCCAGCAGAAACGGACTGATTTTCCAGATTGCTCCACCGACGTAAGCCGAGTTAAAATGTCCCGCACGATAGGGTCAACTGAGTTAAAAGTACGTAAGGCCAATAAGCTGCTAAGAGAATCAGATAAAATCAAGTAAAAGGGACTGCCAGAAACCTCGATGAAACACAAAGCCTTCTCTATAGCGACTAGCTCTGAAGAAAACACCGAGGCGAAAGGTGGCAGAGAAAACGAGCGGGTGTCACGACCAGCGACAAAAGAGCAGCCCGCTCCCTCGGTTGTCTTCGAGCCGTCTGTATAAACCGTGATAAAACCATCATAAACGGCAATGTGCTCTAAGGCTCTGGCTCGCGCCTCAGCAGGCAACAAGTTGTCCTTCTTAACAGTCGATAGTGAGAGGTCCACTTGCGGATTGGCGTTTTTCCAGGGTGGAGGGGGCGTGTCCCAGGTACGCCGAACGCCGCGCAAGGATATGTTAGCAGCTGAAAAAAGACCTCCCATGCGTTCTCCAAACGACGGTCGTACCCTCCCGTCAGATCGAGTAGCGTGACGTGAAAAGACGTACGGGTACGTCGGATGCGTTGGGTATTGGCGAAGTTTCAAAGTGTAACGCATCCCCAGCATCTGGCGACGAAGAGCTAGAGGTGGCTCATTCGTTTCAGCCAGAAGACTACTCTTTGGAGAAGTGCGGAAAGCCCCGGTGGCAACGCGGAGCGCAGCGTGATGTACTGCGTCCAGGGACTTCTTGCTGGACTCACTTGCAGAATCATAAACAAAACACGCGTAGTCCAGCTTCGATCGGATGATCGACCGGTACAAGAGGAGCAGAGTTTTGCGATCCGCACCGTATGATGTGCGGGCAACACACTTTAAAACGTTCAGGGATTTAAAACATCGTTCCCGAAGCGTTCTAAAATGTTCTTTATACGTCAAACGTCCGTCAAACGTCATACCAAGAAACTTCGCCACCGGCTGCGTGGGGATCGTCTGTCCGTACAGACGGATACCCAATGTAGGGTCGGCGCAGCGGCGGCGACAGAAATGCATGGCAACAGTCTTCCTCGTTGAAAAACGGAGACCATTGTCGCGGCTCCATCTCTCAAGCCGTCTGACTGCAAGCTGCAGTTGTCTGGCCATGTGCCGAGCGCTGGAAGCGGCGAACCAGATGGCAAAATCGTCAACAAAAAGCGATCTGCCGATAGAGACCGGGAGATCATCGGCGATATCGTTAATCGCCACTGCGAATAACGCCACACTAAGCACCCCTCCCTGAGGGACTCCATTCTCTTGGATAAAACTGCTAGACAACTGGTTACCGACTCGGACTTTAAACCGACGACCCGATAAAAAGTTCTCGATAAAGAGGCCCATCCGGCCGCGTATGCCGTACTTATATACTTTGAAAAGTATGCTGTGTCGTAAGACTGTATCATAGGCCGCCTCAATATCAAAGAACAGTGCTCCAAGGTGCTTCTTTCAGTAAAACAGGTGCGTATCTCGGTGTCAAGGGCTAAAATGTGGTCAACAGGGCTGCGGTGCTTTCTAAAACCGCACTGGGCGTTTGTAAAAACACCATGATGTTCCAGAAACCAGCTAAAACGCACATTGACCATCTTCTCCATCAGCTTTGATAGCGATGATGTGAGAGAGATGGGCCGATAATGGAGAGGGTCATGTCCCGACTTGCCAGCCTTCAAGATAGGAATGATAGTGGCTTCCCGCCAGGTCTCAGGGAAAGTGCCAGTCTCCCAAAGCGAATTGAAGGTTGCTAGCAGCGCCTCGAGGGCAACTGCTGGGAGATGACGGAGCATGTCGTTGTGGACAGCATCCGGACCTTCTGAGACGCTGCGCAACGAGCTGATGGCAGACGTGAGCTCAGCCATAGAGAAAGGCTCGTTGTACACCAAATTTTCAGCTGTGCTGAAGTCCACGGCGGCTGGTGCAGGTCGTGAGGACGGCTCTCCTCGGCAGCGCTGATAGAGTGCACGACCTATCGTCTCTGCGACGTCTGAAGGGTGAGATATGTCCGTGTTGTTCACCTCTTAAAACCGGAAGCGGAACAGAGCTGAACCGGCCTTCAATGCGCTTCATGCGTGCCCATATTTGGGTCGTAGGAGTAAAACGGTTTAAGGAACTTACATAAGTGCGCCATGAAACAGCCTTTGCCTCCTTTAAAACGCGTCGGGCAAAAGCCCGCGCTCTCTTAAAAGCGATGAGGTTCTCAGTAGTACTACTCCGGTCAAACTTTCTAAAAGCGCGCTTTCCTGGCACGAATCGCATCTCCGCATTCCTTGGTCCACCACGGGACCGGAGGACGACGAGGCTGACTCGACGTCTTGGGTATGCACCCGTTTGCGGAGTCATTGAGTAAACATGTAAAATCCTCTGTAGACATCACAGAGGCGTCGGCTCTGGCTAAAACAGAGGCCTCTATAGCGGCCTGGAATTCGCCCCAGTCGGCTTTCCGAACATTCCACCTAGGTGGACGGTTGCCCTGACACTGGGGACTCCTGGTGCTCCAGCCACACTGGGAAGTGGTCGCTCCCGAGTGGGTCGTCATGGACGGACCAGGTAAAAAGCTGAGCTAGCCGCGGACTGGCTAAGCTCAGGTCCAGAGCCGATGTTTGACCGGAGGGTGTTGTAAAATGGGTGCGCTGTCCTGTATTTAAAATACACAGCGCCTCATCGCGGATAAAAGATTCTAAAAGTCGACCACGAGTGCCAGTCGTGTCGCATCCCCACGCCAGGCTATGGGCGTTAAAATCGCCGACTACCAGGACCGGAGGTGGAAGCTCATCGACAAGTCGATGAAGCTCAACCACCGGGAGCGCTATACCTGGTGGAAGGTATAAGGAGCACACAGTCAGTTCCCGGTGGTTGAAATCAACTCTGGCGGCCACCGCCTGCAGGGGAGTCTGCAGCGGCACCTGGCGCGCAGGTACGCTGTGGTGAACCGCCAGAAGCACACCTCCATGGGCAATGGTAGGGGTGTCCAGGTCTCTCCTAAAAACAGAGTAGCCCTTGATGGCAAGGGTGACATTTGGCGCAAGCTTGGTCTCCTGGAGACCTAAAACAAGGGGTGTGCGCCAACGGATAAGAGACTGTAGGTCCTGGTAGTTGGCCCGGAGGCCTCTACAGTTCCACTGTAGAATAAAAGGCGTGGTTAAAAAGGCGCAAAAAGGGCGCGTAATAACATGAGGCAAAGGCGCACGCAGATACCTGACTGACCACAAAAAAGGTAAAAAACACCGAGAGAAATGCACCTGGTAAAAAAGCGCAATAGCGCGAAAAAGATAAAAGGATAAAAGAGGAAATGACTAGACTGAAAGACTAGACTAGGTCCTCTAACTCCGAGGAGGCGCTCCCCCCGTAACGGATGCGGGGGTGCCCCGAGCCATCTCGGTGAAGCCTCCCTTCAGCGGAGGCAGATCGGGCGTGGCTCGAGCCCTGCTGGGGCTTTTTCGCCCGAGGGGCGTCACCCTCCGAGGGCGACCAGCTCGGGGGCGTCTGCCGCTTGGCGAGGCGCCCTGGAGCCGCGGAGGACTGTTGCCGCCCCGACGGAGATGTCGAGGCGGCGGCCTGTGTCCTCGACACAGGCGTCTCTGGCAGCGGCGGTGGTGGCCGCCGCTGCGGAGGTGGAGGAGGCGGCGGGGGACCCATGATGGGCCGAGTCCCCGCCTCAGCTGTCTCCGGGGTGTCAGCGGCGGCGGCCGCGTTGGCACTCCCGGAGGCGGAGTCGGCAGACGAGGCTTCTTAGCCTCGAGGGCCTTCTGGACGAGGCGAGCCCTCCTCGCCTCACGTGCCCTCCTCTCCTCCTCCCCCCGCCGCAGAGCCTCCTGCACCGCCGTAGACGGTCGGGGGCGGGGCGGGGTGGGTGGCGCCTTACCCTGCGCCGGGGGGCGCCGACCACCCTGTCGGCGCTGGACGACGGTCCACTCGTCTCCACTCACGGCTGGAGCCGGACTGGGTGGACCCCACACTGACTCCTGAGCAGCTTGCTCCGTGTCGCTCGGCGGCGCACGAGGCGCCGGGGGGTCCGCTGAGCCATCAGTGGCTACAACAGTGAGGCCGAATCGCTTGAGGAGCTGCACAAGCTGTGCAACACTCATCTGGGAGGCATCGGTTGAGTTTGTCACTCTCACCTTTTGGGCATACGAGGTCTTCGGGTGAGTTTGGTTATACACCTCCCGGGCCTCTTAAACGACAGATTTCTGGTAGCCTTGATGGTGTTTATCTCCTTCTCTTTGACGTATGTAGGGCAGGACCTGTCATACGCGGAGTGCGGTGTCTGCCCCTCTCCGCAGTTGACGCATCGAGGGGTTTCCGAGCTGCACGTGTCGTCAGTGTGGTCCTGGGAAGCACACTTGGAGCACACGGGTTTGCCTCGGCAGTTGTCCTTCGTATGACCAAAACGTTGACAGCGGAAACAACGCATGGGTGCCGGGACGTAAGGTCGCACACGAACCCTCACGTACCCCACGCGAACCTCGCTCGGCATGTCGGTGGAGTCAAAGGTTAAGATAATGTTATTCGTGGGGACCGTGCCTCTCCTCGCCAAGATGCGGTGTGCTGCTGTGACGCCAAAGTCGGCGAGGCCGTCTGCGATGTCGTCATTGCTCACGTCTCTGAGGTCAAAGCAGTTGATGACCCCTCTGCTCGAGTTCTTTGACCTGTGCGGCTCAACTGAGAGAGAGACAGAGACCAGCTTCCTGCCGGAGGCCCGTCCCTCGGTATACACAAATCGGGTGGCGCTTAAGGCTTTTGCAGCCTCCTCACTTTTCTCGAATTCGACTTCCAAAGCCCCATCGCGCATCCGATCGCAGCGGAGGATCTTGCCGAGGCGGTCGCAGCCGTCCTTCCGTTGGAAGGGGGACAGCGCACCCAGCTGTTTGTCACTGCTCCTTAGGATAAGGATCTTTGGGTTTCGAGGAACCTTCTCGTGTGACGTTCGCCCGCCGGCCGAGGCCAACGGGCGAGAATCGGCCGAAGCCGAGGGGTTGGATTGAGGGGAAGGGGGGTTGGTCCGGTCATCCATATAAGTGTGCTTGGTCTCCGCCAGCTCGGCCGCCGACGCTCCGCAACGGCGCCGCTACAAGGCCTAGGACGGCCGAGCTGACTGTACGGGACTTGGCGGCACCTTCCGAGGGGGAGAGAGAGACTCACCACCCCCCACGGTCGGATACCGCCTCCTCCCTTGACGCCTCGCCGAGTCACCGCCAGGGGCAGCGACAGATCAGTCCCACCGACGGAGGACGAGCACAAGTGCCCGAACCCCGCCGGCGACACCTCTCCAACACCACCCCCGGCGGCATCACGACTGGGAATGGCTCCTCAAGTGCGGCGCCCCACTGAGTGTCCCGCCCTTACAGAACTCAGGGCCAAAGAGGCGTGTTGCCCAGCCACCGCGACTGGCTCCGCACGGTGGGGGGCTCAACCTCCAGGATCCCGTTGTCCTGGGGTACGGGTCGGCTCGCCTAGCCTAGTAAAACCGGCTGGTACCCGAGGGGACGCCACTCCCCTTACACTAGCCCAACTCGGCTGTGTTCCTGCGGGTGCAAAAAACAACGAAAAAAGGGGGAAAGGAATCAGAAAGCTGTGATCGAACGAAACGCAGACATCCGGTGAGAAGCAAAGCAAAAGCAAACAAAGACCGCTCAAGAGAAACAAAACCACGGAAAACCAAGAAAAGTCGGGCCGTACCATCTGTCCATCCAGTGATCAAAGCAAATCGTAAGCAAGCATGGGTCAAGCTGGGGCCGAGGGGGCGCTACTCCCCTTGCTGGCCGAGGCCAGGGCCGCCGCGGGGCGAGGGCCCAAGGAGCCCAGTCCAACAGCGACCCAGGCTACTGCCAACCCCCTGCGGGGCCAATCCTGCAGACAATTCATCCGGTAAGCAAGGCAAGTCCAGGTCAAACGCGCGTCAAGCTGGGGCCGAGGGGGCGCTACTCCCCTTACTGGCCGAAGTCACAGCCGCCGCACAGCCGGAGCCAGATGACCCCGGCTAAGCAACAGCTCTGACCACGGTCAGCCCCCTGCGGGGTCCATGACCATACCAAGCCAAGTCCAACCATACGAACGGGATTCAAAGGAGCACGAGAACATAACTGGACTTCTTATCCACGCAGTCGCGGACGGCTATCTACCACTGAGTATTGTCGACCGAGACAGCTTCCGAGCCTTCGTTAAAGGGACCATCCCACCTTAACCCGCGCACTGCTGGGGGGGGGGGGTGTTTGAACACCCCCCCCCCTTGTGGTTTTTCGCGAATATCTAAAAAACGGCGGCGCTCTCATCATACATCAATTCTACACATGTTGTCAAAATTTCAGACCAAGGTCATTCAAGGTCAGGTCACCAGGTCACTTAAAGTGACCTCACCTCATAAAAAGTTTCAATGTCAGTCATAGCTACACCGAATGACCGATCGCTTTGAAACTTTCAGAGATTGCTAAGAGCAATAGCATGTACAAAATGTATCTCTCAGAATTTTGATATCGATGACCTAAGGTCAGGTCAATTTTGCGACCTCCCCATTATAAGTCAATGGGAGAAAATTGAAATGCGCCTCTTTTGGACGAAAGACATTATAAACACTCCCAAACACCGCATTACAAGTGGTTTAGACACACTGAACATGAAAATGGTGTCCGTGACCCCTGTTTATGCCCTGAGGTCATCTTAGGTCACGAATGGTATCTAACAGTTTTTCGCAAATAACTTTTGATAGAGGCATGCTAGAGCGATGAAAACGCCTTAGCTGTGTTCAGCTCGACGATACGGATCGACTGATATGCAACATGACCCTTTCCGGTCAGGTCATGACCTTGACCTGAGGTCAAATTTTCAAGTTGACCTTTCAAGGTCAAGTTATAGTTCATTCGATGCGTCTTGACGAGAGGAACACGATGCCGGTAAAAGTAAGCTCGTACAGGGCTTGGGTCAAAAGTTATTGCAGAAAAAACTGTTTCCAAAAATCGGCTATTTTTGCAGTTTTTGCCCCCTGCAGGCAAAACCATTGACGTTAGGTCAAATCTGAGAGAATTACTCAGAAAGGACGTTAATAGGGCTAACGAATGCGCTTTTCCGCGGCGCTGTAGCTTTATTGGTTTCCGAGTTATGCGTTAGCTTCTTGGAAATTGTCGACATTCGACCTGGAAATCGGCGAAATTTTGCCTTTAATGACCTCTGGTGACCCGACCTTTGACCTGACCAAAAAATTGACCGAAGTGATTTCGTCATTATTTTTGACGCTCTTTCGAACGCCGCCTTCCGCGTATCGCTACGTGACCCAGGAGCCGAGTTACAAGGGGGGGGGGGTGTTCAAACACCCCTCCCCCCCAGCAGGGCGTGGAAATCCAGGACCCCCAGCCGGGCGCGGGTTAACATTAGTTTTGAGTTGAGATAGCCAAGTTTGCGGCCAGGCTCAGAAACCACCATTTATCCTGGTCGCAACCCCCGCAGCTTTATGGTGTTCAATAAATTTCTTCCCTTTACTTGCAGGGTGGGACCAGCGTAGTCCCTATCTCTTAAACTTAACCCGCGACCGCCTGGGGGGGGGGGTCGGATCCGACCCCCCCCCCTCCGTTTTTCTTGAATAACTCATGAACCACTTTCGCTATCTACTTGAAACTTGGCATACCTTCTCCCCCATCAATTTGACGTCTCCTGTGTAATTTTTAAGAAAAAATTTCCAAATTTTTTTGAGATATATCGATTTTAGTGATGTAACTACATGGCGTTTTTAGTCAAAAAGTGGCAAATGTTTAAAAAATCCCCAAAAATCAGGGTTTGAAGCAAATTGCAAATTAAGGACATCAAAAGACGCAGCTCAACGAGTTCTTTAAAATGGCTATCTCGGATTTTCCATAAAATGCGTTTTTCACCCCTAAAAATTCAAAAAACTATATTTTTTGGAAAACAGCTAATAAAATCCAAAATTTTGAAAATTTCCAAAAAACCGGAATATATGTTGTAGAGCTCTATTAGAACATTAGATGCCCCAAATTTCAACTTTCTATCTTGATTTTTGACCCCCAAATTGTAAAAAATAGCTCCAACATGCATAGGGCATGGTGACGTCATATGCATTTTCGTGAATTAGAGGCACTTCTGAACATCGCATGTGAAAACAAATGGCACCACTAGATTCCTGGGACAAAGCTCGTCTAGAAAAATGCATTTTTATGTCAAAAATAAAAAGTTGAAAAATTGACCTGTTTTTCTTAGCCCTCGTTTAGTTATGTATAGTATAAACAATTTTTTATGCTTTCAATGCACACTTATCACCAGCACAGTGACTTGGGGTCACATATAACCATTACCATCGGATTCGGCGTGAAAAATAAGCCATAAAACATGTGTCGCACGCCCATGTAGCAGAAAGTGAAAATCGTGACCTTTCGTGACCTGACCTGACCTTGACCTGTACCTAGTATGACCCCTATACGCACATGGTACCTTCACTAGGCCTTTGAGGTCATTTTTGGTGAGTTTCGAGCAGCAGCTATCGATACCGCTGTCCGTAAGCCGATTCATGCAAAACCCCTGAATTTGACCTTTGACCTGACCTTGACCCGAAAGTTGACCTCAATCTTAAAATCTTAAGAGTGCTTTGAGAAGGTCTCGTAGAGACCTTTCGAACGCCGCCTCGCGGGGCTCGATACGACCACTGGTTCTCGAGATAACAGGGGGGGGGTCGGATCCGACCCCCCCCCCCAGGCTGTCGTGGGTACGGAAATAGCCCAGGTGGTGCCGGGTTAAAGGGACCCTCCCACCTTCAAAAAAGTTTATGAATTGGCATGAAAGCAATGTCGCTCGGTTCAGAAAGAGCGAAAACGAATATCTACCAAATTTCACCGAAAAATATTTACCGCTTTTCAAGATATTAGACTTTTACTTTTGTTTACTTTTTGGGATCTCCGCTGTTCCTAGCGACTTTATTTGGAAGCAATAGTTTGGCAGCTGAAAGTGCGGCACTTGTTGCGCGCAAAGCAGCATATACCACTGCGTGCTACAAAACGTTTTAGTCAAACATTTAAAAATCGTTAGATATCTGCGCTGACGTCACACATTCAGAGGGGCTTTCCTATGCACTAGCCCCTCTGAATCAAAATGCTGCAATTTTGAAATTCAATATTTCCGATTTAAGGCATTTCTCGATGTTGTGAGTGCCGAAACCGGTAATTGTGAGCCAGGGACCCCATTTGGCTATCTCAACTCAAATCTAATGTTAACCCGCGCGGGGCTGGGGTCTCCAGCCGAACGCGCGGGGCTGGGGGGGGGGGGGTAAATTTTACCCCCCTGTTATCTCCCGAACTAATGGTCCGATTTGGAAAATTCAAACGCCAATCGAAAGCTCTCATCACGAACTACTAAAAACATGTACTTAATTTAAAGTTTGAGGTCAAAGTCAAGGTCAGGTCAAGGGTACAAATTGCAAGTTTCTACAGTATCGGCCTTGCACCGTAGTTGCCGAAGAATGGAGTCATGGACTGAGACTGATCGCCCAAAACGTGTTCTTAGGCTACCAAGACAATATTCGTTGCATACAACATCATTCAGAGGTCAAGGTCAAGGTCAAGGTCAGGTCAGGTCAGGTCACCAAAAACAAAATATAGAAAAGGGCATGTGCGACACATGTTTTATGGGTCATTTTACTCATAGAATTCAATAGGCACACTCAATAAGTGATATGGACCACCTCTGGATGAATTTCAGGTCGAGGTCAGGTCAAGGTCAGGTCAAGTGAGGTCAAATTTTGAAGTTGGTTGTTAAGGCCTAAAAAGGTGTCTATCGGAAGCAGTTTTTCACGGCGAATCGAATGGTGCTATTTTTGTTTCCGTACGAGGTCTAGAACTTCCAAAAAAGTAATTTTTCAAAAAAATTGTGTGTCGTGACGTCGTAAAATTTTGAATAACTCCCACATTTTTGAACCGATTCTTCTAAAATTTGGTATGTAGGTGCACATAGACCACTTCTCTGACATATATTCCGGTTTTTTCGATAGACTCAAAATTTTGGATTTTATAATGATTTTCCCAAAAAAGTCAGTTTTTTTAAGAAAAAAAAATTAGGCCAAAATCCAAAATTTTCAAAAAACCGAGATAGCCATTTGATAGACAAAGTAAAATTACGTATAACCTTTTTTGTTACGTCTTGATTCCTTTAAAAATGAAGATGTTAGCGGCGTTTGAACTTTTGCCGTTTTTGAGGCGAAAATGGCGAACATGACGTCACTAAAACGTCAATTTCTCAAAATTTTCCGACGGATTTCGCTCAAATTTTCAGGGAACGTGTCAAGTTGATGTAAGAAAAGGTACTGAAAGTTTGGCGGCGCTGCGCGCCGCCGTTTTTGAGATATCGCAAAAATTCGCGAGGGGGGTAAAATTTACCCCCCCCCCAGCCCCGCGCGGGTTAAGGCGGGAGGGTCCCTTTAACCATTAGCGGTTTTTTGATGACGTCAGCAGTCATTTCAACGCCCGCTATTCCTTGAACCCGAATTTTGCTGACCTTGAGCTCCCTTTTTTATCAACGTGAAATCCGTCGTCGGCGCTGAGAAAGCATATTGCTTTTCACCACCACTGGAACTTGGACTGATATTATACCAAGGCCGAAGATGATCAAGCTGCCTGCTATATCTGGAGCTTGGTGTTCAACTTCAACATGGAATAAAAAACAAAATATCAAAGCAAACTGGATATGGTACTGCAAGTTAAAGTCCAAAGAAATTTGAAGAGCTGACAATTGACATTAATTCTTTTCCTGCAAGGTTTCCATATGGAGATCACACCATGAAGAAATATTTTTGATGTTAACAGTTGAAAGGGGATTGATCTTCCAGTTTTGACGAAAGACGCTGCTGACTGTCTTTGGAAAAGGATGTCGGCATGAGGTGCAATTGTGCTTGTGAAGTGGTTATAACTGGTCTTTTCACAGTATTAAATTAAATGTGCCATTGCAGCCAAGTGTGTTATCATGTAAGGTAAAATCAAAACTACAATGTTGGTTTTACGAGCATTGAGAAGGCTGGTAGGTAACACCTGCCTGTGCTCGTAAATCATGCTGCCAAAGTATTCTAAATTAATTTATCATACACTTTTGTTGTCCAGTTTTCCAGTTTTTTTTTCTGAGCACACTTCACGAACAAACCGTAAGGGTAGCACATTTTTTTACCATTCACTCCTTAATAAATGGCCGACTTCAGCAATCGTTCAGCGAATGCTTGACCTCAGCGACATAAGGGCAGGCTCAATACACTGAAGACCTCAGGACACTGAAGACCTCAATACACAGAAGACCTCCTGCTCGAATGTTTTCCACTAACAGTACCAACTCGTGCACTCGTGCTCTGCGAGCACGGAAACTGTTCCAGTGTTCCATGTCCCATATGGCCGTGTTAGCACAGTCAAATCAGTGCGATGTTTTACCGTCCATCCATTTATGGTGTGTTACAATGTTTACATCTTGTCCTCGCAGACTGGTCAACATATCGGCCACCTGGCTCATCGATCATCGCTCGGCCTACAGAGCCTCGGCAGCCGGCGAGAGCGGCATCATCCAGATTGCGCGCGCTACTCTGGCCGCGCCCCAGCCGCTGCGTCTCCCGCTCACCGCCCATGACGAGCAGGCCATCTGGAGCGGGTTGGATGCCAGTATCGGTCGCTCCGCGGGTCTCCGGCTGGAGAATGGACGAATGGCCGATGATTTTAGGCGCGTTCGAGAGGAGATGGAGGAGTCCCGTTAGCAGTATGGCAAAGCCGCCGCTCAGCTCGCCGTGCTCAAGAAATTGAAGGAGGCAGCCGACCGCGAGGCCGCCGCGCTGCAATCCCAGTTGGCCTCCTCTCAACGCGCAGCGGCGCCGGGAGCTGCATGTGGCGCGTAGAACAGATGCCCTTCCGGCCTGGACATTGTTTGGAGAGGAGATCTCCGTGATCCTCTCTGACCGCCTCAACCAGGTGGAAGGCATCGTATACACCCCGGAGCTAGTATCAGAAACACCTCAAATCTTCCTCCAGGAAAATCGTGATCAGGGGGTAGTCAGCATTGCTCGCCTTCCATCAAAGAGTAACAAAACAAACCCATTGCTGAAAGTCTGACTCACTGTCAGACAGCTACCGAGTTTCTTCTATGCTGTCTACATGCGTCATGAGGCCAGGCTCTCCTATCAACTCCCTCGGCGCTGCAAAAAAATGCCAAGGATATGGACATGACAGATAAGCGGTGTGGGAGGCCTGCTCCTCTCAATCCAGCCTGGGGGGGGGGGGGGGAGGGGAGGCTGGATGGTTGGTACCTCAGGCATATGACGGCAGCAGGCAGCGATCAGTTGTCCACGGGACGTAGCTATGAGCACCGCGTATTCAGCTCCTCCTGGCGATACTGGGCCCGTGGCCCCCAGAGTTCTCGACCGACAGTTTGTGAGGGCCGGCAGAGCTGCACAATCTTACCGGCAAAGCGGCAAGTGCCGGTGACATATATCGTTTTTTTTTCTACTTTTCTGGTGACAGAATGTGGCAAATTTCGATAAAAATGTCACTGTTTTTCAAGCGTGTTTTGGTCATAAATGGTCCTCGGGCCGGTCCTCGGGAGTGGCAACCCATGCTCTTGTGTTCATGGTGCGCGGTGTCACTGGTCGGTGGAAGCAGAGCGTGGGCTACTTCTTATCAAATGGACCAGTGAAAGCAGTGATCTTGAAGAGCCTGCTCTTGGACTGCATCACTAAGCTGAAAGAAGCTGGCATGAAGGTCGTGGCCAGTGTCTGTGACATGGGCGCCACCAATCAGCAAACCTACAGGATGCTGGGTATGACAGATGGGAGCCACAGCTTCCTCCACGACAATGTGCGAGTGGTGGCGCTCTTTGATATGCCACACCTTTTCAAGTGTGTCAGAAACACGATGATGAACTATGACATCAAGGTGGACGGGAGAACGGCGACTTGGAGTCACATCGTCGCTCTCTTTGAAGCCCACCGCAGCAGATCGCTGCGAGCTGTCCCGAAGCTAAAGTCGGTGCATCTACGTCCTGATGCCTTCAAGAAAATGTCAGTCAGTATTGCAACTCGGGTGCTGAGCCGCTCAGTTGCTGCAGGCCTGAGTCTATACGCTAATTTCGGTAAGTTGGAGAAATGCCGATATTTCCTTTTTTATTGCTGACTTTTTCAGCATTTGTGCGCCCTGAGGTGGCTCTGTTCAACGGTGTTCTAACTTTTAACATATGTTTTAATAACTATTAAAATATCTAACATTGTCATTTGCTTCAACATAAATATGGGTTTGAACTCTGGGTCAGACGGACCTGTAAGGACTGCCCTAGGCAACGCTTCCCAAGCCACAGCACCGTCGGATCGGCGGGGAACTCATCGCCCGTCAAACAAGAAAGACAAAGACATCATAAGAGAACACATTCTGTCTTTCGAGCCCGTCACGCCACACTAAAGATACATACACGCCCCACACCGTAGGTACCTGCCACATGACTTAACAACATCAGAGATGTAGAGAGAGTTCAGAGTTGCGCATCCGGATCAAAGCTGTTCTATGGAAACTTATCGGAAAGTGGCCAAGAAGCTGAATATCGGCTTTACGAAGCTAGGGGGTGAAGAGTGTGAGACCTGTACGAAGCATGAGATTCATAAAGCAGAGAGAAGGGGTGAGTGCGCTCAGGAGGACTGCGTAGTGTGCACGACTCAAGAGGCACACATGGAAGAAGTAAGGCTGTCAAGAGCGGAATACCGACGAGAGGCAGAGAAGCAATGGGAAGAAGGAGAGATAGTTGTCAGTGCAGATATGATGCGCGTCAGTTACATCCCGCAGCTTCCCCACAAATTGTGCTTCTTTACTCGACGAGTCGTGGCGTTCAATAAGACGTTTAGTCCGCTACAGCCCAAAGACAAAGACAAACATCGGAGACAGTCCTCACAGCTGGCAGTGCTGTGGCACGAGGAGGTGGCGGGCCGAGACGCCGCGGACGTGGTGTCTGCCTACTGGGCATTTCTAACGGCCAACAGAAACATGACCAAAGTAACCATATTCACGGACAACTGCAGCTCGCAGAATAAGTGCTGGGTTTTCTTTGGGTTTTTGCTGCAGGCGGTAAACAGTACCGCTTTAGCCGCAGAAACCATCACTATCAAATACCTCACACGGGGCCACACCAGCATGAGCGCCGATGCTGCGCATCAATCAACAAAAAAAAAAAAAACTGAAGAAGGCAAAAAAGATCGAAGACTTCGGCGACTATGTCGACCTGATCGATGGATGCTCTGGTGTCAGAACTGCATCTCTCGAGCCTGAGCAGTTCGTCCAGGCGTCGTCGGAAGTTTTCAGCGCCTCGAAGCTGAAGGCCACCCAGGAGTCTGGCCAGCGCCTGTATATTCGCAGCCTGAAGATCGTGCTTATTACCACAAAACATGAAAAAAACGCTCTCCTGTAAAATTCCGAAAGTGCTAGTTACGTGCTTTTGCCTTTGGACGGCAGAGCGTGTCTGTTGAGTAAATGTGTATGTGTGCCCGTCACCCTCATCAGTTCAACACATACTTTGTACATGGAAACTGGGAAACCTCACTTTGTGTAGATGAAGCCGAAATACACGAATATGTATCTGAAATTCCTTTGTGCCATGCGGTTCTGGCATTGCTAAGGTATGGCTGTAGCTGGCGAGGCGAATGTACATAAAAAATAACATAAAATGCATAGGAATTAGTGCAGCGGTGGGAGCAACGGTCTACTGCTGTGCATCAGTGCAGCCTGTTGCATTCCGATATTGTGTGTTGGAATAAACAATTGGAGTGAAGATGCTTCAACGCTGCTATTTCGCCACTGGCAATTACAAGACGAGCAAGGATATAGAACACGTGGCTGATGGATAAAACACTTTTCGATCGGTGTTCGAGAAGAGCGGACAATATGAGCCGGTCCTAGAGTGCTCGCTGTGTCGCAACGGGGACGGCGGTCCGAAGACAGGACCAACCGCTTCTCCACCGAAGCTGGACTCCTTCGGGACTCCATGGTGGAGACGGGCAAGATCACGAATCCCGCCAGACCAGGCCCAAGCCGGCAACGAAGAAGCTGACGGGACCGGCTCCCGGCGGACACGTGCTCTGTGCTCGGTGAGTACCCAGCGCCCGGCGGCAGCGCGTGGGACTCACCTGGGGTCAGCGGCGGAGGAGAGTCGCTCCTCTTCGTCGCCTCCTCCTCGATCATGTCGGCCAGCCCGCCGACAAACGCCTCCAGAGCAGCATCAGGTCGCGGGCCGGTCTCCGGAGCACTTACTTCCCCGCTATTAGCGTCTAGGAACGAGACATACGACAGCGAGTTGGTAGATAAAAACTCGACTTTGACGTAACTGAGCATGAAACAATCGATGATTGCAAGACACTAATCATTCAAAAACCAAAACAAACAAATCAGGTTGGTCGTGCTGTCACAATGTCGCAAATGTGAGAAAAGTCGTTAAAACTTTAATAACGACAAATATCAACGCCTGACCGCCACCCACTGTGCCAGAAATTACGTAATATAACAGCCAACATTGCGCCTCCTCTCCTCTATCACTGACGTACCGTTTTCTTCCACGGCGCAGAATCCGAGGGCGAGCGACAGCGGCCCGTGCACCACCTGGTCTACATCCAGCGCTGCCAAAGGCACGCCCAGCGCCTCGTTGGCGGCCACAGCCATCAGCAGCACATACTGCAGCTCGTAGTGCAGGTGAAGCGAGGCCAGCGGGGGCGCCGCGGAGGCCGGCCGCTGCCGCAGCGGAACAGTCTTCTCCCGCCAGCGCGCCACACTGTCGGCGGACGGCGGCAGCGTGGCCTCCGGCGCCAGGGCGACGCACGCCAGCAGGGCGGCGCACACTGCGCGGCGGCTGCTGCGGCCGGCCGTGGTGCGCCGCCAGACCACCAGCGCCGCGGCCAGCAGTCGCAGCGGCGCCGGCACGCCAGCCACGGCAGCCGGGCTAACGCCGAGCACGGTCATCAGCTCCAGCTCGCGGGTGGCCGGGTCGGCGGTCGGCCCCGACGGCTGCAGCGGCGGCGAGGCGGCGGTGACGGTCCGCTCGGCCACCTGCCGACCCTCCCGGAGGTAGAGGGTCACTGCGCGCTCCCGGCCGGCCAGCAGCGAGGCGAGCCGCGCCAGGAGCGGCGCCGCCGCCAGAGCCGCGGCAGGCGCCGTCGACACTTCCACGGCCGGCTCCAGTAGCGCCGGCGCTCCCCCGGCCGCGTCCAGCACGGAGGCGGGTAGCACCGCGCCCGCCACCGGCAGACTAGCGGCACCGGCCGGCGGCGGATCCCCGGTGGGCGGAGCGCGCTCCACCAGGATACCGTACAGCTCTGGCTGCGCCGAGCGGAGGAACTCGAACGAGTCGTCGGCGATGGCGGCGGCGACCAGCGCCGCGTGCGCCTCCACTACCGCGCGGTCCTTCTCCGGCAGCGTGCTGAGCACCTGGCAATAGCAAACGTCACGTTAATTAATGTCGGCGACACGTCTAGGGCTGCGGCAGAAATTACCGTGGGTGGAACCCCGAGCGCAATCAAGGTTAATGTAGGGCCAAGAACAGCATAACTCGAGCTCACAAAAGTCAGCACATTCCTTATAAGTTAGTACATTCCTTATAAGGTAGGGTACCGGCCGGTTCCTGGCTGACCTTGTCGAGCGCCTGTTGGCGCGATGTCTGCGTGGCCAGCCAGCGGAGCAGCGTCTTGATCCTCTGCCCTGGCCGCTCCCGTCCGCCGGCTCGGGAGCCGTGCGCCGCGTACAGTCGCCGGAAGAACGGGTCCAGCGCGGCCGGCGGCACCGTGTCGTTGCCGGGCAGCGTGGCCAGCAGCGGCAGATGCTCGGCAGAGACGTTGTAGTGGCTCAGCAGCCTGCCGCCCGTGCACTGACAGCGTCACCGGGGTTCGGACGCGCGCCGCGGCGAGCGCTCAGCTCATCCCGCCACCGCCACTGTCGGGAACGACCGGGGAAACGCACACCATGCCGACAATGAAACCGCGTCTAATTAGTGTCGCAGAGAAAACCGAAAATACGATGTTTTAATTTCACATGCTATGATTTGCGGTTAATCACAACTATGTCCTTAAGGGACTTTCCAAAAGGTGACATTCAGTCCTGCTACGAACTAATATGAATCAAATAGTAGTGAACGATCAAAAGCTGAGGACACTGTGACACATAATATGGCCGGACCGTCTATTGGTCACTACACACTATCCCCCATTTTCCGAGTACCAGGTTCCCGGGCCCCGGCTGCACTGCTCTGACTCCTCGTCCCCCACACAGACGGTCACGGACCACCTACCTTTCAGGACGGAACACGACGCAGTTCATGAAGGGCGCCGCGTGCGGCGCGGTGCACGGCCGCTGCCAGGGCGTCAGCCGCACCACGGGCGCGCCCAGGGCGCAGAGGTCCGAGTCGTCACTGAGCACGGCACAGTCGAGACGGCGTGCCACGGCGGCGGCACGGCGGTCCGCCTCTCCGGGACATTGTATCACCGGGACGGACAAACGGCGGGCCACCTACAACAGAAACAGACGGGGCACTGTATCACCGGGGCAGAGAGACGGCGGGCCACCTACAACAGAGACAGACGGGGCACTGTACTACAGGGACAGGGATTGAAACACGAATAGTTCAAAGTGTTTCACCGAATAGCATGAAGTCAGACAATGTACTGAAAATATGTGTAGCATTGACGTGTTAACCCTCGCCGGCCGAGGTGGGAGGGGGGGGGGGTGCCGCCCCCTCCCCCATAGGTTTTTTTTTTGTCGCGAAATCTCCAAACACGCTGGCGATAGAGAGCTGAAACTTGGCATACCTGACCTTTGATTCAAGCCGGATCTTTTGACACCAACCGCATTTTCGGGTCAGGTCAGGTCACTGACCTATGACGTCATAAGTGAACCTCTGCACGGTATTCAGATGTCGCAACTTCGCAACGCCCTCACTGCCAGAGGACAGGGAAATGAAACTTGCAGGATCTAGTATCCATTACGAGTCTCACAACTTGTATATCTCGGATTTTTCCTAAAGGTCATATGAGGTCAAGTCATTTTCGTGACCTCACCATTATAAGAAATGGGGAAAAATAATAACTGCTATTCTGGCGCTGGGAACGATCTACAACTATCTCAAGCACACAAAATCGTGATTTAATGCGCTCCTTGCGAGGTTAGATGCGTCACTTTTGCAATGTTGACCTTGCGTGACGTCATTTATGACGTCATCAAGGTCATATTAGCTTTTCGTCAATAACTCCCCATCCAATTGAGTTAGCGAGTCAGGAAAGCCACCAATGGACTCAAGAATCTAATGATATGCGACATGACCTATTTCGACCAGCTTCGTGACCTGGGGGCGCTGACCTGACCGTGACCTGAGGTCAATACCCTAAGTTGACCTGACCCAAACAAAAAGTATATCATTTGACGCGCCTGAGCAAGGCGAACACGATGCTGCCAAAATCGCGGCTCTGTGGCCGTTTTTGGAGAAGTTATTCACCAAAAACTGAACCGTACCTTGGGGCACTTGACCTGACCTCAGAGGTCACCCGTTGACCTTGGGCCTTAAAATCTGGTATCAATCTCTGCGTCTCGTAACGGCGCACACGCTCGTTTTTTTCCGCGACGCGCTAGCTCCACTAGGGGCGAAACGGCGAGGGGGTCGTACCCGCCCCTCCCCCCCCCCCCCCCCCTCCTCGGCCGGCGCGTATGTATGTAGAAAACCAATAGGTCCGGCGAGGGCTTAAGTTTCACTGTTGTATATTTATCACTTTTCGAGAAATATTGATTCAAAGTTGGGAACGTTTTTCTTTGGGCCACCCGGTTATAACCGGTTAGAAAAAAAGTTATGTTATATAAAAAAGAAAATGCGGTAAGACCGAAACTACCCCTTGCGGTTATTTTGATGCGGTAGCTTTGAAAATAACGGCACTGGTAAGATTCATTCCGGGGTAGTTTACCGCAAAACGAGTTTACCGCACTTGGTGAGATTAAAGATTATTACCTTCTGTTGAAGGTAAATCCAGCCAGTCTGTTTACCTGTACGAACGTTGTGCGAGCAAGAGGCGGGAAGATGTCCTCGCGTTGTCTGGAGGCGGCGACGCGAATTGACCGGTGCACCTTTTCAGTGAGCCGGCCCAGCTGTCTCGGCAGCTTGGCACCCGCTGCATCTCTGGCACCGTCCAGCAAGACCACGGCAGATATCTCACAGCTGAAACCGCGGAACAGGCACGAGGCATGCATATTTTAGTGGACCGTTCCTGTTCTATGTGTGCCTATCATACCTTTTATTTTTTTATTCAGGCCTCCCTCCAACGGGCACTTATGTTGTCCCATTTACAGGAGGGCTCCTCCTCCTCCTGGCCCTTGTTCACAGTTAGTCAAAAATTAAACAGGCAGGAATCTTCCCGAGTTGTGACCCGTCTAAAACTCTGATGCACGAAATTAATGGTATGGCGATAACTAACTCATTTACTCACACTGCGCCCTCTTTATACCTTCCGGCATGATCACCAAATAGGTTAGGAACAATCCCATAGTCCACACTATTCCCGATCATTCTAGCAAGCACGCGTTCCGCCAGCGCAAGATTCTTCAATCTTCCCCACGTTTCACGAATCAGTCACCAGGGCCCAATCTTGAGTGTGATGTCACACTCTCCGATGGCCAAACAGAAACTGGCGGTCGGAGACCGGCCGGTCCGAGGCGGTAGCGGTCACATCGGCCATTTTGTAACAAAAGCTTAACCCGCACCCTGCTGGGCTATTCAGCCATACGCGCCCTGCTGGGGGGGGGATTCTGCCCCCCCCCCTAACTTCCGAACCGATGATCGTATAAAGACGGGGAAAATGGCAATCGAAAGCTTTCAAAAGGCGGATCTTTAGAGCCGATTTTTTTTTGCTTGAGTAGATCAGAGGTAATATCAAGGTCAGGTCAAAAGCGTACAAAATGCAAATTTCTACAGTATCGGGCCTTGCACCGTAGTTGCCGAAGAATGGACTGAGACCCAAAACGTGTTCTTAGGCTACCAAGACAAGATTTGCTGCATGCAATGTCATGCAAAGGTCAAGGCCAAGGTCAGGTCAGGTCACCAAATACGAAATATAGAAGAGGGCATGTGCGACAGCCGACACATGTTTTATGGGTTATTTTATTCATAAAATTCAATAGGCAGTGGGCACACTGAATTAGTGATATGGACCACATCTGGATGAATTTCAGGTCGAGGCCAGGTCAAGGTCAGGTCAAGTGAGGTCAAATTTTAAAGTTGATTGTTAAGACCTAAAAAGGTGTTTATCTGATGCAGTTTTTCACGCCGAATCGAATGGTACTATTTTTGTTTCCGTATCAGGTCTAAAAGTTCCAAACAAAATCATTTTTCGAAAACTTTGTGACGTGCATCAAAAAAGTTTAAAGAACTCCCACATTTTTTAAACTGTTTCTTCTAAAAATTGGTATGTAGGTGCATATAGACCACTTCTCTAACAATATTTCGTTTTTTATAAACACAAAATTTTGGATTTATGTTGAATTTCCCATAAATCCAAAATTTGTAAAATTTGTAAGTCAATAAGAAATTGGGCTAAAATCCAAAATTTGTAAAAAAAAAAAAAAAAACGAGATAGCCATTTGATAGACAAAGTAGAATCACATGCAACTTCTTTAATTACGTCTTGATTCCTTTAAAAATAAAGATGTTATATAGTGGCGTTTGAAGTTTTGCAATTTTTAAGCAAAAATGGTGTGACATGACGTCACTTAAACGTCATTTTCTCAAAAAAATTCCGACGGATTTCGCTCAAATTTTCAGGGAACTTGTTAAATTAATGTATGATAAGGCACTGAAAGTTTGACGTCGCTGACGTAACGTGTTTAGAAGTTATTGGCAAAAACGGGAGGGGGCAGATTTTGCCCCCCCCCCCCCAGCGGGGAGCGGGTTATTTCAGCAAACAAATAAACCAGAATACACAACTACTACTACTACTACTACTAGAATACAGATATACCAACTTACCTTCTCAAATCTAGAAGAAATGATTCAATGTCACTGGCATACGAAGCATAGTCTGTGCCCCACCCAGTGGACCTGGGCTTGCGCTTGAATATATGGTGAGCAACATTATCACCATCAATGACCAAATAGCAGCTGTTGATGTGCTCTTGCTGCAGAAGTGCCTTACATCTATGGTCCACAAAGGATGTAAAGCCAAGTATTCCCATGCTTCTCTGTGGGCTGAAAGAAGGGATATAAATTAAGGTGATCAGCTTGAGCCACTTGGAGCACAATCCAACATTTTGGTGAAGTAAGGGTAAAATCCCTCTTTAGCACCCTGGGCTCAAAATTGAATAAAACCCACACCATATTGTCACAAAACATGTATCAACCTTGAAAATTGTGCAATCACTTAATGCTAAAAAAATCAGGTACAATACAAGCAGGAATAAAAAACCTAACTGGACCTAACCTTATCTACTAACCTACTAACCAACTAACCTACCAACCAACACCTACAACCTAAACCTACCAACCTACGTACCAACCTAATACCTACCCTGCGCTGTTCGGCAGCCGGCTATTTTGTGTGCAGGGTATGACGTATTTCGCGAGCCGACGTCACAGGCGGTGACGTCGGCTCGCGCGCGAGCCGAGCGCCAACGACAAACTAACGGGAACCCTCGGACACCCTCGGGGCATAAACCGCGGAGTAGCATATTGAGCGAGTCTTATAAGGAAAATTCGTATATTTTCGTTTCTCAAATGATAATCAGGGTGTCTCTTACCTTTTCACATATCATTTAGGCCTACCTAACACTTCAGTTGACAAATATCTGCAATTTATTCAAGCGAAGGTATTTTCAGTAAATATTAATGGTATAGACCGAAATCTTTTGAATAAAAACTCCAATCAACAGAAATAAAAATAACTTAATTTATTCCAACCATTTCCTCCAAATAAACAACATAAAAACTCACTTTTACACACATCATTCATAATAAAGCATACTAACACGCCGCTTTTGACAATTGCGGCGTCGAGTGGCGCGCTGCTAGCGCTCTTTTTCGATCGCAGAGACCCTGCACGCACGCGAGCACACTACGTCACGTCCGGGGGGCACAGGTATATGAAAAATCGCAGTGACGTAACACTTTTCTCGCTTCTCATTGGTCAATAGCCCGTTGCCGGGGTAACGTGCACGTATGTGAGCGCCGGCAAGAGTACTAGCCGGCCGCCGATCAGGGCCGGGATTCATACTGACTTTCAATTTTCTATTCAACTTTTTCAACTTTATACTACTACAACCATACAACCTAAATCTACCTACATAGGTACCACACAACCTTAACCGACTCAACGAGTGGTTGGGTGAAATTTATAAATATTTTGAGTAAAAAGTATCGTAAGTTATGGATGTAAGTTATGGAGTAAGTATCTAGCTATGTGTGATCTCATTTTTCTACCTGAGAATGATGTTTTCCTTTTTTCGTGATTGTTTTGTGAATTTCTTCAGTTTTAAAAGAGTGCAAAAGAGGGAAATGATCCCAGTATTTAGTAAATGTGAAAGGTTACATCCAGTTGAATTGTTGAAATAGCAAAAAGGAAACATTGCCGTTAAAGGGACCCTCCCACCTTCAAAAAAGTTAATGAATTGGCATGAAAGTGATGTCCCTTGGTTCAGAAAGAGCGAAAACGAATATCTGCCAAATTTCACCGAAAAATATTCACTGGTTTTCAAGATATTAGGCTTTTACTTTTGTTTACTTTTTGGGATCTCCCCTGTTACTAGCGACTTTATTTGGAAGCAATAATTTGGCAGCCTTAAAGTGCGGCAGACGTTGCGCGCAAAGCAGCGTATACCACCACGTGTTAACGATGGTTTTAGTCTAAGATTTAAAAATCGTTAGATCTCCGCTGACGTCACAAATTCTAAGGGGGCATTCCAATGCATTAGCCCCTTAGAATCCGAAAACTGCAAGTTTGAAATTCCATGTCTTCGAATTAAAGCATTTTTCGATGTTGTGAGTGCCCAAACCGGTATTTGCAGGCCATGGCCACCAATTTGGCTATCTCAACTCAAAACTAATGTTAAGGTGGGAGTGTCCCTTTAACTTCTAGCTTGCATCTCATCATACTTATGAACATGACTCGTGCCATGCATTGCTGTATGACTGGATCCCAAATTGTGTAGCTGGTGACACCTGCAAAAATTGGAGTACAAATTTACTGATTTATCTGTGGAAGCCAGGAGGACAAGTAAGACTGTCGCCTACCAGCAATGTAACAGCATTTGAAACATCTGAAACAGGGTTATTTCTGCACTTAAACATTGCCTGCAACAATGCATTCTGTCTTGAGTCTCCGACAACGTTGCCATATGATGTTGTGTGCACCCCAGATGTTACCAGTTTCAAACACTTGCTTGACACATGTATAACAAACAGCCTTTACAACTATTTAGATTGACAGGTACCCGAAATTGTGATTATGCTTGCGACAATGTGCTCATATTGTATGTATGTTTTTTTTCTGAACATAGGAAAAGCAACAGGCTTTACTATGATGAGACTCACAATTCCAGTCAATGTTAAACTGCACGAATTAGGAAAGCCATTGTAACGTAGGACTGGCGCGTCTCTTGTGTTTGGGGTTCTCTCATTCCTCATTTGCCTTCCTTCTTGCCATCCTGAAACCCAAGACATGATGGAACCCAACGAGGTAAGAATACGAGGTAAGAAACGTAGAATCATCATCCGAGACTACAAATGCGGGGTTAGCAATAGTCCACTTATGCGTTCTTTCTTACAAGTTGACATTAGCAGTGCACAGGGATGCAAGCTTCCGTCGAAGAGTTCCCACTTCCCAACTATTTCCACAGTTCAGATTGAATACCTATATCTCATATCTGCAAACATCCAGACCACGCTTAACGATCGGTCTGTCCTCCCTTCCAAAAACGTCGAACCAGACCATCTCAGCCTAGGCTGGATCTCAGGCTAAACTATTTTTTAACCACCACCACCCCCAAAAGATTAAAAAAAAAACTGAACCAGGCTGAACCCCACGCCACTGATTACCACGTGCACCACGTGCAGCCAAGGTGACGTGCAGCGACAAATCAAGGCACGTGGAACACCAGCGACGTAATGGCATTGTATTTTTTTGCTATTGCTGCTCCTGCTGTCAAAATCAAGTCCTGTTTTCCCGTATGTCCCCTGTCTCTTCAAAACTCCATTCTGATTGGGCAATCGCTGCAGCAGCAGCGTAGCTGGAAATGGCGAACAGACGGTATATACTGCCTTGGAACAGACCCTACTTTGTTTCCCGCCAGGACTAAATATATGACCACTAAATAGTATTTGCTAACCAGCCACGCCCGTTTACGTTTACGGATTTCTGGAGAAAAAGTTTTTTTATCGGGCAATCGATCACTGGTTGATTCAAATGCCGTAAAATCTTAGCTAAAATCACAAGGGAATGTTCCCTGCAACATACCATATCTGTATACACATCATAAACCTACACAGTACATTCAAGTGTTAGTGTACGATCTGCAGATGTAACAATGGGTTTACATAGCCTTGTAACAGTGTAAGTTTGTAACAAATATTTTTACGTTGACCCTACCACACTACTAGATCCAGACTACCTTACACTAGCCTAGGTATAATAGCCTCGAAATAGGAATACTAGTGCATGGAAGGTATCAAAATCGAGTTTTTGGAATTGAGAGAAACTTTTTTATGTCTCGGTGTACCCTATATTCGGCCTTGGGTGTACCCGTGACACTGGCTGGCGTCCAAGACAAGACAACAGAGACGGCGTTCCAAGAAAGACGGAGGGATATATGCCACAGCAGGGCATATTTTAAGGATTTTTTACTGCGTCCCAAAGGTGGCATAGGGCACATGCTTCGATCGGAAAGGGCACATACCACATTGCAAGCGAAATAATGTATAATGCAGGTGAAATACACGTGTCATTGTGTAATGTGCCGGTGGAGGGACAGCAAGCGGGATATTGGGAGCGGGCTGTGATTGCTTTTGGCCAGTCTCGAAATTCGCCCAGTCATAGCGCGTTCTTTTTCCGCATTCAAAGGACGGACCGGCGAGTAAATGATATTTCCGTTGCTGTAAGTCATTCGTTTTCCTGAGCGTCGTTGGGCGTGTTTGACCTCCCTTGATGCACCTAAATGTACCTATGTTTAGCGAATAAACATAGGTATGGAGACCCATGGAGGGGGGGGGGGGGCTGATATTTAGTTGAGCCGGAATTGGGATAGAAGCCGGTATGGGATTGGGATAGAAGCTCAGCGAGACTAGAGATTGTGTGGTGCCTTCGGTACGCCCCTCAAAATCACCCGTGTAGGGCCCTCAGGGCCGCCGGTTATGAAGCCTTTGGAGGCACTGAGGTGGGCCCTCACGGGTACCGGTGTGATGCTCTCATAGGCATTGGTGCGGGGCCCCCAGAGGTGCCGCTGTGGGCCCTCAGAGGCGCCGGTGAGGGTCCTCACAGTTGCCGTTGTGGGCCCTCAGAGACACTGCAGTGTGGGGTTGTCACAGTCGGGTGTGGGACCCTTAGAGCTGCTGGCTCGAACCCTTTACAGGCCGACAGGGGCTCTCAGAGACCGACAAGGGGCTCTCAAGAGGTCTGCGGTGCCTTCGGGAGCCCTGTGGAGTCCTTAGAGACCAGCAAGGTACACTCAGACGCCAGTGGGGCCCTCAGAGTCGTCGGTGTGGGGCCCTCAAAAGTCACCGGTGAGTGGCCGTCCGATGCGGCTCCGGCGTTGAGCCCCCAGAGCCGCCGATATATGGCCTTAAGAAGCACTGGTTTCGGGACCTCATTCAGGGGTGCCGGTTGCACTCAGAGGTGGCAGTGTGGGGCCCTCAGCTAGGCACCGGTGTGGGGCATTCACAGCCGCCGGTGAGGGCCCTCGCAGGCACCGTTGTGGGGGCCTTCAACCATTGGTTTAGGGGGTCATCGCAGGCGTGTGTGGAACCCTTAGAGCTGCTGGTCCCTGATAGGCCGGTAAGGGTCCTCAGAGGCCGGCAAGTAGCCCTCAGAGGTCGCCAATAGGCCCTGAGAAGCCGGCAAAGGGCCCTCAAAGGCCGACAAGGGACACTAAAAAGCCGATGTGGGGCTCTTATGGAGAGAAGTGTGGCTCTTTGGAGCACATAAGGTGTTCTTTCGAGCCCTGTGGAGCCCTTCTGAGTCGAAAGATGCCAGCGTGGACCCTCAGCCGCCAATTGGCGTCGCAAGGCCCCTCTGGCCCGAGAGGCCCCCTGATCCGATGGGGGCACGTGCCCCCTGCTTCCCCTCCCCCCGGGTGCAGATGAGAATGCCATCGGCGGTGCGGAACACAACAATTGCAATCGTTCCTCCTCCCGTCGCGAGGCCGCTCATCCGACCCATATCCCATGATTGTCAACCCTGGGGCTCGGGTCGGCAATGTACCGGCAAGGAAATCAGCTTTAGGTGAATAAAAAAGTCATTAAGAGTCATTAGTTGTCGTTCATTAATAGCAACTATACGGTGCCAAATGTACGTACCCGACGTACAGCTTGGAGCCGGGCGCCGCCCGGTCTCCACCAGTGACGTCACGCTAATGCTTAGAGACCGGTCTATTGGAAATCGCGGGATGATTCTACCTCTCTTATACGGCCTTGGTTTCAATGGCCGAGAATCCCCGGAAGGGTGGGCGCCGATTCCGCCCGGGTCAGCCTAACATCCAGGCTCGCACGTCCGGCTCGGCTCCGACAGGTCCAGCACGGCGACTACGCGAATGTGAATCATGAATGGGTGGTGGGCGGCGGATGGTGCCACAGGGGAGGGGGAGCGGAGGGGATTAAAGGTGACACTTATGCTGCTTGTGATAACTCGCCTCGCCTCCCTGGGTTCCGCCCAGGTCCAGGGATAATCTTCTCCAGCTTAACCCTATTCCTGGCGGGCTCCGCCGGGACAAGAAACTGGCGGGGGGGGGGCCGATTCGGCCCCCCCCCCTGAGATCTCGAGAACGAAGCAAGATAGCGACAAACGGTAAACGGCATCGGATACGCACGGTCAAGATCTACAATTTTTCTAAGGTCATTTTCAGGTCAGGTCAAAGATGACGTCACAGGGGTCGAAAAAGTCAAAATGGCGGCGCTAGATATGGAGATAGTTTTTCTCGAATAACTTTCGAATTAGTCAAGATAGGAACAAACTAAGGGCATCATCGTGATCCTCTCGTCAATCCGCATCGAATGATATATATGTTGACCTCGCAAGGTCAAGGTCAAAGGTTGACCTCAGGTCACGTGACCTCGAGGTCATCATGTATATCATTCGATACGTCTTGACGAGCTGAACACAATGAGACCATCCACGCGTCTGCATCTTGTTCCTGTACGGAGTTATTGGCCAAAAACCTTTGGTGACCTTTGATGACGTCACATGACCTCACAGCTGCCCAACAGCAAAACAGACCTCAAGGTAGCGAAGGTTGATCGTATATGAAGTCATGTATGGTATATGGGGCCATTCCGACCCGTTTTAGTGGTAAAAACAGGGAGTTGATTTCTCCCCCATTGACTTATAATGGGGAGGTCGCGAAACTGACCTGACCTTAGGTCACCGATATCAAAATTCCGAGATATACAAATTGCACATACTGGTACCCTAACTAAAGCCTGAAGAGAAGAAATTGATCGGTCAAAAACTCTAGCTCTGGCGTGATTGCAAACTTTTCTGAGGTAGGGTCACCAAACCGCCTGTGGTGACCTGACCTGAGGTCAGATCAACTCAAAATTTTCAGACATGTTGCGTAGAAGCCTTTTAGGAAAAGTCAGAAAATTTGAGCTTCCTAGCTCAACGCGTTTGGGAGAAATAACCAAAAAACCTCAGGGGGGGGGGCTCCTGAGGCCCCCCCCCCCCCCGCCAGGAATAGGGTTAAGCTAAAGTGTTATATTTGATTTTTTTATCAATATAAGTATTATTGGATCTGAGGGCGGGGCAAGAAACAGGACTAGACATGCACAATTTTCCCGAAATCCGGGCCCAGCACCGAACCGGCAGCAGCACCGAATGGGTCCTTAAGACGGGAAGACAACAAGGTATCGGGTTTGAGGGCACTGGGTAGGGCAGAGAGGGTCACAGGGCCTGAATGCAGAGCAGGGCGCAGGGCCTGAAGGAAGGGCAGGGCAAGGTACAAGACCGTAGGACAGGGCACTGGGAAGGTCACATATCCTAGGGGTAGGGGGCAGGACATAACAAGGTGTACGACCCTAGGATAGGGCAGGGCACAAGGACTGGAGAGCGCATGTATGTGCTTAGGTGCATAGTAAATCAGGGCACAAAGCAATCAGAAAGACAACATCTGTTGCATAGTAAACGACCGAGGCATGTTAATTATTTTTGCTTGCACTTTTCCGCTGAAACCGTAACATTTCAGTGTGGGACGCAGTGGTCCAAATTTCGCGAGGGCTACGTCCCAAAGGCAGGGGGCTGCGTCCCAAAATGGGACGCAGTCAGTAAGTTAAAATATGCCCTGTGCCACAGGCTGGCTATCACCCCGGCCACTAAATAAGCACCAAACAACCGTTGGTGAGAGCAAGATCATGACTTATCTGTAATCTGCCTACCACCCTCTTCGGTTGAGCGGCAGCCGGCAGGGGGAGGGGGGGGGGGGACTACGCCAACGGAACATTGCTCAGCTGCCACTGTGGCGTATCTACTAACGTGGGTGGCCCGCACATTGCGCATTGTCTACGCCATATCCTATTATTTCATAGCCTTGCAGTGACCCTTTTCATTCCGAAACATCTTGCTCCTACCCAAACAAACAAAAAACTGCATGCCCCGTAGGTACAATTACGATAGCGTTCACACATAGCCAGTAGGTACCCCAAATGCAGCCCTGGGTCCGCATAGGTTTGCAGGCGCCGAGTGCTCCACTGAAGCACGTTTGTCTCGTCTTTCACAATTGTGAAGCTATTATCGCCTCAGCTCGATGCTTTCTTCGTCGTAGTTGATGTAATATTTTTTCTCCACTCTAGCTTCCCGATCTTTGGGCAAAGGGATAGTTTGATAAGTAAACAATGGACATGCACCGCACATGCCGCTGTCTGGGCTGAACATCATTCTCCTGCCCCGAATTCGAATTGCAGCTACCAGCACAAACCTTCGAAAAAAACATGGACCTACCCCAATATCAACTTACATTATTCATCACGGCCGATGAGGGCTATAACGCACACGACCTACGCCCCTATAATAAATAAATCACCTGCGAACTGAGAGCTCTATAAATGATACCCATGATTATCGTTGTTTTGTTTCAAATCCTTCAACACTTAACTGCAAAATATTTATGAAAACGGATTGAAGTGCCCTCTAGACTGCAGCAATACCATTAGGTATGGCAAACATTCGCGCTATTTATTATGAGAAAATTATGTAAAAATACAAATCAATGCTTCCATGCCGATACATTCGCACACAACAACCGAAACCGCAACAGGGCACTAGGCGTCAGTGCTGAAAACTCCCGAGAACAAGAGAACAATGAGCTATAGTCATTAGGCCGCCAACCACAGCTCTGCTGCGGGTTTTACTCGCGGCTGACCACTGCGTTTGCCTAGGTGCCGTTTTCACTTTCATTCCTCCTCCAGCGGGTTGTCGGTCGGGTGGAGCCGCCCTCCGTACTCGCTCACTCTGATGAGCTCCTGCTGCTGCTCCAGCGGCATATGCATCCGGATGAGCTGGCGTAGCCGCGGCTCCGTGGTGGCCGTCCCGCTGCGCCGCAGCACAGCCAGAATGTCGCTGGTGGTCGGCGCCCGGTCCGGGCCCGTCACCTCGCGCAGCCAGCGCATCACCATGCGCTCGTACTTGGCCATCGCCACGTCCACCTCGTTGAGCGCCTCATGTGTCACGCGCAGGCCCACGGCGTTGCGCTTGAACCAGCGGCGAGTGCCATGCGAACCGAACAGCGAATTCCGCTTGCGCTGTGGGCCACTGCTCGACCTGTGGCGCCGCTTTGCCGCGGCCTCTTCGCGACGGGACTTTTGATCGGTCTCAAAACTGGGAAACAGTCTTGCAAACGCTTCCTTTGCGCTCAGCTTGCTGCCAGGCGCAGGCCGCCTGGGATCCGGTTTGGTTTTCGGCCGTGACGATGATGAGCCCGCGGCAGCGGCCGCCGGCTGCGCCTGTATCGGGGTCGTGCCGCCAGCGAGCGATGTCCTCAGTGAGCGACTACGAGCGGGTGAGCCGGCCGGGGCGGCACTGCGGTCCGCCGCCGGAGACCGCGATGGTGCTTCAGCCGCGGAGGGCGTTTCACCAGCACTCGCTTCTCTTGCAGAGGGCCCCGATGATGCCAGCGCGCCGGTCGGCCGCATCGAGAGCCGGGTGCTCTCGGCGCTGGGGACGAATGGCGTGCCGGCGGCCCGCGAGCCAACCGACATCCGCGAGATCCGGCCGCTGCCGGGCGAACGGAGCTGCGGCGAGCCGCCGGCGGCAGCGGCCGGGTCCAACTGGAACTCGCCGCCGGCGGCAGCGGCCGGCTCCAAGGGGAACTCGCCACCGGCGGCAGCGGCCGGCTCCACTTGAAACTCGCCCGAAGCGTCCGAGTGCTCGTCGGGATCGTCGATTAGACCGCTGGTGAACGGTCGCTTTTCTGGCTGCTTTTCTTCCTCATCAGCAGCCAGCGACAGGCGGCGCGGACTCTTAGCGGCCACGAAAAGCGATCGGGAGTGGGCGCTGAAGCGGGCGCTACCAGCCGTGCGCCGCGGCGGCTCAGACATCGGTGTCGATGTTTGCCTCTGCCTGTCACCAGTGAAGAACCTTTCGAACGCCGAGACGGCCTTTTTACGCGCGGAGCCCCCACTCGGCGTGACTTTCGTGGCTTGTGTGACCGGCGCCGAGCGGCGACGCCCGCTGGAGCTCGACGACGCAGCAGGTTTTCGCAGCGGCGCCACCGGCGTGGCTAAGGCCGGGCTCTGTTCGTCGCTATGTTCGTCGTTGCTTTGGGCCTTATCTCCGGCTGCTTGAGTATCCTCGGCCGGGGACTCGGCAGACGAAGCGGCCTGGGTCCTAAAGGTCCCGGAAAGTCGGCTGCGACGTCGCAGGACGATCGAGGGCGACCGGTCCGGCCGGTCCACGGACGCGGCGGGACCGCCGCTCCGAGGCACAGAGCCGGGTGAGCGGCTGAGGGAGGTCCTCCGCGGAGTGGCACTTCGCAGCGGTGCATTCGAGGTAGGCGTGCTCTTTGCTGGCGTCCGCTTCGCCGGCGTGCGCTTTGCCGGCGTGCTCGCTGCACTGCCAGTCGTGGCGGTAGGTGGCTGTACTGTCGATGGCGTCTCGTGGAGAGATTCTCCAGTGTCTCTAATTGGTGACCCAGCGAAGAATCGGAACCGAGACAATCTGCTCCGCCTTCTGGACGACGGGGTTGTTCCGCCACCAGCTCCCGACTGCTCCCCCGCGGCCCCGGGGGAAGGCGTACGGTGAATCGGAGCGCGAGGTGTCAGTGCTAAAGATCTGTTTACACTGGCGCTGGACGCTTCTACATGGCCACTGGAACGCCGCCGTCGGCTTCTGTTGATGCTACTGCTTGTAGGCTCCCTTACAACTGTCGCATCACTCTCAATATCCTCTGTAGCAGGGGGTGGTTCATCCTCTCCATCAATCTCCATACCCGTGGGCAGCTCTGTGTCTCTCCCGCCTGCCGTACCGGCCGCCTGCTCAGGCTGCTCGTCATCTGATCCGACCTCCACGCCAGCGCCTTCATCGTACACTTCTTCCGCACGGTCGGCGGCCGTTTCCCCGGCCGTGCTGCCCTCGTCGCCGACGGATGGCTGGCGATCCGGCTCATCGGCGGCCGGCCCCGGCGACGGAGTGGGTGTCGGCGTCTCTTCCTCCTCCTCCATCGAGGCCGTCATGGTGCCCTCGAACTCCTCCAGGCCGTCGTCCACCAGCCCCAGCAGTGCCTGCATCCCGTCATCGCCGAGCGCGGCTAGCTGGCGCTGCGGTACGCCCACCGACACGCGGCGCTCGCCGGAGCGCAGGTCACGCAGCAGGGCGGCCAGCTCGTCACCAGACAGCGAGCGGCGCTGGTGTGCCAGGAACGAGCGCGCGCGCGTCGTCGGCGAGCCACTCATATTCAGGTCGACGGAGCTGGTGGATGCGTCGAACGCCAGCTCCTGGTCGCGCACGAACTGCTCCATGTCGTTTTTGGCCGGCGAGCGGCGGCGTCCGGCGGCGGCGCGGCGCAACAGCGCGTTGCGCACCACCAGCGTGTCGCGACGCCGGTCGGGCCGCCGCTGCCGCCGGTCCTCCGACGGCGGACCGCTCGCAGGTGAGGCCGTCGTACCCGCGCGGCGGAGCAGGCTGCTGATCGAGGCATCGGCCACGTCCAGGTCCATGTTGGCATCAGTGGTAATGACCTGCCAAAGCAGCATACAAATAAGCAACATCAACATCACTCGACCCGCGCACCGACGGAGGTCCGCGCCAACTTTGCACCCACGAGGGAGGGGGGGCGGATACCTGCCCCCATGATATCTCGAGAACGAAGCAAGCTGGCGACAAGCAGCAAACGGCTTAGGATACAGGCGGACAAGGTCTACAATTTTACTGAGGTCATTTTCAGGTCAGGCCAAAAATGACGTCAGAGGGTCAAAAAAGTCAAAATGGCGGCGCTAGAAATGAAGTTTTTCTCCAATAACTTTTGAAGTAGCTAAGCTAGAAACTAACTAAGGGCACCATCGTGATCCTCTTGTCAATCCACATCAAATCAGTTATGTGTTGAACTCGAAAGGTCACAGTCAAAGGGTGACCTCAAGGTCATCATGTATATCATTCAATATGCCTTGATGAGCTGAACACAGTGAGACCATCCGCGTGGCTGTATCTTGTTCCTATAAGGAGTTATTAGCAAAAAAACCTTTGGTGACCCTTTATGACGTCACTGGCCACGTGACCTTACAGCTGCTGAAGAACAAAAAAGGCCTCGATGTAGTCGAGGTTGATTGTATATGAAGTTATTCATGGTATATTGGGCCATTCTGATGCACTTTAGTGGAAAAAAACAGTAGGTTGAATTTCCCCCATTGACTTATAATGGGGAGGTGAAGAAAATGATCTGACCTTAGCAGTGTGCTAGAAATAGAAATTTCAGATGTGAAACTACACCCAGTCACTATTAATGACTTTCAAGGAACTACATGCCACAGTTTTCCTACTATTCACAAAAAACTGGGGGGACAATTAATTGCCCCCCCCCCCCGTCAGTGTGCGGGTTAAAATTGAAGCATCTGAAAATGATTTATCAAAACCAAACATAATTTTGATGGGAAAAATAATATGTTCAGTTCAAGAGACCATTTTATCCATATCCGGTGGTTTAGTTATTGAAATTAGCTTTGCCAATAATAAATAAATATTGAAAAAGTTTGCTATGTCATAAGCAAAATAGCTTAAAGATGTACCTATAAATCTGCTGCAACTGGATAAAATGGCCTTTTGACTTTTATAATGTTACTTAACAATTGCCTTTCTTTTAACTTTAGCTTATTTACTTTTAAAGACCTCTGCGCCTGCTGTTCGCATGACTTCATTTGGAAGCAATTAGGCATCCTTTAAGTGCAGCAGATGTTGCGCGCAAAACAGCATATTCAACCATGTTTTAGTTTTACCAAAGGTTTTAACATATGATTTAAAAATTGGTTAATTTGCACTGACGTCACACACAAAGAGGCAGTGTCCCAAAATTTGTAGATGTGGGTGGGAAACGACATCCAAATGAAAATAATTTTCTACTCTCACCTCCAGTTTTCAAGCCCAATTTTCCACTCCCAATTCCACCGAGAAAGAACAATTGCGTGAATGGTTGTTTTGCATCTGTCACAATTGTAGATAGATTAATGTTTTTAATCATTTTCCCACTCTTTTTGGGCCTTACGTGACAGACAATTTTTCACTCTCATCCTTTTTTTGGTCAGCAATTTTCCCCTCTTGACACCCAAGCAAAAATATAATTTTGGGACACTGCAAAGAGGGGGCATTTTATCAATATAGCAGAATGTTTAGAAGGTGTAGAAATTTGAATATGGGATAAGCTCTCTAATTTTCTCCTAACAGTTTTGAGTTTTGTTAAATAAATAAATAAAATTTATACAAGAACCACACAAGAACCAAACTTGATACTTGTACTGTTGCTGTGGAGTGTGGATAGATTTCAGGACCTTCAGGACGAAAAACTGTCACAAAAAAAAAAAAAATGAGAGAAAAGCCAACTATTCACCCCGCGTTCGATGTCTCTCGGACGACGAAGATTCTATGCCGTCCGGCCAATCCCGTCCAAGGTCAGCGGGGGCTCGGCTGCGGTTATGGAACGTGATAAGTCCGCTCCTGGGTTGGTGTTAGATATTCCCACATATAAAGTTGATTTTTCTGATTTCGAATATGTCTACAAAATTTTCTATCTTTTATCATTTCTTAGAACAAAGCAATTCAATTTCTGCCCTCCGGGCATGTCTGTGTGCCCTCAGGCGCCATGACGTCATTTTTTAGCTAACGCCACGCCGCGTTGACGCCGCGCAGTGTTGCCAGGTCGAGTGATGTCAATACCTCCAGAAAATGTTGCAAAAACCTCTAGAAACCTCTGTTCCATTGCCGCTGATTATGAAGTATATACCTCCATACCTACCTCCGTATCACAAACCGTGGCGCTGTTTCAAAGCACGCTGCCATCCGCTGCCAGCGCGTGATGACATTATCAAGCCCATTGCTCCAACACTACCAAAGGGTCTGTTCCAGTCGCACTTCCTAACACCTCTAAACTCCTCCAAGATTGCTTCCCTGTTCCAGTGTCAGCTCTAGCCCCTACAAATCAAAGGAGGGCCCTGCTCCAACCTCCTCTATCTTGCCCTTGGAGGAGTTTAGAGGTGTTAGGAAGTGCGACTGGAACAGACCCAACCCAAAGTGTGACGTCAGCGCGCTGGCAGCAGCTGGCAGCGGGCTTTGAAACACCCGGTTGTATCCCCAATCAAGATAATTCACTCATCCTTCGCATGCCTTCGCATTTGTCCACATAACTTGGTGGACTTGGTGCCCACCGTGGGCACCAGGTTTACATAGCCTTGGTGCCCACGTTTACATAGCCTTGGTGCCCACGGTGCCCACGGTATATCGAAAACTTTTAGCTGCAGCCGGCGGCCAGAGCCTCAATAGTGAACAAGCCAAAAGTAAGCTTTTTCGTTTCCATCAATCTGTAAAAAAAAGTGTGTTTAAGCATGCAATACAATAACATGAAATTAAGTAACTAAATAGTTCTCAAGAGACCTTGATGCTAATTGTCTTTTCTCGAATTTTCAGATTACCTCTAGAAAACCCTCTAGAATCCGGCATTTTTCAAAAACCTCCAGGAGCCCCGAAACGCTCCCCTAAAACCTCTAGATCTGGAGGTTTACCTCTAGACCTGGCAACACTGACGCCGCGGACCTTGAAGTGCCGTTACCGCGTGGTTTTGTCGGTTGATTGGATTCATTTAGGACGCTGAGTTGCTTTATTTTGTGTTTCATTTGGTGTTTGGAAATAGTTAGTGATAATATGGATCAGACTGAAGCAGGGAGCAGTCAAAATAGCTCTGCGAAGAAGAAGTCTAGGTGGTGTTTTGTCCCTGGGTGCAAGAACACGTCTGTATCAGCACCAAATAAAATTTTTCTGACAGTTCCTCTGCAACTGAAGGCGAGGAGAACCTGGGCCAGGGCAGCAAGACGCATTGATGCGGGAAGTCTCACGTCAAGAAATATTTGGTTTTGCTGTGAGGATCACTTTGATGTAAGTGCTAAGTACCTACCTTTTTATTCTTCGGACACAACAGCAGGCCAAGGGGTCACATTTGTTAATGACAATAAAAGGTGCACCATGCATGCTAGTTAGACTGTACCTATTGTGGGTAGGTACCTATTTTAAGAAAAGAGGATAATTTGATAGCTAACCTTGCACGTTGTTAATCACTCGGAAATCATAGAAGTGACGCTTTGCTCTTGCCTGAGATATTGATATGGGTGAGTGCAGACCATTATATGGTTATAATTTTTTTATGGGTAACTTTGAAGGGGTTTGCACTGTACCTACTTCTTTTCTTTTAGTTTTGCTTTAATGAAGATGTACTTTTCCCCAGCTGGAACAGGATACTGAGAACTTTCAGCGGTGGAAGATGATGGGCGGAAACCTTCGTATCCGGAAGGGTGCTGTTCCACACAAGTTTGCCTGTCAGCAGAAACACCCCAAGAAAGAAAGATGGAGTTCCATCATGCGAGCACAGAGGATGTTTGCAGCAGATACAGTTGAAATGTTTGAGGTGAGATCCCTAACTATTATGAAAGGTGAAATAGTCGGCATGCATTAAGTCATTCTGGAACACATTTTGATTCTTTTGAAATATTTGAATTTAATGTCAGTTATACTACCCAAGATGCAATGTTGATTTTAAGCCTGGTGGTGTTCTCTTATGCGTTACCAGGACAACTATCACATTGTTGAATTGTGCATGTGCATTGTATTGTAATGTAAGAGCTGCAAAGAATCATTCATTTGCTATTCATTTTACAAACAAAGCCTGATATACATAGATTTCAATACAAACTGTATCCATTTCCCTTTAAAGTGGCAAAAGCAGGGCATATTTTAAGGCACTTACTGCGTCCCATTTTGGGACGCAGCCCCCTCGCCTTGGGACGTAGCCTATGCTGATTTGACCCACTGCGTCCCTGCCCTGTGCCCTGTCCGGTTCCCTGACCTGTGCCCTGCTGTGTGCCCTGACCTGTACCCTTCCCTCTAAAATGTCCTGTGCCATGCCCTGCAACTTGCCGTGCCCTACTTTCTGCCCTCCTCAGTGCCCTTCTCTGTTCCTTGTCCTGTGCCCTTAGTCGGAGCACGTGCCCTCTGCTCAACTTGGGACGCAGTAAAAATTTGTTAAAATATGCCGTGGGCAAAAGTTAAATGCATGATTTTGTTGCTGCTTTTACAAGTACCTTCATGTAATGTATGTGGATGTCCAATCATGGATTGTAATGTAACTACCTATTTCTTCCAGCCAAATCCCCTATTTCGCAACGTAGCTTCTTTCCTTGATGTTTGGTGGTTTACACATATGCCAATTTTCCCTCAGGAACAAGAAGAGCAAAACGAGGCAGGGGATCGTCAGATGACTCCTGAGCAAGCCGAGGACCAACAGGACCACTCGGATGAGCTGAACAAAGTCACTCAAACACCCACTGTGGAGACAAGGTCAGCTGGTACACAGGCGGTGCTGGCTAGCTGTCTCAAACAGACAGACTCCAAGGCATCGCAAACAGATGACCTGCCTTCTGCTGAGGACATGGTAACCGAGACCGACGTCGAGTGTCGTGACGACGATAGTGATTTCTGTCCGTCGTCGGCATCAGATGCTGGTTCGGTAGATGACGAGGAATTTGACGAGCAATATTACGTACTGCAGAGAACGAGACTGTTGTGTGAACGGAACCCAAAGCGCTACACAGGCATTCCCCCTGATATGTTTTTCATCGTAGATCTATTGGCTTCCGATCATGTTGAGCACGACGAAACCAAATCCCGCCTGAAGTCGCGTGACGTTTGCCTCCTAGTTCTGATGAAGGTGAAACTCGATCAGACCTTTGCATTTGTAGGAGACTATTTTGGCATCTCTCGTGGATATGCAGGCAAGCTGTTTGCTAAACATGTAGGCAGCATAGCTGAGGGATTGAACGAGTTCATATATTGGCCAGAAGCTGCAGATATTAGGGCTAACCTGCCACTCGCATTCAAGGCCAGATTTTCTAGCACAACCTGCATCATTGACTGCCTGGAGATACAAATAGAAAAGCCAAGCGCCTCTGTCATGCAGTCTGTCACTTACTCTTCCTACAAAGGAGCGAACACGGTCAAATACCTTGTATCGATTACGCCCAATGGTATGGTGAACTTCGTGTCAAGTGGCTTTGGTGGGAGGGTAAGTGACATGGCGGTGCTAAGTGATTCAGGTTTCTTGGAGCACCTAAAGCCCGGTATGGTGATCATGGCAGACCGTGGCTTCAAAAGCTTAGAGCCTTTGCTAGCTGAGAAAGGGTGCCGTTTGGTGCGTCCAGCCTCAGTCACCGGCCAGCAGGCGATGGCCAAAGCTGATGTCAAGTGGAGTAAACAGGTGGCCAGTCTGCGTATTCACGTGGAACGTGCTATAAGGCGTGTGCGAGAGTTTAGCATGCTTAGGCCCCATGCCTGCATTGAACGACCTCTACTGGGGGTACTTGATGACTGCATCACCGTCGCCTGCGCTCTTATCAACGTGCAGCCACCCCTGATCAAAGTGTGATGGCTCAAGCTGGCCAGAGTGAACTTTGTACCATATGTGTGTGTACGTCGCGTTCGTGCAGATTTGGACATGGGATGGTGGGCAGATCGGTGACTGTATACGTGTGCAACCTACGTCACAAGCAACATCGCAAATACAAATATATGGCCTGAGCAGTATTGTGTATTGACAGTTCAAGTGATAAAGATGAGAGCGAACACACCTCACAGTCGGTACAAACTACAAACGGTAAAACCATCAAATACTGACAATGCTTTGACAGACAATAGTAACTCAGAAGTGCACACGCACGCACTGCGCCAAAACCTGGCAGGCTCACGTCTGGCGCCGCTGCAACGCGCCCGGCCCCGAAACCAGGTCCGAAGGCGTAAGCACGCGCAGCACGATTTTTCTACCGGGCCCTGACACTGGTACCCTCGCGCGCGAGACAACCATCACTCCATCACTCGAGGCCGTCCCTCGCCCCGCTCCGGAAACGGAGCCTGCCGCTGGCGCTAGTGCGCGCGCCGCTGGCATCCCCGCGCGCGAGACGAACATCACTCCATCACCTCGCCCGGCTCCGGAACTGGAGCCTGCCGCTGGCGCTACTGCGCGCGCCGCTGGCACACCCGCGCGCGAGACGACCATCACTCCATCACTCGAGGCCGTTCCTCGCCCGGCTCCGGAGCCTGCCGCTGGCGCTACCGCGTGCGCCGCTGGCACACCCGCGCGCGAGACGACCATCACTCCATCACTCGAGGCCGTCCCTCGCCCCGATCCGGAAACGGAGCCTGCCGCTGGCGCTAGTGCGCGCGCCGCTGGCATCCCCGCGCGCGAGACGAACATCACTCCATCACCTCGCCCGGCTCCGGAACTGGAGCCTGCCGCTGGCGCTACTGCGCGCGCCGCTGGCACACCCGCGCGCGAGACGACCATCACTCCATCACTCGAGGCCGTTCCTCGCCCGGCTCCGGAGCCTGCCGCTGGCGCTACCGCGCGCGCCGCTGGCACACCCGCGCGCGAGACGACCATCACTCCATCACTCGAGGCCGTCCCTCGCCCCGCTCCGGAACCTGCCGCTGGCGCTACCGCGCGCGCCGGTGGCACCCCCGCCCGCACCGCTGGCACCACCGCCACCGCGCGCGCCGCTGGCACACCCGCGCGCGAGACGACCATCACTCCATCACCCGAGGCCGTCCCTCGCCCGGCTGCGCGCGCCGCTGGTACCCCCGCGCGCGAGACGACCATCACTCCATCACTCGAGGCCGCCCCTCGCCCGGCTCCGGTGCCGGGGTTTGCCGCTGGCGCTACGGCCCGCGCAGCTCCGGAGCTAGACGCCACAGAGGCTGCCGGCGCTACCACTTTCCTTTGCGTTGCTGCCGCTGGGATGGTGTACCTGTTGTCTGGATCCCTCAGCAGGGGCAAGATTGCTGTGTGCCAAAATCTGAGGGCATCTTGCACAATTGGGTCGATGAAGGAAGGATCGTAGTAGTCTTCGATGGCAGTCACCTTTCCATTAGCCTCAAACTCTGGGTCTGCAACGCACAGAATGCCCTTCCCGGTGTTCATGACCTTCATCTGCAGCTGCAGTTGTGCCCGGAGTCCGGACCTTGGGTCTTATGGTCATGTTCTCGTCATGGTAGAGAGCCACTGTCCTCTGTGATGATGGACACTTCACCTCCAGCACAACCTGCTCACCGTCCACACTGCATACACCGTCGGGGCTTGCTGCCAAAACAGGGAGCTCAGCATCCACGGTGATACCACATGGCATGATTTTACTTTTGAGGATCTTCTCCATGACGGACCGAACCTCTGCTTCTAATGCCACTCCTCTCTGCATCTGCTCAGAAGCTTTGAAGACTGTACCTCCCATTATGTTTTCAACCAAAGTGCCATCACTCTTCTTGCAGACTGCTGCTGCATATAAACGTGAAGCAGTTATACGGCCAGCCCGAACATGATGCCACAAAGCATCATCTGCTTGATGACGGGTTTCTTTCTCCAGCGCTGTGATGCTACTGGCCTTGATCTTGTGACGTAAATAACTTAACACATCTCCACACCCATCCCAGTCAGCTACTAACCTGTCCATGTATAGATGACGAAGGTCAGTGTCATCATGCTGCATGTCACAAATCACAGCCCTAGGTTTCTTTTCCATTGTCTTCACTCTCTCCAGCATTGCAGATAACAGGCTCCTCTTCATACCACGTGACTTGGATGCTGCTGCCTTCCCCAGCATGTCTCGGATCTTGACAGGCTTTGAAGATGGAACCTCAGAGAGTTTAGGCTTTTTCCAGTAGCACTTAACATCAGTTGTTGACTTCTCACAACTTCTCCGGTGAAGCCAAAACACGAATGCCACAACATGTTTGCATCCTCCATGTTGGGCCTGACAACCAAAACAAGATGCCTTCCTGATGTGACCCACCCTGTGGTCTAGCTCAACCAGGACAGGGTATCCACCTTTGGTAAGCCTATGCTCCGGTGTGACCTTCGCACGCACGACAGTACCTTCAGCTGTGTTCTTTACTTGAACATAGCCGACAGCATCGTCCCCATACTCTGGACGAGCAGACCTGCAAAAAAAGAAACTCAGATCAAGATTATATCGAGAGCCTAGTTGCACCCCATCATAAACCATGACTTTCTGGTTAGGCAGCAGGAGGGGAATAGCCAGTGTATCAGCACCATTTAGCATGGTTTCTGACCTCGTGGCGTTGTGTCGACGACACACTGCCAGGCACTGCCAGCAGCGATGACATCATCAAGCCCATTGCTCCAACACTACCAAAGTGTGACATCAGGTTGCTGGCAGGGGTTGGCAGCATGCTTTGAAACACCACACAGAAACCCACCCTTTTACATCGACTGAATTTGCGTAAAAATCTTAGCAATCAGGAAGCAAGTGAATCCAAATGACCTGTTGCATCATGCAGTTTCACATATCTAAGTCTGAAAACTGTCATGGAATGACCTAGTCTGAACAGTGGGCTATATTCCTGATTCCTGTGTTCACACAAGCTTGTACACAGCCATATAATTCAGTCATATGGGGACCAGGTGTTGCGATGGGGTGAGGACCAGAATGCTATAGGCCGTTACTGTATCATAAGGGATCACCAAAAATGCACCTTGAACTAAAGCAGAAAAGGCCAAAGCAGTTTTTAGAAAGGTAGATTAGGTACAAATACCAACCTTTCCAGTTTTGTCATTCGGAACTCAGCAGATACGTAATCCTCGTTGTTCCTTAAGAAATCTGAGACTGTAAACATGTCTACAGATGGCAAGTTCAGCGAATTTGCCTTCACAAACCCCTCTTCCATCTTGCAAGAATTGCTAACCCAACAAATCACCTTGAAATTTATACAGAAATCACTTCAAACGGCCTTGAGCGAGCGTCTCCAACGAATGGACGCATCGGACGCGAGAGGTCCACTAAAAAATGACGTCATGCTGCCTAAGGGCATATTTGATAATTTGACTAATATTGCAATTTCTTTGTAAATAAACAACAGAATGTTGAGTAAATTCACCCAAAATTATTTTTAAATATACTCTAAAAGATACTACAAAATTGAAGCGAAGTAATTTTCAGGAGCATTCCCTATTGGCCGGACGGCGTAGAATCTTCGCCGTCCGAGAGACATCGAACGCGGGGTCAATATTGCCGCGCATTCAACCGCAGCTGACGCCAAATCTAACGCATTTCTGACGGGTGACATTCATAAGTACCAGAATACAATTGTACCCAGGTTACACCGGGACCAAGGTTACACAGGGGCCCAAGTTACGTTCGGCCCCAGGATTTGAAGCGACCATGAAGACGCAAGTACCATACTGTGATTGGTCGTTGGCAGACGGGAATGACGTAATGCATCCCTGTGGCGGCCGTGACGTTGACCAATAGGAGGGGCGGATACAAATTTGGACCACCTTGGTACAGAGGTGGAACTTTTTGTTTTTCATTGGGGTTGTAGTTTGCCGGAGCCCAGGGTATACCCCCACCAAAACCCGAAAAGTCCCCGGATTCGGCCCACTATTTTTCGGGAGGGGCCCACATTTTCATTTACAAAAAAAATAAAAAGTGGTCCATCTTCAGGGAGAGACGGCTGACCCTGTCGTCCCTCCATTGGCTATGTGCCTGGTTGTAGGTACTCGGGTATCGCCACCATGGTCGTGGCCATATAGGCGGCGGAACGGGGAGGGCACCGGGGCACCTCGCCCCCTTTGATTTTGGCATTTTAACATTAGCCCTACCTATGGGCGTTGCATGGAAAGAATGGGATCAAAAGTCGGCAGTGCCCCCTTTAATTGAGGGTGTTCCGCCGCCACTGGTCGTGGCGATTCAGAAACGGTAGGTAAACGCCCAAAATCACAGTCCCTATGAATACTTGTTTCTTTCCACATTTGACACAAACATTACTCAGTATTGGAGCAAGGCTCTTTCCGTACGAGTAACAATTTGAGCCACTCGTGGCAATATATATTCCCGACCGGGGCTGGGAAAATGCGTTTTATTCACCGAGGTTTTTGTGCGGAGGACCGAGTGCCGGTAGGCACGAGGTCCGTAGCAAAAAACCGAGGTGAATAAAACTGCATTTTCACAGCCCAAGGTTGGGAAGAGATTTACCATATGCCGTACCGGCGCAACAGTTAATATCATATTCATTTGACATTTTACACTTTAATCTTAATATTGTGTTAATATTATATTAGTACTATGTTCATATTTATAGTCACCGTGATTATTTTTTGTGTTTTTCATTATTGGGCTGCGTTGAGTATGAAAGATGAAATTCCTACTTCCCCCTTATTTAGGGTTTGAAAAAGCTGAGGATGAAGATGGTGAAGCGCCAGAAGTTAGAATAAAGATATGGAGTCCAGCAGGAGTGAGGAAACCGCGAGGAAAACTGAAAATTGGGTGAAACGCTGAATCAAACGCGTCTTGGATCCCAGCTGGAACAATATCAAATGTTTCATTGTGGCACCTTAAGATGCTTCACGCATTTAAATTGATCGTTTTTTGCGTGCATTATGTAGAAATAATTATTATTCCGATTTCCGACCATGTTCTGCAGCAATGAATACATCGGCATTGGAACGATAACCTTGTTTAGTTAAATTACGTTGACAGCAAAAGTAAGTAAACACGCAGTCACTTACTTTTGCTGTTGCTGTTAGTGAACACACAATCCGTAAATATCTTCTTTGAAATTGGTTCTTCCGCTCAGAATATTCAGTAAAATTTTGTCTGGGAAAATCAAAAAGCCCTAGGGCCGAATCGTTTCCCAAATACCTTCAACATTAGCCGAGGCGGGCCGAAGCCATTTCCCAAATGCACGTGCTAATGTTAAAGGGATATCTCGGCATGTGGTAATTGACAAAGAAGACCTAAACAGGAATACGTTATTTTTAGACTAAAAAAACTTAAAACGAGTCCATCTTTGTATATTAATGCCACGGTCGTCTGGAATACGTCTATTACGGAAACGGGTAGTAGAAACCGGAATAGTGACTGATCAGACATGAGATATTTTGCAAACGAGGACAACATACCGAACACAATGCCGCAAAGGAACCTAACACTGGATCTAAATAATCTCAACCTGAGGAAATTAAATAATAAATGCCACAGCCTTTTCATATCACCGAATACTTCAGATGATCTTCTTTTTTTCAACGAGCAAATGTAGGTATTATGCATTGTTTGGCGAATCGTAAACAAAACTCATACTCTTCACAGCCACGATGGCTAGGAACACATCACAGCTTGTCTGTCTGCCCCTGAGACACTGAACGTACACCGATTTTCAGCTAAATCGAAAGACCCCGCCGTTTACCGTTAAAATGTAAATTGGCCGTTAATTCGTTAGCGTTGCAAAATACCACCCCAAAGAGGTACATTTTTGGAATAAGCGCATCGAGGAGGCCCTGTACACCGATTTTCAGCCAAATCGAAAGACCCCGTCGTTTCCCGTTAAATTACTCGTTAACGGTGCAAAATACCACCCCAAAGAGGTATATTTTCGGAATCAGCGCATCGAGGAGGCCCTGTATACCGATTTTTGGCTAAATCGAAAGACCCCGCCGTTTCCCATTAAAATGTTAATTGGTCGTTAACTCGGTAACGGTGCAAAATACCACCCCAAAGAGGTAGGTACATTTTCGGAATCAGCGCATCGAGGAGGCCCTGTATACAGATTTTCAGCCAAATCGAAAGACGCCGCCGTTTCTCGTTAAAATGTTAATTGGTCGTTAACTCGTTAACGGTGCAAAATACTACCCCAAAGAAGTACATTTTCGGAATCAGCGCATCAAACAGACCTTGTATACTAATTTCCAGCTAAATCGAAAGACCCCGCCGTTTCCGGTTAAAATGTTAATTAGCCGTTTCAAAATACCACCCCAAAGAGGTACATTTTCGGAATCAGCGCATCGAGGATGCCCTGTATACCGATTTTCAGCCAAATCGAAAGACCCCGCCGTTTCCCGTTAAAATGTTAATTAGCCGTTAACTCGTTAACGGTGCAAAATACCACCCCAAAGAGGTACATTTTCGGAATCAGCGCATCGAGGAGGCCCTGTACACCGATTTTCAGCTAAATCGAAAGACCCCGCTGGTTCCCGTTAAAATGTTAAGTAGTCGTTAACTCGTTAATACCACCCCAAAGAGTTACATTCTCGGAATCAGCGCATCGAGGATGCCCTGTATACCGATTTTCAGCCAAATCGAAAGACCCTGCCGTTTCCCGTTAAAATGCTAATTGGTCGTTAACTCGTTAACGGTGCAAAATACCACCTCAAAGAAGTACATTTTCGAAATCAGCGCATCAAACAGGCCCTGTATACCAATTTTCAGCTAAATCGAAAGACCCCGCCGTTTCCGGTTAAGATGTTAATTAGCCGTTAACTCGTTAACGGTGCAAATACCACCTCAAAGAAAAGAGGTACATTTTCGGAATCAGCGCATCGAGGAGGCCCTGTACACCGATTTTCCGCTAAATCGAAAGACCCCGCCGTTTCCCGTTAAAATGTTAATTAGTCGTTAACTCGTTAACGGTGCAAAATACCACCCCAAACTCCAAAGAGGTACATTTTCGGAATCAGCGCATCGAGGAGGCCCTGTACACCGATTTTCAGCCAAATCGAAAGATCCCGCTGTTTCCTGTTAAAATGTTAATTGGCCGTTAAAGGAAATAGTTCACTTTCACGAAATTATTTTTTTGCAATGGATTTATGATTTTTTATGTTCAAAATGATCAGCAAAGAAAATAAAACCTATTTATAACAAAAGATTATTTTCTATATTTTGATATAAGAAGAACTTTTCAGTTTCTGTAAGGCACAGGCGATCCAGTATGAAAAGAGCATGGGTTCCGAAAATTCTTCAGAAACTAGATAAATTATCGCGGCCACCGGCATTTGGGCGATCTGCTGCTGCTGAATGTCCTTATTGATCAGTACGAAAATTTCTCTTGAGTTCTCGTAGATAATTTCACTAGTTTCTGAAGAATTTTCGGGACCCATGCTCTTTTCATACTGGATGCGAATATATGCAAGGCACACATCCTCAGCGCAATACACCTTTTTCGGGACGAGAAATAGAATATCTTTGCCTAGGGTGATCGTTGGGCTGTAAAAGCTCCTGATTTATGCTCGTCTCAGCCCAAGCTACGGAACTGCTATTCCAGTTCAAAACCCATGTTAAAAAGTGAACTATTTCCTTTAACTCGTTAACGGTGCTAAATACCACCCCAAAGAGGCACATTTTCGGAATCAGCGCATCGAGGATGCCCTGAATACCGATTTTCAGCCAAATCGAAAGACCCCGCCGTTTTCCGTTAAAATGTTAATTGGTCGTTAACTCGTTAACGGTGCAAAATACCACCTCAAAGAAGTACATTTTCGGAATCAGCGCATCAAACAGGCCCTGTATACCAATTTTCAGCTAAATCGAAAGAACCCGCCGTTTCCCGTTAAAATGTTAATTAGTCGTTAACTCGTTAACGGTGCAAAATACCACCCCAAAGAGGCATATTTTCGGAATCAGCGCATCGAGGAGGCCCTGGATACCGATTTTCAGCCAAATCGAAAGACACCGAAATATGCTGCTGTGAGGCTGATATTCGTTGCTGCTGAATTGACAGACGTCGCCAAAACCTTGCATTTGTATCAGATGCGTCATGTTGGCTTACATGTGACATAGTTTGCATTTGCATTCTGTTCGCGAACCTGTCAGTAAGATTATCAGCACTAATTATCGCACAGGATTGGTTGTTATGGTCGTCAACGTTGGTTTTAATTGTCGTCATTTTAGCCAAATATTCGTGCTGATTGGTGGTATTGTGCCAACTGACAAAATGGCGAACAGAGTTGTGCGTTCTGTGGTTCTGTGGTCGTTGACACGGGGAGTGTCTAAAAAGCAGACGAGATTAGCAGACGAGCCCATGTTCAGTAACTACTGGACCGATTTTGATAATTCTTTCACCATTCAATAGCAGTGAGCTTATGTAGGTGCCGTTTTTCGTTTTTTGTCGATTGGTTCACTCTGACTGGACCAATCGGACCAAAATGGTCCAGAACCATACACCCCCTTAAAAGCAGACGAGCCCATGCTCCTAAACTACTGGACCGATTTCGATGAAACCTTCACCATTAGACGCGCCGTGGTCTGAAACGGTGCCGTTTTTGATAATTTTTTGATTGGTCCACCCTAAGTGGTCCAAATCGGTCCAAAACCCCTAAAATCTGTTGCAGACGAGCCCATGCTCCGAAACTACTGGACCGATTTCGATGAAATCTTCACCATTAGACGTGCCGTGGTCTGAAACGGTGCCGTTTTTGATATTTTTTTCTATTGGTCCACCCTAAGTGGTCCAAATCGGTCCAAAACCCCTAAAATCTGTTGCAGACGAGCCCATGCTCCGAAACTACTGGACCGATTTCGATGAAACCTTCACCATTAGACGCGCCGTGGTCTGAAACGGTGCCGTTTTTGATAAATTTTTGATTGGTCCACCCTAAGTGGTCCAAATCGGTCCAAAACCCCTAAAATCTGTTGCAGACGAGCCCATGCTCCGAAACTACTGGACCGATTTCGATGAAACCTTCACCATTAGACGCGCCGTGGTCTGAAACGGTGCCGTTTTTGATAATTTTTTGATTGGTCCACCCTAAGTGGTCCAAATCGGTCCAAAACCCCTAAAATCTGTTGCAGACGAGCCCATGCTCCGAAACTACTGGACCGATTTCGATGAAACCTTCACCATTAGACGCGCCGTGGTCTGAAACGGTGCCGTTTTTGATAATTTTTTGATTGGTCCACCCTAAGTGGTCCAAATCGGTCCAAAACCCCTAAAATCTGTTGCAGACGAGCCCATGCTCCGAAACTACTGGACCGATTTCGATGAAACCTTCACCATTAGACGCGCCGTGGTCTGAAACGGTGCCGATTTTGATAATTTTTTGATTGGTCCACCCTAAGTGGTCCAAATTGGTTCAAGAACAGCCCAAAAATGCGTTTTCACGTAGTCAACCGATGAGCTGGTTTCCGCAGCGCGGAGGTGCACTAGGCCCAATTAGCATGCATTTTTGCTCTAGTTTGGAAAGCAAAATGCATGACAATGGGTTTGGGGCACCTCCGTGCTGCAGAAATCTATCCGGACTCTGACAAAGTACATAACGGGTTTTAGGCATTTTGGACCAATTTGGACCACTAAGGATGGACCAATCAAAATATTATAAAAAATAGCACCGTTTCATACCACGGCGCGGCGAATGGTGAAGGTTTCATCGAAATCGGTCCAGTAGTTTCGGAGCATGGGCTCGTCTGCAACAGATTTTAGGGGTTTTGGACCGATTTGAACCACTTAGGGTGGACCAATCAAAAAATTATCAAAAACGGCACCGTTTCAGACCACGGCGCGAAAAATGGTGAAGGTATCATCGAAATTGGTCCAGTAGTTTCGGAGCATGGGCTCGTCTGCAACAGATTCTAGGGGTTTTGGACCGATTTGGACCACTTAGGGTGGACCAATCAAAAAATCATCATAAACGGCACCGTTTCAGACCACGGCGCGTCTTATGGTGAAGGTTTCATCGAAATCGGTCCAGTAGTTTCGGAGCATGGGCTCGTCTGCAACAGATTTTAGGGGTTTTGGACCGATTTGGACCACTTAGAGTGGACCAATCAAAAAATTATCAAAAACGGCACCGTTTCAGACCACGGCGCGTCTAATGGTGAAGGTTTCATCGAAATCGGTCCAGTAGTTTCGGAGCATGGGCTCGTCTGCAACAGATTTTAGGGGTTTTGGACCGATTTGGACCACTTAGGGTGGACCAATCAAAAAATTATCAAAAACGGCACCGTTTCAGACCACGCCGCGTCTAATGGTGAAGGTTTCATCGAAATCGGTCCAGTAGTTTCGGAGCATGGGCTCGTCTGCAACAGATTTTAGGGGTTTTGGACCGATTTGGACCACTTAGGGTGGACCAATAAAAAAATTATCAAAAACGGCACCGTTTCAGACCACGCCGCGTCTAATGGTGAAGGTTTCATCGAAATCGGTCCCGTAGTTTCGGAGCATGGGCTCGTCTGCAACAGATTTTAGGGGTTTTGGACCGATTTGGACCACTTAGGGTGGACCAATAAAAAAATTATCAAAAACGGCACCGTTTCAGACCACGGCACGTCTAATGGTGAAGATTTCATCGAAATCGGTCCAGTAGTTTCGGAGCATGGGCTCGTCTGCAACAGATTTTAGGGGTTTTGGACCGATTTGGACCACTTAGGGTGAACCAATCAAAAAATTATCAAAAACGGCACCGTTTCAGACCACGGCGCGTCTAATGGTGAAGGTTTCATCGAAATCGGTCCAGTAGTTTAGGAGCATGGGCTCGTCTGCTTTTAAGGGGGTGTATGGTTCTGGACCATTTTGGTCCGATTGGTCCAGTCAGAGTGAACCAATCGCCAAAAAACGAAAAACGGCACCTATATAAGTTCACTGCTATTGAATGGTGAAGGAATTATCAAAATCGGTCCAGTAGTTACTGAGCATGGGCTCGTCTGCTAATCTCGTCTGCTTTTTAGACACCCCCTTGACACGCAATATTATGGTCAAATTATGGTGATAGAATGCTACATAGGGTAAAGGCTTAGGTTAGGTTAATTTATTTCTGAAGCTTACTGTTGTCTGTCAAACTTTTCATATATGCTTATCTATTTGATAAGCACAGCCCACAGGTATGAAATGTTAAGTGAGAAAACCCAAATGTACAGTGGCGGATCCAGGGGGGGGGGGGCAAAATGGGCATTTGCCCCTCCCAAACGGCATAATTTAAACATTATGCCTATGGACGAGGCATGGAAAGAATCGATAAGTTGTTATGATTTCCCCCCCCCCCCCAAAAAAAAAACTGAGCTGGATCCGCCACTGCAAAAGTATGATGAATGTTATGATTTTTTTGCTTCACACTTTCATGTTACATGTTAAGATTTTTTGGAACACTTTCAATATGATTCACTTAGTATGCTTAAGAAGTGTGAAGTGATTAACTTTCATACCATGCTTACTGTCTCAGTCTCAGCGGAATAATATGTTCTTAACAGAGCACTTTCAATGTTTTTAGCATCTGGAATTCAAAAAGATGTCCTAATTTATTGATATCTTCACTTTCTTGATATATCTCAACTATCTGCTTCTGTATGATACATATTTTGTTCATTTTCATGTGTTTTAGGCTGATTCTTAATTTTCCAATGTTGGGGTTGTAGTTTTGCCATTGGGGTTGTACTTTTAAAAGTTGGGGTTGTAGCTACACCCCCCACAGTATATAAAGTTCCGCATGTGCCTTGGTACACTACTTGGCAGTGTGCTCGTGATTGATTTTCTCGAGATCGAATTGAGGTAGCGCCGTCCATCGCCCGCCGCGGCGGCGCCCAGGCCCGATGGTCATCCGGTGTGGCGGGAGGTAGCGTCCCTCGGCCCCCGCGCGGCGGGAAGTAGCGTGCTGCGGCGTCCGAAGGAGAAGTGAAAATGACCCCTTGCACGAATTAGTGTTCGCAGCGGCTACGGGGCAGGAGGGGGAGGAGGCAGGGGCGTCGCCACGGATTTTTGAGTGGGGTGGGGTCGGGTTTCCGGTCTTCGTCTTGATGGGTAGAGGTGTTATTAGCCACACTCCCGGTTTTTTCATGTGTTGAGAAAAATCTCGGCGCGCAGCGCCACGAAAGCAGCGGTGTATCTTATTGTACATACTACATACATCACTTTTGCATCGTGCATAAAAATCAAGCACAGGCCACCTGAGGTCAGGTCACAATGTCATGTTCAGTTCAGTTTAATGCCTCTAAAAGCTGCAATCTTGTCATTCCTATAAATTTGCCTGTCCCGTAGCTCAGTTGGTAGAGCATTGGACTCCCGGTAGTGAGAGCCCGGGTTCGAGACGCCCCGGCGCTCGATATTTGAGACTCCTGACGGGGATGGTCTGCGGTTGGTGGGAGCAGCCGCAGCCAGTTGGTCAGTTGAGTGGGGCAGGCCGTGTCCGGCTTTGAAGGGCACGTTAAACTTTGGCATCTAAATTCTCCCGATACCCGGAATTGCGCGATCGGACGATAGGGATCGGGGTCTATGCAACAAGCTCTGCTTAGCGTGGGCTCCGGCTCTGTCAATCCGTCCATTCAAACATTCGAGCTAAATTTATAAAAAAAAAGATTATCTCCTATAAGTCTGAAATTTGTTGTAATGAATGGGATTATAAGTGCCAACAGTTAATGAATCTGGGATTTTACATCTGAAAAGTGAAGTCAGGTCAAATATGTGACCTCACCAATCAATCATGATAAGATATGGGAAAATGCACGAGATGCCCTCTGCTTTGAACGAATATGCTAAAAACGCTATAAGATACTTTTGTAGCCATGGCACCTCTGCTCATTTTAGAGACAAGGTGCAGTTAATGACCAGTGGTGACTCGAATGGTCAGTCATTACTATTATAGTTAGGTGACTAGGTCATCAAAGGTCTCTTACACATTTTCGACAACAACTTTTGATGGAGACGCTGTAGAGCAATGACAGCACGAGTGTGTTCAGTGTGTGTTCAGTGTTCAGTGCTGGAGTGTCAAGTGTGTTCAGCTCAGCAACACAGATCGATCGCACATTTTTGCAGCGGGTTCTTTTCCGGTCAGGACATGACCATTGATTAACCTTTACCTGATGTCAAGTTTTCTAGTTAAGTTCTTAAGTTCAAATTGTAAGCCATGCGACGTGCTTCGACGAAACAAACACGATGGTGATAGCATGAATATCATACACATTCACTGAATCATATAGGTTGTTACAGAACAAATGTTTCGGCAAAATCCGTCCGTTTAACTGTTTGGCCTATGTGGTACACAAGCCATAGACCCGAAGTCATACCTATCTGAGGCGAAGTTGGCGAAAGAGCTTTAAAAAAGCTATCGAGTACGCTTTCTGTGTCACTATAGCTCTTATTCGTGTTTTACGGGTCGCTAAGGTAAAATGTTTACCAACGCAACGCTGAAGGTATACTTTCGGCCCCTCATCGAGGTAGAGCTTCGCGGAAAAGCGAGGATGCTGCCCGTGATGAGAGAAAGCCGATGATGCCCAATTTCAAGGTCTTGGCCGGGTCATCTTAGGTCAACTCCCAAAAGTAGAAAAAAGCTGGCCTGCTAGAACTTTGTGAGCCGTAGCTGTTATCGGGGTTCCGGGTACGAGTTCGATGTTAGTTTTGGACAAAGATGATGACTCCATGCATTTGGGGTAGATCGGGTCGGGTCAGGTCAGGTCGACCAGCAGGCTTCCTGCCGGCCATCTACATAGAGTGGGTGACAACCACCAACGATAGCTTCGTAACATGTTACTACTAGGGCTGATAATCCCGGGACTTTTTGGCAATCCCGGGATCCCGGGATTTTAGAAATGCAATCCCGGGATATCCCGGGATCCCGGGATTGAGCAGTTTTTATTTTAACCTGTCTACAAAGCAGAATTTTCTTGCAATATCGTATGTATATGGCGCCTCCTTACCATCATAAACACAATACCAGGCATACACCTTCACCCCGAACAAATATAAGAGCATGAATGACATTGATCATTGTATTTCTTGTTTATATTTCGAGTCAGGATACAGTAGACGTGCCTACGGATTGTGGTCGTCTGACCAGCAGCATGTCCTGGTCACATTCACTTGTTACTGCTCACATGGCAGTGACTTCCCGAATTTCACCATCACCGAAGCTCCGTCGGTTGTGACGCAGGTGACGTGCTTACTGAGTTCAAGGCCAAATTCTGCCAGCTTGCCCTGCAGAAGATCCAGACATTTCTCTGCTGGCATCGATCCGTGACAACGCGCGACACCGAGACCCCACATGTTACCTTCGCAGTGGACAGTCACGCTCATATAGCGACGGTTTTTCAGGGACGTATACTCGTCGATCGTAAGTGAGAACCGTTTGCCATTTGACAATTCTTCGGCCAGCTTCGCCTTCACGTCACACTTCAGGCGAGCACAGTGTTTGAGGACACGCCGGCGGGTCGTGTTGTGATGGGTTGGAAGGTTTTTATATCCTTTAGCAGCCAAAAGTCCGCGTAGGTCCGGTGAGGTACAGAAAACTGTAAAAGGTATCCCATCTCTCGCGCACATTCTAGCTAGGATAGCATCCAGGTCGTCGTCCGTTTTGGAAACATAGTAGCAATCTAAGGTCTTCATTCCTTTTAGATGCGGTGCCGTGGTTTTAGCGCTCTCACCTTGACCTTCGCCGGACACGTTTTGCGGCGTCTCTCCGGATCGGGATGGTCCAGCAACACTCATACCACCATGCTTGCTCCTGAGGTGGACGTGAAGTCCTTTGGTGGAACCTCCAGATATTTTCAGTACCTTTTTACAAAGACGACACTTTGTTGTGTGGCCATCTCGACTTCTTAGATAATGTTCCCACACCGCACTGCCTTTAAATTCAGCAAAATCCGACATTTTGGCAAAGTTAGCTATAGCTTATCACAAAGGCACGTAATTAATAATTATTCACTAACGGTAACCATGCCCAGGGCGCCCGGCCAGCCTCATGGATCGTCCAGCCACGGGGCACTGACAGTAACTGAGCCACCAGACGTGCTCCCACAGTCACACAGAGAAGACGGCCGACCTCCTCCCACTCGATGGACTCGAATTCGATAGTCGGCATAGTATGTCATCGTGCAAAATGATCTGTTAAACCGAGTACGCGAGGGACGTCGCGGGGAGCGAGAGATGAGCCGAGAGAGAGCTCGTCTCTCGCCACATTGTGAAGGCTGAGACGGTGTGAAACAATGTCAATTAGGTATATGTAACCAATACTTGTGCATAACGACTTCGCACGGCGTAAGTAAGATCTTTGGACATAAAACTGCACTGTAATGCGTTGTTACTCACTTACCTTTTTTACATACCTACTATCAGCTACACTTTATGAACGATGTTTCTGTACGGAAAATATCGGGATCCCGAAATCCCGATGCTTCTAATCCCGGGATTCGGGATTAATACAATCCCGGGATCCCGGGATCCCGATCCCGGGATTATCAGCCCTAGTTACTACATAACCGCCATTTATCAAAACTACTTCTTTAAGTTCAAACGGGCGCTAAACTCGAAATCAGTTCCAAAAACTTCACTTGTAAGTGGAAGCAAATAAAACTCAAAAAAGTGAACCAAGGTATCATTACGGAGCGAGCGAAGCGAGCGGAGTCTTACGTAGAATAACGGAAATTTCTGAGTATGAGCGGCCGGCCGGCCGGCCGTGGTCACGCTTTTGCGAGGCTTATATCTCAGCAACCACTTGACCGATTTACATGCGGTAATTTTTGTGGGGTAGCTTCATTCCTTCTACCAAGTATTGGACTATTCCCGATGCATGTGGGTGACCCCTTATGCACGTGCCACGTGCAAAACGAAGAGGTGTCACTTTTGTAATTGTTGCAATATCTCGGTAACTACTTGGCCGATTGCGCTGAAAGTTGGCATGTAGGTAGGCACCCACTAGGCACTGCATATCCATGTGCCAGAGTTGGGGTGCTGCTGCACGTGCGCACGTGCAGGGGTCGTTTCCAGATCTCGAGAACGGCTGGACCGATGGCGCTCAAATTTGGCACATGGTTAGGGACCGGTTAGTAGGGTGCCGTGCAAAAGTCAGTTGGGACCGATTTTGCACGTGCGCACGTGCAGGGTGCCGCTTCCAGATCTCGAGAACGGCTGGGCCGATTGTGCTCAAATTTGGCACATCGCTAGAGACCGGTTAGTAGGGTGCCGTGCACAAGTCAGCTGGAGGTACCCCCTCGAAATTTCGCACGTGCAAGGCTCACCCTCTCGCTCGCTCCGTTAGTCGCCCCAAAAGGCGCTATACTGGTCTATATTCGAATCATGGCCAATAAATTTTTAGAGTAGGTGTAAAATTGATTAACTCGAGGTCACAGGAAGTTTCGTTGCAATAGGCTCCTTTTTGCGCGTCTTATTGCGAAAGCCCGAGAGGGGTCCACAATCTGACCCCATTTCCCGGCTACCTCAGGCAGGTCCGAGGGTAGTCAGGGCTGCTGAGGCTAGTTAGGTACCTCGTAGTTACTGATATGTCATCCGACGAATCGACTGCAACCATTATTTTGACAATCAGACGAACGCTTGGGTCAGTTTTGGCGCGCTCATTCGTTTGAGGGATAAAAAGGGACTAGAATAGTGGCTATAGTGGCATCAACCCCCCTCGCCCGGCGAGGGGGGTTGATGCACCCCCCCCCCTAAGGTTTTTCGCAAATAACGTAAAAACGGCGGCGGGTAGCGCCGCCAAATTTGGCATACCTTCTGGGGCAACCTTTTCGCACCTATCCTGAAAATTTGAAGTCCCAGTCTTTTCAGGTCAGGTCACCAGGTCACAAAAGCCGGTACAAGGTCAGGGAAAAATTGGACTAGCTTAGCGGCAACTGAATTCCAGAGTTCACTTAAATGGGTAACAAAGTATATCATTCGATGCGCACGGACGTCCTGAGTTCACTGGTGCTTTTATTTTTGCACTATCTTTACCAGGTAAAAAGTTATAACCGAAAAACTTTTGACATGTTTAAGCAAAATTTTTGCACTCATACCCCCCAAAGGCCAAAACCCCCCTAAATATTGACCTAGAGTCACCAAACTTTTACAGGGGCGAGATCTCCTATGGACCCACCTACCCTGTACATTTAGTGTTTCTAGTGCCATAGAAGCCAATCGCGAGGGGGGGGGGTCGTACCAACGCCCCCCCTCGCCGTCCGTGTTATGGAAAAGGCCCTCGCCTGGCGAGGGTTAAAATATTGTTATGCTGATGTTCCACGCCCACCGCTTATTGACCTATAAAGCAATAGGGCTACGGAGCTGTTGAAGCGATTCTGAATCTGACGTTGTATTTATTGAGGTTGCTTACGCCAACTTCACTGACATGATAGCTTAAAAAAGAAAACTCAGCATCGCCAAAAGTGGGGGGTCGACACCCCGGTTCTCGCGAGTGGGGGGGGGGGTCACGACCCCCGCGACCCCCCCCCCCCCGTCGGCGACGCCCCTGGAAGAGGAGGGGTCAAAAGAACCAACCAGCGATTCGTCCCCTGATTGAGCTACAGGGAAAGCGGGCGTGGCGTGTGGAAGCCGATGGTATCCATTTTCATTGTCCTTGGAAGGACTTAAACAGCCTTGACTTTTCACTGGCACGCATCACGACGGTCATTTTAGATGCATCAAGAGAAGTGTAAGGTGTGGTACTTGTAACATATTTTTACGCTTACTCTGTCACACAAAATTCCAGTTCAACCCTGGAGAAAGAAAAACTGTTTCAGTAGCGCAAATATTACTTCCTTTCACCATGCAAGCCTTATTTTTGGACAAGCTTTGTTTTATATTATGACTTCATCCATCATTGGGTGTGTGCCTATGGATGATTGATTGAATGAACTAAACTAAACTGAGCTGAGCATACCTGGAAAAGTATAACCTCAATTCTCCACCAAGTCACGGTGTGTTACCCCCGACCGTGCGGTACATATACGGTACGACAGTCTACAATCTACATATCTTTGCACGCAATAAAACGATAACCTCGCAGTATCACTGATGTTGTTTGGTGCCTAAACAAATAGCCACAACAGCTCTAAACATACCTATATTAAAAAAATCAAAACAACAAAAATAACCATTGCCGAGTATCAATACCTACATATCTGCTCGTTGCACACCAGTCAGTTGATAGCCAAATTCTAGCATAAATTACACGGGATAGTTTCGTTCTTGTCGATGAGACCAAGCCCAGTTACGGTATGTGCGATTTTGTCAAAAACGGTCGGAGGTTGTAACTATTATGACGTCGCAGCTCGGTGGCCTGATATGACCCGATTTTTTTTTTACCAAAAGTTGCGCGAAGAATGCCCCAGAGGCCATTTAAAATTTAAGCACGATCCGACTAATAGTTCGGTTTGCATCGCAAAAAAAAGCTCGGGCGCCCTGCCAGGGCGAGGGCTAATTATAATCTTCGCCATAGCTCATCAAAAATTATGACAAAATGCAAAAACGATATCAATGTTAATGAACAAGTCAGTTTGGAGGCCGCATGCAAAATTTTAATAAAATCCGTTCATACATTTTCCAGTCATGGACTGAAAACAAACAGGTAAATCTTTCTGCCTCACCCTGTACATAGGTCATTAGTCTGACCTGGAAGCCGAAGGTCAGGTCAATGACCAAATATCGGGAAAATCGAGATCTTGTAGAACTTCTAAAAGTGATGCTTTATGTTTCTGGAGTCCTGATTTCGAACTTAAGAATTATTACGATCAAAGATGATGTGTTCATCCATTTGAGTAGATCAAACGAGGTCAGGTCAGGTCAACCGGCGTCCCGACGGCTATCCATTAGGTATAAACTATAAACCATCGCTGTCAGTTTTGTAACATAACTGACAGCGATGTTCCGGAATGTTTATGCACTAGTTCCGGAATGTTTATATCTGTGCGTAATTTGTAATCAGCTCATAAAAACTACGCTGAGACGTTTTGAAACGCCAAACGAGGTCATCTAAGGAAAATAACTTTGACCTGAGTCCCAGGGCTGCGGAGTCGGAGTCGGAGTCGGTCGGAGTCGGAAGTTTTGCCCTGAGTCGGAGTTGGAGTCGCTAAAATCTTACCGACTCCGACTCCGAAGTTAACACTGCATTGCTCAAAGTCATGCCCGACACCTAGTTGCTTCATGATATTTTGCTTGTTGACCTTTCAAAATCTGATATTGTTGAAGCTAAGGACATACCCCCGTTTTGGACCAGCGTTTTCATTGAAAAAAAAAAAAAACTGAAGAAGGCTGCTGCGTCAAAACCTGTTTTTATTTATGCATGCTATTTAAAAAGTAGACACTTATTTGCAACATTGGCCTAAGAACGCGCAAAAGTTCGCTTCAGGCAAGATAAAAAGATATCCGACAATAAATTTTATTTCATTATATGGACTTGCTGGGCAATGTCCGGAGTCGGAGTTGGAGGCGATTTTTGAAGCCGGATAATTTTTGCCGTAGTCGGAGTCTGAGCCTGAGTCGGAGTCACCTTAAAATCCATCGTCTCCGCAGCTTCATGTGACCTTGACACCCACCCTATCAACAAGTAAACACAGGTAGTTAGTTTATCCCAAAGAAGTGTGTAGATGACAAGATAATACCCATATTTAGAACGGTTATCTGGAACACATTTTATGACATTCGGTGCGATCTGGTTAAAATAGGTTTATAGCTGATTTTTAGTAGCTTTCATCTTGGGCTGCACCAGTTGCTCAATTCATGGATGACTGAGTGTCGCCACAGGAGGTCCCCCGGTGGGCCGGGGCAGCGCAAGGGACGGGCCCCGCCACTGAGCCGACCATCGGATGTGCCCATTGTAAGAGCGTACCGGGCAGCGGAGCAAATCTCGGACCCACCTCAAGGGTATCCTCATCAATCAGCTTCCCATCCCTGCTGTCTCATGACGGGGAGTATGTGAACGGTATAGTGGCAGCGGTGACCGTTAGGCGAGCCGGGCCTGCGCTGTGAATAGGAGGGGTGCGCGCCGCGTATTTACAAATTGCAACCGAGCTCCGCCGTAGGGTATTTTATTTCCGCCGTAGTGTATTTCACTTGGGGGATTTTCTACCATACATCTGCCTGAGCTTAGGGTAATTACAATTTGTCGGCGACGTTCGAAAATGATGCACCTTTTTTCGCAGTATAGGATATCGCATGTGCATATTTCTGCCTTTTTGGGTGCGCTATATCGGTTTTTCGCGAGTAACTCGCGTAAAAACCGTCCGATCGCGACGAAACTTTCAATACCCCCGATTTTATCAATTTTACACCTACCCTGAAAATTTAATGACCCTGACCCAAATGACCTTTGACCTGTGACCTATTTCTCGAGACCATGTTTGGCCCGAATCGCGATTCGGCGTATGTCGGCTCGCATTAGCCGCGCGGTTGCAGTTTTCACGTGGTTTCAAGCGTTGAAACATGTGATATGATGCTGGTCCCATGCATTATGGTGGGTGTCAAGGTCACCTGAAGGTCAGGTCAGCTCAATGACCTTTGATGACCTCGGTTCACTTTTTCGAGTATTACATGTTTCTAGGCTAGTTTTTGGAGCTGATTTCGAATTTAGCAACCATTTGAACATCACAGCGGGTGTAACGAAATTATCCAGACACCTTTCTTCCCGCTGTAAAAGCAAAACAATCTGGTACTTTTTCTTTTAACTGAGCTTGTAGCCACCTTTCATAAAAACACAGTTTACTCACCTCGTTGGTTTCTGCATATCTTTGGAGTGGTTTCAAAGGACAGTCAGAGAGGAAATGAGGAACCCACACAGTGGCGAATGTTCTGGAGCATTTCAGCCAATGGATTCTCCAGCACACTGGCTTTGATGCGGACCACCGCCGTCTAAACCTGTGCCTGCGGTTGAGCAGTGCTTATGGCGGGTGGCTCTTCATACACCTCCTGCTGAACAAGAGCCCACAGGTTTTCGATTGAATTGGGATCGCGACTTTTTCCAAGTCATAAGCGTTAGCCCAGAATGATTGAAGGTTCTATCGGCATCACTTCCCGTTCTTTTAGGCATGGGTGTAGGAGCGCCAAAAATATTGGTGAAGGATGCCACCTGAACCTTATGAAAAGGGACAGGACCGTGCCAACCAACACGCACAGTGCAAGCGGGGGGGGGGGGCGAATTTCGCCAACCCCTTGTTTTTTGCAGATATCTTACGCCCTTATCATCCCATTAACGTCAAATTTTCAATGCCTGCCTAAAACTGAATTGTGCATCTTGCCATGACAGCAAGATGTAAATCAGGGCCTCGGCTAAGGAATTTTGACTACTGGGGCAAATGGTCAAAGTGTGTTAACCCGCGCCCTGCTGGGAGGGGGGGGGGGGAGGTTTTTGAACACCCCCCCCCCCTGCGGTTTTCGCGGATATCTGAAAAACGGCGGCACCTTATCATCTATCAATTTTATACATTTTGTGAAAATTTCAGACCAGGGTCCTTCAAGGTCAGGTCACCAGGTCGCTACAAGTGACCTCACTTCATAAACACATCATAAAATGTTTCAATGTATGCCATAGCTACACCAAGTGACGGATCGCTTTGAAGCTTTCAGCAATTGATAAGTGCAACAGTATGTACAAAATTCGGAATTTTCATATCGGTGACCTAAGGTCGGGTCAATTTTGCGACCTCTCTAGGTATTATAAGTCAATGGGAGAAAATTCAAAACCGTCTTTTTCGGACAAAAGTCATTCTAAACACTCTCAAACACTAAATTACAAGTAACTTTGACACACTGAACATGAAAACGGCACCCGTGACCCCTGTTTATGCCCCTAAGGTCATCTCAGGTCACGAATGGTATCTAACAGTTTTTTGCGACTAACTTTTGAAAGAGGCATGCTAGAGCGATGAAAACGCCTTATATATGTTCAGCTCGACGATACAGATCCACTAATATGCAACATGACAATGTCCGGTCAGGTCATGACCTTGACCTGAGGTCAAATTTTCAAGTTGACCTTTCAAGGTCAAGTTATAGTTCATTCGATGCGTCTTGACGAGAGGAACTCGATGCCGGTAAAAGTAAGCTCGTACAAGGCTTGGGTCAAAAGTTATTGCAGAAAAACTTTCCGAAAAAATCGGCTATTTTTGCAGTTTTTGCCCCCTGCAGGCAAAACCGTTGACGTTAGGTCAAATCTGAGAGAATTACTCAGAAAGGGCGTTAATAGGGCTATCGAATGCGCTTTTCCGTGGCGCTGTAGCTCTATTGGTTCCCGAGCTATGCGTTGGTTTCTTGGAAATTGTCGACATTCGACCTGGAAATCGGCGAAATTTTGCCTTCAATGACCTCTGGTGACCTGACCTTTGACCTGACCAAAAAAGTGACCGAAGTGATTTCGTCATTATTTTTGGCGCTCTTTCGAACGCCGCCTTCTGCGTATCGCTACGTGGCCCAGGAGCCGAGTTAGAAGGGGGGTGTTCAAACACCCCCCCCCCCCCCAGCAGGGCGTGGAAATCCAGGACCCCCAGCCGGGCGCGGGTTAAAAAACAGACATTTGATCAACCGTCGAATCCAGTAGTTCTAAGCATAGGTAGGTGAAGACCCTCCCTTGCATTGTCCAAGATTGGTGAAGGATCCTTCACCAATCTGAAACTTTGGTGAAAGGTATCCTTCACCAAAGAGATACGTTGCTACACCTATGCTTTTAGGGACTTTTAAGTAGCGCGCCGCCACGCATGAAGACAGCGTGGCTTGAATCAGGCATCAGTGCGCGTTCAGAAACCGTGCCCTCCTATGCCGTCTGGTTGAGCGCCTCCAATCATGCTCCTGACCACCTTCCCTGGAAAAGCTCCACCCTTGCCTATGGGGCAAAATAAAAGGGACAAAAACACAAAACAAGACAGATAAAAACAAAGCAAAATTAACTCATTACATAATGAAATTCAGGCTGGAGCAAAAACATAGGTAATAGGTTATGTCAAATTAGAATGAAAGATTGAAATCAACCTCACCAGGCCTTACGGTCCGACCGGGTCCTAACCACCTTACTTCGCCTAACTTGACCCAGTTCAACCTAGCCTACCACAACACCTGCAGAGTGCAGAGGTACCTTCCTGGAAAAATGACGCCCAGGGAGATGACTGTCCAACTTATTGAAACACTACCATGATTGCTTGTCAAAATGTGTGTCATCATGCTCTTGTTTGACAAGTGATGCATAATAAATGTGATATTCAATAATTACTCCTGACTGTTGACTGTTGTGTGCACTGCTATGTGCACCTAAGTAAAAAAGTGACTGGTGGTACATGACAAAAGGTTGAGCAACTGTGAAGTTCATGCCCTTGGTCTTGCTGGTGCCAAATGCCTATAGCTAGGATCAGTGAGGGTTGTAGACATGCTACATACATTGTGCATTGAAGATATTGGCACAAAGTTCATCCGTAATTACTATGCTTAACACCTAATGCAAGAAGCGACATAAATGCCCAGATGATAAAGCTCTCTGGTCAACAACACACAAATTTATTGACATATTTTGCAGGTACATATTTACATTCATGGCAAATACTTTCGATTTGATTCAGAAACTAGTTGCTAGTAAGCTTGCATTTTTGTAGGCACATCAACGACCATATATTAAATCATAAAAAACCTTCTCATGGCATTCATCAATACCTTTCTACCGAACAAGTACCTTATACCTAGCTTCCATGCAATGATTATAAAATTTGTCCGCAATCCATCTATATCTCGACTGACACAATGAATTTCAAATACCCTAACAACACCTATAACTGTACATAAGAAGAATGAAATACTACAAGAATTGTGAATTTATGAAGTTATTCTCACATGCGGAATGATGAAACTCTACTTTTGTCGTCCATTTCCATGTTTGATTGAGCCATCATATAGAACTGTTTCCGTTCTACAGTCACAAGCTTTCCCACAAATCTTGAATTTTTACACATCATCTTGAACCATGCTCCAGTCTTTCCAACAAAGCAATTTTGATTTGTTGCAACAGCTTCAGATCATGATATGCTTGAGGTTTGTTACACCATTTGTCAGACAAATCTCTACAAAATGTGTATCAATTCCCAAACTAAGTAATTGATCATATCAGTATTTGCAGTTTCCACACAATGTTTCATAATACTATTTTATGTTTATATAAAGAAACTCAAATAATCCACAAATTGTTATTGAAACACTCCCACTTCAAGAATTCACAGCAATAACAGTAGAAGTTCAGAAGCAAACAAACATTGCGCCACATTTCGTATGAAACGCGCCATCGCCCTGAAGTTTCTACCACAGACGGTAGTTCAACCGCAGCCGTAGTGCGAAAACCCCTGCCCACCTTACCCCACGGCGGAGCTCGGTTGCAATTTGTAAATACGCGTGCGCGCCACCTCCCAGACGGTCTGGCGCTCCTGCACCCCGCCCTCCCGGCTGCGGCCGGGATCCCGGTGCTGGACCGCAAAGTGCTGGCCGTACCTACATGTGTCACTGTTGACATACTCAAGTCGCTTTACATGACCTTGCTTATAGCGTGTACCTATAGTTTGTGCCCACAAATCCTGAAACCTGATGAACTTTTTTAACACTAAATAAGTAAAAAATAGACCATCCAACCCATGCATTTGCATTAGTTTACAACCCCCTCACATTGCCCCACCAGACAGTAATAAGCATGTAAAGAATGAAACCGTAGTTTTGGACCCGCTACACCTTTTTTTAAGGCAGTCATTCGTAAACGATTTCAGCCTCTCATGGATGCTTTACTGTTCGTCGGAGTTCAAATTTAACGACTTATTTCCGTTTATCTAAGAATCGTACTCCCGTTATGGCTATAAGGGAGCCATCACTTATTTGTACGCGCTTCTGCTCCTCTGTTCGTGCAAGGTAAAGTTAAAACGTTGAAATCAAATATTTTTTTGAATAATCGAGCCAAATGGACAATGGATGCCCTCGAATGACCTGAACATTGACCTTATCTTAGCAATTTATTACGAACGCATATATTTTATTGCGAACCACATCGGTTCCTACAGGGTGTCCCAGAATTACCCGAACATTTATTTTCTGGCTAAAAGTACGACTGCGCTCGCTTCTAATGATATACAAGCATCATACTTTTATAAGATATCCCTTAGCTATCGAGCTTGGGGACTGTGTGCTTTTGGTGGCCGGCAACGACTCGAATCAATTAGGGGAAGCCGGGGGAAGCCCGGCATAGTAAGCTCTTTTTCATTTTTATTACATACCATACGTGCTGTATAAAATGTTGATATCCTGTTAGCTAGCTAAGTTCATTGGCCGTGTTTTCCCAAAAATTCGGTTTCGTGGAATAAGTATAAGGTTTTCTTTGGAGCGCTCTTGCGAGGAACATTATGAATATTAGAGAGAGAAAATATATGAAAAATTGACCTCTCCTCGACATTTGAAATTATTTGAATAGCCAAACATTACTGTACCTATTGATATTTTGACCAACAGGTCTTCTTCAGAATAAGACAGTGTACACAAGTGTACGAGAATACAATAATTGATGCAGCAGACTTATTCCCGCGGTTTTCAAATTCAAAAATTAGCGCGGTTTATCTCGCGCTCATAAAACAGTGGTACAACCTTTTTAACAACTTCATGTACCACTGGTTGTACCACTGTTTTATGAGCGCGAGATAAACCGCGCTAATTTTTGAATTTGAAAACCGCGGGAATAAGTCTGCTGCATCAATTATTGTATTCTCGTACACTTGTGTATCACTTATTCTGAAGAAGACCTGTTGGTCGAAATATCAATACAGTAATATTTGGCTATTCAAATAATTTTAATTGTCGAGGAGAGGTCAATTTTTCATATATTTTATCTCTCTAATAAGTATAAGGTTGAGAAAATCGAGTTTTAAAAAAGTGTTGTTTTTTCTGGGGTAAGCCCGGCATAGCCGGCCACCTACCCAGCGCTTTACAACGAGTTGATGAAACCATTATGTGTCTTCAAAATATTAACGGAAAGTGAAATACTAAGGTACCTACTGATTAGCTCTGGACATCTTAGAGTTTATGTCACTACTGGTATTTTAGCTAGCGTCTACCACATATACGTCGATGAAAATCGTGATGCAAAATTGACAAAAAATGTGTATTTCAAAATTCCTTAAAATTTATTTTTCTTTTTGCCTTAATGCATCATATTGCATATCATTCGACTCGGCTGATGAAGAAGAACACAACGACACCATTTTTGAAGCTCTAACTTCATTGTCTGTCGCGTTATCTGCAAAAACGTAGTTTGACCCTAGTTGACCTTAAGTGACATGACTGGCTTTGTCTATGATAACATGTTTATTTTCGAAATTTATCTTTGATCTAGGTGTAAACCAAACCTGCTCAGTACCTATTATCTCATGGAAAACAGTGGTTTAGTGGCATTGCTCTCGGTTGGGGGTAAGCTTGGCCACTCGCCCGGGGTTACCTCAATGTGCTAATTTTTATTTTAGAACTGCGATGTTCGAAAAAAATGTCATACTTAAGCCAGCCTGCCTCGTCACCCCTCACTACAAACACTTAAACGGTCCTTACATAACATTCGTATAAATATTAGTACTGTATGGTATAACATTAACAGTGCAACATATCTCACTTTTTAGCTAAAAACCCTTAAAATATCATTTCTGCTCTATAACTTTAACAATATGCAATTTTTGTTAGCCTTAACTTTTTTACTGGCGTTACCTTAGCTGCCACGCTGAAAGGACAAACAGTTGAGCATTTTATTGTGAATAATTTAGCCAGAAACGGGGTGGCCGGGCTTCCCCCGCGCCCGGGCTTCCCCCGGCTTCCCCTATTATCCAGAGTCAAGTAAGAGTAGTCCTTTTCCGTTTTCAGCTTAAGCCACTAACAGGCAACCATGGTGAATCAACTCCCGTTCTCAACTTTGTAAACGGACTTTCGGCATGGTTTTTGCTGGAGAGCTTCAGCAGCTCATCTGCAAGCAGTTGGGATTGAGCAAAGCGCAATTATATCAGCTAACGAAGCGAGAGAGAGCAAGAGATACCTAAACCTGATTGACAAGCTTGGGCTCGGCCAAAAAGGGCCATGCACCAGTTGTCAAACAGGTGGTTGCTTGTCATAGACAACAAACGTCACCGATCTAGCTAAAAACTAGTTAAGCAATAGATCAGGATTATCTATAAAACACCAGCCTACCTTGCACCACTATCTTCGACAAAATTTTGGAAGTTGGGGTCCTTCGCCAGCAAAATATGCGAAAACTACGGGAAAAGCAGCGCAAATCACTACAATTCATCCCAAAAACATATCATATACAACAAAACAGTATATTGAAGCACACTTTGTGGTCTAAGGAAGGTATTTTGTCATTCGAACCGCCCGAAAAAGGCGTGTGTGAACGTCAGATGACTACAACGCCCCAACAGCAGAGACGGCCAGGCACCCGTCGAAAATCATATTGTGAGACATTTTGAGCCACCGTGCACTCATTGGGCTTGATATGATGGCCCAAAGACAACCGTTAGCACAGAGTACTACTGCGGTAATACTCTACCAGTACAAAAACTGGATGCCGTGAACCAAGTGGCCATGAACGGGTTTGTTTTGGAAACCAAATCTGTTGGAAGCCAAAGGTCGCGCCATGTTCAGACATGGAGCTTCTGCACTCCAAATGTAAAAAACGCAGCAAAAGTGGTGTAGGCAGAAATTTTTGTTTTGGGGGATAATACCTTATGGCCTGGGAACACTTTGATGTCAAGTTTATCTTTATATGATCGTAATATCCTCCGGCAAGAGGTCAAAGAAAACAGGCCTACACCCAGTTCCGGGAGACCCGTAAAACAACTGAGACCAGCAATGGCTGGCATTTTCCATCATTGTCGGCTGATCTTGTAACAAGCGTATCTATTGCATGTGCTATTTGACAGCCACCCTAGTTGACTATATAGGACGGTAAAAAGAAAAAAGCGCAATCATGTTTGCCTTATTTTATACGCTAATTAACAATGTTCGGGTAATTCTGGGACACCCTGTATATATGGCCTTGATCGGTTCTAATGGGCCCCGCTGGCTTATGAGCGTCAGGTGCCGAGGTCTGATGGCCAATGCCAGCTTCTGGACCCACGTTGACCTCTGGTAGCCCACACTAGTCTTTCCTGTCCCCAGAGACAGACCACCAAGCTGAACTTACGATCACTCAGAATGGGAGCCTGCTTCATTACGATTAGGAGCTACTCTTGCCGCACACCGGTGACCGTTCAGCTAGAAGTTCGACGTCAAGTAGTGAGGCCGACGATGGGTAGAAGCAATAGATTGACGCCCCGAGGACAGAAACAACAGGAGAATACGTGAAAGATAATATGCGGGACACGGAGTTAGGTCGCCTGAAAACCCGAAATGTAACGTATTGCTGAGCAGTGAGCCAAGAAAAAAAAAAAACAATGCTATCAGGTAAACAAGATACCTAAACACGTGAAAACAGTGAGAGGTACTAATCGGGTATATCAATATGCTCATTGCATCCATGTTTCGTTTACGCATTTGTTTTTATGCGCATCGACGCCTTGGAGTAAAAATTCGTTTGCCTTTTCGCTTTTGCCGCCCCCCCCCCAGTAGTGACATTTTTACCCTGACTGGGGGGGGGGGGCAGGCCGGTGACTGCGGGGTTTGCCCCCCCCCCCCCAGTTAACATGTTAGACGAGGCCCTGCTACGATGTAGGGGTTGACGGTAGGTAGCCGTACCAAGGTCAAACCAATTAAGGTATTGACATGAATAGAATCAGTCTCTATTAATTTATGTTTAAATCAAAGCGTCAACGTGTAGTCATCATCATTGCCTCAATGCTTTAATGTATCACCGACCGACCGATCTCCCTGATGCCATTTTCCCCTCCAAAACTGAGTCAATACTGGCGGTTCGAGTTAAGCTGGAAAGTAGAGACTTCTCTTAGATCATAATAATAATATCAGAATAACCAGTAACCTCATAATATAAATCAGAAATAGGAGCCAAAAAGTTATATCTAAAGTTATCGAATATTTCGCTCCTGAAGCTTCGTCAGCGATAATTACAGAAAAAGATATGAGCTTTTTAAGAAGCTTCTCTTAGATCCCTAGATCTTCTGGTGAACCAGTCTTCGTAAAAAAAACTAGTTTTGGGGTACCTCGTGCAACTTTAGTTAGCACCTGGGCGCCTATAACCCCACAATACCGTGGCCCTGGCCTTTTGAACAGGAACCAAGAGGGGCGAAAAGGAGGCACTGTCTTTCGCGCTTATGAGACCGTTTTGGGATTTAGGCGAGTGTTTCATCTCGATCATGAATTAGCCCACATGACCTTACTGGTGTCCTCAGCGCTCCGTTTTTTTTAGACTAAAGCATAGAGTAGGTAAGTCATAAGCATGTATTCCGTTTTTTATATCATATGTATTCCGTTTTTTTTTTTCGAAAAGTCAAAAAGTTTTTGAAAAAGATAAAAATACAAATTTTGAATTTAAATATAAACATTTTTCAAAATTTTCAACATTTTGAAAATTCGAGATGGCAGTTTGATAGCGCAGTTCATTCGGAGTCCTCTCATGCAAAGAAATTGGATCTAGCTCAAAAACTGAGCTCTTGGGACCGATTCCCGTGGTTCAATGTTTTGCGTCGAAATCGGCTGAACATGACGTCACTCTGACGTCATTTTCGGCCGACCTATGATGGATACGAAGTTCAAATTTTGACACAAGATGTCAAATTGATGCAGCCGAAGGTACTGAAAGTGTGGCGGCGATACATCAAGCGGTTTAGAAGTTATTGCAGTAGAAAAACGGCAGGGGGCTATGAATATTGAATAGCCCCCCACCCCAGTGGGGCGCGGGTTAGTTTGCGAGTTACGCTGAACGTGTTGTAAAACAAGAGTACGCCTAAAAGTAAAATTTAGGTGAGAACGATCTTATGGGACACCCTGTACATGCCAACTTTCATCGCAATCGGCCCGATATTGCAATTGTTACAAAACTGACACCTCTTCGTTTTGCAAGTAGCACGTGCATAAGGGGTCACCCACATTCATCAGGAATAATCCAATACTTGATAGAAGGAATGAAGCTTCTTTACTAATTACCGCATGTAAATCGGTCAAGTGGTTGCTGAGATATAAGCCTCGCAAAAGCGTGACCACCGATCTTTCCAAGTTTAAAAATCAAGCGTTGGCATCGTGAGAAGCGTTAGGGTGGCCGCTTTGCCCCACTCTCCCCTACAACAAATCTTTTTAACGTCGAGCCGATAGGCGAGACGTTTAAAAGATTTTTCTACCTACGAGCGGTTTAATAATTTTATCCCGTGCCGCCGACATATTTCATGTAATGTCTACTAGACGTTTAACAGTTTGTTAATCGTCACAGTAGACGTTTAACAACTGTTACACGTCTAGAACCTGTTAACAAATCATTTACTCAACATCTGATAATTTTCTCTCTTAGCACGTGAAGCAATTGAAAATACTGACTACGACGCGGGATAAATGACAGATATAAGATATACCGCTACAAACAAGCATTGTAAAATTCACAAAACGCACCGGCATGGTTTCTAATAAGGCTGAAACAGACTCTTTCCGCAGTCAGGAAATCGCATGCGAGAGCCTATTCAAATTGATTAAATCACGCTCCTCGCATCAATCGTACGCACCTCCCGCATGCGTTTGATGCGGGAAGGATTGTAATGTATTTGAATAGGCTCTCGCAAGTCGCATGCGATTTCCTGACTGCGGAAAATCTGTTTCAGCCTTGACCATTTTATTTGCTTGCCACAATCCAGAAATGGCTATATTGTGATGCATTGTTGCTGATTGGGGTAAATAGATGACGAAGACATTGAAAACAGTATTTTTTTTGCAATGGGTGAATTTATTGAGCTAGGTAGCTTAGCTTGCAAATGCTGAAGTATTGTTTTTTAACGGTTCTCCATCCAATCATATACTCCCAAAGCACGTTACTGACGTTAATACGTTTCTGCTTACCTAAATAATAGAGTAGTACCGCCGAAACTGGAATATTAAATGCATTATCTAATTATCTATACAAACGGAACTCATACTCATAACCAGTTGACAACCAAAGTTGGGACGTTTTACCATACCTGTAATTTCACGATCACGAATATCGTGTTAGTTTTGATCAGAGATGATGTCTTTAAGCATTTAGACCAGGTCGGGTCAGGTCAGGTCAGGTCAACCGGTAGGGGTTGTGACGGGTATTCGTAATACGTGTCAACCGCCTCTGACAGCTTCGTAACATGTTACGAAGGCACCAAAACTACTTCGTAAATGTTAAAATGATTGCTAAATTCGAATTCAGCTCCAAAAACTAGGCTAGAAACCAGGGCCTCGGCTAACATGTTAACTACTGGGGCAAATGCCCCAGTAGAGTCAAGGAATGCCCCAGTAGTGGTCAGGTTTTGCCCAACCTCTACAAAATGATAATATCTTAATATTAACGTACATTCTTTCACTCGGGAGCGGTTGAAGACGTTTGTAGCAAGAAATCATGGGCGGCGGAAGAGAGGGTGCATGGCCGTGCAGCTGCACCCTCAATTACCATCCAAAAACATAGGCGTGCATTGCCAAACATACCTTTTTGCACCTCCATAATCCATAAGCTACCCTTCGTTCGAAAAAGCGTCAAAAATAATGATGAAACTACTTCGGTCAATTTTTTGGTCAGTCAAAGGTCAGGTCATGGGGGTCATTGAAGGCCAAATTTCGCCGAATTTCAGGTCGAATATCGACAATTTGCAAGATGCCGACGTATGACTCGGGAACCAATAGAGCTACAGCGCTGCGGAAAAGCGCATTTGATAGCCATATTAGCGTTTTTTTCTGAGTATTTCTCTCAGATTTGACCTAACGTCAACGGTTTTGCCTGCAGGGGGCAGAAACTTCCAAAATAGACAAATTTTTCGGGAAGTTTTTTCAATATCGAATTTGACTCAAGCCTTGCACGAGCTTTCTTTTACCGACATCGTGTTCCTCTCGTCAAGACGCATCGAATTATAATTTGATCTTGAAAGGTCAACTTGAAAATTTGACCTCAGGTCAAGGTCTTGATCTGACCGGAAATTGTCATGTTGCATATCAGTGGATCCGTACCGTCGAGCTGAACACGTATAAGGCGTTTTCATCGCTCTAGCATGCCTCTTTCAAAAGTTAGTCGCGAAAAACTGTTAGATACCATTTGTGACCTGAAATGACCTCAGAGGTATAAACACGGTCATGGATGGCATTTTCATGTTCAGTGTGTCAAAATTACTTGTAATTCAGTGTTTGAGAGTGTTTAGAATGACTTTCGTCCAAGAGAGGCGGTTTTAACCCGCGCCCTGGTGGGGTCTGTTTATAACGCGACCTGGTGGGGGGGGGGGGGCTATTTTTTGCCCCCCCCCCCTCGTATCTCCGAAACTACTGGACGGATCCGCAAAATTCAAACGGCGTTCGAAAGGCCTGTCAAATTTGTCGAAAGAAACCAAATTTTATTGACCTCGGGGTCACCGATGACGTCACAGGTCAGGTCAAAGATGAAATGTTTCACCGTTCACGGGTCTTCTAGGGAATGCGCTATAACACCGAGGAAAACGCATTTTGTCGGGAATCAGCGATAGGGTGTCAGTTGCCTAGTAGATATGTTGCTGTTAGAGGTCACTGGTCATACCAGGTCAGGTCACAGGTCAGGTCACCAAAGGTCACCGAGGGTCACCACATGAACCCAACTTTACTAAGGTTGTGCGATGCATGTTTTATGACCAGTTTTTCATTTCCAACTCAATGGTGTTGGTTATAAGACCATCAGGTACGGTTTAGGTCACTTTCTGGTGGAGGTCAGGTCAAGGTCAGGTCAAAAAAGGTCAAATTTCAAAGTTAATATGTTTGCATAAAATGGGTATTGATTCGATGCAGCTCGTCACGGGGAGTCTAATGGTGGTCTTTGTTTTGCGCTACGAGGTCTAGAATTGCTGAAAATGGAGTTTGAAAATTTGACGTCATCAATTTTGAACAGTTTTTTCGCTATAACTTGGCCAAAAAAAGAGGTATCGATCTCAAATTTGGTATGTAGATGGAAGACGGTAGGGACTATCACATATATTCCGGTATTTTCGAAATTCAAAAAACTTTTTGGATTTTTTGGTTATTATATTCAAAAAATCTATTTTTTATTTTTGGGGGTCAAAATCCAAAAATTTCACAAATCCGAGATAGCAGTTTTGTAGCCCTGTCCATTCTACAGCTTTTATGTCTGTATAATTTTTCTGTATTTGCAAAGCTATAGGCCTGACAGCTCTTCCCGCGAAACCCTTTTTTGGGTCGAAAACGGCAGAACATGACGTCACTCTGACGTCATTTCCGGCCAACCTATCATAGCCTTTGGAAAAAAATTTGGTCACAATGTGTAAAATTGATGTCCGGGAGGGTACTGAAAGTTTGGTGACGATCGGCGCAGTGGTTCTGGAGATACATCGAAAAGTCTGGAGGGGGGCAAAAAATAGCCCCCCCCCACCAGGGCGCGGGTTAAATTTTCTCCCATTGACTTATACCTAGAAGACGCAAAATTGATACCTAGATACCTAGAAGACGCAAAATTGACCTGAGGTCACCGATATGAAAATGCCGATATAAATTTTGTACATACTGTTGCCACTTGCTAGAGCACTTCATGGGCCGGATAGCTCCGTTATCCATGATAAATCCATGGACCGGATAGGATTGGATCCCAAATTTGAAAAAAATAGATCGGATATGGGAATTGAAGGTTGAAAACGGATAAGAACAGATAAAATTATAGCATTCGATATTCATGTAAAAAATTAACTGAACTTGTCAAACAGCAGCAGAGGTATTTATTGATTTAGCTACATGCGATTTATAAGCATGCCTTTGTGAACCGTGAGTCTGTGAGATATATGGTTATCTGGTCCCTTACAGTGAATTTGTGATAGTCAACAACCAGTTTTGGTGAAACGGATTATTATGGATATTTGGATGGCTGAAATATGCCATGGGCCATGGGCCATGGGCGGGCCGGATTCTGAAACTCAAAGAAAGGCAGATAATGGGCGGACCTGCGTGACTTGCTGAATATAGGCCGGGCTTGATCCTGAAAATCCTATCCATGAAGTGCTCTAACTGTTGTCTTTATCAATCGCTGAAAGTTTCAAAGCGATCGGTCATTCGGTGTAGCTACGGCATACATTGAAACATTTTATGAGGTCACTTGAAGTGACCTGGTGACCTGACCTTGAATGATCTTGGTCTGAACTTATTACAACATGTGTAGATTTGGTGGAGGATAAGGTGTGGCGCTCCGCGCCGCCGTTTTTGAGATATCCGTGGAAAACCGCAGTGGGGGTGGGGGTGGGGGTGGGGGTGTTCAAACACCCCCACCCCCAGCAGGGCGCAGGTTAACACACGTCGACCATTTGCCCCAGTAGTCAAAATTCCTTAGCCGAGGCCCTGCGTAGAAACATGTAAAACTCGAAAAGGTGAACCGAGATCACCCGAGGTCACCAAAGGTCAATGACCTGACCTGACCTTCAGGTGACCTTGACACCCACCCTAATGTATGGGAGCAACATCAAATCACATGTTTGAACGTTTGAAACCACGAAAAGCTTGCAAACGCGCGGCTAATGCGAGCCGACATACGCCGAATCGCGATTCCGGCCAAACATGGTCTCGGAAAAGAGGTCACAGGTCAAAGGTCATTTGGGTCAGGGTCATGAAATTTTCAGGGTAGGTGTAAAATTGATCAATGCGAGGGTACTGAAAGTTTCGTTGCGATCGGCCGCTTTTTACGCGAGTTATTCGCGAAAAACCTCATCAACCCCCCCCCCCCCCCCTGTGCCGGCGAAAGATCCGCAATCATAAAATATGGCTCACAGCAGGGCTGAAGCATGAAATACGCAAGCATGACCAGTTATTCAGGCTTGCTCAGCGCCACGACTCAGAAAGACATTCAGTTCAGTTCGCCGCCGATGATGACAGCATGGTCGGGTGGTTCGTTCCGCGACAGGGTCCGGCTGCTTTGTGCGGCTCGGCGGGGCGGGAGGGGGGAGGCAGGCGACGCGTCTGACAGGCGACACTTGAGCGTCCCGGGAATCAGCTGTCACCGTGCGGCGCGGCGGGCCGTCCCTCCGACCCTTCCCATTGTTACCTGACTGGGCGCCGGCCGCCGGTCCTCCGGAAGGGTCACTTTGGTATGCGAACTCTTCACCGCACTTGCCCACTGTCAGAGAGTGTACTGAGGGACAGTAGTTTCTAACAGCTCGTTCGATTGGTCTGCCTGCTCAGCCAATCATATTCTGGCAACCTTGGACCTTGGGACCCAACGTCGCTATGGTACTTCCGTATAGCCTGAGGCACCTGGGTACTTATGAATCTTGGGTCCCGTTGGATTCTGGGTCCGACTGTACTTGGGTACATTTGATACACACCCTTTCTGACAATCAACTATCAAGGATAACACACTCAGCTGTCGTCAATTGATGATATAAAATAGGTACGACTTTTATGCTCAAAATGACTTTTATGCTCAAAATAGACCTGACAATTGTGTTGTTAGCAAAGTAGGTATCATATACAAAAATAATTTTCATTTATTTCTTATTCATTGTCATTAGTTTACCGCAGTAAAAAATACGTTTGATGACCTTGATGTCATATGTAATTTTTGGTTCCTATAAATGCTTTATCAATAACCCGGTTTACATAGCATATTTGACGAGGCTCTAGCTCGTTAATTTGGCGATAATTTCGATGTAGTGGTCTACAAATATTTAGAGGGGATCATTTTGTAAATTGTTAAGCACCATTGGCATCTTTTGCAACATCACAGACGGAGATATAAGCTTGCAACAAACCCTATGTAAACACGTCTTTTGTCATTTGTGGCAAGGTTTGTGGTAAGCCTTGGTAGTAATTTTTCAAGTACCCATGTGGAAAAATTTCGGAAGAATTACGCATCAATTTACGAACTGGACCTAATTCATAATGCCTAATTACACTCGACCTGTGTAAAATCAAAGATATAATATAAAATACCCACAATCAACAATAGACGGGTTTACATAGGGTTTGTTGCAAGCTTATATCTCCGTCCGTGCAGATGTTGCAAAAGATGCCAATGGTGCTTAACAATTTACAAAATGATCCCCTCTAAATATTTGAAGACCACTGCATCGAAATTTTCGCCAAATTAACGAGCTAGAGCCTCGTCAAATATGCTATGTAAACCGGGTTAAAGTACCATTTATCGACATTTTGATTTTGCAGTATCAATTTAGCTATTTTCCATCTATCAGGAAAATCAAGGCGATTGGTTCACTTTTCGATCCTCAATATACCCTGTTTCGATCGGAATCTACAAGGGAATATATTCGGCAGTGCTTTCCGCCATAACTAATTTTCGGACCTGCGATAACGATAAAACCATAGAGATAAAACGATAAGAAAGGTTTGCGATAACGATAAACGATAAACCATATTTTTTGTAAAAAAAAAACAGCGATAGCGATAAAACGATAACGATAATTGTTTTTTAACAGCGATAACGAAACGATAACGAAAATTGTTTTTAAACAGCGGTATCGAAACGATAAACGATACAACGATAACGATAATTTTTTTAACAGCGATAACAAAATCGATAAGAAATACAGCTTAAATAAGTGTACCTATCTACTTAGTTTATTTGCAGATCTATAGGTACACTTAGCAGATGGCAACAGGCTGCGCACACATACTGTCGCGCGGCATGCACTGTCGATCGTCTTCCATTTTCCATCATCCCGTTTTACATTTTATCGTCTATCGTTCATAATTTTTGTAACTTGCGATAACTGTGGATGAGCGATAATTTTGAAAATTTAGCGATAAACGATAACGATAACCGATTTACTTAAAGGGACCCTCCCACCTTCAAAAAAGTTAATGAATTGGCACGAAAGTGATGTCGCTCGGTTCAGAAAGAGCGAAAACGAATATCTACCAAATTTTATCGAAAAATATTCACCGGTTTTCAAGATATTAGACTTTTACTTTTGTTTACTTTTTGGGATCTCCGCTGTTCCTACCGACTTTATTTGAAAGTGCGGCATTTGTTGCGCGCAAAGAAGCATATACCACCGCGTGCTACCAAACGTTTAAGTAAAATATTTAAAAATCGTTAGATCTCCGCTGACGTCACAAATTCTAAGGGGGCATACCAATGCACTAGCCCCTTAGGCCCTTAGAATCCGAAAACTGCAAGTTTGAAATTCGATATCTCCGAATTAAAGCATTTGTCGATGTTGTGAGTGCCCAAACCGGTATTTGCAGGCCATGGCCACCAATTTGGCTATCTCAACTCAAAACTAATGTTAAGGTGGGAGTGTCCCAGCGATAATTATCGTTTATCGTTTATCGCTAATCCTATCGCATGACGAAACCACTGCAATTTTGCATCTGCATCAGGGAATGGGAGTTTTGGTGTTTGTTGGGACGTAATCTTGGGTGGGACTATCGGTGCAAACCTATACCGATAGTCTCTACGGCTTCACTTGACGGATCTACGAGGGGAAGGCTCAAGGCGGGGCAGCTCGACGAGAATTTGCGGTTTTCGACAATAAAAAAAAACAACCATAGGTGGCAGGACAGGGAGGGCACCGGGGCACCGTGCTCCCCCCTTTGATTTTGGCATTTTAACATTAGCCCTATGGGCGTTGCATTGAAAGAATGGGACCAAAAGTCGGCAGTGCCCCCCCCCTTAATTAAGGGTGTTCCGCCGCTACTGCAAACAATGATTAAGTAGAAAAGCTTGCTTTAAACTGCACAACAGTGCGTAAGAAATCGAAATCCATCGAATTTTTGATATTTGGAGAAACATTTATGGGGGTATGTCCCCCACAGCGTCCGAGACCGCCTTTCTGGATCTGCCTCCTTCATATGATATGTTAGCATAGCTACACCGTGGCCTATGTAAATGGCAGGGACTTTGCCGGCCCCTTTAGATATTGTGATAGTGCTAGCAAATGTGTTGCTATGGCTAAGGCTCTGTCCGTGTCCATGCACGGCCTAGCTAGGTTAAAACGACACTCATGGGCAGTGTTTTGCGCGGGTAACGAGCGGATGTCCCAAGCCAGACAACTCGCACCACTAAAAGGATTTCTGGGAACTCGGCAGACGAGGCAGGTGGAGAAATAAATCTCAAACCGGACAGTCTGGTCACTGAGGGGATTAGCCGGGCAGTGGCGCGCGCAGACGAGCGTCGGACGCAGCAGTCGGGCGGCGCGCCAGAGCCACATCGCCACCGCGGAGAACCAGAGAGGAGAGCTTTTCGTGCACGCCATCTCCGCAGAGCGCAGGACTTTTGGCTTCATATTGGGGTAAGTGAAGGATGTACCCATCCTAGGTACGTAACCTCATTCCTACATTTTGCAACATAAACATAACTTCATATTAGAAATGGCAATTAATCGATCTCAACCCGCACCGTAGACAGTGCTTACAATTGCTTCACGTGCAAAGAGAGAAAATTATCAGATGTCGTTTAACTGAATTGTGAAACGTCTAAAAGTTTAACAAACATTTAAACGTCTAGTCGACATTCCGTCTGTTCTGATTTTTTTTTATACATATAAAATGTATTTTTTACCTTTAAGCTCCCGAAACATATCGGCGGTACCTACGGGATAAAATTATTATCCCGCACCGTAGACAGTGTTAACAATTGCTTCATGTGCAAAGAGAGAAAATTACCAGATGTCGTTTAACTGATATGTTAACCCGCGCGGGGCTGGGGTCTCCAGCCGAACGCGCGGGGCTGGGGGGGGGGTAAATTTTACCCCCCCCCTGTTATCTCCCGAACTAATGGTCCGATTTGGAAAATTCAAACGCCAATCGAAAGCTCTCATCACGAACTACTAAAAACGTGTACTTAATTTAAAGTTTGAGGTCAAGGTCAGGTCAAGGGTACAAATTGCAAGTTTCTACAGTATCGGCCTTGCACCGTAGTTGCCGAAGAATGGAGTCATGGACTGAGACTGATCGCCCAAAACGTGTTCTTAGGCTACCAAGACAATATTCGTTGCATACAATATCATTCAGAGGTCAAGGTCAAGGTCAAGGTCAAGGTCAGGTCAGGTCAGGTCACCAAAAAACAAAATATAGAAAAGGGCATGTGCGACACATGTTTTATGGGTCATTTTACTCATAGAATTCAATAGGCACACTCAATAAGTGATATGGACCACCTCTGGATGAATTTCAGGTCGAGGTCAGGTCAAGGTCAGGTCAAGTGAGGTCAAATTTTGAAGTTGGTTGTTAAGGTCTAAAAATGTGTCTATCTGATGCAGTTTTTCACGGCGAATCGAATGGTGCTATTTTTGTTTCCGTACGAGGTCTAGAACTTCCAAAAAAGTCATTTTTCAAAAATTTTGTATGTCGTGACGTCATAAAATTTTGAATAACTCCCACATTTTTGAACCGATTCTTCTAAAATTTGGTATGTAGGTGCACATAGACCACTTCTCTGACATATATTCCGGTTTTTTCGATAGACTCAAAATTTTGGATTTTTTGAAAAAATTTAGGCCAAAATCCAAAATTTTCAAAAAACCGAGATAGCCATTTGATAGACAAAGTAAAATTACGTATAACCTTTTTTGTTACGTCTTGATTCCTTTAAAAATGAAGATGTTAGCGGCGTTTGAACTTTTGCCGTTTTTGAGGCGAAAATGGCGAACATGACGTCACTAAAACGTCAATTTCTCAAAAATTTTCCGACGGATTTCGCTCAAATTTTCAGGGAACGTGTCAAATTGATGTAAAAAAGGTACTGAAAGTTTGGCGGCGCTGGGCGCCGCCGTTTTTGAGATATCGCAAAAATTCGCGAGGGGGGGTAAAATTTACCCCCCCCAGCCCCGCGCGGGTTAAACGTCTAGACGTTTAACAAACTGTTATAGTAGACATTCCGTCTAGTCTGAATTATGTTGTATTTTTATATAAAATGTATTTTTACCTTTAAGCGCCCGAAATATCAGCGGTACGGGATAAAATCATTACACCGCTCGTAGGTAGAAAAATCTTTTAAACGTCTCGCTTATCGGCTCGACGTTTAAAATATTTGTTCTACCTACTCGCGGTTTAATATAGGTATAATAACTATCTAGTTTACGTTAAAGGAAAAGTGCCACCTTCGTGAAATATGGAGATATCGTTGCTTTTTATTTTGACATTATTATTTTTCATGTTCTTTTTAAATCTGGTGCCAGAAGTGCATGATTCGCAAAAAAGTATGTCAAACTATTTAACATATTGGTACTATGTTTGTACTCTCTACCACACCTTCTGTATGATGTCATAGCGATGACATCACACTCAAGCCAATCAGCCTTCAGAAGACAGTCTCGTCGGCTTGTGTCAGATTAGCTGATTGGTTAAAGCTGAGCTGATTGGAGCTGATTGGTTAAAAACCAAAGCCTCGCCGCGGGTGGCTGTATTACAGGATAAGAACGCATTCCTGGGATAAGGACGCATTCCTGGCATATTTTCTTTTAAAATTGCCGATACCTACAAATGGAGGCCGAAATCGGCCGTAAGGTGGGATACTCTCGGGGTTTTCGGACACAGGCTACAAGATGGCCATCTCAGTTTCAAACCCCATGTTAAAGGTGACCCTTTTCCTTTAATAGGACGGCCGTCGGCCAGCAAGTCATGAGACGATGCACAACCCAGAAAAGGTAACAGTGCCACATGAATGAGAATGAGGACCCTGAAACTATTTGGTTTGGTTTGTTGGGATGGGAGCAAGCTCTTTTCGCCCGAAAATGCCGTTACATAACATGGCTAATAGTGGTGCCAGTTTCAGAAAATGTAGTTATGTCCAAGGTCTCATCAATGTCCGGTATTTTCGTCAACTATGCGTCCGAAAATGTCCAAGCCAGCCATTTGTCCAAAATGTCCGAAACTAAGCTATAACTTACACTCAACACGGTTATCTTTAATCTTAATTGCTATTAAGTAACTATCACCACTCACCAGCCTAAAAGTATTTATCCCATGGAGATTCGCCAATCCATGCTACCTACCTGCCTACACGATTATTTCATAAAAATGCTGAGGTGTAGGTACAGGGTGATCAAGAAAGAATGACATAAAGTTAGCCCCTACGAGAGGCGCATAATATATATTTTAATGCATAAACAGCACACCGTTAGAAAGAGAAATGTTGGACATTTGACTTAACACAAACGGAATTCAGTTGTGACACTTCGTTTGTCTAAAGGAGGTGCTCGAAGTGCCCAGCCCTCTATGCGCAGCAGAGCTCGGCCCGGCGCCGGGTGTGCCGCGCCATGCGTCTTTGATGGTTGACGAGTGACGACCATCGTGAGGGCGTAGTCCTCGACGACTAACGACAGCCTTCAGCTCATCAAGAGTCTTGAGTTCTGTCCACGGTTTCTTGAGGTGCTTGGGGTCACAAGCTCAAGTCCAGGCCGAAAAAAGCTCAGGACTGCATGGTGACTAGGGATACTGGGCCCTGACCGGGCCTTAAAAGGTGCAGAGTTTAAAAATTCTTCAAAAATCAACTCAACATCCACTTTCGCAATGCTTCAGGAAACCTGGGAACGTCTTTCAGGAATGTGTGGACAATTCTGAACAAGAAACTGAACTGGAAACCATATCGCCCGATCCTAACGACCGTCCTCTCCGCTGACAGCATGGTGTCGATGCTGGAAGCGTGCATCTTCTGGCTCAGTCAAGCGGAAGAATGGCTCGAACGGGTGATCTGGAGCAACGAGAAGTGGTTTGTGCTAAACAATTACCCTACACGAAGAATACAGTCTCCCGGTAGCCTAATAATCCACAGGAGCTGATTCATACAAGAAGGCGCCCGGAGTAAAGGTCATGGTCGAGCGGAGAAGCAAGATCTCTTCGAGCACTTCCTGTAGACAAACGAAGTGTTACAACTGACCTCCGTGTGTATAAGTCAAATGTCCAACATTTCTCTTTCTAACGGTATGCTGTTCGTGTGTTAACCCGGCAGGCGGTGGGCCTCCCGGCCACCTTCCGCGCGGTGGGGGGGGGGGGGCATTTTTTGCCCCCCCCCCCTCCCCGTATCTCCAAAACTACTGGACGGATCCGGAAAATTCAAACGGCGTTCGATAGCCCGGTCAAATTTGTCGAAGGAAACCAAATTTCATTGACCTCGGGGTCACCGATGACGTCACAGGTCAGGTAAAAGATGAAATGTTTCACCGTTCACGGGGCTTCTAGGGAAAGCGCTATAACACCGAGGAAAACGCATTTTGTCGAAAATCAGCGATAGGGCGTCAGTTGTCTAGTACATATGTTGCTATTAGAGGTCACTGGCCATACCAGGTCAGGTCACAGGTCAGGTCACCAAAGGTCACCAAGGGTCACCACATGAACCCAACTTTACTAAGGTTTAGCGATGCATGTTTTATGGCCAGTTTTTCATTTCCAACTCAATGGTGTTGGTTATAAGACCATCAGGTACGGTTTAGGTCACTTTCTGGTGGAGGTCAGGTCAAGGTCAGGTCAAAAAAGGTGAAATTTCAAAGTTGATATTTTTGCATAAAATGGGTATTGATTCGATGCAACTTGTCACGGGGAGTCTAATGGTGGTCTTTGTTTTGCGCTACAAGGTCTAGAATTGCTAAAGATTGATTTTGAAGATTTGACGTCATCAATTTTGAAGTTTTTTCGCTATAACTTGGCCAAAAAAAAGAGGTATCGATCTCAAATTTGGTATGTAGATAGAAGGCGGTAGGGACTATCACATATCTTCTGTTTTTTTTTTTTCGAAATTCAAAAAACTTTTTGGATTTTTCCGCTATTATTTTCAAAAAAATCTTTTTTTGATTTTTGGGGGTCAAAATTCAAAAAATTCAAAAATCCGAGATAGCAGTTTTGTAGCCCTCTAAATTCTACACCTTTTATGTCAGAAACATTTTTCTGTATCTCTAAAGCTGAAGGCCTGACAGCTCTTCTCGCGAAACCTTTTTTTGGGTCGAAAATGGCAGAAATGACGTCACTCTGACGTCATTAGCGTCTAACCTATTATAGCCTTTGGAAAAATTTTGGTCACAATGTGCAATAGCTATTCAAGGGAGGGTACTGAAAGTTTGGTGACGATCGGCGCAGCGGTTCTCGAGATATATCGAAATACTAAGGGGGGGGGGGGGGGAATGCCCCCCACCACCACCGCCTGGAAGGTTAAAATATATAACTATTAGGTGCTTCTCCTAGGGCTAACTTTATGTCATTCATTATTGATCACCCTGTAGCAAGGGATTGTCCAATGTTATTGTTGTTCAAAGCATACTGCCTTTGTCCAACCAAATTCTAAATTGAACATTGGACAAATAGGAATTCCGAAGGCTCAAGTTACGATTAGTACCACTAATAGCTAAAGGATGATAGGGCGTACACGTTGGCCTGTGTGGACCACCGAGGGTGCGTCGCATGAGCGACATAAACCGTCCCGGTCGTGCGGTGGGCTTAAAGACAACCCGCCCTCAGGCGCTCAAACGGTCATCCCCGAGAGCGGGTAGATCAAACCAAGAGGTAGAAGTAAAGCAATCAATTGGAACAAAGGTGGTGTTCTCCTCACCACTAGGGTTGTCTGGTGAGGGTGACCGCTAACCCAGAAAAGGAAGCGTGAGGAGGGATGCGGACGGATTTAATCTGAGGAGGGCAATGCTGGATTGATAGTAGGCCTCTCGCCAGAGGCCACGATGTTCTTACGCGGTACTCCCTTTCATAAATCGGCTTCTGGACCACGTATCTATGAACGTACGCACAATAGAAAAAACGACGCCCGAAAAAATAAGCATATCATCAGATTTCACCGAAAGTCAACGGTTTGATTTCCAATGAAATGCCGATGACATCAAAACTAACTTTAAAAAAAATGTTTCGTTCTGTTACCTATCACTCTTGGATTGAATAGTGGCATTACAATGTCTCATAATCGTGCCGTTATCGTCGAGACGCGTCGACTTCTTAGGCATAGCTTCAATATGTCTGAAAAGTTCAACCGATTTTTTTTCGTAGATGCAAGGTCATGACCGGAGCGGAAAAAGGCAATCGCAGGCCGGATTGTGACCGTCTGACCGTCTGATGACGGTCGCAGTACCTTGCACAAATTTGAAACGTGCTTTTGAATTCTGACAGCAAAACCAAAAGGATAAATTCTACAATTTGATGCATGCCTACAGGTCAGCACATTGCACCTGTCCAACTGAACGATCCACAATACCTTATACCACAACGTGTAGTTGGACTGTCGCCCTTAGTCGTGCGTCTTACGCCTCACTCTCCAGCAAGGCCTTCTCGGAGTGAAATTCAACCGCACAGCTCTACCCAACTCGCGAAGAATGCAGGGACAAACTTAAATTAGCCTCTCCTTGGCTTGGTCTGTGATAAAAACGAGACTACGCTGCTGGAGAGGCAAGTTTTTCGTTTGCCCCATCTTCTGTGTCCATCATCTACTTATATGAAGCGAAGCACATGGAATTGCGAAGCAGTAAACGAGAAGACCTGAAGTCACCGAAAACGGCTCGCAGGCTCCTAGGTGCACAGAAGTCGCAAGACAGGCGTGCTATGATATACCTAGGCTTATAAAAGGTATGTCGCTCGACTTTGCCAACTGATGTCGCCCTGGGCCCCGGCCCTTCTCAACAGTCAACCATTTTCTGAAATCACCAAAATTAGTTGCGTTTATGAATACCGCGTCCATTATTTCGACTGCCTTCGCTCATTTATAGGCCTGTGGTGACAATGGTCTGCATGCATTGTGTTTAGGAAGATCACTGGATACTTCATAATTACTGTAAACATAACGGTATTGCCATGCATCAGTTGTCTAATACTTGCGATCAGAATCGCTTCATTCTCGGTTAGCCATTTTTTTTTTGCCGCAGACGAGGTCGTAGATGACGGCAGGTTGACAAAAAACGGACTAATTGTGACAAGAGTTCAAACTAGAAGTTTCAGGGGGCTGGTAGTGTGTGAGCGGTGTCCCAGCGGAGCCGGCCCTATCTCCCTGTGCGGGATGTCGGAGCCGGTCGTGTCTCGCTCGCCGGAGATGATACCGGCCGGACCGGTCCGACCGCTCCCCGACACGACCGGACCGGACCGGGAGGAGGCGGGCCGGCTCCGGGCTCACCCAGCCGACCGGTTCCAGCCGCAGCACATACCTCGGCCAGCCGCTTTCCCAGCTTACCAAGCTCAGGCGGATCCCGACAACCAACTGTGGTGACGTCAATCATTCGCAGGCTGCTCGCTCATTGGTCCCAATGGCGGATCTAGGGGGGGGGGGGCATTTACAGCGCCCGAAATCGATGAGAATCTGTCGTTTCTTCTGGAATAGAAAGAAAACTAAACAACACTAAACAACTTTTATATAAAAGTTTGCTTTCGCTAGCCGAGGGCGGGGGTGGTACTCCCCTTTTTTTGCGATAGCTCGTAACATCGGAACATGCCGATGGTAAAGAGCTGAAACTTGGCATACATGGCCTTTGATTCAAGCCGGATATTCTAGCACTAACCGCATTTTCAGGTCAGGTCAGGTCACTGAGCTATGACGTCGTAAGAACCCATTGCACGGTCCTCAAATGTTGAAACTTCGCAACGCCCACAGTGTCAGAGGAGCTTTCACAAAAAGATGAAACTTACACGACCCAGCATACCTCAGAGGTCTCACAACTTGTATATCTCAGATTTTCTTCAGGTCACCTGAGGTCAAGTCGATCACGTGACCTCACCATTATATGTAAATGGGGGAAATATGGAAACTGTTATTTTGACACCGCGAATGATCTAAAACAGCACAAGGAATCGCGATTTCATGCACTCCCTACAAGATCGGATGCTTCACCTTTGCATTATAAACCTTGCCTGACGTCATTTAAGTTCATGCGAGTTTTTCGTCAATAAATCCCTATAAAATTGAGCTAGCGAGTCGGGAAGGCCACTAATGGACCACTAAATCCACACACTAAACGCCTGCCGAATCGAATCACCCGCGATATGACCTCTTTCAAACAGCTTGGTGACCTGAGAGGCTCTGACCTGACCTTGACCGAAGGTCAACACCTTCAGTTGAACTCCCCGAACAAAAAGTATACCATTCGACGCGCCTGGGCTAGACAAACACGATGATGTAAAAATCGCGGCTCTACCACTATTTCTTGCGAAGTTATCTATCAAAAACTGAACCCTTGCTCTACGCAGTACGCCACTTGACTTGACCTCAGAGGTCACTATAAAAAGTTCGTTTTTTCAAAAGGGTTCTAGCTCCAAGTTTATTATCGAAGCTCTCACGTGAGTTTTGGCAGCTTCAGCGTCTGGCCAATAATTTCTTACCGAAAAATATTCGATTTCAAATTGTGCACGATAAGTAGGTACCCGGAAATTGTCTTAAAAAATTAGCATACCATAATGACGTCACTGGTGGCAGTAGGCAGCCAATGTCCGTACGTTGGGACAAAGTGTCAACGAGTTCGGAGAAAACTTCGTTTTTCACTGTTGCCGAGGTTATAATCGAGTAAGCGGTTCCGTCCATGATAGTTATACGTTACATTGCAATTCAAGTTCGACAGCATGACGTCACCCTCACCACTCTTCTCATATCAGGTTCCAAAACGCACGTATGGAAATTTATCGGGAATAATTGACATGTTAAAATACGGCGACGTTCGAGTTTCTCAGGCTCATGTTGTTGAGCGTTCATTGAGACAGTATGACTAGATAAGTGAAACTTTTTTTTTAAATATAAAGGTACTGTATTATAGAAAGCCTTCACTAACGCGTTTCGAACATATCTTCGTCAGTAACATACTTCGTCTTTCGAACATATCTTCACTCAGTAACATGTCAAAATCAAAACCATTTTGATTTTGTATTAGGGGAAGCTAGCACTGACGAAGATATGTTCGAAACGCGTTTGCGAAGGCTTTCTATAATACAGTACCGACAGTACCTTTATATTTAAAAAAGTTTCACTTATCTTCTCAGGCTCAGTTTTTGCTCGTTTTGCTTGCTAAAACGCGTGCTTATTCGAAAGACATACTTGGAGCCAGAGTCCTTTTGAAAAAAAAACGAACTATAGTTGACCTGTGACATAGAATTTGGAAGGTATATAGGGCCCTTGATTTGGAACAAATCGCAGTGTCTCGCAACAGCGCATACGGTCGTTTTTTCCGTGATGCTCTATCTCCATTAGGAACGGAGTCGAACCCTACTTGCCGTTTCGAAACGAAAAGATTCAAACATCGGATTCGGGATGCCGGTATTAGGTAAACATGACATACCTACTGAATCGGAGAATTGCACCCGTCGGCTGTGATTATGCCCTTGAGGTCATCTCAGCTCATAACACATCACTTTTTTACAATGACCTTATAGACCTACAGTACCTCCAACAGTACAGTACAATATTGAGGCAGCATTTTATATAACTACCTTGATAGAAGCATGGATGGAGTATTGGAGGAGGAATACCTAATCCAAGGCGATACCAAATACATGAGTCATGGACCATGGATGTGGTCGACTACCGAAGCATGCTAGAGCCAAAATTCTTCCAGGTCGAGCGCTGATTCTTACACAGGCTAGAACGCTGAAACTAAGTACAAGATGTGTTATAATGGTTGTTAGTATTAACAAGCACGCTTGTTGGATTGAAGGGCGCATACCCGCGAGCCCCAGCCCCCAAACGTCCAACCTTTAGTGCCCTGGTCAAACCAATGGAAAACACGCGACCCAAGGTATATAAAAACACTGACGCGACCGATGCAGCACCTCCTTTCATCCGTTCCGTGGCTTCCATCCTCAGGATACTGAAATCCTTCTCCACCACGCCGCAACCCCCGCTCCGGGCTGGACACTGGACAGGCACCTTTATCTCATGCGGGCGCTCCCTTGCGAGTGTTTGAACACCCCCTACGGTTTTTCGCAGATATCTAAAAAAAAAAGGCGTCGCGGAGCGCCGCCGTTTTGGCACAACTGTTCATGTATCTCTTCCGCACATGTTGTGAAAATTTCAGACCCAGGACTCTCAAGGTCAGGTCACCAGATCAGGTCAAGTGACTTCACCTCAGAAAAAGTTTCAACCCTCGTCATAGCTACACCGACCGGACGATCGCTTGAAACTTTCAGCGATTGATAAGAGTAACAGTATGTACAAAATGTATATCTCGGAATTTTGATATCGGTGACCTAAGTTCCGGTCAATTTTGCGACCTCTCCATTATCAGTCAATGGGGAAAAATTGAAATGCGCCTCTTATGGACGAATGATGTTAAAAACCGTCTCAAACATCGGTTCATATGTTAACATACGCACTGAATCGGAAAAATGCACCTGTGACCCCTCTGTGTGCCCCTGATGTCATCTCAGGTCATGAACGGTCACCAGCAGTTTTTTGGCTATAACTTTTGATAAAGACGTGCTAGAGCGATGAAAACACGTCAGATGTATTCAGCTCGGCGATACGGATCGACTGATATGCAACCCAAACTGATATACAACCCTTCCCGGTCAGGCCATGACCTTGACCTGAAGTCAAATTTTCAAAATGACCTTTCAAGGTCAACAAATAGTTCATTCGACGCGTCTCGACGAGAGAAACACGATGCTGCCAAAAGTAATGTCGTGTATCTCTTGAGTCAAAAGTTATTGACGAAAACCCATTTTCGAGAAAACTGCTATTTTTAGTTTTGCCCTCTGGAGGCTAAACCGTTGACCTGAGGTCAAATCTGATAACATTACTCGAAAAGGTCTGTAAAAGGGCTATCGAATGCGCTTTTCCGCGGCGCTGTAGCTCTATTGCTTCCGGAGTTAGCCGTTGGCAGTTTCCAAAATTGCTGAAATGGACTAAATTTGACCTCTGATGACCTCTGGCGACCTGACCTTTGACCTGACCCAAAAAATGACCGAAGTGTTTCCGTCATTATTTTTGACGCTCTTTCGAATGCCGCTTACCACATGTCGCTACGTGGCCCAGGAGCCGAGTAAGACGGGGGGTGTTCAGACACCCCCCCCCGGCCCGGCGCCGAAGTCGCGGAGCACCGGGTTAAAATTGAAGCATCCGAAAATGATCGATATTGATCGAAAACATGATATTGTTGAAAAGAGAATATGTTAAGTTGAGAGAGGTTATTTTATCCAGATGCGGTAACGGGCATATATTAACCCGGCAGGCGGTGGGCCTCCCGGCCACCTTTCGCGCGGTGGGGGGGGGGGCATTTTTTGCCCCCCCCCCGTATCTCCGAATTCCGAAACTACTGGACGGATCCTGAAAATTCAAACGGCGTTCGATAGCCCTGTCAAATTTGTCGAAGGAAACCAAATTTCATGGTCCTCGGGGTCACCGATGACGTCACAGGTCAGGTCAAATATAAAATGTTTCACCGTTCACGGATCTTCTAGGGAAAGCGTTATAACACCGAGTAAAGCGCATTTTGTCGAAAATCAGCGAAAGAGAGTCAGTGTTCTAGTAAATATGTTGCTATTAGACGTCACTGGTCATACCAGGTCAGGTCACAGGTCAGGTCACCATAAAGGGTCACCACATGAACCCAACTTTACTAAGGTTTAGCGATGCATGTTTTATGGCCAATTTTTCATTTCCAACTCAATGGTTTTGGTTATAAGACCATCAGGTACGGTTTAGGTCACTTTCTGGTGGAGGTCAGGTCAAAAAAGGTCAAATTTCAAAGTTGATAGTTTTGCATAAAATGGGTATTGATTCGATGCAGCTCGTCACGGGGAGTCTAATGGTGATCTTTGTTTTGCGCTACGATGTCTAGAATTGCTAAAAATTGAGTTTGAAAATTTGACGTCATCAATTTTGAACAGTTTTTTCACTATAGCTTGGCCAAAAAATGAGGTATTATTCTCATAGTTGGTATGTGGATAGATGGTGGTAGGGACTATCACATATATTCCGGTTATTTTCAAAATTCATTTTTTTAGGGGCTATTATATTCAAAAAATCTATTTTTTTATTTTCGGGGGTCAAATTCCAAAAATTTCAAAAATCCGAGATAGCAGTTTTGTAGCCCTCTTAATTCTACACCTTGTATATCAGAAACATTTTTCTGTATCTCTAAAGCTGTAGGTTTGACAGCTCTTCCCGCGAAACCTTTTTTGGGTTGAAAATGGCAGAAATGACATCACTCTGATGCCATTAGCAGCCAACCTATCATAGCCTTTGGAAAAAAATTGGTCACAATAAGCAATAGCTATTCACAGAAGGGTACTGAAAGTTTGGTGACGATCGGCGCAGCGGTTCTGGAAACTGGAGACATATAAACAAACTAAAGGGGGGCACAAAAAATGCCCCCCCCCTCACCGCCTGGAAGTTCTTCATGCACCAGGTCAGTCGGGGAAACTATGGTAAAATCTGCTATTTTTAGCAGCCTGCTATTTTTAGCAGAAATCTGCTAAAAATGGGTACGCATGTGACGTCATCGTACCCAAATATAGCAGATTTGGGTACGGCCCCATACAAAAGCAGATCTGCACCCTAATTGAAGCAAATGCGCATCAAATGCCTGGCAGATTCATGATTAGAATAGTGCTGAGAATGTCCTCTGATATTTTTGTTCAGATCCGACTATTTTCAAATAATGAATTTGAAAATAGTCAGATCTGAACAAAAATAGCAGAGATCACTCTCAGCACTAGGGTGCGTTCTTTGAACAGATTTCACGTGAAATTTCACGTGGAATCGGAAGTCAAGCCGTTCTTTGCCGATTCCACGCGGAATTTCACGTGAAATCCCGCGGAATTCCACGTGAAATACGGGAATCGGAAAAGCTTGTCCCGAGCGTTTTTTCAAGATGGCGACGCCCAGTGGAGGAGGGAATGTGAATGTGTGCGTATGATATGGACTGGTTTTCGGAATATGTTACTAAAATGTTACCGTAGTTTTACCAAAAACTTTTTTAGGGATTGTTTCCGCTGTTTCTAACCAGCAAACTGGTGTGGAAATATTAACCGGTAGGTATTCTTACAAGCTGTATGCACACCAGAGACTTTTCTATAAAAACTCCATCTGCCTTTTATGCATCATGTAACTTACCGACAATACAAGCAATGCTAAGTTCAATGCATGTTTCACAAATCTGGGCATATTACATTTATGAAGCCTCTGCGACAATTGCGCCGTGAAATTCCCGTGCGGTCGGCAAAGAACGCATCAGCTGACTGAGCCGTGAAATTTCACGTGAAATTTCCGTGCAAAGAACGCACCCCTATTCTCATCATGAATCTGCCAGGCATTTGATGCGCATTTGCTTCAATTAGGGTGCAGATCTGCTTTTGTATGGGGCCGTACCCAAATCTGCTACCGTAAAATGGGGTGTTAAGGGACAGTGGGGTGTTAGGGGACAGTTGCATGGGAAAAACTTTGAGTCATATTAACTTCCTAATTTGAGAAAGTTCAATAAAAACTTCAGTGTGGTAGTTGACACTGTTTTGCTCTTGACCATAGGACAAAATGGTATGGTTTTTCAAGTGATTTGGGTCAAAAATGGATTTGAAAATCAGGCTACATTTTCACAAAATTGAAACATCTCCAAAACTCTGTGTGTACCACATAAACTAGTGGGTGTACAGGGAAAATGAATGCATAGGTGTATTGTCACATGTATTGCACATGTTCCCTTAAAAGCTTGTGCAAATCCACCCATTCATTCATCATCCTCTTCCTCTTTTCCGGATACATGCATATTTTGAGGTGGATGTGGGGTGCTAAGGGACAGGGAATAAAAAATAGAAAATAATATCTAAATATAATTTCATTAAGTTTTCTTTCAGTAGGCATGGAAAACACCAAATTCCACATAAAATGCTGGCAAGTTCATGCTTTTATCTCTAACACATCTTAAGTTATGTAACAAAACATCTCAACACTCTCTTTTACAATGGTGGGTCAATGGAGACTGATGTAAGTAAATGTGATGTCATCATAAAAAGGCTAAAACAAAGAGGGCAACATAATGACAAGTGACTAGCTTCAACATGGGTTTTTATTGATGACAGAAGATTACTTTTTGGTTCTGTTTACCTTATAATTAGCACATTTTCCACAAGCGTAAACTGCATTACACGTAATTGGCTAAAAAGTCATTAGTGGTGAATGAACCTGACTTGTTTTGTGACAGAATATGCAAAACATTTCAATAAATAAATTGTGTGCCCTTCCACACCCCAATTGTGGGCATTTGATGACCATTTCTTGGAATAATATAGGTGTCCCTTAACACCCCACATTGGGGTGCTAAGGGACAGTGATTAAAAATAATAAAAAATAATATGCAGGTATAAATCTTTAAAACTTTAATGTGGCAGGCATGTAAAGCACCAAATTCCACATAAAATGCTGACAATTTGATGCTTCTATCTCAAACCCTTCTTGAGTTATATAACAAAACACCTCAAAACTGTCCCTTAACACCCCGTTTTACCGTATATTTGGGTACGATGACGTCACCTGCGTAGGTACCCATTTTTAGCAGATTTCTGCTAAAAATAGCAGACTGCTAAAAATAGCAGATTTTACCATAGTTTCCCCGACTGAGGTGGGAACTGAGAGCACTTCTTTTCCACAGTGCTTATCTTTCCAAAAACGTGATTTCCTCACTGAAGAGTGAAATCGGCTTCATCGTTGTCAAAAATAGCAGAATCGTTGTCATTTTGGCACGTGTGACAAAAATAGCATGTGCTAAGAATGACATCGATTCGGGATTCCAAACCTCCCCCGAATCACCCCCGAATGGAATGATCAGACTCGGACGGGCTCAGCTCAGCCCCGGCCACTCTCTAGGGTGTCTGCTCAGGACCAATGACTCCCCCTAAATCCTATCATCCCTCCGGCTCTGAAATTGAAATGGTCTACTTGGACCGAAAGGGCCTACCCCTTGGCAGGCTGGCACGGTCCAGTGCTGCCAGATGGAGAAGGCTGTAATCCTCCAGATCAGTTACAAAAATCCTCCAGATTCCTCCAAATCCCATTGGCGGATGCATATTTACGTCTGGACAACGAGTTGCGGGGAAAAGTGCTGATTGTGTTGCAGTTTTAGGAGCCGGTGATTAGGCTGGATTTTTGGGTTACTTTTTCGTTCCGATTCATGTATTTCATAGTGTTTGGCTTTTGAATATTTTAGTTCTTTCAGATAAATATTACTCGCCTTACAACTTTTGTAAAAACGTTTCATTTTTTATAAGCCGACGTTCAGAGTCCTAAAAATACACCAGCACTACAATCATTGTAAACCTTGTTGTAAACAAACAAATGGAGCACACAACCTGGCTCTGTTCCAAGGCCAGTTTTTGTACGTCGTTTTGTTGGATGTTTTGAATCCCTTGAGATTGACTTATATCATATTTAAGAAGCATGTTGACTGAAAACAATCTGAAGTATCCAGGAGGCTGACAGAGGTCCTGACTACTGAGCAATATCAATATCAAGTTGAACAAGTTGTGAAATTTTGGTTGATAAACGCAAGTTGATCGGGCTCATATATAAGCAAGAAAAAGTAAAATTAAAAGAGCTTATTGTCCAAAAACAAGCTATAATATTGCAGACCTTGGAGCAATACTGAAGAGCACGCTGAGCAGGATCATGCCAGAAAATGTTGACTGATGAGCGCATATTGATGTATTGGTATGAATAATGAATGGTAACTTACAGCAGCAAGATAAATTAGTGCTAACTATCAAGTTAAAATCTAGAATGAATGGACTTGGGCAGTTTTACTATGCTTACTATATTTAGATGCTATGCAGATTGTAATGTGCATCGGTACTCAGTGTCTGGCAAATGAAACATGCAATCATTCCATTGCTACTGGAGGAGAAAGCTTGGATCACTAAATCCACTTTATGTTGATTTTGATGTTAATCATCATCACTGTATTTCTTTAAAAAAGGATTGTAGTAAAATTGTCAATGTGACAATACATGCAATGATGTGATCATATTATGTGTTCATAGTCATTCGTAATAGTCATTATTGGTCCAATATACAATGGCAAAGCTCTCAGTCTCAGCGTTTCTTCCTGTGGATGGCCAGCAATGACTCAGAGCTTAGAAGTATTAGGTTTCTTCACAGGGCTGGAATAAAAAGTACTGAGGGTAATCTTCTTCCACCAAGGAACTCTACTTTGACATGGTATGAGATGTAGGCACAAGTAGGTAGGTGCTCAGTTCCTATAGTCAGTAGTTGACAGTTGTGTATGTTTAGTCGGGTTAGCTTAGATCAGATTGTTAGTTTTTTAATTTGCCAAATGTCCATAAAAATGTGACCTGAGCAATGAGCATACCTGAACCTGACTAACCCGACGGCTGACCTAACCTCAATCATCACACATATTTGCATCCTACCCAAGACCTGCATGGCAGTAGCACCCAGTTATAGGTAGGTACTCACCCTAACTCAATCTTACCTGCTAACCTTCAACTTGCCAAAAGTTAGCTCACATTGCCAAGCTGTGCCCAGGGAAACAGTCAACTGAGGAACTGGCTCATTGGGTGGCTGGTGTGAGTCTGTGCATTTAAAGTGTTTCTTCTCTGAAGCTGCTCTGCACTGCTGTATGCCATGTTAGATGCTCAGAAAATGTGGGAAATGATTACTAAGCTACTTAAGTGCTTTGTTAATGCTCGAGACATGAACAAGTACAGATCCTGCAGGGTACAGCTATGAGTTAGGTGCTAGGTGAGTAGAGTATGTTATGTGAATGTGCTGTTCCCTGTTTGACCGTAAGTATACAAACAAGCACAGGGTCACAGTTATATTCAATCTCCACATAAACATACAACAAAAACGGCCATATAGCCTAACTCCGAACACACCACAGATAACTTAATTGCCTTTGAAGGCACAAAATGTTTTGATTAACAGGACAGGTTTACAATATATCCTCTGTCCTAGGGGGATCTTGCTGCCAAGTTGAGGTATGATGACTGAACTTCAGGATTGATCAACCTTTTCTTAGCCACTGCTTATATACGAGAAAGACCAAATGCTTGTTTGTTTTGATTTACAGGACATGTATACAATATATCCTTTGTCCTTGGGGGATCTTGCTGCCAAGTTGAGGTACGATGAATGAACTTCAGGATTGATCAACCTTTTCTTAGCCACTGCTTATAAACGAGAAAGACCAAATGCTTGTTTGTAAACTGCGTTGAAAATTTAATGATCCACCTTCAATTCTGACATGAAGGCACAAATGAAATAGTTCCCTCTCCTTTTGGAATACACAAAGCAAAATATTTGATAAATTTTAGTGGATGGACAAGAGCAATTCAAATTAGCATAGCTTTCCCTCAAGTTCACTTCTGGCACTGTTGATGAATTACAACTGACGCTTATTCGCTTCATATTTTGTAACAAACGCGCTAAAACTGCAATATAACAGCACTATATCCTTCTTGACAAAATGTATTAAAAATTTAGCCCTGATGGCATTCGTTCTTGGTGAAAACGTAATTACAAAATATTTTGTAGTAACTATTAAATTCCGGCCGAAAACAGTGCACGGTTTAAAAAAGAATCATTCCAATGACGGTCCATTCTTGCGGTCCTGAAATCGCCACTATTTCCGGCCTCTCCAACGCAACTCGTTGTCCAGACGTAAATATGCTTGGCGGATCCAGATAGGCGGTCTTGGACGCTGCGGGAGGGCATATCTCCGAAAAGGTTTCTCCAAATTCTAAAAACTCATCGGATTTCGATTCCTTTCGCACTGCTGTGTAGTTTAAAAGATGCTTTTTTATAATAAAAGTTGTTTAGTTTTCGTTTTATCCTTGAAAAAAAACGAAAATTTTCTTCGATTTTGGACGCTGCAGGAGGGGGGGGGGAATTTGCGCCAAATGTCCCCCTTTGATCCGCCAGTAGTTCGGTACCTTCAAAAACATATGGTACAATCGTACACGAAATAGGAACAAATAGTCACCATGATACTTTTTTTTTTATAAATTTCGTCCGAACCTTTTGATGGGAAGGATTCACAAGGACAGAGCCATCGCTAAGCGAAGCTTGTTGCGATGACCCTGCCCTCTACCCTCCGATCGCGCAATTCCGGTTCTATGGCAGAATTTAGAGTCCAAAGTTTAACGTGCGCACAAAGCCGCGCACGGCCGGTCCCCTCGCTGACTTCGCCTGGCTACGGCCTGCCACCAACCGCAACCATACCTGTCAGGAGGCCCATAAATGTCGAGCGCCCGTCGCGCTTCGAACCCGGACTGTCATAACCGGGAACGCGTGCTCTCACCACGCGGAGTCCAACGCTCTAACCAACTGAGCTACGGGACCGGCTAATATTCGTGGATATAGCTACAGACTGAGACATTCCAGTCTCACGGTGATAAAGGGCAGTGATATATCCTAACGGGTAGGGTGAAGCTGGGCAGGAAAATGTCTTTTGAGTCTTGAACGCGTTGTATTTTTCCATGAAATTGAATATATTAATCGGGTGACAAATCCTCCAGATTTTCCTCCAGAATCAAAAATCCTCCAAACGCGAAATTTGTCCGCAAATAGAGTTCAAAATCCTCCAGATTTGCGGAAATCCTCCAAATCTGGCAGCACTGGCACGGTCCGCCGGTCCGCCGACATCAAAACAACGGTGCGTCAGCTGATTATTGGTCCTCCGATTCAGGAGAAATTATTAACGCGGGAACGCCGGCGCTAAATAAAGGCGGTAGGATTCACGGCTTTGCATGATCGTGTGCAATATTTTTTTTTATAGTATCAAGCGAGGGGTATTGCTGGAGTTTTGCAAATAAATATTTTGTTCTCAGTTTGGCTATGCGATCGTGAACACTTTATTTTCATAGATACGATATAAAATAGGATAAACAGGCCAACCCAAGGCTATGTAGGCCAACCTTAAACTTCGCATAGCCATGGACATTGCGTAGGAAGGTACTCGCCGATCGTACCACGATACCACGGGCAAGATATCAGACTTTTGGGAGTTTTGTGTCGCTGAAATGTATTTTAAGTGCTAAGAAGGAAAATAATTCAATTTAATGATGTCATGTACAGTGGGTCTATTTAAGATCTCCAGAGCCACCACGTGGCGCTACGGTCGGGGTAGGGCGAGTCCAAATCCCGAGGGAAGTGAGGTCACCGGTCATTGTGGGGGAAGGAGGGAGGGGGAGTGACGCGGTATATGGGGCGTGCGTAGCGCCGGGCAGGGCCGCGCCGCCCGCCACTGCGCCGAGGCTGAGGGGAGGGGATGATGGTTGCGGGTGCGTTCACTCCGGTATGGTGGTATCCTGTTCATGTGGAACCGGCAAGAATGCGACTGAAGGGAATCATTATCTCAAACAAACGGGCAAGCCAGAGGCACCGTCAGTTCCAGCCAAAATGTTGAACAATGATAATTGAAATCTGGGACGTATTCATAGCATGCAACTGTTCAGTCGATAGTTGCATGATGCTTTTCATGATGCATGATGAGGCTTTTCCAAACTGTTATTTGAGTTAGATATTTTTCATTTGGCACGTTCAGTTTTGGTGGGTTTTATCGGGTCGAAAAGAAGCATAAAAGAAAAATGTTGAAACGGCTCCAGACAAATGACCAAAAATATTTTTCTTTAAAAATGAAACTTAGCTGAACATTGATAAGCGATAATTTTGACTTTTGGAGAGGATAACGGGGAAAGATATTGGGGAAACATGTCATCGTGCTTATCTGTGTTGCAATAGAAGGAAAGGTTTTGGTTCGTGTCTAGATAAAAACGGACCCGGGAGTGGGGCTCGAACTCACGACATCGCATTCAGCTCACAGGTTACCCAACCTCAACGCTACGAGCACCTATCGCCCTGCGCAGCTTACTCAGTGTTTCGGCTAAAGTTCGGCCAAGGTGTCTGACGTCTGTCAATGTCACGAGGCGAAACCCCAAGGTTAATGTCCGTCCCGGTAGCTCGGTCGGTAGAGCGTTGGACTCCATGTGCCATATGGTGAGAGCGCACGTCCCGGTTGAAAAAGTCCGGGTTCGAAACGCGGCGTGTGCTTGACGTTTTTGAGCGGCTCTTGACGGGTATGGCTGTGGTTGGTGGCAGGCCGCTGCCAGGCGAAGTCAGTGAGGGGACCGGCCGTGCGCGGCTATGTGCGCACGTTAAAATTTGGACTCTAAATTCTGCCATAGACCAGGAATTGCTTGATCGGAGGGTAGAGAGCAGGGTCAACGCAACAAGCTCAGCTTAGCGGGGACTTTGTCCTTGTAATTCCTTTCTTTCAAAAGGCCCGGGCCAAATTTATATTAAAAAAGGGGGAGCCGAACCAGGTTGGGCCGGGTTGAACCCGGTTGGACCGGTGTCTTACACGCAATCGTGGTCAGACAAAACAGAGGCTAATTTCGGGTCAAGTATTTTTATTAACTGATCTTATTGTTTTTAGCTTACACGTATAATAACTTTTAGCTTTTTAGCTCCAGACTTCATGCACAAAAATGTGGCGTCGTTCACTTTTCCTCATCTTCTCTTAGCGACTTGATTTGACCTTTTGTCTTACCAGCCAAAAAAAAAAAAATCACCTGCGTGATAATTACCTATTTGCCAAAGGGCGTTCTACGCATGAAACACCAGCCGGTCAAAAAACTGGCGAACGATACGATCTTTCTATTGCTTGAATTATATTCAATGAACATTTCAGGAGACATAAATAATCTTAATCCTTATAGCTACTGGGCGCCCGGAGCATTCGCTTGCATTCCATTGCCAGCTGCATTACCAACATCACATTTGCATTACTTTGGGTTCACCATAGTTGACTTGACAGAGCCGGCCACAGCAAGCCCATGCCTCATTATCCTTTCCGTCCAAGCAGCCAACTGCCAAGCTAACCGGCCGCCCGGTCCACCACCGCGATATGGAACAACGCTGGAGTGCGCCATTTGCCTGCGGCAGTGCCCCACCGCGCCGGGGCTGTTTGACAGGTCACCCGCACCGTGACCTCGCCAACCGCCCCCCCCCTCCGCCCACCTCCCCAACGGGCTCAGCTCGGTAGTGACCTCTCCTTGAATCTCACATGGACTCGACTGAGGCTCAACGCCATCTAGTTGCGTCTGGAGATCCTTACTAGATCCACTGTACAATGGACATTTAGCCATTCCAAGCATATAGTTTGCCTGGCTTCGACAACCAGATAGCCAGGTTTATTTCAAGAGCTTCTAAAGAGGTAGTGGATTTAATATCGTTTCTATTACATTTATTTGATAATCCTACATATCAGTAAACCTGCCACGTTATCATTCTCGTCGAGCGATTACCGGCACATCGTACCAATTGGTACGATGTGCCGGTAATCGCTCGCCGAGGATGCCAATGCAGCGTCGAGCGTCCGATGGTTTACGATAGGAATTATAACAATAGTTTTAAACTAGCGCTTTTTAGAACCATGGTCCGAAATGGTAATTCAAAGAACCTCTTCCCCTTTCAACTCACCTGAAAAAGCTGCTTTCGTGTACCACCCAGCACCCGTTTCGTAGATATATCAAAATGATAACCGGAGGCGAAGATTATCTTTATGATACCACGATTTGTGGGGCTGACTAGTACCGACGGGGATCCCACAAACACGACGGTCACATTCATTAAGCATGATGTACGGCGTAAAGCACCACAACTCACCCCAAAAGCGCAACCTTCTGAGATATCTTATATTTAGTTTCAATGCTGGTACTGGTGCAGTTTCAATGCTGGTACTCTGCTCATTTCTGCTCAATAAAGTTATTTCTCGCTTAAATGCGCCTCACATTAATCGTGTGCTGTGCTCCACAATCATTGCGCCGCGCGCTCTTCCTTCTTATCGGCCGCCTTGAGATCGTATCCATCAATATCTGTTTGCTTCTAAGTTCTAATGACTTGTAGAGAAACAATTTTAGAGCGTTTAACAAAATATTTGCATAACCTATGAGCGATGGGAAAAGCCCAATCGTCCAACTCATAAAAAAACATTGGGACACAAACAACTGGAAACTGATGGTAGTTGGTGCTTTCGCGCATAGGCGGCGGAACGGGGAGGGCACCGGGGCACCGTGCCCCCCTTTGATTTTGGCATTTTAACATGGGCTCTATGGGCGTTACATGGAAAGAATGGGACCAAAAGTCGGCAGTGCCCCCCCCCCCTTCCCCAGTTGAGCTGGGCGCAGGTACTAAATAGCATCAAAGGAAATCCTATATTCATCTCGCCGCATTTAAGCGCACCAATCGAAAGACGACAGCGTGACCGCGCTGACAGGCAATCAACCTGGCCACATAAAACTAGCTAGTGCAAGGATGAAGGAAGATGTCTATATAAACCACTGGACCATGCAAAGCGTTCATGTAAATAAAATATGAGTAAAGATGACCCGTTTGAGGGCAGACTGGCTAAACAGTGACGTTACACGCGGATCTCAACACTGCACAACCCATTCATCAAAAAAGATCTCGAGGATCCCTATATACGTCATAACTAGCCCTAGTACGGGGGTATATAGCCATGGACGTAAATGGCCGGCTAAATGCACAGGATTCCAATTGTCATCCCCATTACGTGGTCCCCAGAAGTCGCCAGGCCGAGAGCCAATGGCAGTTAAGCACATCTTACACGTGCCGACAAACGTGACACAATGAATCCAATAATGAGCCCGCCAATAAGCCTGCCTAATTCTGCACGTAGGCTGCTATTTACCACCACGGCGGAAGGCTAAAACGCATCCATAGAGCTCAACATAGATGTCAATTTCCGCCGGGTTGGGGGTGCTCAAGCTCTTTAAATTCCCCGCCGGCTCGGCTGGCTTGGCTTTGGAGCCCCAACAGACGGCGCGGGTCAAGGTCACCGCTGAGGCGGCGGCGGATTTGCTGCGCCCGGGCAGTGGGCACCCTCAATTCGGTGAAAATCGACACCCATGCAGCTTAACATGACAAAACGCTGCATACAAGCGCACGTCCTCGCATTTAATTGACGCATTTAACTGCGTCACTAACCTCGTACACTGTACAACACTGGTGAGATGACTGTCCGAAGGAAACTGCCGACTTTGGCTGGCAACATTCAGGGTTGGTGACTTATGTACTGAGTTCGGCTGGCTGACAGCGATAAGACTTCAGGAAAGGTTGATGAACGGGCCATCCTAGCCCCATACTACAGGAGCCCAGCTGGTCTTGGCGAGCGGCGGCGACTGGACGAGGCTGGACCCCTACTACAGGAGCCCAGCTGGTGCTGACGAGCGGCGGTTACTGGACGAACGGGTCAGCCTGGACCCCTATTGCAGGAGTCCGGCTGGTCTTGGCGAGCGGCGACGACTGGACGAGGCTGGACTCCTACTGCAGGAGTCGAGCTGGTCCTGTCGAGGAAATAGTTCACCTTTAACATGGGATTTTAAACTGAGATAGCAGTCTGATAGAGCAGATTTGTGTATGCTCTATATTTGAACCGTTTGAGATATTCACCTTTTATCAGTGAATATTGGTGCTTAAATTCATGTTCTAGTGCTCATTTACAGCAAGCAGAAACCTCTTCAACACACACAGTGCCAATCAGCGATGAGAGCACTTACAGGAGCAGAATCCCTTGCAGCTGATAGGTTGTTCAGCTGTTAGTGTTCATAACCCTTATCATTAAAATAATGAAATCCCTTTAGAAGAAGTGTGTAATTCCAAGTTAGAATACATTTAAATTTTATTCATCACATTTTTAACACATCTTTTTGAATTTTATTAATCAAATTACTCACAGAAGGTGAACTATTTCTTTTAACACTTACCTTGCTTCAATGGTGACATGTAGCTCTTGCAGCACAGAAGGGGTGCGGTTATTTTTTCTCATCTTAGTTTCCTATTTTGGCGCGATTTTGACAATGGGAGATAACACGGAACTTTGGCCGCCAGGTGTCACTGTAGGCGTTCCTGCTGATTCAATTTGCGCCGGTGCCGTACGGAGCCGTACCATGCGGTGAAAGTGGGTGAAATATTGAGGAAGTAGTGAGTCACATGTGACATAAGACCTAAATTTGGAAGAAAATGGCTCAGTGTTGTGTCCATGGCTGCTCGGAGACTGGTGGGGTTGTATTTCCTCGCGACAAGAGGCCGAGGAAGATATGGCTCAGGCTGCAATGGATTTCATCCCACCAAACACTTGGTTGTGTGCCGGAAGTATTTCACCGACGATGATTTTTTGGAATATACTGCATACGGTAAGTTTTTATGGTCATGCGCAGCTTTGTATCTAAGATATACCCTTTCATTCGCCACCCGGGGAACTGGGAAGTCACCTACCGGCTACCACCATTAGTATCAAACGAAAAATGGGTCTGCTTTTTATGGAATGTTCATGTCCTAAATACTACAGAGGTCAACAATCATTTATTAGAATTATACTACTACCTTTATTTGTACAAGCTATTGCATGCTTCATAGACATCTCACATCAACATCATAGGTGAGGTGCGTATACTTCATGATCCATCAAAGTTTAAGGCAAGAAAACACACTTCACAGTGCTATAAACAATGACATGCATTGTCAGGCAAGGGCCAGACAACAGCAGAAGAGGCTGAAGAAGGGGGTTATTCCATCTGTTACTCAGGGCAAAGCACCAGCTTCAACTGCTTCAGCAATTCGTAGGCAGGCTAGGGCTAGGCGCAAGGAAAAGGAACATGGCCAGCTGTTGGACAGCTTGGTCAGTGAACGACTACAGAGCTTAGATGCTGTCCTTTACGTGCAGATAAGATGAATAGGTTTGTGCCTTGTGGCACTATTTATCTATAACTGTTTATCGTTATTGACATTTGAGCAATGGGCAGACACTGTCAGATCCAGACAGGATAGGAGATTCTCTGTTTTGTGATCTGGATGGCAGATGTAAGGGGATCACTTCTCAAAGTTTGTTTTTTGAAAGGTTTTTTTATCCCACAACTCACAGACAAGTCACAAAAGTATACTTAACTGGGCAAATTGTATGTTCAAACTTCAATCTAAAGTGTTTTCATCTTTTGGCAGATGTTAATTGCTCAGAACCAACCAGTGGTAATAAAAGACGTGCATAAAGTTTCTGATAATGGTCTATATCATGCCCTGTCAGGCTGTATACAGTATGTATGAAGCAGTTAATACAAATTTTATTGTTTTCACAGGTACAAGAATGGGCTCAACAGGCAGATGAAATGGAGAAGAGTGCTCCACCTCCACCTGACGTTGCTGCTTATGAGGAGTGCAACACTGAAGGGGGGTGTGTTGCACCACTGCGGGGCTATTTGGTGGTGCTGTCAATATCAGCACTAAGGTTCAATGTCCAAGATCTGTTAGCCTGTCGTGATGTACGTGTCATAACACCAGCGTTCCTTAAAGGGAAGTCCCAGCTCCCTCCCGCTGAATGCACTCAGTCGCTCCCTATCATGAGGGATCATATCCATGTCGGGCGTATGATTGGTCTGATCAAGACTTACTCGTTTCTTAGGGTGCAAATCGATGCCGGTTTAGGTTACGTACCTGTTCTTTCAGACATATTCCGTTCTGTGTGTCTCGTCTGTAGCCTGCAGAAATCGCTCATGCAGGTGGCGGGGATGTGTGCGCTCTGGGACGTTAGCATTAGCAGACTGAGCTTTACCGTCTCATGTTTATTGTACATGCCTACATTTGTGAATGGTGCATTGGAGAGCTACATGTGTATGCTCGTGCACAGTGCATTGCTTGAAAGCTGTATGTTATTTGGTAATCGGTGGTATTGAATGCTTTTGAGTTTTGGAGCTTGCCTTGTCGAAGTGGTTTAGCTAGAACTCTGCTATGTTTCGATGTCAGTTCAATACACCGCTGTTGACCATCATACACTGCTTCAAAAGCCATGTGCTGTATTCGCCATCGCGCAGTGACGCTCATAAGTCATGAGTTCATTGACATGAATAGAAACGAACGAGTTCTGTGTGCAGCTGGTTACAGGATACGGGCATGGTTAAAGGAACTCCTACAGGGTGTAACGAAATTATCCGCACACCTATTTTTCGCCATTTCTGTTCGCATAGGTTCCTTTCTGACGTAAGAAGCGAGAATATTGGATGAATGCGTGCCTCTGGTATCGGCTCTCGCCTCGGCAGTGACCTGACCTTGCGATGTGACTCTTGCTCTGAGTAAGAGTCGAGTTACGGAAGGGTTCATTTGGTAGTTTTCTATCAAATGATTGAAAGCTTTGGGTTCATTTGATGGCATGGCGGCATGAGCCTGAAGCTGGTCTGCCAGCAGCTGGACATCAGCAGCAGCCAGTTGCACATCAGCCTGAGGCGCGATAACTGCCGGGAATTGGGTGACGGACGCAGCCCGGGCCGTGTTCCACGGAGCGCTGCCTTGATTTCATACTTGTCACACACTACCCCTATATCTCCAACAGTATGGTAGTGTGCAGCAAGTATGAAATCAAAAGCGCCAGCAGCGTAGGCAGCGCTCCGTGATACCCGGCCCCGGCCGTGACAGCAAATGGATCGGCAGTAACGCCCTTGCTGCCACCTGGTGGCCATTATTGAAAGCTTTGCTTTGTGCTCTCCCATTTCTGACGCATTCCACTTATTTACTTTAGCGGCCATAGGGCAATGGTTTATTAAGGAGATGTGATGAATTGCAGCAGCAATACTTGAAATATAAGGAAGAAGTGAAGCAATTATGATACCTATTATTTTTTACCTATTATTACCTATTATTTTTTTGCAGCATGTGAAAACAAGGAAATAGAATGAAAGAAGGGCTGCTACTTTTCATGCTCCCGAAACCAGCCATCTCATCATCATAGCATGGTAATGATAGTTAAAGTTAATGTTAAAAAAGAATAGGAGCTGCTGCAAAGGTCTTTGTGATGCCTCAAATCTGTTAAGTCAAGTCAGGCATGCTCTTACAGACTGAACGTTCAAGTTACGAGACCCCATCATACTCCAGTGGCTGCATGGTGTTTGAGCTTGTCAAATACTTAAATGTTTTGCTCAGAAATTGTTTGCTTTATTGGTTTCTTGAGTTTCACCAGATAAAGATACAAGGTTGGCTGATTTGGTGTTAGTTATCCATATTAAAGTGCACTGTTTGTGACAAGATTATGAAAATTGTAACCTCAATAATGTAATTTCATGCTGTCAAAGCTATGATATGTTGCCTTGAGTTTGAAATCAGGCAAACATGGATTGAAGCTGTTTTCTTTAAAAAAAAAACTTCTTAGTAACCTTCACCCCATAATTTGTATTTATTCAATCTCAGAATGGGAGCAAGGCTGAATCACAATTATCTTTTGGGAAATGCTCTACAAAACTGCATTGCTTTTATTTCTGTGGCATAATTTTGTACCTAATTCAAAGACTTTCTCTGGTGTAGTTTGTAAGATTGTTTGAACTTCTACTTTCTGACCTGTTTGGTGCCAATAAATCCTGCAACCTATTTGGCTTATTTACCCATCTCTCTTGCCATTCCTACATACTTCATGTCAGTCTATTGCATAAATATTGTGTAGTTAACATACTTCATGATATACAAATGAATGGTACCTATAGAAGCTCGATGTGGGTAAATGAGAACCAATGAACCTATGTTTTTTACAATGGCATAAAGTCCTCTTGTCACGGCCATGGATATCACAGAAAATTTTGCTGAACTGCGCAAGAGAATCCTGTGCAAGGATATGTTTTGCATGATTTAGCTTAACAGCATAAATTTTATTTTCCCAGTTGCATTGGAGCTCTGCTGGAGTTTGCTGGTGACAGGATGCTGAAGGGCTGAAGCTGGTAGCTCTGGCAGGAGTACAAGTGTCCACTAGCTCAAGATCCGACGCCGCCGCGTCGCCGCCGTGCGGCACTCCGCGGAGACGGGGACGGCGGTCATGGTTGAAGACACCGCATTTCCCGGCTGGACTGTCCGGTCGGAGACTGGTAATCCCTCCGGTGAGCCGCACACCGTGGAGCTACTGCACCGCGCGTGTCCACCCGCAGCGCAGTGCCAGCAACGGTGCCGTGAGTGCGACATCTGCGTGCATATGACGCAGTGCGACTGTCACGACTCGCGGCTCAGTGTTCTTTCAGTGTGACAGTGCGGCTCGCGCTCGTTTTAGCGTGGTGCTCTGTTGTATATAACCACCTTGATGGAGACCTATGTGCTGCCGCTTGAGTTTCAATGTACAGTTTTATGCATCAAACTGGCGTAAGTAAATGGCTGTCAGAGGTCAATTTGAAGCGCAATTAGTACCCATAACCCAGCTGGGTTGAGCGAGTCATGTGACTAGTCCCGATGAACGTACTGTTTCGATGTAGTCAGTCGTAGATTTTTGTAAACCATTCGTTTCGGAGCTCTGTGTTGTGTTGTTCGGGACCGCAGTTGTTTGAGCAGTTTGCTTTATGCGTCGTACGCTGACAGAACGCTGGTCGCACACAAGCTGCGGTACCTATGCAGTTGTAATGTGTCTCGAGACACTAACTGGTCGCACTTGGTTGTGAAAATGACACTAGCTGGTCGCACTTCGTTTCAAACTGCGCTTGGAAATCGTGCAATTTTATTTGCATTTTGCAATGCAATTTTATTGCCGTTACCGTATTGGTAGATAGTGTCAGAAGTGGGCCATTTGATGCGTTGTCACTTGTCAGACGTTGTTGCCTTAGTACTGACGAATTGATGGGCCGCGTTTTGTGTTCCCGTGAAGAAACGGATCTCAATATAAGGTGATTCAGAGGTAGGAACCTGAATGCATTCGTTCAGACTTTTCATTTTATAGGGATGCACTGCTTCATGAGCAAGAACGAGCATGGCTCTGGTTGAGCTAAGCGCAATCGATATTTGTTATCGTGGTTGTAGACTGTGGCCGCATTTACATCACTATTCAACTCCACGCACCAGCATTATTTAAACTGCTTGAACCTATACTTCATTTCGCTAAATTTCGGAGTCGTCAACCTACGGTCCGTGACTCCGTGGCCGTTACGTTTGGCCAATAACTAGATTTTATACATATTAACTGGTTCATATAATCACAGCATGATGCCCCGGACAATTTTTATTTGATTTACTGATAATTGTGTCCCAGTACCGCACAAAATGAGACTGAAACTGGACAACTCGCTTTTCGAGGTTCAAGTTCATTATCTTCAGATGTTATGGAAGCATTTGATGATCGAATAAAATGGTCAGCGTTAGCAGTGCTAATCGGGTATTATGAGCTTTCAGTTATTTCAACATTTGTTTAGGCTATTATTCTTGTGGTGTCTCCTGTCAATTTCACGCGGAACATATAGTATTATCTTATACAATCACGATAACTACATATTTTCTGCCGGTTACTGTTATTATCATTAGATTCGTAATATTTCGCTACGAGCGTGGCTCGATTCACATTGTTATTATATTGGCATTCAAGATTTAAGATTAAAAATCTTTTAATGCATTCCAGTTCCTTCAAAATGCTTACATGCTAAAAAAAGTTATAAAAATTGCAGCAGTTTTGTGAATCAAAAATAGCTGTAAAATAGGCCTGTATAACTTCAACAACAGTGCGCCGAGAAACGTCTAAAAACGCGTAAACAAAAACTAAGATGTAAAAAAATAACTGCACCCCACAGAAGGCACAGCATTTGGCTGCAACTTCAAATATTGACTTGTTGCTATCAATTATTCAGTTTTGAAATGCATACAGGTACAGTGAATCTTGGGTTCTCCTGTAAGAATGCCGACCGCAGAAGCAGAAGTTCATCCAAAGCTTGCGCCTGAAAAAGGGCCAGGTTTAATATATGAGTGAAATGAAGACTTTTGAATCATTTTATCATTATACCATAATCACATTTTTACCTAATTTGTAAGAAAAAGGCTTAGGTTAGCAGAAATAGGTAAGGTTTTGACTAGACCCCCTGGGTCACAAGTACAGGAGATGACCCCCGTGATTGGTGGGACCACCAGGCACCAGCACTGGCACAGTCCGTTCTGACCACCGCACACCTGGTCAGAGCACACTAAATTGCATGTTAAAGCTCCATTAATGCTTTTTTCAATTTTGGCCATCCATTTTGTTGGGTCCATCATGTCCATCACCAAGCCACATTTAAAATGCACTACACTACATCCCCCACCACCTGACCACACCAGGCCAAATCTGCACCGCGCTACACAAAATCCTCACTGCACCAAGCTAAATCCACGCCACACCAAAGCCTCACCAGCCGGACAAGCCAGCACAGACGAGATCTTGTCAAAATTGCCATGTTTTGCAGAGTGCAATTGCATACTGGCCTACCTGAACCTGACCTTACCCAACATATAAGCCTGACTGTCCTTAGCACTGGGAGCTCATTGAGACCAGGCCCCACAGGCCTAGTGGCCTCCTGAAACCTGATTTCCATATGGGGTGAGCTATTTAAGAATGGTGATCGGATATCAAACCCGAGACAAGACAGCAAGAGTAGTGGGCGGTTCATGCAACCATAATCATGTTTCCTTACCACAAGTATCAAAGCAAAAAACAAAAATAGCTACCTATCGAATTCAAATTTCACTGGAACCTCACCTGCATGGACATTAAGTGAAAGGTACAGCTTGATACATCTGCACGAAAGATACATCTTGATCCACTCATCTCAATCTTGTTTTTCTGCATCCAGGGCATGCAACACTTCTGGTCAAGGCCGTATATAGGATATCGCTTCTGGTATTTTTGGGACAACTTACTCGACTGCTGAGCTCAAATGCAAATTGCAATCACGGTCATATAATACTGAATATTGAATCGCAATGTATATTCAGTCGATGTACCCCTCGTTCGATGTCTCTCAGACGACGAAGATTGTACGTCGTCCGGCCAATCCTGTTCTAGGTCAACGGCGGCTCGGCTGCAATTATGGAATGTGATTGGCCAAACGGCGTAGAATCTTTGTCGTCCGAAAGACATCGAACAAGAGTAATGTCGCTACTGCGCCATTGTTGCATCGAATTCGCCCCATAGAAGCACGTGTTAACTCTCTCCCATAGGGCCATGGGTAAACTCTCTCCATAGGGTCCTGGGTAAACTCTCCCCTTGTCTATTTTCTTTAAACGGGGATAGTTTGGACAACAAAATATTTTCGACCTCATAAAAAATAAAACTTAATTTTTGATGTACCTCATTGATGCAAAACATCAGAAAAACATTAGAAATTAAGTCAAAGAAACCGGTTGTTTATAAATGGACAGCTGACGGCATGCCTCCCGTGTCCCCTGGCTTGAAGCTTCGGCTCCGTGTTACCTTAGTATTCTATGACCGTGCCCCTTGGCCTAACCCAACAAAACAAAAACAAACAAACAAACCGTGCAGCACGGCACGCGCGACCTCCGCCGTTTCGATGTTTTCGGCGGAAACGTATGAGGTGCGGCAGTGTTACAGCTTGTTTACAGCAACCAAAACACTGCAAATTTTTATGAGACGATAAGGTTTATGAATTTAAGCCTGCTGAAGAGAAAAATATGCTTTACACGGCTTAACTTGCCTGTTGACCTTAAAACTTTAAAAACAAAGCTAATTACCTAAAATCTAATTATTTAAAGCATTCAGCCTACTGAAATGCATTCTGCCAATCTACAACTGTATATCTATATTTTGCTGTGCTTTAGTGTAGTTTCAAGTCTGATGCATAAGTAGCGTCGTTGATTCACTCAATATACCCTGGATTCGAATAACCAATAAAACAAACAAACAAACAAACTTACGGCGCGGGCAGGGGGGTACGCTCCGGCTGTTTAGCATTACGAAAAATGGTGACAGACGTTTGTGGAGGATTGTCGACGAACTCTTGTTCCGCGAGCAGTACTTACACGCTAGCGGAAAATTCACCAATCAGCGCTCGGCAGTACTCGACGCTGATTGGTCCGACGCTCGTGACGAAATTGCGGGGGACCGCAGTTATTCTCTATGGACCCGAATAGGCTTTTGGATTTCGGAGGAGTTTCTTTAAAATTATATGCTGTTTGGAGCTGTTTTCGAGTTGAAATATATTTCTTATGACTGTTAGCTATATAATGACACCATAAAATCATGATTTTAATAAATATTACCGATGTAATATCGGCCGAAAAGACATGCTGTCATGGCACGGACTGCCCTGCGGCTGATGTGGGGCCCCTAGTGCCAGCGTATGGTAATAATGGGTTGACGAAGGGTTATTGGAGAAACTTAGAGCCCCTTTAGCATTCAGTATAGGGTCATCAGAGGCCGGGAATGTCCATCAGGGGTCTGAGTAGGCCTGTCATAGGGGCATACATGACACATCATGGCCCATGGGTCAATGTAGATCCATTAGGGGCCGTTGAAGGGCCATCATTGTTCAGCGTGGGCTCGCAATTACCTCTGATGGGCATATGCCGTGCCCCGATGGACTAACGCTGGCCCCTGATGAACCATCACCAGCCCCTGATAGGTCTACAAAGCCCTCTGCTGGGTCCAAATTGGTCACTGATATGCCCAAATGGGCCACTGAGATACCCGTACAACATCGGGCACATCCCCTGACTGCACCTGCTGGACCAATGCCGTCCCCTCATGGGCCCACCACAGCTCTTGAATGACCTTTTCAAGTCCCCTGAAGTGCCTTTATTGGCCTAAATGGCCCCTGATTGACTGATGTGGTCCCTATTGGTCCTATATGGCCCCCATGAGCCCTCAACGTCGGCCTAGACAGCCTTACATTATATGCCACTGGGCCCTGTTGGGTCAGCACCGGCCCCCGATAGGCTTGCACACTGGACCCACCGGGCCTATACCGACCCATGAAGGGTCTATTACCGGGGTTACATGAGCGATCCGTTCCAAATACGCACTACGCTAATGCGCATCAGCTCCCCACAAACGGATCTACGGCACCGGTTACATGAGACTAATTCGTTTTATCTACGTCAAACGGATCTTCTTTGGCTCACCCGGGCTGACTCCTCGACGGCCGGTAATTCGCATCACAAACGGAATAGGATTAGCGTACAGTCATGGCGCAGTTGTGGCATTTACCGGGACGACTGAGCTAAATTTTAAATACTTATATCATTTGATAGGCTCAAAAACATTTTAAATTAACATGAAATCAAAAAATGAAAACAAAGTTTTCTTGTTTTAAGTCAGTGGGCACTGATTCGCCATGCAGCGACAGCAGGGTGGTCAGAAAAAATTATCTATCAAAATATTTCATTCATTTTATTTCACATGCAAAGACTAAACCAAAATACCAACATTTTTTTCCTATTTTCTACGAGGCAGCCAATAAAAAAAATTGTTAGGTATTTTGCATTTTGACGCTTCCAGTCAGCAAAGAATAGTTCTTGTGAAATACGGCCCGAATCGTGTGCCTCGGACGTTTCGGTTACATGAGCGATCCGTTCCAAATACGCACTACGCTAATTCGCATCAGCTCCCCAAGAACGCATTCAGTGCACCGACTACATGAGCAAATTCGTATCAGTGACGTCAAACGGATCTAGTTTGGCTCTCGGCCCGATGCGCATTACAAACGGAATAGCATACAAATGTGGCGCACTTCCGTAGCAATAGAGGTGACTATATTAAAAATTTATTATCTTATGTCTTTTTTGCATTTAATCTGCTCAAAACATTCTCAATTAACTTAACAAAAAAAAGTTGAACATAAAGTTGTCTTGCTTTGACTCATTGGGCAATTGCCTCTCTTGATTCGTCTGTAGTGCTGTCAGAAAAATGTTTCAACTGAAATTATGTGGATATTTACTATTTGGTTTTCACTATATTTATTGTTGAAAACTTGGCAAAATACCGACATATTTTTTTAATATTATTTCAAAAGAAGAAAATGAAAAAAATACCTATTATTTTGCATTTTAATGTTTCTTTTTGCGAAGAAATAGTTCCTGTAATACGTATCTTGGTCCTATTCGCTTCTAAGCCTCTTTCTCAGCGGATTTTGTTCGGACCGCCGATTCGTATTAGCAGGTGGATACATGAGTCGGTAGTACGCTCCTGATTCGCATTAGCGGTGAATCCGATCGTGATACGTATTTGCTTTGCTCATGTAACCGCGGATCGGATCGCCGATTCGTACTAGCAGGTGGCTACATGAGTCGGTAATGCGTTCCTAATTCGAATTAGCGGCTAAATACGTATTTACTGTGCTCATGTAACCCCGATATATGTCGAAACCTCACGGACCTCCGATGACCACACGCCGACATGTGTGGCCCCATCAGCAGTGGTCCGTCTATCCCATGTACTTACGGTCTTTTTGGCCGATGTGACACCGGTAGTATATAGAATGTCATGATTAAATGTCGTTATTACACAGTCAAAAGTCACAGAAAGAATATCCAAGCTCAAAAATGGCCTCAAACCCAACAAAAACTGGTATAAATCCCCTTCAAAAGCCGTAAGTCTATTAAACGCCATAGGGGAATAGCTACAGTCCCCCGCAATTTCGTCACGAGCATCGGGCCAATCAGCGTCGAGTATTGCCGAACGCCGATTGGTCGATTTCCGCTAGCCTGTAAATGCTGCTTGCGGATATAGTTTTGAACAAGTGAGGGTCGCGGCTACTAATTATCGCTTGTCACCACTTTTTCGTCGGGAACGTTCTACCTGGTTTATATAGCCTTGGGCGCGGGTGTCGGTGTGTTAGTTGCTGTGGATTTTGCTTTTTATCGTTTTTATCACGGTTTTTATAACACATTTATCTAAGCATTTCCACTATTTTCCCATGTTATTGTTAGTTTAATTTGGAGTGGTGAAGTTGATTCCGACTATAGAGATTTTGAAAGGTAGAGATCCATTGTCAAACTGAGAAAAGTACAGTCCAAGTCTTAGACTCAGCAGAAGTATAATAACTCAAAGGCTATGCTATCAATCAGTCAGAACTTCTATAGAGCCTTGGTCAGAACTCACTGCAGATAAATGCGCCATGCTCCACTCCTTCGATTAGGTCTATCACTAAACAAGGTAGGTATGCGCCTTGTGTGGCAACAAAATGTGAAAGTTTGTTTTTGGGGCAAATATCAATTTAAACTTTTGGGTTTTATTGCAAAAATGGATGGAATATGAGTACGATGATTATGGCTATGCCAATCTAAGGTGCGGAGTCTCGCGCGTCTTGCTGTTACGATTTCTGAATGACCGATTGCATAGTATTCACCTTATTCTCAGTTTTGTCGAAAAAAGAATACCTACCACACAGTTTGCAGAGGGCTTTAGGTACCTACCTAATGTGCAGTTATGACCGCAGTTTCAGTCATGGATATGTTCTGCTTGGCTTTTTCCTAACCTTTCTATGTTTTCATTTTTGAATGTCCTGAATCTGAACGTAGGTAATCCAAGTGCAGCAAGCCAGTTGGGGAAGCTCAAGGTTAACCCGCGCCCTGCTGGGGGGGGTGTTTGAACACCCCCCCCTGTGGTTTTTCGCGAATATCTCAAAAACGGCGGCGCGGAGCGCCGCCGTTTTTGGTACACCTTATCATACATCAATTCTACACATGTTGTGAAAATTTTAGACCAAGGTCATTCAAGGTCAGGTCACCAGGTCACTTGAAGTGACCTCACGGCTCACCTCATAAAAACTTTCAATGTCTGTCATAGCTACACCAAGTGACCGATCGCTTTGAAACTTTCAGCGATTGCTAAGAGCAATAGCATGTACAAAATGTATATCTCAGAATTTTGATATCGATGACCTAGGGTCAGGTCAATTTTGCGACCTCCCCATTATAAGTCAATGGGAGAAAATTGAAATGCGCCTCTTTTGGATGAAAGACATTATAAACACTCACAAACACCGAATTACAAGTGGTTTAGACACACTGAACTTGAAAATGGTGTTCGTGACCCTTGTTTATGCCCTGAGGTCATCCTAGGTCACGAATGGTATCTAACAGTTTTTCGCAAATAACTTTTGATAGAGGCATGCTAGAGCGATGAAAACGCCTTAGATGTCTTCAGCTCGACGATACGGATCGACTGATATGCAACATGACCCTTTCCGGTCACGTCATGACCTTGACCTGAGGTCAAATTTTCAAGTTGACCTTTCAAGGTCAAGTTATAGTTCATTCGATGCGTCTTGACGAGAGGAACACGATGCCGGTAAAAGTAAGCTCATACAAGGCTTGGGTCAAAAGTTATTGCAGAAAAACTGTTTTCGAAAAAATCGGCTATTTTTGCAGTTTTTGCCCCCTGCAGGCAAAACCGTTGACGTTAGGTCAAATCTGAGAGAATTACTCAGAAAGGGCGTTAATAGGGCTATCGAATGCGCTTTTCCGCGGCGCTGTAGCTCTATTGGTTCCCGAGTTATGCGTTGGCTTCTTGGAAATTTTCGACATTCGACCTGGAAATCGGCGAAATTTTGCCTTCAATGACCTCTGGTGACCTGACCTTTGACCTGACCAAAAAATTGACCGAAGTGATTTCGTCATTATTTTTGACGCTCTTTCGAACGCCGCCTTCCGCGTATCGCTACGTGGCCCAGGAGCCGAGTTACAAGGGGGGGGGGGTGTTCAAACACCCCCCCCCCCAGCAGGGCGTGGAAATCCAGGACCCCCAGCAGGGCGCGGGTTAACACGCGCACCGACGGGGGGGGGGGCGGATATCGCCCCCCCCCCCTGAGGTTTTTCACAAATAGCGGGAAAACCGCGGCGCTTTGGTACGACTATTCCCTCATCAATTTTACACATGGTGTGCAAGTTTGACCTTCCTACCTTTTAAGGTCAGGTCACCAGGTCACTTTGAATGACCCAACCTAAGTCACTTTTTTGCAACTTTGTCACCGTGCCAGAGCTACAGTAGATGTCGGAGGCCTTTGAAAGTCGCAGGATGTTGTTAGGTCATTAGTAGCTACAATTTGCATATCTCGGAAATTTGATATCGGTGACCTAAGGTCAGGTCAATTTCGCGACCTCCCCATTATAAGTCAATGGGGGAAAAATCAACTCCCTGTTTTTACCACTAAAACGGGTCGGAATGGCACCATATACCATACATGACTTCATATATGATCAACCTTCACTACCTTGAGGCTTGAGGTCTGTTTTGCTGTTGGGCAGCTGTAAGGTCATGTGACGTCATCAAAGGTTTTTGGCCAATAACTCCGTACAGGAACAAGATACAGCCGCGTGGATGGTCTCATCCCAGTAAACATGCCGACGTCGGCCGACGTCGGGGTGACGTCGGCAACTCGGCATCGGCATGCCGACGTCGGCCCGACGTCGGTCCAACCTCGGCACGACGTCGGCTGGATGTCGGATATGCCCGCATGTTCCGACGTCCAGCCGAGGTCCAGCCGACGTCGGGCCGACGTCGGACCGAGATCAATTGCTGAGGTCCAGCCGACGTCGGGGCGACGTCGGACCGACATCGGCCGCTGTTTTGACCGTTAAAATAATATAAAATACATGTTTCATGTTTCATAAAGAGCTTCTGTATTCAAAATATCCTCAGGAAACTCAAATCTTCCTCCACGCCGCAACCCCCTGATCCGGACTGGACGGGAAACTTTATCCCATTCCCATTTGGGATTGCCCGTAAGCCGAGCTCACCCGTAGCCGGGTGCGGTGAGTGCTTGGGGGCTGCTCGACCTATCCTTTGGTCAGGCTCAGCCCCGGCAACTCACCAGGGCCGGGCCCAGTTCATATAGAAAGGCCAGTCGGCAAGTGTCACTTTGCCAAAGTGCCACTTATCAAAGGGACACTGTAAGCCGGAACTGTATTTCCACTGCCGCGGTCGGCACCTGCACACCGAACGACGCGCAAACCCGATTCTCCCCTCCGCCTGACCCCCACTGCCCGGCGGCCGCTGCAGATGGCCTTCGCCGCTGCCGGCCGCCGGCACATCCGAACTTTGACCCGCCTGCGCGCGCGCCAACATGAGCGAGCCGGCGAAACAGATCAGCGCTGCCAGTACACAGTAGGTACAACACAGTACAGACACTTCGGGAAACGTTGGTGCAGGACGCAGGTGTGTAAGAGTGGCTATATGAATCCATTGTGGGGTCGCCCTTTCCAATAAGTGTCACGTAACAGCAATGGGACCAGCCACCAGGGACTCTATATGAACTGGACCCAGGGTGCTCGCCAAGAAGACCAATGTCTCCATCCTATGATCCTTCCGGGTCTGAAATGGTCTTATCAGACCGAAAGGGCATAACCCAACAAAACAAACCAAGGTATTTAGATGGCTGCGTGGTGTAGTGGTTAGCGCACTAACCTCGCATTCGAATGACACGGGGTTCGAATCCCATCTCCGGCTGATGCTTTTGGCGTGTTGTCCCAGTAAACATGCCGACGTCGGCGACTGGGGGACTCGAATCCCGCACCCGGTTGATATTTTTGGCGCGTTGTCCCAATAAACATGCCGACGTCGGCCCCGTCGGTCCAACGACAAACGATCTCGTCAACCTCGGCAAACAATCTCGGCCCGACGTCGGTTCGACGTCGGCTGGACTTCGGCTGGACGTCGGAACATGCGGGCCGAGGTTGAACCGACGTTGGGCCGACGTCGGGCCGAGCCTCGGCCCGACGTCGGGCCGACGTCGGCATGTTTACTGGGATTGTGTTCAGCTCGTCAAGACGCATCGAATGATATACATGATGACCTCGAGGTCACGTGACCTGAGGTCAACCTTTGACCTTGACCTTTCGAGGTCAAGATATATATTTTTCGATGCGGATTGACGAGAGGATGACGATGATGCCCTTAGTTTGTTCCTATCATGACTAACTCGAAAGTTATTTGATAAAAAAAAACTCTCCATATCTAGCGCCGCCATTTTGACTTTTTCGACCCCTGTGACGTCATCTTTGACCTGACCTGAAAATGACCTTTGTAAAAATTGTAGACCTTGTCCGTGCGTATCCGATGCCGTTTACCGCTTGTCGCTATCTTGCTTCGTTCTCGAGATCTCAGGGGGGGGGGGGCGGTCATCCGCCCCCCCCCCCGTCGGTACGAAGTTGGCGCAGACCCCCGTCGGTGCGAGTGTTTAAGAGTGCAGAGATCGACAGGAAGGCGCCAAAAGGTAGGATGGCGGCGATTAACAGGAGGTCGCCAATGGGTAGAAGGGCGACGACCTACAGGAGGGCGCCTTTGGGTAAGAGTTAACCCGCACCCCACTGGGGGGGGGGGGGGGCTATTTATAGCCCCCCTCCTAACTCCGAAACTACTGGGCCGATCGTCAAAATTCAAACGGCGTCTGATAGCCCCGGCAAAACTGTCGAGCGAAACCTAATTTCATTGACCTCGAGGTCACCGATGACGTCACAGGTCAGGTCAAAGTAAAAATTATTAGCATTTTGGCTTCTTCACGTTTTGGGCTCTGGCCGCCGTCTTAAAAGTCAGATCAGGCTCATTTTTGGTTCACACACTCGTGAACAGATGCTCTAGATACCCTGAGTGTACCAAACTTGTACTTTGATTTTCAGGTCAAGGTCAGGTCATCACAGGTCACGAAAATATTATGTCATGCGTCGGTCACGTGACACATGTTTTATGGTCCATTTAGGCCAAAGATTTCGAATTTGATGTCGTCTGTGTCATTCGAGGTCATTTTGAGTCGAATTTAGCTCAGTAGGGCGTGTTATACGCAGACCCCAGTGGGGCGCGGGTTAAAGGGGGCGCCGATTTATAGGAGTGCGCCAATAGGTAGAAGCATGCGAATCAAACATGAGGACGTCAGTGCAGTGGGAAGGAGGGTAGCGATCAACAGTCTTAGATTGGCGACTACCGTTACGATCAGAGTGCTACAGTTTACAAAAACAGCTGTAGGGCGCCCGAGGGCGCTCTCCAACCACATTTTCCATGTTAACACAGAGGGATTGGAGGGCGCCTTCGGCGCCCAAGGGGGCGGGGGGTCATGGCCCAGTGGTCCCCTGCCCCCTGTATTCACCCCTGCTTGTAACCCTGTGCTATATGCTACAAAAATAAAATCTTAGACTAGCCATTCTGTAAGTTTCTGCATTTTTTGTTTCTGCAGAATTTTAGTTTGTGTAACAAAGCTTATCTCATAGACATAGTGGAAGTAAGCATGTTGCGAGTTTTACTGTCTGGGTCTGGCAGCTCAAGAAGAAATAATGTGAGAATTTTTGATCGAAATTAAAGGGAAGCATTCTGAATGAGCTTGTTTTTTTTTTTTGCTAAAAGTTCTTGTGTTAGTGATAGATATAAAGATATAATTGTGGTGAACCACTCATTTCAGATCTGTGGTTTGCATGATAATGTTCTTACAAGGAAGAAGTGCCAGAAACTTTGCTGGGGCTCTAAAAAATTGGCAACTTAGTGGACCTCTTGTGGCACGTCTGTTCTCAACGTCTTCGTACGTTAATGAATTCAAGCATGAAGAGGCCTCTTTTGTCCACGAGAACTCTAGCTCTTTCACCCAGCCACCATACCAGCTTACCAACACCTACCGTGGAGACCCAACGCTCGTCAAATACCTGCGCCGACTGCTTCCACCTGAGGTACGCCTGGCGATGGCCGGCTGAGCAGTTCATAAAGAGTTCAGACAGTTGTCGGTCGACCTGTGACTGTGAGGCAATGATCTCATCCGTTCATCACTACTATTCATCTATTCATCACTTGATACCTATCTGTGACTGAATGTTTTCACAGGAAACTACAGTTAGATGTTTTTGCATATGTCTCAGAAAGAAAGAAATATTGTATAAACAATTGCGCTAAAATGTTAAATGCGTTTAAAAAAGTTACTACTGTTAAGATGCTTTTTAACTATTTCAGGTATTCAACATTGTGAACCGTGACTTGGAGCGCTTTGGCGGTCGCTGCTCGACTGACATCTACAAACTTGGAGAAGACTGTGAACTCAACCCACCAAAACTCGATGTTTTTAATGCGTGGGGCGAGCGCATCGATAGGCTGGGTATGAATGTGCTTATCAACACTTACCTACACAATACATACACATACACAATTTAGATAACTGTAGATATGTGGATGCCTATTTCTCACCTGGAGAGGCCACCTGAGGTGATGTCGGTCACATGACCTCACCATCATAATTTATCAATAATATTGGAACAATCGAGGCTGTTGTTTTTGCACCGGAATTGATTTAGGACTACCTACCTCAAGCACATGGAATCGTGATGTCATTCACTCCTTAGTCCTTGCAAATTCTGATGTTGGATGCAAAGTCCGATGCCTGTCATATTGTGGTTTCTGAATGCTATTATGTGGTGCTAACTTAGAAGCTGTCGTTTTCTCATCAGTGACCTGTCATGCTTGGAAGAAGATGAAGGATATTTCTGCTGAAGAGCAGCTGATAAAGTTGGCCTACCGCCGACGGTACGCCGAGCACAGTCGCGTCTACCAGATGGCCAAGGTGTACCTGTTCAGTCCCTCGTCAGGTCTCTTCGCCTGCCCGCTAGCCATGACGGACGGGGCGGCCAAGACACTCGAGGTGGGTCCGACCACCATGTGTTTGCCCAACGAACAAAATGACATACCGATTGCAGTTTGTATGCCTCTGGTTTTGAGGAGAGGTTGTTCCAACGTTCTTTTGTAACGAGTTTTCTAAACACCATTTAAACCTGGTGATACGTTAAACAGGGTGTTTTTTTTTTTGCCTCATTTCTCCCATTTTTGACTCCAGTGTTTGCGTGGAATGTGCGTTTTTATGTAGGCACTTGAACGTTTACAATGTTTGAATCGTTTACTTTGTGATTTGTCAACAGCTCAATTACTTAATGCACAGGTACCAACCACTCACCTATCTTCCCTTGACAGGGCTTCCGCTCTCCTGAATTGGCCACGGCTTTTGAACGCCTGAGCTCGGCGAGCCCTGATAAGTTCTGGACGTCCGGTCAGTGGATGACAGAGAAACGAGGTACGTGTTATTTGAATCAAGCGAATACAATATTATTCAATGTCATAAACCCGGTTCACGGTTACGTTTTATGCAGCATCTGGGACCGGGGAAGCCGACCTGCGTCCTGCCCTTGCCTAGAGCGTCGGCTTAAAATTGCAAAGGTTACGGACCCTTTCATCCATATTCGAGGACTGTAGATGCACTCTGATCAGGCCAATTGCTATCTTACCAGCAAAGAGATGGTAATGAGGCTAATCACCGGTGATTACATACAGTTGTGTTGCTGTGAATCTAAGACAGGAGATTTTGATGTCTTTGATTTTTTGATTGCATAGCTCAGCCGCTTACCTGGCAGTCTTCTCCAAGCCTGAATACAGTATCTGTCAGCTGTTACTTGGTTCCGAACGTGCGAAGCTGAGTCTATGTGAGGTTTTCTTGAGCAGAATACCCTACATATATAATTTATTTACTGTCAGAGCCCGGAGGCATTCACGTTGTTGTCCTGTCATTAGCGCCCGCTCATTACCAGGTGGCTCGGACGTCGGGGGAGGAACTGAGACCGTGGCCGTCCCCGCCCCTGACGGCTCCTACCGCCTCTACGGCTACAAGTGGTTCTCGTCCGCCAGCGACTCGGACGTCAGTCTGAGTCTGGCACGCAGTCTCGACGAGCAGGGCCAGCCAGTACCGGTGAGATAGATTCTATATTATTGGATTTTAGGTCAGAGTTAAATGTCACGTAAGGCATGCAAATTTAGAGTCGTGATTTGTTTATTGGTTCGGTAAAGCCCTGCACTAAAAATACATGTGTTTTTCATCTTAATCATTATTGTTTTATACTCTTCCGCATGTCAAGCAACGATGTCTGAATTTTAATGATTCTGCTTGTTTGAGCTTTCGGCCTTTAGCTTCCTTAGAAGGCAGGCTGCAGCGCTCCCGCCATTAGGCTATCATTTGCCCCATTGCACAGTGGGGATTTTTTCCGATCTAGCGCCTCTTAATTCCAAAAATCTTTTTTGGATTTTTGTTTATTTTTTTTTTGTGTCAGTGGGGCAAAAAAATAATGTCTTAATGTCTTAATTAAATGTCTTAATTTTTCATATGTGGCATTGTTTTATCTGTATGTCCATAGCAAAACTAGGAAAAATGCGCCCAAAGTTCACACTCATGCGTGATTACTCAATTGGCTCAGCAAGGCCCGAAAGTACAGCTCAATTTCATTGTCCTGTCCTGTTGGTTTTAATCTTGCGAGGTCTTAAAGTTGCATATCTTCTGAAAGGCACCTTTATTAGGAATGGAATGGCAGACAGAAAGTAACAGAAAGTGGCAGACAGTTATGCCACAACCTTACTAAGGTCACAAAAATGCCATTTACAAAAAAAACCCTTACAGACACCATATTGATGGAATGGTATTCTAAATAAATGTAGGAAATCAACAATGTTCTCCACACTTATCCACTCCGAAATATATCCTATCGAATTCGCCACTTTCTCCTGCACAAGACTACGCCTAGTTTGGCTGCCGAAACTTGCCTGAACACAGAATATTCACATTAGAGTATCTTAACACCCCACTCGAGGAGCGCTAGGGCAAACAGCACGATATAGGTATGTTCCGGACATAGGGGAATAATTTTACTTCGTGATTTATATGATGCATATTTTCTGAGACATATTCATTAGGAATAGGATGACAAGCGTAAATTTATACATACCGTAACCTTATTAACCATCGCACTTGTGGGGAGGGGGAGGGGGAAGGGGTCGGATAAAACCCCATGGTTTTCCGCAAATTACTCGCGCAAAAAGCGGCCGATCGCGACGAAACTTTCGGTGCCCTCGAGATAATCAATTTTACATCTAACCTGAAAATTTTATGACTCTGACCCAACTGACCTTTGACCTGTGGCATATTTCTCGAGACCATGTTTGGCCGGAATCGCGATTCGGCGTATGCCAGCTCACATTATCCACGGTTTCCAGTCTATTTGTAGTTTTAAACGTTCAAATATGTGAAATGATGTTAGTGCCATGCATTATGGTGGGTGTCAAGGTCACGTGAAGGTCAAGTCAAGGTCATTGACCTTTTGATGACCTTGGTTCACTTTTTCGAGTTTTACTTGTTTCTTGGGTTGTTTTTGGTGCTGATTTCGAATTTAGCAGCCATTTGAATATTTACGAAGTAGTTCTGGTGCCTTCGTACCAGGTTACGAAGCTATCAGTAGTAGGTGACACCTACTATGGATGGCCGGCAGGACACCTACTGGTTGATTTAACCTAACCTGACCCGACCTGGCCTAAATGCATAAAGACATCGTCTGTGATCAAAACTAACATGAAATTCGTGATCAGCACCCTGAAATACCCCGTAGCATCCTAACTTTGCGAAGTTTCAAGAGGTCTCGATTTCCCAACTTTAGTTGGGTCATTAAACTGTCTTGGAAAGTCAGTTAATGACCTTGGACTTTGAAATTGGATATATTCGGCCTCATTTCGTCATAGGCAGCACGCTTGATTTTTCCGCGAAGCTCTAGCTTGCTCAGGGGCCAAACGGCTGAGCCGGGGGTCCAATTGAACTCCCTATACTATGTTGATTATGCAAATTTACAGGTAAAATTCTCACCAGGACACACCAGCCAACATCTGTGCACAATCTGGCTACAATGCTACCTATGGTTTGCCTTCTACGAATGAAGACGTGCTAGATCGGAAAAAATCCCCACTGTGCATTGGAATGATGTCTTATCGTGTTCCTGCTTTGAAAAATTAATACCAGTAAACCCTACCACTTAAGTGTTATCGTGCTCTGAAAATGCTATCGACGTTACTTCATGTCGCTGAACTTCATTACGTACATATCTAAATACCTACCTACCAAATGTTTGCTTCAGCATGCATGCTCGTTTATAGAAGTGCAATCATTAAAACCGATGGGCATGGTTAAATCATGGCGAAGAAGTCATGGGGCATGATGAAATACATCTGTTTAATAAAAGAGCACACGTACACTTGGTCAGTCGGTATGGTGCGAGTCAGTCTCTTGACACTCTAACTCTAAATGACTCTAGTAACAAAGCACTCAACCAATCACCACGCATTTCGCTTCCATACCACACATGAGGAAATTATATATGGCCGGTTTGTTCGAATCTTTAGTGTACCCAAAGAAGGGCAGTCCCAATTGTTTTGAGCGGCGAACCAGCTCGTGTAATACCATGATCTGCAGACCGCGACCGCGGAAAGCAGGCTCCGTGTAGCCGAAGCCCGTGGCACCGTACGCGTTCACCAGCGACCACGCGACCGGCTCGTCTAGTGGAGTATCTGGGTGCGCTTCGTCACCTTCCTTTAGAAACACTCCTACGGCCAGGCCGGCCCGCTGACCGGCCTCCATCATCGCCGACACGTCCCAGATCAGGTCACGGCTGTATCCCCAGCGGTTCTCCACCAGGGCGAGGTGGCGCTTCTCCAGCGAGCGGACCTCCAGACCGGGCCGGTGGGCCGGCGGCGGGACGGACAGATGGTCCGGTCGAACGAACAACCGAAACGTTTCGTTCATATCGACGATCCATCGGAGGCTGTAGCTCTCGGCGACCGAGCGGAGAACGTCAGTCAGGCCCTCCGCGATGAACTCGACCCTAACTGGCCGCCGCCAGAGCTCCGCCAGCTCGGGCGCCCGCAGCAGGCTGTCGAGCCGCTGCCGGCCGGCCGAGCTCTCCGGGCCGCAGACGTCCAGCACGGCGCGGCCGGGCGTCATCTCCATGGCCGTCACCGTCACCAGGTCGGCGCCCTCGGTGCCGGCAGCGAACAACCGGAACGGCGCCGGGTTGATGCGCGCGCGCAGCAGGCGGAGCACGGTGCGCGTCTGCAGACTGAGGGCGCCATAGCTGGCCAGCCGGGACACCAGCGAGGGAATGTGCTCGGCAGAGAGCCGCACCACGCCGCCACTCGCCATAGTGCCGACGGGCGAACTGAGAAGGCCAGGCGGCTTTGTATAAACAGAGCCTGCGGTCGGAGGCCTGACGAGGGGCGTGAGTGGTCGAACCGCTATTACCAGGGAAACAATAGAAGATACGTGCTCAACTTTTAACACCTGAACAGAATGTAAATCAGCATACAAACATGCTTCCCAAATGAGCGAATTCATGCATATATAGGTACCGAACGAGCTAGCCAACGCATCAAGAGAGACCGAGGCCGACACCATCTACAGGGTCCGGCAAATGTTTTGAAGTTGATTTTTACCTCTTACATCACATTACACCACATCACATCATATCACAACACAAGCCATCAAAAATGTTTAGTGTTGGGTGTTTTGTCCACTTGCTTGTAAATATTGGTGGGCGCGGTCGCACAGACTAGAAGCGAGATTTGACAGCACAGACATCAGTTTTCCTTTCCCTTATGTCGTTTTTTTTTGTCAATGGAGTAATTGTTACAATGACTTGTTGGAGACCCAGTGCCTAAGTATAGGACGTGTGGCGTGATGCACAGGATATTTTTATGCTAAAGGATCATTGCCGTTGGGCGACCCATTTTTACCAAATCAACGAAACTACATTTTTCTGTTTTGGCTGTCAAAAATTTTCAATCTCGTTTCAACTCTCAAAATTGGTAAAATTATGGTAGTTCCTCATGTAACTCACGCAATGAAATATTCCTTTGATGCTAATGTAAATGGAGATTTAATTTTCTGCTTTGTAGTGATTTTTTTCACGCGCTGACCTACGGCCTAATTTTGCCACGCAAAGGAAAAAACAATTACGTCAGGTCAGAGGTCACTAACTCAGGCCAGAGGTCACCCGAACGTAATCGGTGTTGACTTTGTACGGCAGAATTGTTTATATTTTACGACATTGAAGTAATATAAGCGTTTATTATTATTATGTATTTACTTGTTACCGAATTATGACTACCTATTATATATTATTATTCTTTCGGGCAACCCGCATCAGAAGCGCTTTTTAAAATTGTATGGAACGGGCTGATACACAGTTGGTTCTCTTTGCCAGGGTTCGAGAGGCCTGAGCATGTATTTCCTAGAGACGCGACGTCCCGACGGCAAGCTAAACAATATGCAGGTAGTTCGTCTAAAGAACAAACTCGGTAAGCACCACTGGTGTTAGCTGCGTTTAGCCGGGTCCGAGGCCGCCGGGTCCTTATTTGGCGACTTCAGTTCAGGCTGAGTTTTACCATTCTTGTCAGCTGATGAAACCAAATCGCGTAATTACTCTTTTCCCCTTCCCCCCAGTAAGGAATGCTCAAACACGTGCGACAGGGATGTGTTTGCCTCGCCACTTCAGTTAGCATAATGTAAATTTTTCTTCAGTGCTGCGGATTATGTCATGTAATCCATGAAAGCTCGAATTCCATTTAGTTTCGACCGTTGCTCTGTGTATCGCGTGCGTGAGTGACCTAAACGGAAGTATGCGTGCCGCATCTGGCTCTCGGGCTATAAAAATGTCGCAAGAATGGCGCCAGTGTGCTGAAAGATGTTGGCGAGATTTACATTCATATTCGCACGCTAAAGTAGTGGCTTTACTACAGCTTGATGGCTGGAAGGGAAATGGAGCGACAACTAGCGATGAGCGGCAATTACGAACAAAGAATGACAAATATTTCTCTTAAACGTCCCACATAGGCGTAATTTTTATAACTGTAAAAACATCGTGTGATGCATCCTCCCCGGCCGCGACGGAGCTCATGTCTGAGAGAAGTTTGCAAGTGCATACCCTTTATTTCAGTTCACACCGATGGTCTTTTGTTTCTTTCATCGTTTGATTTGATGATTCATTTATATACCTACTTATCTTCATTACCATGCCTTCATTTGTTTCAATAGATTACGTACGTACTGGTCCCTCACTGTAACCTCTACGGGGCTGTTATCAGCTCACGCCTCACGGTCTAACAGTCTCGCTGATCTCGCTGGCCAGGCACCCGTCAGCTACCGACGGCCGAACTGCAGCTGAACGGCACCGTGGCACACCGGGTGGGCGACCAGGGCCGCGGCGTGGCCAGCATCTCGGCCATGCTCACACTGACCAGGGTACACAACGCCGTCAACAGCGTGGCCAGCATGCGACGGTGAGTCGGAAAGCAGCTGGGACGGAATGAAGTGGGCCCTCGGCTTGTGTTTTTATGGTTTAGGGTATCAATGCGAGCGGTCAAACAACAGGAGCTTATTATTTGCATTTAGTCAAGCCTGGTGCTGCCCCGTACCTCGCCTTTCTGTGACGGTAATGTAATGTAATGCATGATAAAATAATGTACCTAAATCAGGGTTCGGCAAATGGTGGGGCATGCCCCCTTTGGGGGTAATGGAGCCCTTTCGGTGGGGGTAATGAGGGTGTTGTATCGTGAGCCTGGCTACGCGTAGTTCAGTTAGCGACCGCCAGGTGGAAACCGGTCGCCGGTTGTGCGGCAGTCGGCCGCCGGCCCGCGCAGGGCGTGGATGTGTTCTGGTTGGCTGTGCGCCAAGTGGGCGCGCAATCGCAGGCTGGGAATAAAGAACTCACATTATATCAAATTGGCGACAAGGATGAGATCAAGGTGAAGCCTTGGAGCTGTGATTGCGAGTGATGGCGAAACGGACCGGTGCGCGGTGGTCAGCGAGGGCGGACTGGCCACGGACGGTGAGGGCGCAAACGTGCTTAGTACGAATGCTTAGTGCTTAGTATTGCTTAGTATTTTTATTTTCGCGCTGCTGCTGGTAGTCTGCCTGTCGCGCGGCGGCCGTGGTCGTGGCAGGATTTCCATGTGATCGCCATTTGTGGCGGCCATGATGCCTCGGCAGTGTGGTGTGCGTGGCGCATGCGTCGGCGTGCTGCACGCTGATTGGTCGGCCGGGGGTGACGCGCAGCTGTGGCAGCGCGTGTGATTGGCCGATTGGTGCGGCGGGGAGGGCCTCAATGCGGTTTGAGGTGCCTGGTCCCCAAGCGGATAATTTCGGGAAGCTGGCGCGCGGCCGGGCGGTTCGGGAAGAGTGCGCATGCGCGCGCGGTGACGTGCGTGTGACGTCACTACCACGTGACGCCCCCGTCGAGTAAAGCGCGGGAAACCGCAGCCGGCAGCGCCAAGACGGGCGCAGGGCGGCGCGGTGAGCGGTGACGGTCGGCGTGAGCGGTGGCCGACCGGCGTGAGCGGTGGGCCCGACCGGCTTGTGCGGTGACCAGCCGGTGTGAGCGGTGACGCCCGGAGCGAGCCGACGGTGGAGCGGCGGCGGGCCGACCGGTGGAGCGGCGGCGGGCCGACCGGTGGAGCGGCGGCGGGCCGACCGGTGGAGCGGCGGCGGGCCGACCGGTGGAGCGGCGGCGGGCCGACCGGTGGAGCGGCGGCGGGCCGACCGGTGGAGCGGCGGCGGGCCGACCGGTGGAGCGGCGGCGGGCCGACCGGTGGAGCGGCGGCGGGCCGGCCGGAGGAGCGGCGGCGGGCCGACCGGTGGAGCGGCGGCGGGCCGACCGGTGGAGCGGCGGCGGGCCGACCGGTGGAGCGGCGGCGGGCCGGCCGGTGGAGCGGCGGCGGGCCGGCCGGTGGAGCGGCGGCGGGCCGGCCGGTGGAGCGGCGGCGGGCCGGCCGGAGGAACGACGCGCTGGTGAGAGCACGGCAGCGTGATGGATCCAACGGGCATGCAGTTGGTGTCTGCGGGGCCGTACCGGGCAGGCACGGACTTCGAGAAATGGCTGCGAGCGTTGGAGCGCTACATGGTCGCCATGGACATCCAAGGGCCTACCAGACGGTGCGCCGTGCTGCTACACCTGGTGGGGCCTGACATAGCCGATGTCAGCGACTCCCTGCCGGAAGAGGAGGCAGAAGGACCGGAGGAAGACGAGTTCACCCGGCTAAAAAGGAAGTTGGTACGGTACCTGGTGCCAAGGAATAACGTCGTGGCTGAACGAGGGAAATTCCAAGGAATGACAATGGAGCCGGAGGAAAGCCTGGAGGAGTTCCTGGCCAGGCTACGGACCCAAATCCTGCGCTGCGGCTACGAGCCGGCGCAGGTGAACCGGGAGCTGCGAGACCGCTGCGTCCTGGGCAGCCGAGGCGAGCTGCAGCGGAAGCTGGTGAGGGAAGCGGCACTGAAGGGCGACGACCTCACCCTGGAGGATGTCCGGCGGACGGCACGCGCCCACCGGGACGTCATGGACCTGACGACTCGGTTGTCAGGGGCGCCGGTGCCGGCTGTGACGGACGGGGAGGCAGTCCAGGTGGTGAGACGCCAGCGGCGGGCGGAGACGGCCAGGCCGGCCGAGCGCCCGGGACCGGGCTCGTGCTTCGGCTGCGGAGGCCGGGGACACTGGCGGCGGGACTGTCCGACGGCCAGGGCGGACTCGGCGCCGGAGAGGGCGCACCCTCCGGCGGCAGGAGCGGTGCAGCAGCGCGGAGTGTCTCGCCCGCCCGGCCCAGCAGACGGCGGTCGGCGAGACAGCAGACGCGGCGGACCGCTCGAGAAGAGGAGGTGCTTCAAATGTGGCAGAACTGGACACCTGAAGCGGGACTGTCCAGGAATCGGACAGGTGGCGTCCGTGGAGGAGGATGTCGTGATGACGGTGGCGCAGCTGACGAGCCAGGACCGGCTGCCACTGGTAACTCTGTCTGTCAACGGCCGGGAGACTGAGATGCTGGTTGACACCGGGTCACCAGTGTCGATCGTGGCGGACGGCAGCATCCCGGGACTGAAGCTGAGACCGTCCAAGATGCAGCTACGCTCGTTCACGGGTCAGCCGGTGCCGGTCCGCGGCGAGGCGACCGTGCAGGCGGAGTATGGCGGCCAGCGGAAGCGGCTGAACGTGGTTGTCAGCGGTCAGCTCCGACACCACCCGCTGCTGGGGCGCGACTGGCTGCGTGAAATACGTCTGGACTGGCGGTCGCTGCTGCAGGTCAGCGAGGCCAGCAAAGTGAGCGGCGGGCGGACGCTGAGCTCAGTGACGGCGGCGCACGCAGCAGTGTTTGCAGGGGGCATCGGCACGATGGAGCAGCGCGCGCACCTGACCCTAAAGCCGGACGCGGTGCCGCGGCGGCTACCACCGCGACCCGTACCGTGTGCGCTGCTGCCGCAAGTGGAGGCCGAGCTGGACCGATGGGTCAGAGACGGGATAGCAAGAAAGGTCGACCCGTCCGAAACCAGTACAGGCTGGGGCACGCCACTGGTTCCGGTGCCGAAGCCGGGAGGCGGGGTGAGGCTCTGTGCGAGCTACAACCTCACAGTGAACCCGCAGCTGATCGTCAAGCACCACCCGCTGCCGAAGCCGGAAGATGTGTTCGCAGGTGTGAGTGGCAAGCTGTTCTGCAAGCTGGACCTAAAGCATGCGTACCAGCAGATGCCGCTCGATGAGGAGTCTCGAGCAATGACGACCGTCAGCACTCACAAGGGCGAATTCGTCATGAAGAGACTGCCGTTCGGGGTCGCCAGTTCCGGTGCCCTCTTCCAGGAGGCCATGGACCGGGTCCTGGAAGGACAGGAGGGATGCCGGTGTTACCTGGATGACCTACTGGTGTTCGGTGCGGACGAGCAACAGCTGCTGCAGCGGCTGGACGAGATCCTCGGAAGACTGGAGCGGCAGGGCCTGCGGCTGGCGGCGCAGAAATGCCAGCTGGCGGTGCCAGAAGTCGAGTTCCTGGGGTGGAAGGTGACGGCTGAGGGCATCGCACCGACTGACGGCGGTGTAGCAGCAGTGCTGCAGGCACCGGAGCCGACGGACGTCAGCCAACTGAGGTCGCTCCTGGGCTCCATCACCTACTTCGGGCGTCTGCTGCCCGATCTGTCGACAGTGCTGGCGCCGCTCTATCAGCTGACCAAGAAGGGCGTGCCGTGGGCATGGACAGAGCAGTGCGCCAAGGCGGTGGAGAAGGTGAAACGGATGCTGACTAGCCCGCCGGTGTTGATGCGGTATGACCCGGACCTGCCGCTGAGGCTCGTGACAGATGCCAGCAGTGTGGGTGTCGGCGCGGCGCTGGTTCACGTGACACCGGACGGGGCGGAGAGGCCGGTGATGTATGCGTCACGGACGCTGACGCCCACAGAAAGGAAGTACCCACAAGTCGAGCGCGAGGCGGCGGCGGTGTCATTCGGGATAACCCGCTTCCATCGGTTCCTGTACGGGCGGCCTTTCACGCTCGTGGTGGATAATAGGGCTCTATCCCGGATCCTGAGCCCGGACGCGAGTTACCTAAGTGTGGAACTACAAGTCGATTCTAGGGCTCTGATTGGTGACTTTGGTCGGGGGATGACGCTTATAGCATGACGTCACTCGCGTACTTGGCCGGACCAACGGCGCAGCGCAGGCGCGCCGAGCCAACCCAGAGGCTCTCAAACTCAATTGTACAGATCCTGCGCATTGAATGGCGAAACTTCGGCGAGTTCGCTTGAGTTTGGAAGCCCCTGCCAGAGGACTGGAGACGGCCGGATTATTTGCTGGACAGTGGGCAGCGCAGATGGCGATTGACGGTGCCAAAAAGATGATAGGGGAAAAGGAGTTGAGACTTTAGCAGTGAATTATAAGCCTGTTGCATAGCTGAGTGGTAAATTGTAAAATACTTAGGGTTTGAAGAGATGCAGTGTAGATTAGCCGACTCAGGGACATTCTGCCGAGTTATGTAAGGCGGAAGGGTCGCAACTCGCAAGTCGTTTGTTTCCATGATTGCCTGATTAAAATGTAAAGCGTATCTAATGTTTAGTTGATAATACAGCGAGGTTGGGCATCTGCTCAATCCATTTCTTCTCTGCAATAGTGCATTCGCCACTGTAATTCATTGTAAGAGGCACTGGGCTGCGCCGCCTGTTAATTATTACGAAACCACCAGTGAATTCATTTGCTGTCGTCACAGTCACTCACAACAATACGAATCGTTCAGTCGTGCGATGGGGGTCCGCCAAATTTAATTGTGCTGCAGAATGCAGACTGGACCGCCGAGAATATAACACTTCCGTCTCCCTGGGCGAGCGGCGCATTGGAGCCGAAGGAAACTGCTTCAGTTTTTTTGTGGGGAGGATACCCATGTTTGAAAATTATGTTATGGAATGGTGTGATAAGGAAAAGGACGGTTTCTTGAATTGAGGGCTGTGGAGAAGAGGCAGATTTTCTCATTTGCTACCCAATGCAACGCGAAAAGACGCAAATGTTGCACATTGGGCTTATAAGTCTAATAAAAGATAAGGGACTTCGTGAATCATGCCTAATTGACCGCGACCAAGTTATTTGCCAATGCAGGTAGGCACTAGGTAGGTAGATACTCATTTGTGAACAGAACGTTCCACCACCCCTCGCCAGAAATTCAATCAGCAGTTGCTTATTAAAACGTTTGAGTGCACCTGACAAGTGACAACCAGGGCCTATTTTAACATGTTAACTGGGGGGGGCAAATGCCCCCGCACTCAACAGAATTGCCCCCCCAGTCGTCGAGATGTGCCCACTATAAAAATGGGCATAAAGGAACACGGTGACAAACATACAACTGTGACTTGTTTTGCAATGGATGTCAAATGAGTCAGTCTGCAAGTAATGACCAGTGGTGGATCCAATGGTGGGTCATATGGGTTATGACCCCCGCCCCCTTTGGCCCGGGGACACCACAGGCCTGCCTGGGGCACCACCGGCCTGTCAGGGGCACCACAGACCTGTTGGGAGCACCATCGACCTAGGAAGAGCACCATAGGTCTGCCAGGGGCACCACAGACCTGCCAGAGGCCCCACCGGCCTCGCAGGGGCGCCACCTTGGGCCTGTCAGGGATACCACCACAGGCCCGCCAGGGGCACCACAGGCCTGCCAGAGGCACCACAGGCCTAGCAAGGGCACCACGGACCTGTCAGCGACACCACGGGCCTGTCGGGGGCACCTCAAGCTTGTCAGGGCCAAGGGACACCACAGGCCTGTCAGGGGAACCAGAGGCCTAGCAGGGACACCACATGCCTGGCAGGGGCACCACCGGCCTCGCAGGGACATCTTGGGCCTGTAAGTGGCACCACGTGCCTGTCGGGGACACTCCAGGCTTGTCAGGAGCACCACAGTCCTCTCAGGGCCCAGGGGCACCAGCGGCCTAGCAGAGGCACCACCGGCCTAGCAGGGACACCAACGGCCTCGCAAGGGCATCATGGGCCTGTCAGGGGCACCACGGGCCTGTCGTTGGAACTTCAGGCTTGTCAGGGGCACCCACAGTTCTTTCAGATGCACCGGCGGCCTAGCACCATGGCACCATGTTTGGCCGGGATTGCGATTCGGCGCATGTCGCCTCGCATTAGCCGCTCGTTTGCAGTCTTTTCGTGGTTTCAAACGTTCAAACATGGGATATGATGTTGCTCCCATGCATTAGGGTGGGTGTCAAGGTCACCGGAAGGTCAGGTCAGGTCATTTACCTTTGATGACCTCGGTTCACATTTTCGAGTTCTATAAGATTCTAGGCTAGTTTTTGGAGCTAAATTCGAATTTAGCAACCATTTGACCGTTTGCGAAGTAGTTTTGGTGCCTTCGTAACATGTTACGAGGCTGTCAGAGGCGGTTGCCACCTACTACGAACACCCGGCAAAACCCTTACTGGTTGACCTGACCTGACCTGACCCGACCTGGCCTAAATGCATGAAGACATCATCTTTAATCATAACTAACATGATATTCGTGATCATCACCCCGAAAAAACATAGCAGCCACCCTTTACGATGCTCTAACAGGTCTCGATTTTCCCGACTTTAAGTGGGTCATTGACCTGACCTGGAAGGTCAAGTGATGACGACCTAGGACCTTAACACTCGCCGGCACAGGCCATTTTGCGTCCTTCGACGGCACAAGGGGGGTTGGTACGACCCCCCCCCCCTCGGGTTTGGCCCCTGATCGAGCTAGAGCTTCGCGGAAAAAACGAGCGTGCTGCCCGTCACGAGAGGAAGCCGATGATATCCAATTTTAATGTCCTAGGTCATCGGGTGACCTTCCAGGTCAGGTCAATGACCCGAAAATCGGGAAAATCGGGACCTGTTAGAACGTCGTAAAGTGTGGCTGCTATGGGGTTTTTCGGGGTGCTGATCCGAATGATATCATGTGAGTTTTGATCACAGATGATGTCTTCATGCATTTAGTCCAGGTCGGGTCAGGTCAGGTCAGGTCAACCAGTAGGGGTCCTGCCGGGTATTCCTAGTAGGTGTCAACCGCCTCTGACAGCTTCGTAACATGTTACAAAGGCACTAAAACTAGGCTTCGTAAATGTTCATCGGGTTGCTAAATTCGAATTCAGCTCCAAAAACTGGCCTAGAAACATGTAAAACTCGAAAAAGTGAACCGAGGTCATCAAAGGTCACTGACCTGACCTGACCTTCAGGTGACCTTGACATCCACCCTAATGCATGGGAGCAACATCAAATCACATGTTTGAACGTTTGAAAGCACGAAAAGCTTGCAAAAGCGCGGCTAATGCGAGTCGACATACGCCGAATCGTGATTCCGGCCAAACATGGTCTCGGAAAGTAGGTCACAGGTCAAAGGTCATTTAGGTCAGGGTCATGAAATTTTCAGGGTAGGTGTAAAATTGATAAATGCGAGGGTACTGAAAGTTTCGTTGCAATCGGCAGCTTTTTACGCGAGTTATTCGCGAAAAAACCTTAGGGGGGTTGCATCAATCCCCCCCCCTGTGTCGGCGAGGGTCGGCGAGGGTTAAAATTGGGTATCACCGGCTTCCTTTCATCACGGGCAACACGGTCGTTTTTTCCACGAAGCTCTAGCTCGAGCAGGGTCGAAACGGCAAGGGGGAAGGTCCAACGGACCCCCCCCCCCCATATACGTTCGCAGCTGGAAAATACCAATACGGGCGAGGGTTGATGGATTATAAGAGACAATTTTCCAGGTTGCCCCCCCAGTCAAATTCCCTTAAAATAGGCTCTGGTGACAACCTTTAAAAATGACGTCCTCCCTTTCAATGGTTCGTGCGAAGACACAAAGCCAGAATCAGCCAAGCAATATCGGAATCCATTGCGCAGTGTGTCGGATGTGCCCCCAGTTTTCAATCCACATAGCATAGTACACTGCTAAATGCAGGTACCTACGCTCACCTACACATTAGGTATTCGAAGGACTTAATAGCTCATACACATGGAAGAAACACATGAAATGTGATTTATAGCTGCAGCAGAAGTTTGGCATCCGATGCCTCTTCGCCAAGTTAAGACCATGCCAATCTCGGCCAGTCTGCCGCTGCGCCGGCACTGGCCGTGGTGTGACGTCATCCGGCCGGCTCGGCGCTGGGTAGTTCCACACTTAGGTAACTCGCAGCCCGGACAGAGACCTGCCGAGCCTGGCGGCCGCCCGCCTCCAGAGGTACGCGCTGCAGCTGGCGGCGTACAGCTACGCAGTGGAGCTGCGCCGGTCCGAGCACATGCACATGGCCGACAGTCTGTCGCGCCTGGCCATGCCGTGCTCGGGTGTCGAGCGAGAGAAGATCGACAGAGAAGGAGCCGACGTCAGCTTCCTGTGCTACATGGACGGCGCGGCGCCGGTGCTGACGGCAGAGGCGCTTGCGTCAGCCACGCGGCGCGATCCAGTGCTGGCCAGGGTGCTAACGTTCGTCCGGTGCGGTTGGCCGGCTGAGGTCGAGCCGGAGCTGGTGCCTTTCAAGCGGCGCCAGGACGAGCTGTCGACGGATGGCGAGTGTCTCGTGTGGGGCGGCCGTGCTGTCATCCCACAGCAGCTCCGGGCGCGGGTGCTGCGTGAGCTGCATGAGGGGCACCTTGGCAGCTCAAAAATGAAAAACTTGGCTCGGCGATATGTGTGGTGGCCGGGGCTGGATGCAGAGCTCGAGGGCGCGGCACGCGATTGCGCAGAGTGCATGGACAAGCGAGGAGCGCCGCCACACAGTGATCGGCACCCGTGGGAGCCGGCCGGAGGCCCGTGGGAGCGTATCCACATAGACTATGCGGGCCCCTTCCAGGGCTTGAACTTTCTGGTGGTGTGCGACAGCTATACCAAGTGGTTGGAGGTGATCCCGATGCAAGAGACGGGCACAGAGAGCACTGTGAGAGAGCTGCGGGCGATGTTTGCGCGTTTCGGCATCCCCCGCCAACTCGTGTCGGATAATGGTGCTCAGTTCACCTCTGCTCCGTTCGCTGCATTCCTGAGCAACAATGGAGTGCGGCGCGTCAGGGTGGCACCATATCACCCGAGCAGCAACGGAGCGGCGGAGCGGGCGGTGCAAACGGCCAAGAACGGACTGAAGGCGGCCCTGCGGGATGGTGGGTCTCTTTCACAGCGGCTGCAGAAGTTTCTGCTGGCCTACCGGGCGGCACCGCACTCGGGCACGGGACGATCGCCAGCCGAAATGATGTTCGGCCGGAACGTGCGGACGCGGCTGGATACGCTGCGGCCCGATCCGATGGACAGGTTTCGGGATCAGCAGCAACGGCAACGGGAGGCGGCAGGCGGCCGGCACAGGGAGCTGAACATCGGAGACACGGTGTGGGCTAGATGTTACAGCGGCCCGCAGAAGTGGAGACTGGGGACGGTGGCCGCACGGACCGGACCGGTGTCGTATGAGATAGCTGTTGCCGATGCTCTCTGGTCGCGGCACGTCGATCAACTCATCAGCGCGGAGCCAGTGCGGACCGGCCAGCGGGCGGCCGCCGCCGGGACGGTCGTGCCAGCGGCGCTCGGCGAGCCCGGTGCTGGCGCCAGCGGCGGCGCGAGGACGGCCGTGCCGGCGCCGCCCGGCGCTGCCGGCAGGATCTCCAGTGAAGGCATCAGGTCGGCTGTACCGGGGGCGATCGGCGGGGCCGGTGCCGGCGCCAGCGGAGGCGACGGTGGAGACAGCCGAGTGGTGACACCCCCAGCGAGCGGATTCACAGAGTGTAGCGGCGACGCAGCGGATCTGTATCGGGCTGGTGGCCCTCGTGCGAGCGGTGGAGAGACGGTGAGCGAGGCCGAAGGAACAGGTCGCGCGCGCGGTGGCGCTACTGACGGACCGCCGGCAGCGGTGAGCGGTGCTGGTGGGACCGGCGGCGCGCGCGGTAGCAAGCCTAACGCTTCGCCGGGAGTGGTGAGCGGCGCCGGTGGGACAGGACATGGCGCGCGCGGCGGCGATTGTAAAGGACCGCCGGCAGAGGTGCGGCGGCGGTTGTCCGTGCGTCACTCTCAGCCACCGAGGAGGTGGATAACTGAGATGTGATCGGGTGGAAAATACGTGATTTTACAGAGATGTGATCGGGCGGAAGGATCGAGCGGAAGAATATGTGATTCCGTGTGTCAATAGGTGCCACCGATAAGGTGGATAACAGATGTGATTGGCCAGGGAAAGTGTGGGTCAATTTGTACCGCCGAGAAGGGTGATGACTGATTAGTTATTTTCGTTTGGAAGTACAGACTGATAAGTAGTGTAAGGGCAGACGTGGGCGACTCTAAAGTCAGTGAATTTGTAGTTATGTTCGTATCGCACGGATGTGAGCGATGTCAGTGATCGCACTAAAATAGGCGGCAGTGTTGACGCTGTAAGTGACCGGACTGGATTTGACTAGTTTGTGGTGGCTCGCAGGTTGAGTAAGTTATGTTTGATAGTTCGATGTTCGAACTCAAATCCAGGGGGGCAGGGTGTTGTATCGTGAGCCTGGCTACGCGTAGTTCAGTTAGCGACCGCCAGGTGGAAACCGGTCGCCGGTTGTGCGGCAGTCGGCCGCCGGCCCGCGCAGGGCGTGGATGTGTTCTGGTTGGCTGTGCGCCAAGTGGGCGCGCAATCGCAGGCTGGGAATAAAGAACTCACATCATATCAGAGGGATTCTGAGAAAGCCTATCTTTTTAGAGTTTGTAGCTCCAGTGATGGAGCCATCGTGACTGTTGCATCCCAGGGTTCAAAGATTAGCCCAGGCCAAAGGCACAGCACACTATTGATTAGATACCAATTTTCACGTACCTGCTCGCCTCACCATCTCACCCCTCCGTACAGTCGTTCAAAAGCAGCTGCAACTTTTAACCGTCGCCCGTCTGTTGGCGTTTCAACAGCCGCTAACGTAAGGGGGAGGAGTCGATCGGACCCCCGCGGCCTCTCGGGCTCTGATATGGAGCTGTGCATAAAAAAGACGAGCGTGCTACCCGTGACCATAGGAAGCCGCTGGCCCATTTTTAAGGTCCTTGGTCATTCCGTCTCATTCAAGAGGGCAATGATAAGTGTCGAGAAAATCGGGACCCGCTATAACTTCTTGAAGTGAGATTTTATGGCTCAAGATGATCTCCAGAAAAAGCTCATAAGCCAACGGTCATTATGGGTCCAGAGGCCAGTTTTACCAACAGAAAAATAGCCGCCTGCCGGAATTTTTGCCTAAAGATCGTTTCACATATGGAGCGTAAACGGTAAAGCCCTATCCGCTTACGAGCCCATCGCGTTTACGCTCCGTATGTGAAGCGGTCTTGAGGCAAAAATTCCGGCAGGCGGTTATTTTTCTGTTGGTAAAACTGGTCTCAGGTCATGATATTTTCCGGGCTAGTGAAAAAAAAAATGATGGGCTCGAGGGTACAATTTGGTCGTGATCCAATGCCTTTTACGTGAGCTTTTAACGAAAAACCACCCGCCGCCCCTATACGTACAAGGGTTAAATGGGATATAGCATAGGCGGCGGAACGGGGAGGGCACCGGGGCACCGTGCACCCTTTGATTTTTGCATTTTAACATTAGCCCTATGGGCGTTGCATGGAAAGAATGGGACCAAAAGTCGGCAGTGCTCCCCCCCCCCCTCCCCCTTAATTGAAGGTGTTCCGCCGCTACTGGGATATAGGCATTAAATGTTTTGTGGAGGAAGTGTCATGTTTTAAATTTGATGCATTGGAAATGCACAAATACCCAAAGAGTTCCAGGACGGTATGGAATTTCAGTAAATATAGTTGTGTCAGCAATGGGGTCTGGTAGGTGGGGGTAATGGCCCTGCCTGGCGCCCAAAAAGGGGGCACGACCCCGAATGACCTGCCGACCACTGACCTAAATGCAGAGCTCAAGCGACATGACTTTACACGTGTTTGGTGAGTGCGACAAGCCACGGCCGTGTCAGTGGAGATGTGAAATTTCGACACCAAATTCCGTCGTCTCGCCGGAATTTCCGGACCGGGCAACAGAACCAGAACCTGAGCGGCAAGCCTTCCTTAGCGTTTATTTGAAGGTGTTCAAAGGCTAAAGAGGGACTAAAAGATCAACTTCTTACTGAAGAAATTACAGAGCTGAACAAATTGCATTATCATGAAAATGCAGCGATGGTACTACGGACTACGGAGAGCAATATGCTGATGTTATGGGGTTGCTATGTTTTCCCGTTGACAGGTGTTATGACAGTTTATTTGTGCCCGTGTAGGATTCTGCAGCTGGCGAGGGACTACAGTCGGCGGCGGGTGGCGTTCGGCCGGCGCCTCTGCGACTGGCCCCTGCACGTGCGCACTCTGGCACACATGGAGGTGGAAACGCGCGGCTGCCTGGCGCTCGTGCTGCATATTGTGAGGTAACTGCGCTGATGCTCGGGACAAAAAGGCTAGATAACACTGTTACCCGTGGAGGTACGATGAAAACAACGCATATTCAGTGCTTACCTGGTATCCAACCTTCCGGATCGGTGGCTCTTACAGCGTTTGAATTACCGACGCGCGGCCGCCGGACGCACTCCATACGCCATGCCCCTCCCCCTAGTAGGACCCTTGCCGTCCATGGTTAATGCACAGCTATGTATCGGTCGCTTATTGGCCTCAGTCTTAAATCTAGCCCTTTGAGAAATGCGCAGTCAGCAGCGCGCCGAATTCAGCCACTGATCAGATTAGCATAAGACCCAAGAAGTTCCGAGGCAATGTGCGTTTTATACTAACGATTCGCTTATACGTGCCCTGACTGTGCCATGCATGTTGATGTGCTAACTGGCACTGAACCCCTTTTTCACCTTCCGCTATGCAGTCTGCTGGGTCGCCAGGACGCCGGCGTCGCCGGAGACCGTGACACGCTGCTACTACGGCTGCTGACACCCATCTGCAAACTGTACACGGCCAAACGGGCCGTCTCCGTCACCTCTGAGGGCCTGGAGAGCTTCGGCGGCCAGGGCTACATCGAGGACACGGGCATCCCGCGCCTTCTGCGCGACGCCCAGGTGTACCCCGTCTGGGAGGGCACCACCAACGTGCTCTCGCTGGACGTGCTCCGCGCGCTGGCCAAGAGCCGCGGAGAGGCGTGGACCGCACTGACCAGTGATGTCACGGAGCGACTCCTGCCGGCCGCCGCCGCCATTGACTCCCTGAGGCCGATCACTGAAAAGGTGTGTGTGACGCGCTGCATGATGTGAGGTCTCGAGGTCCGAGAACTACCTTGAGTAGAGCACACGTCATTTGGCGTACCCTTACATGTAACGCGATGACGTTGCTGCTATGGAGACTTTTTAATTTTTTGAAACATATTGCTGAAAAGGCACAGGGCGGTAGCTTGTGAGCTTTACATGTTTTACCTGATCAATTTCTATTTTCTGTTTACTACGTCATTTCAGGTGAAGAACATCCTAAATGACGTGGGAAACATTTTGAAGAAACAAGATAGCAGTCTCGAGGTTTCAGCGAGAGATTTGTCGTTCACCATAGCCAACACGTACATTTGTAAGTACCTACCTTTTTAGTTCTTCCTGTGCAAACGCATATTCGTAAATAACTATTTCCATACACTTAGATACGAGTACATGCTTTCCTTAAAATTGATTCTTATTTCTTATAGATTCAATGTCTCAGATTTGAGCCTGGAGCAGTTCAGCTCTGACTAAGTTTGCTCTCCGCGCCGCTCAGGTGCGCTGCTGTGCCACCACGCCGCCGCGCCGGACGCTGATGACGAGGATAGGACGGTGGCGCTGCGGTGGGCGGACCGCGAGATGGCTCCCCTGCTGGCCCGTCGGCGGCCGGACCGGGCCGACGAGAGCCGAGACGAACTGCGGCTGGTCATGGCGGGGTACGAGACCGACGACTGAGCCAGGCTCGGAAGGTGCCACTCTTATACACAGTGGTTTGTTCTATCGGGGGAGGAAAGAAACCATCGGCTGTTTTTGGCGATGGTGAATCTTTTGAAGTTATACTATGTACTTGTTGGTTATGCAATATGCATCAATGCAATGGTCAGATGGCTTCATCTCTGGCCTGGGTCAGGTCAGGGTTGATGGGCCTGGGTCAGCTCATAATGATTGTGTAAGCCACTATTGAAATGTTATTTTCACAATAAAATGACGAGTAGGTATGTAAAACTGGTTAAGTTGTGGTGGAGTGCTGATAAACATATCGCATAACGTGGTTTTGGGTAGGCTGAAGACATTACGCGCTGTTACGGGACGGGTGCACTAATTCTCTACTTTATCATGCCTCTCATTTTGCACCAGATACGGAGATCTTATCTTCCCAGCACGGTTCACACCTCGCGTGAACGTAACATCCCATTGGTTGACCCCTAAATTGCAATAGTGCTCTTTCTCCGGAATCGCTTGTGTATACGCGAAAAATAAACGTGCTTGCAGGTCGAATAAATCAAGAGTAAAGAAAGGTGACCATCGGTCATGCGCCAAAATCATGTCGTTATTTCAGAAGGTCTCTAAAAGCACAATTAGGAACATTTAGCTGATATTACGAATATGTGATGCAGACTGATTGAAGCTAGAAGGACCGAAGAAGGAAATAAAAAGTATTCGACAGCTATGGAGGATTATAACGCAATCAACAGCTTCCCTCGGCCGAATCTGCCCGATGGATTCAGGACGCTCCTTTTCTCTCTGTCGAAAGAAGTACTGCGTGAACAGCCCATCAATTTGTACGAGTTTTGCGCAGACTTTTTTGGCCGACGTCTGTTGAACCGTGGCGATAGCTGGGTGTCATTCAAGGAACGCTATGACATCCGTAAGAAAGAGCGAGCGAGTGAGGAGGCTAAACAGAAAACCTTGCCGGACGCCGTCACAGAGAGCACCACAGACCTGCCGCCCGCCGAGGAGTTCACCCCCCAGCAGGAGGAGGCAGTCGTGAAGATCCAGGCGGGAGTGCGGGGCATGCTGGCCCGACGCAGTCTCACGCGGTCCGATGGAAACGCTCAGGCAGAACACGAACGCTGGCTCCATCCGCAGGAGCAGCTGGAGCGCGATCTTCAGACCATTTCGGAGAGCATCAGTTTCGCCCAGCTGGAATCGACTGACGGCGTCTGGGAAGAATGTCAACGGTGGCTGCACCCGGCCGATCAGCTGCAGCGCGACTATGAGAGAACCGTCTCGGAGCCAGTCGAGTGCGCGCACCGCCGGGACCGCGGCCCGTCGCTGGAGGACGCCACGGCTGCGGCCGCCGCCTCCGCCGCGCTGGAGGAGGCGCGGCGCGCGATGCCGCGAGAGCCGCCGCCGCAGAAGGATGAGGACAGCGCCCCGGAGCCGCCCGAGCGTGCCGGCTCGCCTCCGGAGGTGGCCTCTCTAGCTCACAGCGCCGTGAGCCTGGGTAACGCCGAGGTCGCCCACTCGCCGACTCCGGCGGCCCGGGCTCCCTCCATCGCCTCGGTCCGGTCAGCCCGGGCCAGTGAGGTGTCACTGGCGGACCGGGCCGAGCCGGCAGCTCACAGTGCCGGAGAGCGCGCCGCCTCACTGGAAGTCATCAGCACGGAGCGCGTCCCTCCGGCCACCCAGTCGCCGTCACCGCCGCCGCCGCCGCCGACGGACGTCCTGGACGGACAGACGACCAGCAGCCAGGTGGATCTGGCCACTGAGAACCCGGAGCCGGCGGAGGCCGAGCGGGCCGGCTCGCCACCCGAGGTGGGCTCGCCAAAACACAGCGACGTGCAGCTGGCCGAGGGTCGCCAGTCGCCGGGCGCCGCCGCCGGCCGCGCCGGCTCGCCGTCCGAGGCACTCACGCCGCAGCACAGTGACGTAGATGTGGCCGAGGCGGCGCCCCAGGACGGTCCCCAGGGCCCCGAGCGGGCCGGCTCGCCGCCAGAGGCCGGCGCCGACACGGCGGAGCAGTGAGTGATGAGTCCCGAGGGTGGCGTTCTATTACCGCACCGCCGCTTAGTCACTAAAATTAACCGATATTTGACACCAACAAACACTACACAAGTATTCGAGATATATCCGTCTTGTAGCCATTACAAATGCAGTATGTTTAGGTGCAATACAAGTCCTCTGTTCCTCCTATATCCTTATATCATTCAGTCTGCTCCTCCCTATGGGACATTTTCCGGTTCCCATGCCGCTGTTACGACAGCAAATATTAGGCACTGGCGTGGATGGATGCCAATTGTCACGACGGTCCATAGCGGCACCATGGAGCCGGAACGTGCCAACAGTGACATTAGCGGCACCGTGGGGCTGTAGCGGCGCCGGGCGTGGGGTCCATTGAGCAGAAAGGCGCGTTAGAAGCATTGTGCGTATGTGAGGGGAGGATGGATCTCGGTGCCAGAGCGCCACTCACGTCCATCAGGCGATAGACGGCACCAGTCATCCATTACATCATATGCATCGATCGCCTTCGTCCTCTGATGCGGCGTGACCTCGGCGAAAAATGACGTGCTCCGGATATGGCTTTCGCACTTCGAGTAACACAGCCCAACTCAGACTCGCTACTCAGATTTTTCCAATATGCCACGGCTACCGATATACGGCAAGTTCCTCTTTTCTCATAGGTCAATTAAATGCACACAAGAAATCATAGAAGTGATTGCTACTGGAAATTCAATACAATTGTTCGATGAATGAGCATCACAATCACAATGTATTGTTTCATTACATGGCATGAGCAACACTGGTGGTGTGGACACGATGGCATGAAGGACACAAGGCCGACACACGGGAGGCAGCGGATAGCCGCTCATTCAGGCATCCATAGTTTGAATGTCCGGTCATATGACGAGGTAGCCACGCAGTGGCCATCGGGCGATATTGCCACGCACATGATCTTGCCATCGTGTCCCTTCAGAGTGTGCAGGGGCTGCCACGTGTCTGCTGACCAGATCTGAAACACAAGACGTAACCAACATAAATCATCGCTCGTAATGCGCGACGAGTGTTGTCGTTGGCTAGCCACGAGCACCAAAAGCTCGTAACATCTAAAAAACGCAGTTACAACTTCGTTGGAATACAAGCAACTACTAATGCGACAAATTTAACACCTGAATTAATGAAGGATTTATTGAAGGACCTTGATCACTGATCAGCATAACTTGAAGCACCGACTGAAGACGGCCGGCAGCGCAGCGCGGCGCGTCCGGCTCACCTTGGCAGTGGCGTCGTACGAGGCGGTGGCCAGGAAGGCGCCGCGGTCGGGCCCGAACGCCACGCTCGACACCAGGTTTGTGTGCGCCGGCACAGTGTAGAAACACTCGCGTCGCCGGATGTCCCACACCTTGCACGTGTTGTCACTGCTGCCCGTGGCCACCAGGTAGCTGCCGGCGCGACCGGAGCGCCATCAGTCACACACACACACAACCCTAGATGAACCAGCGCCGCTTGAAATTGCTACTAAACGGTACCATATGAGCGAAATGTGTAGGACGAATACGCAGACCCAGTGACTTGGTGCCTTCCTGCATAACTAGCAAACATTCCACTGAAACACGGCATTTCCGATAAATAGCGGACGTGCCTTGTAAAAGAACCGTCAACGTAGCCCCGACAGCTAACTTTGCCTCCATTTACCTTCTCTTCCGATCAGAGAATATTTTAATTAGGCAAGTAGATGTATGTGGTAGGTATGAACATGCCATACGTAAAAGCCCCATGCAGGCCTACGGTTTGATTTGTGCGATACGCGTCAGATGGACGATATACACTCACCCGTTTGGACTGAAGGCGATGGACAGCACGCCTTTCAGATGTCCCTCCATGAACATGATACAGGAGCCGGTCCGCAAATCCCAGAGACGGGCGTACGCATCCAGGCCACTGTAAACAAGACGAGTCGTCCAGTCATCCAACAAATACGATACCGAGCATTAAATACACGTCAGATATTTTCACAAAATGATCTAGAAGAGCAAAAAAAGCCCGAATCGTAATAAACCAAGATTTTTGTGTGCGCAAATAAGCAGTAACGCCCAAACACAGTAAAAGAAAATATTTGATAAGTACAATTGGAGAGCGGATTGAGCTTAAAACTGGCAGTCATCCAGACAACCCAATAGGTATAATAAAGAGCAGGGCTGACGGTTCAACACCGTAACCCATACATGATCAGAGTGATATTGAGACACTACACCAATGTCCTAGAATTTGTCGATTTGGGTGGGAAACGACATCCAAATGAAATTCATTTTCCACCCTCAACACCAATTTTTAAGAACAATTTTCCACTCCCTACCAAGAAAACCTAGATTTTTTACCTATAGAAAGAGCAGTTGTGTGGGTGCCCGGTTTAGCATCAAACATTCTACAGTGCTACACCCTAGAATAAAATGCATGCTTTTTGTTGTTTATCACTCTTTTTGGATCTAATCGAATCAGCAGTTTTCCACTCTCTCCCCTCTTTTTGGTGGGTAATTTTCCCCTCTGACACCCAAGACAAAACTCAGTTTTGGGACACTGCACTACACCCTGTCTGAACTCCGAGGGGAGGACAGTCGACAATGACTAACCCGGTGGCGGCCAGGCTACCGTCGCTATGGAAGTCGACATCGTAGACGGGGCCGCTGTGGCCCTCCTGGTGCAGCACTTCGGTGAGCTGCTCCAGGTCCCAGAGACGCCACGAGTTGTCGTAGCAGCACGAGGCCAAAAAGCGCCCGGACGGGTGGTACTTCACTGAGGAGACCCGGTACGGCGCGTGGCCCTCGATGTCTGCCAACGGCTCCTCGCTGCGGCGATTAAGTACAAACGGTCAGCGGTAAATGACTTATCTCACCACTAAAAGCAGACAGGCCGCAGTGGCATGGAGAGGGATGTTCATCGCTTTTGGTACCCTGTCTGCATAAGATCACACCCTGTTGCATCCACGGGCCGTGGCAGTGCTCACCTGTCGAGGCTCCAGAGTTTGACGGTGCCGTCGTGGCCACACGAGGCCAGGTTCACGTCGGACGGCTGCAGGCTGACGGTGGCCGCCGGGTGCCAGCTCACGGCGCCCACGTTGCACGTGTGGCCGCGCAGGGTGCGCTGCGGCTGGCAGTCGGGCACCGACCACACCTTGCAGAGACCCGACCAGCTGGCCGTGGCCAGCTGACGGCCGTCCGGCGAGAAGGCACAGTGCGAGACGGGCCGTGTGTCGCCCACTTGGCTGGCGTGCAGGCCCAGCGCGCGCAGCTGCTTCTGCAGCTGCTGGCGCTCGGCGTTCCGTGTCGGCTCCGGCGTCTGCAGCCGCTCCCGGGCGGCCGCCAGGCGCGCCTTGGCGCGCGGCAGAGAGTAGCCTGCGAACAACGCCGGTAGGTACTAGTGAAACAGGGGGCAAACACGAGAACCAGTAGGTCCCAATCAAGCGTTCATATTATGCAGTTACATAGTTGACGCAATCTCCGTTCCTTCTTCAGCTGCATGCAATGCTCGTTCGCAATTTGTGGAGTATGGATCATCGTATGACATTCAGTAATAGCGATTGTAAGCTGTCGCAAAAAAAAAAAACATGTGGGCAAAATATGATCCAGACTAACCGGCGATCCAGAGTCGCGCCTGGCGCAGCTCGGCGGGCCCCTCGTGGTACCAGGTCTCTGTGCGCGGCTGCTCCTGGGGCGCCGACTCCGTCTCTGCCGACGGCGCCTCCGGGGCTCCCCCGTCCTCATCCCTGGAACCGGACACGGGCGGCTGACGAGACGGGCGCCAGGCCTGTTACACGCATCACGGTAACGACGTAACGACAACGACGGTAACGACGTAGCCAGTTCGCTTCGTTGGCACTGCATTCACTGATATTGGATGACGATTACGAGCGAGCACGAGGCGAATCATATGTATCATGTCGAGGTAAATAATATGAGCGCTTCGACATGCAATTACCGAACGCTCTCCGTTTCTGTCATTTTGTGCGCTGAATTTTGAAGTTCGTTAGAGCACTTGCATCCATCCACCAATGGACCAGCAGCAATAACTGACCTACCACTGATTTTTGTCACCCCGGTTATCCCAAATACCGGAGGCAGTGTCGCGGTCTCGTCGGACTCGGCTCCTACCTGGACAGAAGATCTCGCAGCCGGTTACGTCTGTCGGCCGGGCCCTCTCCGAACAGGCAGATGGGCTGGTCGCGCTGACGCAGGCGCCGTTTTACTTCGGCGTCGTCAGTGGACACGTGGATCTGCCGAGCCCGCTTCCGTCGCTCAAACTCGTCCAGCAGAGCCCGCTTGTCGTCATTGACCTCGCGCTTCTCTAGCTCCATGTAGTCTGAAAGCACAACATACACTGCGTTACGAATTCACAGCAATCAATTCAGTAGGTACATAGGACATAATCAATTGCTTTAAAAATAGTTTGATATAGCATACCACATATCATATAATTACTACCAACATAACCATTTTCATAGCATGATCAGCTGAATGATAATCTCTCATCTTCAAAGCAACTGGAGTACCTAATCCAAAAAGCAGAAGGCTGTCTTTTCGAGTACTCCGGAAAAGCACTTCCTAAAAAACCCTCAGTCGCGGCCTTGGCGAGCAGTGCCGTGTCCGACAGAACGTACCCGACGAAGAGACGATGTTGGCGGACGGTTTGGGCGAGCCGACGCCAGTGCCGGCCGCCAGTCGCGCCCGCTCCGTCTCCTCCAGGGAGCCATAATGGACCACCTTCTTGGTGCCGGCCGGCGGCACGACGATGACGTCATCGTCGTCGGACATCACCGTGTCCGACATGACTTAGGCACGTGCCTTTTGACGCGTTCTGCAGCAAAATCAGCACCATGAAACCAAGCATAAGTAGCTAACAGGCAGTCGATTTGTCTAGTATTGTTATAAAAGGGTATCAGATCAACATTTCAGTTCAGTTCAGTATATTTTGGTAACCAAGAACAAGAAACACCGGAGAAAATAATCGCGGATCGGCACAAAAGCAAAATGCCTGTGAACATGACCTACAACGACATGATATAATGACAAATATAAGGCAATCTTAAATGATAAACAGTACATGCTCAAATAATGGTCATTTTAACATTAAAAATACAAAAATGACTTACCCACTACAAAGAAAAAGGTCCTAACCAAGCCATTCCTTTGATGATGAATAAGGGTTTTTGGGCGCCCAGACTACAGTGGTCATCAGCGCCCATAAGCCTTTGCTTTGTCTGAAGTTGGACATACAGGATGTAAAATGGAAAGCTATAAACAAAATAAAACTTATCAACTGTTTATATTTCCAGTTGGCAATATAATCAATGGTTAGGTAGGTATGGATGTTTTAAGTTCAGAATGAGACAGGGACTGAGATGAGTAGGTATTACTAGTGTTATGCAGTCATTGATGTTTTTTTCCTCCAAATAGAAGCTTCATCTATCTGATAATCAAGGGCTGAGGAGTCTAAATTAAGATCTTCCTTAGTTCAAACTAAAATTCTGGGTAGGATAGCAGCATCACCTATAAGAAAGATTGATCCAGCTGATAGTGATACAGATCACAAGTCAAAGATCATCTATTTCATAAACAGTGCTGGCCTATTATGGAGGGAAAGCCATCAAAGCACCCTTCTAGCAAAATTTATGCTTGCCAAATTGAGATTTTAACTAACAACAAACCATATGAATTAACTCAAATACATTACCAGGTTTTTTCTTTGCACCAGTCAACAGTCAACATTACTCAAAAGCTGTCTGCATGGAAAAGTTAACTTGTCGGCAGACTGGTTTTTGATTCACCTTTTTTGGATCGATTCAATCATGGATTCATTTGATTTTTGTTTGATTCAATCACCGTTTGATTCCTTCAAAAAATTTGGTGAATGGATTCCTTTTGATTCAGAGAATCAAAAACAATATAAGGAATGATTCACGTTTGATTCAGCCAATTTTTTTTGAATGATTCTTTTTTGATTCAATTGAAAAATAAAATATACAAAAAAATCAGGGATAGTATTGTATTTGTTGTGTTCTTTTTGTTATCATGTAATGGCAGTAGTGTTAATATTTGTTGATAATGAACTATGTTCGTTCACTTCAATTTTTTTTAAGTTCATGAATCATTAATTTTTTTGATTCAATCAACCCTGATTCGGTGATTCCCAATGTGTTTGATTCAATCATGGCTTGTGAATCAAACAATCCTGACGGTGAATCAAACCTTTTTGATTCAACAAATTTTGTTTGATTCAATCCAATTGATTCAATCACAGATGAATCAAACACCAGTCTGCTTGTCAGTGGTAGAGTTTGGCATTTTTTTTTCTCATAAAAAATATTGTCAGGGCTGATGGTTGCTCATGCTTCACCAAATAAAGAGGGTATGTTCTTTTATTTCATGTTCATATTTTTTTTTAATCCAAGGAGTGAATCATGGCATCTCTAACCAAAGAAGACATTCCAATTCCAATAACAATGCAACCGCCACATGTGCAGGGAAGAAGGACATGTACTTTAGTCAAATATAAGCAACTTGTAATTGCGCCTCAATCTTCACTGAAATTTTAGACAAACATCACTTGGAAACCTACTTCAATTTCACTTACTTGCATTGCAACTTACTTGGAGCGTGCATGAGACGTGACTTTGACCTTTGCGGCGCAGAAGAATAAGAAAGTGCTAAGCTACATTTTTATTCATGCTCTAATGGAAATGAAACTGCTTTCAATAGAAAATTCCAGCCAAACCTAACAAACAGCTTGGTGTGACCCAATCTCGCTCGAGTTGAGCTCAATATGAATCCAACCAGATTGACTCAGACTGGTACAGAATGAGAAACATAAATTCTGAGGGGTATTCAAGGGCACCGCAAACTGCTGAGTGCAGTGTGTGCGGTGTGTGCAGCAGGCATGGGGGTAGGCGGTTCTGATATCAAGGCTGCATGCTGATGCGGTGGACAGTCCCCTGTGGCTGGTCCCAACCAACCACAGCGGTGAGCGGTCGCTGTGTGTGGTGTTATATAGCCTTGGTGCGGTGACAGAAGGCTGACATAGGGACGCAGTGGGCGGAGCTTACAGCCTGTGTACGGTCCAACTATGTTTTAGGGCCTTGGGTCCAACCAGGGTCCAACCGCACACAACCACAACGTGAACATGAACAGCCCTCAGAATTCACAACTTACACGCCGCTTTGGTTCGCTCCAACGTCTCAGACTCTCAGTCCAAGTCAGAATGGTGTCTCAGCCGTCTTAAATATAAATACAACAAACAAAATATTACCACATTTATGCATAAGTTATAACACACCTCCTCTCTCCCTCTCTCCCTCACACGCGGCGCAGCAGCAGCAGCATCGACCCACTCAATATACACTGCCACGGTGACTATAAATAGATACACTGCATCGACCAAGCATCGACTCCCAAGGTTGTGCTTATTCTAATGTTTACGTTTGTGAATCTGACATTATATATGGATCTAGGCAGTGTTTCACGGTAGAGCGCTGTGCGCTTCGGTGCGTTGGGTTTACGTTGTTCTCGGGGGTTACCATGGCAATATCAACGAACTCCACTCTTGTAATACTAGGAGTGGAGTTTGTTCACTCTGAACTCCACTCTGACGCTACGCTATGACGCCATCGTAAAACGCTAGCACCAGGCAGCGCCGTCAAAAGTTGCGCGAGCGGAGTCGACCTTAAAAAAAAGACTGTTGTTGGCACGCGTTTATTGTTTTGGCGCGGCAGCTGGTAGTTGGCGGTGTTTCGCGTGGTGTGGCATCACTGGCGGATCGGGGGGGGGGGGGGGGCACGGGAGCCTGAGGTGCCCCTGACAGGCCCGTGGTGCCCTTGCTAGGCCTGTGGTGCCCCTGGACCCTGGCAGGCCTGTGGTGCCCCTGGACCCTGGCAGGCCTGTGGTGCCTCTGGCGGGCCTAGGGTGCCCCTGCTAGGCTGCTGATGCCCCTGGGACCTGACAGGACTGTGGTGCCCCTGACAAACCTCAAGTGCCCCCAACAGGCCCGTGATGCCCCCGACAGGCCCAAGGTGCCCCTGCGTGATGCCGTGATGCCTGCGAGGCCGGTAGTGCCCCTGGCAGGCCTGTGGTGCCCCTGCTAGGCCGATGGTGCCCCTGGGCCCTGACAGGACTGTGGTGCCCCTGACAGGCCCAAGGTGCCCCTGCAAGGCCGGTGGTGCCCCTGTAAGGCCTGTGGTACCCCTGCTAGGCCTCTGGTGCCCCTGACTGGCCCATGGTGCCCCTGCAAGGCCGGCGGCGCCCCTGGCAGGTCTCTGGTGTCTCTGACAGACCTGGGGTGCCCCTGACAAGCCTGTGGGCCCCTCACAAGCCCGTGGTGCCCTTGCTAGGCCTGTGGTGCCCCTGGTGGGCTGGTGGTGCCCATGCTAGGCCGGTGGTGCCCCTGACAGGCCTGTGCTTCCCCCGGGCGTACCAAGGGGGGTCATGACCCATGTGGCCCCCCTTGGATCTGCCACTGATACATAATATCACCAGGGGCGCGGGAACTACTTTCTGACTGGGGGGCACACCATAATAGAGATCAACCTAGGGTACCCCCAAATCTAGTTTTCTCACCGGTTTTAGGCGACTTATTTTTCACCCCTCGGCTTTTTCAACAAAAAAAGAAAACATTTGCAAAAAAAGTGTGGTATTCCGTCTCAAAGCTGTGGGGGCACCGCCCCCACGGCCCCAGAGTTGGGGGGGCAGACTGCCCCCACTGCCCCCCCGGCTCCCGCGCCTATGAATATCACAGTGTATATAAATATACACTACGTCTGAGGTACATAATATATTGATTTGTAAAGGCGTTATGGCTTATGCAATATGCAATTGCAGGCACTTGGTATCCCTCACTTATCCCTCATTGGGGGCTCTGGCGGGCTTCTGAGGGCCCACATCTATCTCCGGGAGCCCTATAGACAGGCTCCTTTGGGTCCTTTCAGTCCACTATAGCATAAGAGGTCTCCATGCGAGTCCTATACATCCCAGCTAACAATTTGCCGTTGTTACAACGTCGTTTAAACGTTGTCGAATGGTTACCACAACGTCCCGATTTATCGTTGTGACAACGTAATTTTGTAGACTCCAGACAACGGCGTGACAACGTCATCCGACCATGCATTTGAATGTCATCACAACGTTTCTGTAACGTGGCCGTGACGTCCCAAAACTGTTCTTACAACGTCCCGCCAACGTTATAAAATGTTTTCTGTAACCTACCAACAGTGTTTCTGGAACGTTGTCACCACGTTCCGCAACGTGACTACAAGGAGTATAGCAGAGGAGTATAGAACGCTTTGGCAACGTCTCTGCGACGTTTTTATCACGTGCGCACCACGTTGTCGCTACTTCGTATTGCCGTCCCTGCGACCCTGAGTAAACGTCCTAAACATTTTCGCAACGCCCTCTCAACGTGTTCGCAACATACTCAGAATGTGTTTCCGACGCTCTCTTCCCGTTCTGTAGACTTGTAAAAAAGGCATGTAAGAAGTGTATATTTCAATACATCACACAGGTCAATTTACAAAAAAAAAACTACGGCGGCGGCATCGGTGATGGGGCATGGGGCCCAGGGGCGCCCCCATGGGGGCGTGGGACGGAATTGGGTTCTACCGGCTCTGGCGCTAGCCGCTAACACGCCAGAACTGGTGGAAGTTCACTTCTTCACTAACCCTCGCTGGGAGGATCACTCGGCAGACCGTTAGGCACCGGCTCATTTGCGGCCTCGATGTCCCTAGGCAGCTGGCAGTGCTTGACTAGACGGTCTGCGCACCCCCCGTTCCGGTCGCAGCTTCCGGACAGCCACTTCGCTACCGCATTGCCGACAGTAGGCCTGCCACAAGGCGCGCTGACGAGTTGCAGGACGTCTGCGGGAAGACATGAGGGAAAATCAGACATTCAATTCATGAAAAAATCACAAAAATACCTGCACCACTTTCCGTAACAGTGCGACAGGCTAGATCAAACATGTCAACACCTTAGAGGCTAGAGCTACAATGAACTATAGCCTAGACCAGTAGCGGCGGAACACCCTCATTTAAGGGGGGGGGGGGGGCACTGCCGACTTTTGGTCCCATTCTTTCCATGCAACGCCCATAGGGCTAATGTTAAAATGCCAAAATCAAAGGGGGGCACGGTGCCCCGGTGCCCTCCCCGTTCCGCCGCCTATGGCCTAGACCGCACGGTATTACAAGGCACAATCTTGCAAATGCTACTCGTAAATGGTACTTTGACTTACCAGTCAAAGCAACAATCGCATCAAACGCAGACAACTGGCGCTATCTTTCATCTTCCAGCTATCTCAGCCGCGCCCACCGCCGGCCCTCACTGCTCGCTCGCGCCGCGTAGACTGCGGCTCGGCCGGCTGGCTCTGAACGCCGGCCGGTGACACTGACGTCACGGCCCTTCAGGCGAGCCGCGAGGTCAGGGCGCGAGCCACCGTTCGCCTGAGTGGCGGCCCGCGTGGCTTGCTGGCAGCCGCGGATAACAGCCGCTTTTACATAGGGATAGTTGCAAGCCTCTAGCTCCGCTTGTGATGTTGCAAAACATGCCAATGACACGCTTTGCAATTTACACATGTTATATATTATACCGGGTGGCCCATAAAAAACGTTCCGAACTTTGGAGGCCTATATCTCAAATTTGAGTGCAAATAACGAGCCAAAATTCTCATAAAGTTTGCGTCATTTCTTTACGCATTGGTATGCCAAATTATAACACTCTATCATCATTTTCAAGCCAGCAATCTTATATTGAATTAAGTAAGACGTTTTTGCTTTTTTTGCCTATGTTGGACGGTAGTGATGATTGGCTCAGACGTACCATGTAAGGAAAAAAAATAGAAAAATGGAACACGTGAATGACACCAGCACGTGTGTTGTTGTTTTATATATTTTTGTCCCATTTATGTGCCGAATATTCAAATACTGAGCCAAAATGGTGTTCATGGATGCAATTCGTTTCAACACTAAGTCCTGTTTCGAGCAGAAGGAGTGGCACGGTGCATGGGTTACTGCTGATCGCCCTCCCTTCAAGAAGATCAAACAGTAAATCGACCAAATAAGGAAATAGAGGGAATGTGCCACCCTAAGGCCTGAACCATCAGTGAGGCTAGTTGCCAGTAACAGTCATGGCTGCAGGCCGTGGTACCGAGATGGAAGTGGCCCGTTAACTCACATTTTTTTAGTAAACATCTGAGCAAAAAAGTAATTTTTACATGGCATGCTAGAAACACAAACCATTTAAAAAGTAATTGCCCAAATAACATAAAAATAATACAATTTACTGAAAATAAACGCCGCATTGACTATTCGAAGTTTCAATGTTGTGTCTTTATCATTTTTTGAGAAATGTTGACTTAAAGTTGGGAACGTTTTTTCTGGGCCACCCGGTATATATATATATATATATATATATATATATATATATATATATATATATATATATATATATATATATATATATATATATATATATATATATATATATATATATATATATATATATATATATATATATATATATATATATATTAGAGAGAGATAAGAGAGAAAGGTATCAGAATTTACTTGTAAAAACACCGCTAATTATTCAGTACCTATAACGTCAAGGTTGTGAAAAACCGTTTTAACAACGTGTTGGCGACCACCAGCTGACAACGTGAACAGTCCAAGTGTTAAAATATGTCAAATTTAACGATGAAAACTGAATATGCGCATTGAAAGTCAAAGGAAATGCATTATATGGCCATATATGTCACCATGCATTATCAAAATATAATGCTGCAAGTGCGCGGTTGCTGCAACGTACCAATAAAACGTTGTCACGACGTTTTACCACGACTTTCGGACCAAACCATGGCTTCACAACGTTCAGAACGTTGCTACAACGTAATTAAAACGTAATTTCGCAACTTACCGAAACACGACGTTGTAACAACGTTGTAGTAACGTTTCCTGTTAGCTGGGATCTGAGGGCGTACCCTGACGTCTGAGGTACCCAACTGCAGCTCCAATGGTCTCTTACACTGGCGGATCCAGGGAGGGGGCATTTAGTGTTGTTCGATTACAGTAAGGCTTTTGATATTGTTTGCCACAAAGTCCTGTTAACGAAGCTCCAGTCTCTTGGCATTACCGGTCAGCTCTTAACATGGATAGCATCATTCCTATCTGACAGGGAGATGAGAGTGTCTGTTAGCGGACATCTCAGTGGCCCCAGACCTGTCCACAGTGGTGTGCCTCAGGGTTCGGTCTTGGGACCGCTACTTTTTTTGGTCTATATAAATCACATTGGCTCCAAATTGATATCAAAGTACAAGATATTTGCAGATGACCTCAAGATTTATTCCGGTGTGAAGTATCCTCGCGGACATTGCCCGACTGTGATTCCATCTGTTCAGAATGATATAGACTTGTTGGTCAATCCCAGCCAGCAATTCGCTTGGGCTGAACTGTGGCAAACGTTGGGCAGCTTGGGCTTAGCTTGGGTTTGCCCACTTTGATCAAAACCACTGCATTTTTTACTAGGGCTGAGCTGGGGCATGCCGCAGCTATGCCCAAGTGCGGATAGCAGTAGCTCAGCCCGACATCTGCCCGCGCATCCAAAACAGGCTTAACTTGGGCGGAGCGCGGGCTGATCAAGCTGGCTGTGTCCTTCGGCTCACTGGAGTAAAGCCGGAGCTTAGCCATACTTGTTCGGCTGTTCGCGCATGCGCAGCTCTGCGCCAATCATGTGCAGCGTTTGTGACAGTCTGTGCGCTGTGCGACGAAACGACACACCGGTGTTGGGGCATTTGGTGGTTGATGTTTGGGCGCGTGTGACAGCGCGAAGAAGGGATAGTGCTCACTGCTCTTATCACGTGGACTGGCATGGAGTTTTACGGTAGGTAAGTGTATTGAATGGTGCGCTTGATCGTATGTAAACGTCATGATTTTGACTGAGTTTCACGCCATCAAACATGAAGCTGAATAGCTGTTCAGCCTGGCGATTTATACCCTCGCTCAGAAAAGCCGCATTCCGTGCCTTCATATCTTTGTGAAATACCAGCACTTCTGAACCAGGAAAATGAAATACAAAACACAAATATTTATCTACTTATCACCGAGCACGCTCATTCTCTGTCCGCGTTGAAAATCGAATGATCATTTTATACGGATCAATGAGAAGTGCTTTTACAGTATTAATGCAACAATAAGTTATTTTTCAAGCAAACATGCAATGTAAATTAAACCAATTAATCTCTTTTTCAGGTACGTACCATTAGAGCAAATGGTTCCAAAAAAAAAATGGAATAGTTATACAAACCAGGACCGGGTGCACGCCGCAGTCGCCCTCGCCAAGTGGTTTAGCGGAAACTGCCTGCTTATAATTAAGTAGGTAGGTATTACCTACATTATACTGAAACTGCGCCGAAAGCTGGCCGACCACCTACTGCAGATGTGTATAGTGTAAACCTATGTGTGGATGAGCCAGACGCCTCCAAAGCTCCCATTCACCAGAGTGAAATTCCTTATAAACGATTGTTTGCTAATTGCTTTATGTCTTATGAGCGATTACTTGCTGTCCTTTATGTTTTCGGTTGAGTGTTCAACCAAGTATTATGAACGGGGAAGGAGGCTAGCGGGCCTTTGATTGTTTTATAGTTTTGATGGCGCTTTTTCATGACTCATGTCATATTATTGCTGCAGTTTGCACTCCACTGTTTCATGTATTTGTGTTTCATTTGAGTGTCTGTAGTCGTTTATACCTAATATACATTCACTATCAAAGTCAACCACTACTTTCCTTTCGCAATGCTCGATGACCGGTTAACAGAGCATATGAGTGACCGTAACAATTTTAAATATGCATTGAAACCGCACAACCTGCTGAAAGTGCATTGGCTGCTCCTTGCTACTTGATCCAGTGTGAAGCAAAAGCAAGATGAAGTCAAGTCGAGACTTGAGAAAACAGGAGCCGTCACTCGAGCCGAACCCGAGCAAAGCCACAGCAGTTTGCAATGTATAAACCCCATTCACTCCTATGGCTTAAGTCGGGATAGACAGGGCACACAGAGTGGGCTTGCCGGAGTTCAGCCCGCTCGGGCCCAGAGTAATCTCCATTATATAAATGGATTCACTGCTCGGGCTTAAATCGGGCTAACGCCAATCGTCGCTCAACTAGGGCTAAACTACGGCTGTCCGGAGCTCGCAGAGCGGGCATACCTCCGGCAGAGCATGGGCTTTAGTCGGCGTTTTTGTGTCATACGCCGACTTTAGCCCAAGCCCTAGCCGACTTTAGCCCGACTAAAAATCTCGGGCAATCCGCACTTGAGCCTGCTTGGGCCCGGAGCAAAATTGCTGGCTGGGATACGTCTGTATCATGGGGTCTCAAGATTAACAGAGAGAAATGTGCGGTCCTGCGTTTCTCGAAAGGCTTTAAGGACCTGGTACCACCTTCATACTCCCTCGAGGGTAGTCCCCTTCCTGTCTGTGACTCACACGGCGACCTTGGTGTCCTGGTGGACACAAGGCTTAGATTTCACGAACACATCGGATCTGTTGCACACAAAGCGTCTGGTTTATGTTACAGTTTTCTTAAGTCAACTGTCTGCCGCTCATCTGATTTCATGTTGTTCCTCTTTAACCCTCGCCGGCACAGGGGGGGGGGGTTGATGCAACCCCCCCTAAGGTTTTTCGCGAATAACTCGCGTAAAAAGCGGCCGATCGCGACGAAACTTTCAGTACCCTCGCATTGATCAATTTTACACCTACCCTGAAAATTTCATGACCCTGACCCCAATGACCTTTGACCTGTGACCTCTTTTCTGTGACCATGTTTGGCCGAAATCGCGGTTCGGCGCATGTCGGCTCGCATTAGCCGCGCGTTTGCAAGCTTTTCGTGGTTTAAACGTTCAAACATGTGATTTGATGTTGCTCCCATGCATTAGGGTGGGTGTCAAGGTCACCTGAGGGTCAGGTCAGGTCATTGAACTTTGGTGACCTTGGGTGACCTCGGTTCACTTTTTCGAAATTTACATGTTTCTAGGCTAGTTTTTGGAGCTGAATTCGAATTTAGCAACCATTTGAACATTTACGAAGTAGTTTTGGTGCCTTCGTAACATGTTACGAAGCTGTCCGAGGCGGTTGACACGTATTACGAATACCCGTCACAACCCCTACCGGTTGACCTGACCTGACCTGACCCGACCTGGTCTAAATGCTTAAAGACATCATCTCTGATCAAAACTAACACGATATTCGTGATCAGCACCCCGGAAAACCACATAGCAGCCACACTTTACGACTTTCTAACAGGTCCCGATTTTCCCGGTTTTCGGGTCATTGACCTGACCTGGAAGGTCACCCGATGACCTAGGACCTTAAAATTGGGTATCATCGGCTTCGTCTCGTGACGGGCAACACGCTCATTTTTTCCGCGAAGCTCTAGCTCGATCAGGGGCCAAACGCGAGGGGGGGTCGTACCAACCCCCCCCCCCCTTGTGCCGTCGAAGGACTCAAAATGGCCCGTGTGCCGGCGAGGGTTAAAACTCACATAAGACCACTGATAGAGTATGCTTCATGCGTGTGGAACACTGGTTACAAGGGCGATATGGTTAAACTGGAACGTGTGCTAAGGATGTGGTCTAGACATATAGATGATTTGCAGAATCTGAATTATGAGGAGCGTCTGCGAAAACTTGATATGTATTCAGTCGCATGGGAAGGCTTCTGCGCGCAGACTTAATCCAATATTGGAAAATATTTAATGGTAAAAGTCATATAAAACCTGAGACGTTTTTCTCTCGTCCACTACACGGCTGCACTCGAGGCCATTGTTACAAGATACGCGTGCCACATGTTACACTAGATGTTCGTCGTCGCTCTTTCTCCATCCGATGTATACACATCTAGAACGGCCTCCCAGAAAACGTTGTGACCGCACCTGACTTAACTAGCTTTAAGAGGGCCTTGGCCGATGCGATTCGTGACGAACTGTACCAGCCTGCGGAGTAGTTGATGATGAGCAACTTCGTGTCAAATATTCTTGATTCACATGTATTTTTTCGTATGAGCTATTAATGTGGATGCTATAACTCCAGTTGCTATGTAACCCCTCTATACTCGCGAATTCTTATCTCAACTGGCGCATCCTTTGATCCTGGGTTCCCTTGCCTTGACTATCCTTAGGGCTGTCAGGCTTGGTGAACCCTACCAGGTGAGAATACCAGGTGAGAATAGGGCCATGCCCCCTTCCCAGAGGCCTAAAGTGGCCCGTTTGCCCCCTCCCCCAAACGATAATGAAACCTAGTTCAATCAGTGCGTGGCCCAGGAGCCGAGTTAGACAGGGGGGCGTTTTAACACGCGCGGCGCTGGGGTCTCTAGCCGAACGCGCGGGGCTGGGGGTGGGTAAATTTTACCCCCCCCCCCTGTTATCTCCCGAACTAACCCAGTAAACATGACGACGTCGGCCCGACGTCGGGCCGAGGCTCGGCCCGACGTCGGCCCAACGTCGGTTCAACCTCGGCCCGACATCGGCTGGACGTCGGATATGCCCGCATGTTCCGACGTCCAGCCGAAGTCCAGCCGACGTCGAGCCGACGTCGGGCCGAGATCGTTTGCCGAGGTTGACGAAATCGTTTGTCGTTGGACCGACGGGGCCGACGCCGGCATGTTTATTGGGACAACGCGCCAAAAATATCAACCGGCGGCGGGATTCGAGCCCCCCAGTCGCCGACGTCGGCATGTTTACTGGGACAACACGCGTCAAAAGCATCAGCCGGCGATGGGATTCGAGCACCGTGTCATTCGAACGCGAGGTTAGTGCGCTAACCACTACACCACGCAGCCAGCTAACGGAGTTGGTTTGTTTTGTTGGGTTATGCCCTTTCGGTCTGACAAGACCATTTCAGAGCCGGAAGGATCATAGCATCATGATCATAGGATGGAGACATTGGTCTTCTTAGCGAGCACCCTGGGTCCAGTTCATATAGAGCAGGGGTCGGCAAATGGTGGGGCATGTCCCCTTTGGGGGTAATGGAGCCCTTTCGGTGGGGGTAATGAGGGATTCTGAGAAAGCCTATCTTTTTAGAGTTTGTAGCTCCAGTGATGGAGCCATCGTGACTGTTGCATCCCAGGGTTCAAAGATTAGCCCAGGCCAAAGGCACAGCACACATTGATTAGATACCAATTTTCATGTACCTGCTCGCCTCACCATCTCACCCCTCCGTACAGTCGTATAAAAGCAGCTGCAACTTTTAACCCTCGCCCGGCTGTTGGCGTTTCAACAGCCGCTAACGTAAGGGGGAGTAGTCGATCGGACCCCCGCAGCCTCTCGGACTCTGAGATGGAGCTGTGCATAAAAAAGACGAGCGTGCTACCCGTGACAATAGGAAGCCGCTGCTGCCCATTTTTAAGGTCCTTGGTCATTCCGTCTCATTCAAGAGGGCAATGACAAGTGTCGAGAAAATCGGGACCCGCTATAACTTCTTGAAGTGAGATTTTATGGCTCAAGATGATCTCCAGAAAAAGCTCATAAGCCAACGGTCATTATGGGTCCAGAGGCCAGTTTCACCAACAGAAAAATAGCCGCCTGCCGGATTTTTTTTTTTTTGAGCGTAAACGGTAAAGCCCTATCCGCTTACGAGCCCATCGCGTTTACGCTCCGTATGTGAAGCGGTCTTGAGGCAAAAATTCCGGCAGGCGGTTATTTTTCTTTTGGTACAACTGGTTTCAGGTCATGATATTTTCCGGGCTGGTAAAAAAAAAAAAAATGATGGGCTCGAGGGTACAATTTGGTCGTGATCCAATGCCTTTTACGTGAGCTTTTTACGTGATCCGCCGCCCCTATACGTACAAGGGTTAAGTGGGATATAACATAGGCGGCGGAACGGGGAGGGCACCGGGGCACCGTGCCCCCTTTGATTTTTGCATTTTAACATTAGCCCTATGGCGTTGCATGGAAAGGATGGGACCAAAAGTCGGCAGTGCCCCCCCCCCCTTAATTGAAGGTGTTCCGCCGCTACTGGGATATAGGTATTAAATGTTTTGTGGAGGAAGTGTCATGTTTTAAATTTGATGCATTGGAAATGCACAAATACCCAAAGAGTTCTAGGACGGTATGGAATTTCAGTAAACTTGGTTGTGTCAGCAATGGGGTCTGGTAGGTGGGGGTAATGGCCCTGCCTGGCGCCCAAAAAGGGGGCACGACCCCGAATGACCTGCCGACCACTGATATAGAGTCCCTGGTCCCATTGCTGTTACGTGAGCGTGACACTTATTGGAAAGGGCGACCCCACAATGGATTCATATAGCCACTCTTACACACCTGCACCAACGTTTCCCAAAGTGTCCCTTTGATAAGTGGCACTTTGGCAAAGTGACACTTGCCGACTGGCCTTTCTATAGGTATGAACTGGGCCCGGCCCTGGTGAGTTGCCGGGGCTGAGCCTGACCAAAGGATAGGCCGAGCAGCCCCCAAGCACTCACCGCACCCGGCTACGGGCGAGCTCGGCTTACGGGCAATCCCAAATGGGATAAAGTTTCCCGTCCAGTCCGGATCAGGGGGTTGCGGCGTGGAGGAAGATTTGAGTTTCCTGAGGATATTTTGAATACAGAAGCTCTTTATGAAACATGAAACATGCATTTTATATTATTTTAACGGTCAAAACAGCGGCCGATGTCGGTCCGACGTCGCCCCGACGTCGGCCCGACGTCGGCTGGACCTCGGCTGGACGTCGGAACATGCGGGCATATCCGACATGCAGCCGACGTCGTGCCGAGGTTGGACCGACGTCGGGCCGACGTCGGCATGTTTACTGGGAATGGTCCGATTTGGAAAATTCAAACGCCAATCGAAAGATATCATCACGGACAACTAAAAACATGTACTTAATTTAAAGTTTGAGCCTTGAGGTCAAGGTCAAGGTCAGGTCAAGGGTACAAATTGCAAGTTTCTACAGTATCGGCCTTGCACCGTAGTTGCCGAAGAATGGACAGAGACTGATTGCCCAAAACATGTAATTAGGCTACCAAGACAATATTCGCTGCATGCAATTTCATTCAGAGGTCAAGGTCAAGGTCAAGGTCAGGTCAGGTCAGGTCACCAAAAACAAAATATAGAGAAAGGTATGTGCGACATATGTTTTATGGGTCATTTTATTGATAGAATTCAATAGGCACACTCAATAGATGATATGGACCACATCTGGATGAATTTCAGGTCGAGGTCAGGTCACGGTCAGGTCAAGTGAGGTCAAATTTTGAAGTTGGTTGTTAAGGCCTAAAAAGGTGTCTATCTGATGCAGTTTTTCACGGCGAATCGAATGGCGCTATTTTTGTTTTCTTACGAGGTCTAGAACTTCCATAAAATTCATTTTTCAAAATTTTGTGTGTCGTGACGTCATGAAATTTTTAATAACTCCCACATTTTTTAGCCGATTCTTCTAAAAATTGGTATGCAGGTGCACATAGAACACTTCTCTGACATATATTCCGGTTTTTTCGATACACCCAAAATTTTGGATTTTCTAATTATTTTCCCAAAAAAGTCAGTTTTAAAAAAAAAAACTCTGGCAAAAATCCAAAATTTTCAAAAAACCGAGATAGCCATTTGATAGACAAAGTAGAATCACGTATAACCTTTTTTGTTACGTCTTGATTCCTTTAAAAATGAAGATGTTAGCGGCGTTTGAAATTTCGCCGTTTTTGAGGCGAAAATGGCGAACATGACGTCACTAAAACGTCAATTTCTCAAAAATGTTCCGACGGATTCCACTCAAATTTTCAGGGAACGTGAAGTTTGGCGGCGCTGCGCGCCGCCGTTTTTGAGTTATTGCAAAAATTTGCGAGGGTGGGTAAAATTTACCCCCCCCCAGCCCCGCGCGGGGAAAACCACCTCCCGGCCCGCAAAGGGACCGAAGCACTGACTCGAAGCGGGTTAACTGGTCGACAAAAGCAATGGTAAGTGTTTACAAAGTAAGATAAATGCATGGGTCGGGTGGGCTACCATTTATATATTTTTCTTTTTAGTTAAAAAATATTAGTAGTATCACGGCTGTGACGAAAAATAAGTGACCTAAATCCGATGAGAAAACAGGATTTGGGGGTAGGTACCCTAGGTTTGGCTCCTGCATGAGTTGGCCCCCCCCCAAACGCAAGCCTGGATCCGCCAGTGCATCAGATAGACACCTTTTAGGTCTTAACAACCAGCTTCAAAAGTTGACCTCACTTGACCTGACCTTGACCTGACTTCGACCTGAAATTCATCCACAGGTGGTCCATATCACTTATTGAGTGTGCCTATTGAATTCTATGAATAAAATGACCTATAGAACATGTGTCGCACATGCCCATTTGTATATTTTGTTTTTGGTGACCTGACCTGACCTGACCTTGACTTTGACCTTTGAATGATATTGTATGCAACGAATATTGTCTTGGTAGCCTAAGAACACGTTTTGGGCAATCAGTCTCAGTCCATTCTTCGGCAACTACGGTGCAAGGCCGATACTGTAGAAACTTGCAGTTTGTAGGTACCCTTCACCTGACCTTGACCTGACCCCTGACCTACTTAAGCAAAAAAAATTGCCTCTTAAGATCCGCCTTGTTGAGAGCTTTCGATTGCCGTTTCCCCCGTCTTTCTACGACCATCGGTTCGGAAGTTAGACAGGGGGGGCATAATCTGCCCCCCAGCAGGGCGCGTATGGCTGAATCAGGGTAGGGGAGAGTGGGGTAAGATGCCCAGGGTGGGAAAGACGCCCCACCCCCTCTAGCGGCGAAACAAAGAATAGAACCTGGAAATTAATGTTCTTAGCGTAAAGCGGAAGCCTGCCTTGTTAACTGCACATAAATTTGCGAAGCTCAGTTGGGCAACGGCTGGCTGGTGATTGCATGCTTTTTATTTGCTGCTTTCAAAAAATATTTTGGTGTCAAAACATTGTAAATATCAAAGAAGGTAGATAATTTTTGCGTCCCTTGCTATAGTCGTGATACATTAACATGCGTGTACTGCGTCCCAAACAGTTTGTTTCAGGGTGTAGTTTTATGGCTAGCAAATTGTACTGATTTAATGTTACTTCGGTACCTTGGGGTAAGATGCCCCCTGTCTGTGCTGATGGGGAAAGACGCCCCCCCCCCCCTAAATCCGTAGGCTGTCCTTCAAGCAGCCCGTCAAATCATTTATTACATACTTGTGATGAGAGACAAAAGCAAATCTGGGACTATTGAGAGTCCAGTACGGTCGGGTGCTCCCCATGCCGGTCTCTCGGCCCACACAGCGACTTTTTGGGCGGCATCTGACTCTGAGAGCCCTCACGACGGCCTCTGTGGGCCCCATTATTGGCTCCAGGGCCCCTCACGACATCCTTTGAGGGCTCCCACGTTGGCTCCATGGGCCGCGCTGGCATCTGAGTTCCCCACGATGGGCTCGAGGGCCCTCAAGCATCATGAAGACCTATAAGGGCCCCACAGTGGTCTCCAAACGCCACCACGGAGGCTTGTTTGGCCGCGCTGGACTATGATGGCCCTAACGATGACCTCTGAAGCCCCTTACGACTACTTTTGAGGGCCCTTACGATGACGTTTGGTGTCTACTGCAGGCTCGAAGGGACTACTGATTCGTTCAGGCGATTCACGTGCCCATTTATGTCACTTACATATAGTGCAGGGGGCATCTTCCCCAACGCCAGGGGGCGTCTTTCCCACCCTGTGGGGTAAGATGCCCCCTTTCACTTCTTCAGGAAAATGCTTAATAGCAAAAAAAAAGTCATCATATTTTAGGCACGAAAGTGTGATATTTTTGGAGAAAAATGATGTCGGCTTCCGTTGAAACTCCAAGTTTTTGATTTCCGATCGTCATTTTCGAACAATATATGACATAGTAAAACCCTGGGCATCTTTCCCCACTCTCCCCTATATAGAACGGCTGAATAGCCCAGCGGGGCGCGGGTTAACCTTTCGCTGCGATAGAAAGTTGCCGGCTGTTTTGATAAACATGAACGATCCTGCTCTATGGCCAATGTCCTTCGGGAAGTAAAATGGGTTTCCCCTAGAGGCGATATGGAGTGTACCCCATTTTACCACATTTACCCCATTTACGTGCCCAGAAGTGCTTTTTGTTGTTACAGTTAAAACTGGTTGCCTTTATTGGCTCACTCACGTTTCATAAATGCATGTTCAAATGTGCTCTTTCTAAAGAGGAGTGTTTGTGTTAAACGTTTCAAACGTTGTCATAATGTTTCTTCATAATTAGTACACTGTACCGTGTATGTGCCTAATATATATATATATATATATATATATATATATATATATATATATATATATATATATATATATATATATATATATATATATATACTTGGCCAGATAAACTCTTTCATTTTCAAAAGCTTTTACGGAGACTGAAGAAGATAGTATATCTAGGTAAAAAATCATCATAGCCCGTATTGCCCCACGCCATTTCCCGTTTTACCTCAGGGGTGGGGCAAAACGGAAAAGTGTATGACCTATTTAAAAAGTTTTTTTTAATGCGTCTGGATATCAGATCAAGCAGGTAAATGCATAATCAGCAAGGCATCAAAGTCTCGCTTAGCACCATACTCGGTAGTTTTGATTCCGATTCCTTAATTAACCCTCGCCCCGTTGGGGGGCCATTTTGGCCCCCCCTGTGGTTTTTGCCTAAATAGCAAGAAAACAGCGGCGCGCAGCGCCGCCAAATTTTCAGTACCTTCCCGGGCATCAATTTGACACCTTCACACCAAATTTCAAGTCTTAGGTCACCTTAGGTCAGGAGTTATTGAGGTCAAACTGAGGTCATGTTCGAGCAAAAATGAGCAAAAAACATGCAATCTTGAAACGCTCACCAAATCTACAGTTATCAAGCAATTTTAAAGTTCTTTATATGGTCTGGTAGACAAAAAGCGGCGCTACAAAACTGCTATCTCGGATCTTCAAAATTTTGGGTTTTTGATCCTCAAAAATTCAAAAAATTGATTTTTTTAGAAAAACTAAAAAATCAAACATTTTCCCGAATTTCGAAAAAAACGGAATATATGTGATAGTCCCTGCGCTCTTCTATATACATACCAAATTTCAGATCGATATCTCGTTTTTTTGGCCAAGTTATAGCGAAAAAACTGTTCAAAAATGATGACGTCAAATTTTTGAACTCAATTTTTAGCAATTCTAGACCACGTACGGCAAAACAAAGACCACCATTGAACTCCCCGTGACGAGTTGCATCGATCCGATACCCATTTTATGCAAAAATATCAACTTTGAAATTTGACCTAATTTGACCTGACCTTGACCTGACCTTGACCAAAAGGTGACCAAAAGGTGACCTAAGCTGGCCCCAAAGGCTGCCTGACCCACATAATCGCATTTGTCATGTAAAATGGACCATAAAACATGTATCACACGACACTTTCATATTGTGACCCCCCAGTGACCTGACCTCTGCGACCTGACCTGGTATCAGTGACCTCAAATAGCAAAATATGTGTTTGAAGAACATTTCCCCATCGATGATTTTCAATGAAATGCATTCTAGTCGATTTTACAACGCATTTCTTGAAATGCCTGTAAACGGTGAAAATTGGACCTTTGACCTGACCTGTGACGTCATCGGTTTGACCTAGGTCAATAAAATTGGGTCACAAGGTAGTTCCCTGATAGGGCTATCCAACACCGTTTGCCGCTTGTCGCTAGGTTGCGTGGTTCTCGAGATCTTATGGGGGGCCAAAATGGCCCCCCAACGGGGCGCGTTGCTCGGCAGAGCCCAACGGGGCGCGGGTTAAAGGTAGTGTGCCACCTTTGAAAGATTGCCCGTTTTATTTTTCCTAGGATAAGAAGCTTCTGTTTTTACCTAATATCGCAAAAAAAATCAAAAATGGGCCTGGAATAGTGCCTTTTTCGCCTAAAAGTTTATCGGTTTTTAGATATGTATAACAACTGTAGTGGGCTCACCTGCAAACAGGCGTCGGGCAACAATCGCGAATGCGGCGCACTTGTGACAATAAGCAAAGGTCATTATAGTGTTACGACCATACGACGTACGGGAATGAGTTATCAGCTGTCTAATCGTAGACAACACAATGTCGAGCCTTAAACTGTAAGCCTGTATTGGTATTGTTTCTTAAATTTGGCTGTCGAACATTAATTTGTGGTTTGAAATATGATTTTATGTAAAATAATTGATATGAAACAGCCGTCTCTTAAGTTATGACCCCATTACACCACACGCAAGTGGCAGAAATGACAATGATCAGCTGACGCATTTTTCTTGGCCTAAGTCAGAGCGCGCGGCCCGACGCACCACGCGTATTTGGAAATTCCGACCTCGACGAGCATCAGAAGCCACCTAACAGGCGTGTTCGAAACCGCAGGAGATGATGATGAACGGGTTTATCGAAACTTGATTGGATGAGCCTATCGGTAATAGCGATTTTAGTATGTGCATTTATTGTTCATAGTGGTGTGAAATGTGGTTGGGGTACGACCGACAACCCGTCGGGGCGAATTTCGCACTGGGGTACTCAAAATTTGAAGAATTTAAGACGTTTCCATAAGTTTTGAAGGTATGGATAAGTTCTAAAAATCCGGTTCTCCTTATCCGGGTCATTAACTCCATATGGTCCAGGAAAGCTGGCACACTACCTTTAAAGGGAGTGTCCCACCTTTGCATTAGTTCTGAGTTGAGATAGCCAAGTTGGCGGCCAGGTTCAGAAACCACTATATATCCTGGTCGCAATATCCTCAGTTTCGTGGTGTTAAAGAAATTCGTTCCCTTCATTTAAAAGTGGGCCTTAGCTAAGGCCCTATCTCTTAACTATTAACGGCCATTTGATGACGTCATCAGCCGTTTCACGCGTTCGACCTGTTTTACCAATAAGTTGAAATCGGCGTATATTTATAAATATATTATATTAGTAAGTAAATATTAGTTAGTAAATATATTTGCTGCCAAATTTCCCCCACATTGACATGAAGTAAATCCTTATTACGTCACAGATCCGATCCAAATGACGTCACGAAGAAATATAAAAGTCGCAATATCTCAAAAAGTATACGATGAAAACGCGTAAAAACTTGCAGAATTCATCACAATATCCTGAGTAACATTTCCGAATCCTAAACGGGACTTTTTTGAAGGTGGGATAGTCCCTTTAAGGAGCATGGGAGACAAATTTTCTTAGGGTGCCCATATTGCCCCACATTCCCCCAGTGGCGCGGGAACTTCTTCCAGACTGGGGGGGGGGGGGCTGAAGTCTGAACCATAATAGAGATAAACCTAGGGTACCCCCAAATCTAGTTTTCTCAAATCTCACCGGTTTTAGGCCACTTACTTTTCAGATCGTTGTCTTTTCAACGAAAAAAAAGAAGAAAATATTTGCAAAAAAGTGAGGTATTCCATACCAGCTGAGTGGCAACCTGGAATCAAGGTTTTAATCTGCCAAATGAGTTGCCGAGCCAGTGAAAGAGGTGGATTTTTCACACATGCTTTCTTCCTTTGTGACCCACAACCCCTAATTTGGGGAGGACAAGCTGCCCCAACGGCTCCTGGCTTCATGAAAAATTGTGGGGCACCACCCCCACGGCCCCAGAGTTGTGGGGGCAAGCTTCCCCCACAGCCCCCTCCTTCGGTTCCCGTGCCTATGTATGAATGTATGAATTTATGTTGGTAGATTTCCGATTTCGATTCCTCCAGCTGAGGGGGCTCAAATACATTACGAGCCCCCCCCCCCAGCCAAAATGTTTGGGGGGCAGCCCCCGCTAGCCCCCCCCCCCCCGGTTCCTGCGCAACTGCATTCCCCTACGCATTGTGTGTTACGATGATAAAAACACATTACACAAGACATTTTCACCAGTTTTTTTTTTTATTAGCAAACGCACGCATGAGCATCACCTTTAATACAAAGAAATAGCATTCCAAAGTGAGAAGAAGTGTGGTGAGGTTACTATCAATTATGCAAAATCAGGACAAGAATGAATTCATCCAGTACCTACACGAGTGTAAAATGCTCGCAACTCGTTTGGTTCCGTTTTACAGCGCAATGGTAAAGCTGCAACCCTTCATTTCCCTACGAACCAAGCTGAAAAGCATCGGTGAGGTCAAGGATGGATTGGTTAATTTTCAACACTGCTGGATTTTTCTTTTTTGGTTTCGAGTTCACAGCCTATTCACCGTGCCCATCCCACTCAGAACCTATTCCAACCTGTTAAAAACGCTCTACGACAAGTTTCCATAGGTACCTATACGAGCATACCTACTTTTATGATACGACGCAGCTAACCTAACTATTGTGCATATATATGATCTGGTTCACGCTATTTACACAACATTTTTAAATTGTAACTGCATTATTGCTGCTGCATGAGATGATCAGGAATACTCAGTAGCCTATACGTCAACCGGTGGCTAACACATAAATATGCTAAGTAAGAACTGTTTGAGCGACCTCTGCAGTTTGTATGGCTATTTGTGACAGCAACTGTGAGCAAACAACACTGGCCGATTATTGCCTACTATATAACGCACATTGCACATGCATGCGAAAAGCGCAACCTATCAACAAATTACTCATCAACAGTTAAAACTTAACCGTGGTTCAGCCACAGTGACAAAACGATCAGCTAGAGCGAAATAGGTACTCGCGTCGTGACACAACTCAGGCAGAATAGAAAGTATCCAGCCTAGCCTGATCTTGCATGTTAACGCGTCGCTCCAAAAGTCCCACCTTGAGCGACACTTCAGATATGGCCGCTAGCACAGTGTTCAGCTTTTGACCCAGCTCGTCGATTGCCTCGCGGCTTGTGACGGCCTTCTTGCGCCGTCGGCGTCGTCCGCGGCGACTGCGTCCGTCCGCTCCTGCACCCTCCGAGTCCGCGTCACCGTCGCCAGCACCGCGAGCGCCATCGCCATCGGGACTCGGGTCGCTCGGTGCACTGCGACTTGCTTCGGGCGCATCTTCGAACGGATTCTCCGTCTTGGCGCGAACGGCGGCCAAAATCTCGGCCTGCAGCACCTGTTCGCGCGTCTCGCGATCCGCGGCGGCGGCACGCTCGCGCAGCAGCAGCAGCATGTTGCGCGGCATCCAGCTGTGCACGGTGAACGCCGTGGGTCGCAGCTCGTCCGACGTCGTGAAGCGATACAATCTAGAGCGACCCTTTTCGTTTGGTCGAAAGGCGGCGCGAACGAGGGGACATTCGCCCGAGAGGCTAGAGCACGCTTTCTCAGTATCCGTGGAGTCGGCTCTCTCGGGAAGCTTGGTTGTCTTGGGCGAGCCGGGTTCACCAGACAAGTGGTGATCCACATTCTGTAGGAGCAGCTTCGGAAGAAGGGCCAGCTTCTCCTGCATTCGCCGACACACACGAGTGCGGAAAAGCACATGTGTGATGTTGGAATAGATGACCGACTCGATGTACAGGATTTGGATCACGGTCATCCGAAGTCGTTCCACGCCAGCCGTCTTGAAAAGGCCCTGGATATCGTTGACGGTCAGGCCGATCAGCAGATTGACGGTGATGATGGACATGCTGACCACGAACAGGATGAGTAGGAGGTGCGCAGTACCCGGGTACGATGGGCCTTCATTCCCGGAAAACATCCCATCGTAGTCATACTCGCCCATCATCATGACAAAGGTCTTGATAAGAGACAGGGGAATAGTCTTGAACGCCGGCGTCAGCCCAAACAGCACATGGAAGCTGAGAGCGAAGGCGACCAGCAGCGGCGAGTACACCATCAAGAAACCAATGAGCTTGCGTGCAACACGAACGAACATGTAGATGTAGATTCCGACACTGGGAAAACGACCCACCATGAGGGTCATTTCCAGCCATGTGGCCAGCATGAGCCATGCAACTACGTGGTTTACCCAAGGACGGTACGAGTTATGACTGACTAGCAGTGCTGTGGTAAGTCCTATGGCCAACAACTCCAGCCAGTTTTCTATGCTGCTTACGTAGAGTCGCCAGCTGTACGCCATCTGGAAAGTTTCCCGCAGCAAGCAGAGGAAGGTGAAGAGGGCTGTGAAGCCAGCCACCACCGTGGTGCTCGGCTTTTCTGGGTCCATAACTCTCAACATCCCGTAAGCAGTCACCAACAATGCGAAGCACACGTAGAACACAAAGTTGAAGTAAAAATATCGCCGAATTTGCAGCCACTTGACGTGCATGAACGTCTCCACAACCGGGTGCTTGAGCAGTTCGTTCTGGTTGGCATCCACGATGGCGCGCAGAAGAGCCGTCTCCGGCGCCGGCTTCTTCCTTTCCACGTCCCAGAAGGGCATGTAGTCGAGGTAAACCTCCAGCTGCGAGCTGTCCAGCGGCTGGCCGTTGGTGGTCATGTAGCGGTCAAGCACGTCGGGCATGGCGGACGGCATATTTTTCAGCAGCATCAGAGCGGTGGGCTCGTCGGCCTGGGCGCCAGCACCCAATAGCGGCCGGACCGTCTCGCGGTTCTTGGCCACCTGCAGTGGCGTCATACCTTTCTGGTTGAGTCGTCCAACGGCGTCGGCTGGCAGGCGGTCGAGCGCTGCGCTGACCGTCTGGGGGTTTCCAGAGCTTGCGGCCAGATGAAGCAGTGTGTTGCCGCGATGGTCGACAGCGTCGCAGGTGGCCCCCAGCTCTGCCAGCACCAGCAGAGCGGCCGTGTTGCCGACTTCCGCGGCCTGCAGCACCGGCGTCTGCCCCCTGGCGTTGGCTGTCTCGAGCGGCGCCCCCCAGTCGTGCAGCAGCCTTACCAGCTCAATAGTGACGTCTATCGGATGCCGTGCGGCTGCGACCACGTGCAATGCGGTCGTATCAACGGCGTCCTTGATTTCGGGCCGCGCTCCGCGGCGTAGCAACAGCTCCATCATAGCGGTGTCACCCAGGGCGGCCACCAAGTGGAGCAAAATAGTAGGTCGCAGCATGGAGGGTAACGTCTGTTGACGCACAGGCACACGTAAGCGCGGCCGAGTGTTGGTCTCGCTGCCGAGGCGGACTCGCTGGCCGGCTGTGACGTGGCGCATGTTTGCGTTGGGGTCGGCGCCGGCGTCGAGCGCGCTGGCGGCCTGCTGCGTATCGCCGGCGAGGCAGGCGGAGAGCAGGCGGCGCTCCTGACTGACGCCGGCCGGCGGCGGGTCGGCGGCCGGGTGCGCCGCTTCTGCCCCATCCTGACTGATGGTCCGGCGCACTATGGCGCTCATCTGGTGCGTCAGGAAATCGCTCGACAGCTGGCCGGGCAGCAGGGATTGTAGAACATCCTCGTCCTCTGACGGCGATGAGATGTAGCGCGCCATGTTGGATCTGTAACAGTGTGCAAGTCACGGATCAGCGCAATGGGCCCGATGTAAATAAAACCGATATTGCTGACGTAAGTGGGCAACAGAACCTAGATAGAACACTTCATCCACTACCTAGGGGAAGCGGGGGTAGCACCGCCATGTGGGAAACACCGCCATCCTCTCTATCGGCAAAACTCTGAATTGTAAATGTAAACACCCGCCATTTCGGTGTCCGAACGGAAGCGGGACGCCGCGTGAGGTAGGTTTCGCTAAGATTTATTTGATTTTGAGATCGCAATTGCCCATTTTGTGAATTTCAAACCATCGTTGTAATCATTTGGCATGTTTGAGCAGCAAGTAAGTGGTCATTTCAAGTCAAAATGCCTTGATTTTTACGTTAAATTTGAGGGCATGAAGTGCTCTTTGTTGAGAAAGGAATTACAGAAGAATCGCGTCCCGGCTTGTTTTGCTGTCGGGGCGTTGTCGGTCCATGACTGTGAGTGGGGTAACACCGCCATGCTCGGCGGTGCTACCTCAAGGGGTGGCAAAATGGATAAAGCCGCAATGATGATTCACTCAGCTCGGAGAAGAGCTTTAGTTAGGCCGCAAACGTCGTCTGTTTTTTAACCTCACGTTTGACTTCACTGGATGTTTCGAAATAAACGTGAATTTGTCATGCTTTGTATGCATATTGTCCGCAACAAACAGTCTGATCTGTGACAAACTAACAACCAACTCTTGTGAGTCTTATATGAGTTTGAGTTACTATTTCAGACAGCAGTAACGCTTCCAAGGGTGGCTGTCACCGTAAGGCCGATCTGTGGATAACATCGCCATCAGTGGCGGTGCTACCCGCACATTTTTTGGAGGACGAAAAATGCAGGACTTGTTTTCGACGTCTGTAAAGTAGCGAAATTTTATAATGGAGCGCTGGAAACTATGCCAACATGTAGGAAAACATTCCTACTTTCACATGAATGCAAAAGAGCTTCGTTTTTACTACGCATATCAGCTCGGTGAGCAGAAATGCTTAAGGTGGCGGTGCTCCCCCCGCTTCCCCTACTGCATAAACAGTTCTTAATACCTACCACAGCCGGCTGGAGCTACCAAACAGATTGTGCATCAGCATAGTTACATTTAACTTTTTCAAGCTTATTGATGACACAAAACACACTCATCAGTCATCATATTAATAGAGACAGGATGGTTATTAAAACTGAACAGATGATGATGACTTTTGGGCCCGTCTCTCAAGCTACATAGTGCCGTCCAAACCCCGGGGAGAGCTGAGGGATACATACCTCCTCGGTCAGGGAGAGCTGTGAGATACCTCCCCGGCGCTCCAGACGGGCCTCCTGCATATTTACACATACCTAATAATAGGTAACAGGCGAATAGACCATTTAAAGTAGTTTTTTTCGCAAATATTTTAAGCTGTGTACTGTGTGGTGTTGAGTGCATGACAATATTGTATAAGCAGACAAGATCCTCAGGCGAGACCTGCGGATCCCTTAACCCTCGCCGGCCGAGGGGGGGGGCGGGTGCCGCCCCCCCCCCATAGGGTTTTTTCACGATAGCTCCGAACACGCTGGCGATAGAGAGCTGAAACTTGGCATACCTGACCTTTGATCCAAGCCGGATCTTTTGACACCAACCGCATTTTTGGGTCAGGTCAGGTCACTGACCTATGACGTCATAAGTGAACCTCTGCACGGTCTTCAGATGTCGCAACTTCGCAACGCCCTCACTGCCAGAGGAGATGTCACAGGGAAATGAAACTTGCAGGATCTAGTATCCATTATGAGTCCCACAACTTGTATATCTCTGATTTTTCCTAAAGGTCATATGAGGTCAGGTCATTTTCGTGACCTCACCATTATACCTAAGTCAATGGGGAAAAATGAAAACTGCTATTCTGGCGCCGGGAACGATCTCCAACTATCTCAAGCACACAGAATCGTGATTTGATGCACTCCTTGCAAGGTTAGATGCGTCACTTTTGCAATGTTGACCTTGCGTTACGTCATTTATGACGTCATCAAGGTCATATTAGTTTTTCGTCAATAACTCTTGATCAAATTGAGCTAGCGAGTCGGGAAAGCCACCAATGGACTCAGGAAGACCTGCCGAATCGAATGATATGCGACATGACCTTTTTCGACCAACTTCGTGACCTGGGGGTGCTGACCTGACCTTGACCTGAGGTCAACACCCCAAGTTGACCTGACCCGGACAAAAAGTATATCATTCGACGCGCCTGAGCGAGACGAACACGATGCTGCCAAAATCGGCGCTCTGCGGCCGTTTTTTGCGAAGTTATTCACCAAAAACTGAACCGTACCTTGGGGCACTTGACCTGACCTCAGAGGTCAGAGGTACGTGTTCTCTCGACTGAGGAGCGCAACAAAAGTAACATATGGCAGTAACTGTTATATGCTTAGTAAAAAACGATTAGATGCCTCCTACCTATGCCTATGTAGCTATTGTGTCATTCTTTACCTAACAAACGTAACGTAAGGTGATGTGCAAAAGAAGCAATTTGCAAAGGCATGTATCTGAGTCATAATTCGAAAAAGGCTAGGTAATGGCTACTGGTCTCTGGTTGTTCTTCAAATTTTCAACGAAAAGAGATATTGAATCTGGAAAATTTATCTGGGGCGGCTGGGCCTTTGCCCCCTTATCCCTACTATTCATCCATCCAACGTTTATTATGATAGGATTTTATATGATTTAATTCCAAGCATGTATTAGGTAGTTCCTTGAAGGCACAGGCAAGCGTATCGACCAAGGAAATGTGCACGTTATTATTGTTATCTCACCGCCGCGCCGGCAGGCTTACGGTGCACTTTGATATCGTAATCTTGACTTCCTCGGCAAATTATCTTTGTTCTGAATGATGGATAGGCCCGGTGTTATGGAAGCGTGACAATGTCTTTGTTAACGTATTTTGTAGACATTGAGCGAATGAACTTCTTGAACATAAAAATATACCATTTAATGAGCGCTCAATGCTATTTTACATCATCCCTGGATACCTTGGCGATCCTCTAGGGTGGTCGAAGGTTCACAGAAACCACGTTATGCTCCTCAGTAGGCGTTGGCACGCAAACAGCTTCACTCGGGCCACACCCCGCCCCGGCCAACACTGCGCACATTGCCGGCTGTGTTGGCGCCGCCGGCCGCCGCCGTACTGTGCGGTGCGGCCGTACTGGCGCCGCGCTGGTGCCCAGGTCCGGCCGGCCTTGGCAAGCGCGGCGCGACGCGTCCGGCGCCTGACCTCTGCGGCGGGAGCGCCTGGTCTCCGCTGATAGCACAGTACGCTCCCTCCTCACGACACGTCAGAACAACACTGACTGTCCTACCCCCAGATCACACTGCTCTCACCTGCCTCTGTGGGCGCCAGGGCGATCTGTCCACTAGTGGCCGGCGGTCCTTACTATCGCACCCCACACTCCACGCCCGCCGCTGACAGCGGCACTGCCGCCGCCGCCGCCGCTCGGCCCGCGGCCGCCGCGCCGCCGCCTGTGACGTCATGTTACGGATCCGCGAGCCGTGACGTCAGTTTCAGCCGGGCGGTAAAGATATGGGGCATTTCTGCGAAACAGGGATACTCACGCTGCCGGGGCGGCGATCGATCGAAGTCAAAGGGTGAGGTCACGCTCAGGGCGCGGTCCTGCCCGAGTGTGACGTCAGACGTGCATGGCGTTTGATAGTGATGTCAACCAAGTTCGTATTCGCACTGCTCGCATTTGTATTTGTATGTAAACTTTATATTTGTGTAAAAAATGGTGCTTTTACGTAATCTTTCATGCATTATGCCTAACAGCTTTATGTGTTCATTTCCAGCATCAATCAACAAAGCGTGCCCCTCCCCGCACCCCAACAGACGACCCCGCCCCGACAGGTCGCGGTGGCCGGTCGGTCACAGCGGCGGCGTGTGCCGTTCCGGCGGCGCCACGCACCGCTCCAGCACGCCCACCCTCAACGAGAGCTCCGACAGCGAGACCAGCACCTTGTCCAGCTTCTGCTCCACCCTGCTGGCGCCGTCGCCGTCGCCGGGAGTCCGCTCGACCGCCGCCTGCGGCCGCCGACGGCCCGCTCCCGGCGAGCCGGTCGACAGCTCCTCCAGGCGTGCCGATATCGGCGGCTCGCCCTGGTCGGCGCGGTCCTCACGCTCCTGCAGCAGCCGCAGCATGTTGTTCACCATCCAGCTGTGTACGACAAAACCAGAGTACCGGAGCCGACCCGGACCGTCCGACCAGTACATCCGCAGTTTGTCGGGTGCGTTGGGTCGGAATGTTGCACGAGGTGTCCTAAGCTGGGCCTCTGGGACCGGACGCGGCTGCACTCCACACGGTTCACTGCTCCACGAAGGAAAACGGTTCCTTTTTGCAGCGGTGCATGCTCTCGATCCCCTAGATAAGTGCTGATCGACAGACGTTGCAAACATTTTGGGCAGAACGGCCAGGTTTCTCAAGTACCCTTTATAGCACCCCAAACAGCATATTTTCCGTAAAAGGTCGGAGTATAGGAGTGACTCGATCAAAAGTATCTGGATGACGGTGATCCGCAGCCGTTCCAACCCAGCCGTCATGAACACGCTTTGGATGTCGTTGACGGTCAGACCTATGAGCAGGTTCACAGTGATGATTGGCATGCTAACTATAAACAGAACCATCAGGACGTGCGACGTTCCCAGGTAGGTCGGGCTGTGATCAATAAATGCACTGTTGTACTCGTACTCTCCCATCATCATCACGAACGTCTTGATCAGTGACAGAGGGATACTTTTATAGGCGTCCGTCTCCCCGAACACGACGTAAAAGCTGAGGGCGAAGGCGACCAAGAGTGGCGAGTAGACCAGCAGGAAGCCAATCAGCTTCTGCGCCACGCGAACAAACATGTAGATGTAGATGCCGACCGCGGGGATGCGGCCGATCATGAGTGTGAGCTCCAGCCAGGCGGACAGCATCAGCCAGGCGGCGACGTGATGCACCCACCACTGCTGGGCGTCCGGCACTGCCAGCAGCGCAGTGCTGAGCACTAGCAGCAGCAGCTCCAGCCAGTTGTCCACGCTGCCAAAGTAGGAGCGCACACCGTGAGCCACCTGGAGCAGTTCTCGAACGCCGGTCAGGGCGGTGAAGACGGCCGTCAGAAGTCCAACCACTTGCGTTATCCTGTCGTTCGGCTGACGAGTGCGGAGCATCCCGTAAGCGGTCACAAGTAATGCGAAACACACGAAGAACGCGAAGTTAAAGTAGAAAAAGGGTCGAATCTGCAGCCACTTGACGTGCATGAACGTTTCGATCAAAGGATGCTTGAGCAGTTCGTTCTGGTCGGCATCCACGATGGCGCGCAGAAGAGCCGTCTCCGGCGCCGGCTTCTTCCTTTCCACGTCCCAGAAGGGCATGTAGTCGAGGTAAACCTCCAGCTGTGAGCTGTCCAGCGGCTGGCCGTTGGTGGTCATGTAGCGGTCAAGCACGTCGGGCATGGCGGACGGCATATTTTTCAGCAGCATCAGGGCGGTGGGCTCGTCGGCCTGGGCGCCAGCACCCAATAGCGGCCGCACCGTCTCGCGGTTTTTGGCCACCTGCAGTGGCGTCATACCTTTCTGGTTGAGTCGTCCAACGGCGTCGGCTGGCAGGCGGTCAAGCGCTGCGCTGACCGTCTGCGGGTTTCCCGAGCTTGCGGCCAGATGAAGCAGAGTGTTGCCGTGATGGTCGACAGCGTCGCAGACGGCCCCCAGCTCTGCCAGCACCAGCAAGGCGGCGGTGTTGCCGACTTCCGCGGCCTGCAGCACCGGTGTCTGTCCCGTTGCGTTGGCTGTCTCGAGCGGCGCTCCCCAGTCGTGCAGCAGCCGCACCAGCCGAGCTGTGGTCTCGGGACAGTGCCAGCCGGCGGCGACCCGGTGCAGGGCCGTGTAGCCGGCAGGATCGAGGAGCGCCGGGTGTGCGCCAGCCTGCAGGGCGGCCCGGGCGGCCTCCACGTCACCGGCAGAGCACGCTTCGAAGAGCCGCCTGCCGAGGCCGTCAGCGGCCGGCGCGGTCGGATGCGGCGCCAGCGTCTCCGCAGGACGGCTCGGTGTCCCATCAGACGCCGGGGCGAACCCGGGACTGCTGGAGGTGGCTGACCGGTCCATCTGACTCGGCCGATGTGGCGTCTGAAACAGAGAAGTACATACGTAACTATATGGCTGATATGGCATAGATGGCCCAGATAACGCCTAGATATGGCTGAGCCGTGGACCCGCCTGACATCTTGGAGCCTCTAGGTATGTATGATTCTTCCAACAGTTTTCAGCGTTGCCTTTTACATACGAGTACATACCGAAAGCATAAAATCAATTTTGCTATGGTTCACTTTAACTGATCATCAAATCAGCCAATGTGCAAAACGATTTTCGGACAGATGCAAAATCAAGGCCGGAGTTCAAAACAAAAGTTCAAAACAAATTTTGAAATGTTAAATTTTTTCATAACATGTCCAAGTCCTAATGATAAGCCTAAACAGATAATGAACTTGCGTACCGTACCTAGGTACAACCTATGCTACCATATCAAGCATGAATGAATTTTGGCACTGCCGAAGACGGCTTCGCGCCATGTGGTCGAACTGTATTCACTAAAAAACTTCTGAATATTTGGGCCGACAGGAGCAGGGTCGACTCTTGTGAATTTGTTTGCGTGTACAACATACCTGTCAGAAGTAATAGCACCGAGTAGCCGGATATGTTCGAGATTAAAGCCGATCACTTTGCGGAAAAATCACATGGAAGCACCGGCTGGCACTGACGAATGCCGGCCGCGCCACCGCTCTGTGTGTATAGTCCGTCCACTGTCGCTAGGGCCCCGACCTCCCCCACCCCCTCCCCAACAGCGGCCACGACGGATAGCCCCTCCCCACCCCTACCCCAAACGCGGTCACCCGGTATCACCAACAACACTACCCCGGTGCCGGCGCCACGTGCGAGGGGTGGGTCAGTGTGGCAAGGCATTGATCTTCCTCACCTATCAAGGTCTCGGTCAGCGGAGGAGCAGTGACACGGCTCTGTGGACATAACGAGCCATCCTTTCTACAGAAAACGACTGTCAGTTGATGTATCTTCTACGAGAGTGGTCTCCCCACCAGCAGCAATGCTCTGGCCGCGGCGGATCACTGCTGTTTATGTGGCCATTGTTATTCGATGGATGGGGGAGCGGGCCGCCATCCCATTAGGGCTGGGCTGAGAGCATCAGAGCAGTCCGTTCCCGTCACCGTGCCGGCCGGCCCGGACACAGCCGCGGCGGTGTGGAAAGGGCGCTGCCAGCGGACGCAATAAGCGCTTCACATAATTTTTTCTCGTTTAAATGGAGACAAATAAAATCGGCGCACTAACCTTCAGAATCTCAAATTGAGTTCAATGAATAGTTAGATAAAGCCAAAATAATTATCTTCTTCTGGACGAATGTTCTCCAGAATTATGCAAATTTAATCATATCTTTTTATGCCTCACATCTCACGTCTGAAGTGTGAACATTTCTGAGATGTGGAATTTTAGATATGAAATGTCTCGCATCACATCTCAATCTGAGACTTAACCCGCGCCCTGGTGGGGTCTGTTTATAACGCGACCTGGTGGGGGGGGCTATTTTTTGCCCCCCCTCGTATCTCCGAAACTACTAGACGGATCCACAAAATTCAAACGGCGTTCGAAAGGCCTGTCGAATTTGTCGGGGGAAACCAAATTTCATTGACCTCGGGGTCACCGATGACGTCACAGGTCAGGTCAAAGATGACATGTTTCACCGTTCACGGGTCTTCTAGGGAATGCGCTATAACACCGAGGAAAACGCATTTTGTCGAGAATCAGCGGTAGGGTGTCAGTTGCCTAGTGGATATGTTGCTATTAGAGGTCACTGGCAATACCAGGTCAGGTCACAGGTCAGGTCACCAAAGGTCACAGGTCAGGTCACATGAGCCCAACTTTACTAAGGTTGTGTGATACATGTTTTATGGCCAATTTTTCATTTCCAACTCAATGGTGTTGGTTATAAGACTATCAGGTACGGCTTAGGTCACTTTCTGGTGAAGTTCAGGTCAAGGTCAGGTCAAGGTCAGGCCAAAAAAGGTCAAATTTTAAAGTTGATAGTTTTGCATAAAATGGGTATTGATTTGATGCAGCTCGTCACGGGGAGTCTAATGGTGGTCTTTGTTTTGCGCTACGGGGTCTAGTTGCTAAAAATTGAGTTTGAAAATTTGACGTCATCAATTTTGAACAGTTTTTTCGCTATAACTTCGCCAAAAAAAGCGGTATCAATCTCAAATTTGATATGTGGATGGAAGGCGGTAAGGACTATCACATATATTCCGGTTTTTGCGAAATTCAAAAAACTTTTTGGATTTTTCGATGATTATTTCCAAAAAATCTATTTTTTTATTTTTGGGGGTCAAAATCCAAAAATTTCAAAAATCCAAGATAGCAGTTTTGTAGCCCTGTCCAATCTACAGCTTTTATGTCCTTATCATTTTTCTGTATTTGCAAAGCTATAGGCCTGACAGCTCTTCCCGCGAAACCCTTTTTTGGGTCGAAAACGGCAGAACATGACGTCACTCTGACGTCATTTCCGGCCAACCTGTCATAGCCTTTGGAAAAATTGTTGGTCACAATGTGTAAAATTGATGTCCGGGAGGGTACTGAAAGTTTGGTGACGATCGGCGCAGCGGTTCTGGAGATATATTGAAAAGTCTGGAGGGGGGCAAAAAATAGCCCCCCCCCACCACCAGGTCGCGGGTTAAGACCGGCACCGACTAGCTGGCGAAGGATCGGGCCTGCCGTCAAATTGCCTGACCAAATATGACGTCAAATTGATAAAGGAGACGGGGTATGAAGTTTCGTGATGATAGCTGAAACGTTTCATACCAAAACTATTTAAGAAAAAAAGCGAAAAGGGGGTCGGAACTCGGATCCGTCTCCAGGCGGTCGTAGGTTAAAAGGCTAAAGCACAAAGCCAATAAATGCTCTGCCTAGCAGTAGCTATACCGACTGAAAGCTGAGTGATCATTAGCTGACATAATTGAGTAATTGACAATACTAGAAAGTCGATTGACATGATACCTATTGCATATTGCATATTCGAAGCGTCAATTTACGAGAGTAGCACGGAAGTGAAACGAAAAATAAACGTCACCGCCGATTTTTATATCATGCATAGGTAATTATCATGCATAGGTAATGCATATACATATAACATAATAGCTATGTATCTCTTTCTAAAGTCAATGATATTATGTTATTTACGGCTCTTTGTAGGAATAGCGGAAACACCTCTGCTCGGGTTTCACGCACAGGTAAGGAAGCCGCTGCAAGTGACAAGTCAGTGCCGTCGGCGCGCCTGCGCGCTGGGCCCGGCCTGCTCGCCTCGGTCGCTCCTCCACTGAGCGTGCGCCCACCTGTCGGGGAGGCGGCCGACTGCCGCCGACTGGGCCGTGAAGGTGCCACTATCTCACACGGGGGACTGGTATCGCCTGGTGCGGTGGCGGCGCCATGAAGCTGTCCGTGTCCACGTACCGCGCCATTAGTGCCACCAGCGTCAGCCGCCTGCGGCGTCCGAGCAGCATCCAGCAGTCGAGCGAGTCGCTGAGCGGCGCCTCCGGGCCCCTGATCAAGGTCAGACTCACCCTCGGACCCCTGGTCAAGGTCAGAGCCTCGCCCGAGCTCCTGGCCAAGGTCAGAGCCTCACCCGAGCCCCTGGGCCTGGTCGAGGTCAGCTTCGTCCCCACACCCCTGATCATGGTCCGACTCACACCCGGACCCCTGATCAGGGTCAGTTGCGCCCCTGGACCCCGGCCCTGGACCCCTGGTCAAGGTCAGCTTAGCACTACAACACATAAAGGATCAGCACCATTGCATTCTTCACAATTGCATCATTGAAAATACGGGCATTAGTGTTTTTTTCTGTGAGTTTGTGATTGCCTCCTTCCATCCTTCTATACGACCATCAAATAGAAAGATAGAGAAGGGTGCACCGATGTTCTACAGGGTGTTTCACTAAAAGTGTCAAAAAGTAAAAGGTCCTAATGCACATAAAACAATGTTTTCTAAGGACATTTTCACATCATTTCATCCGCGATTGTTGGACATTTGAATATATAAAAATGATATCACCGTCACTCAAACCTATTCCACATATCCGCCCCTTCTTTTGATGCACCGTTTCCGCACGTGTCCGGAGGTGTCTCACAGCCCGTTTCATCTTCAGCGTCCAGACTGTCGGCAAAGCCTTGCATTGTGCTCTTCAGCTCCCGAAGTGATGCGACTTGAGTCTTCGTCAGCTCTGCGAGAGCTACTGACCAAAACCAGAAGTAAAGCGGTGACAGATCGGGTCTTCGCGCTGGCCAGGGGCGGGCGGTGAGGCAGCTGATTATTGGGCCCGAGAACTTCTGTTCCAGCCAGTTCTTGGTGGCTACAGCCGTTACAGTGGTTGTTTTTGATAACTTGTAAGGGCTTGGCTATTTCTGATGCTGAAATAAGCTTCTTGTTATCTTAAAGGGCCCTAAAAAAGACCCTGACCTTTTCAACCATTTCCGCCGAGAGGTGGTGGCGACCTGCCTTTTTTTTACTGGAGCCGGCATCAAAGGAACCCTTTTAAACCTCTCAGGGAGCGATTTGAAACTTTTATAATCTGTGTCGTAGCGAGGTGAGAGAGTGAAACGTTTCCTGAAAAGTCGGCGTACGGTTTCAATGTTTCTGATAGCACCAACTGTAAGTGTAATCCACCGCTCCTGTTGCGGTGTAAATAACCTGTTCTTGTTCTGTTTAAGGATAAAAAACGACTAGTAACTTTGGCCTCCTGCCCTCGCTCCGTATGAGTGTAAAATATATCTTAAATGACTTAAGCATAAATGTCCAAAAATTTGCAACAAAGCCACGTGCGCAACCACGTGCTTTGCATATTTTATATATCTTTAATAAGCATTTACTTTTTGACACTTTTAGTGAAACACCCTGTATATACTGTACTGTGGGTGCGCTCTTCCAAGCAAGTGTTGGTTGGCGGTAAAGCATAAGGTAACCGCCAAGTGGTAAAAGCGTAAGGATAGCATAAGGGCTATAGGAAATGATGCGTCCGATTTTACTTGAATTGTGCTTACACCTTAAATCAAGGTTCCTAGTGCATTGGAATCGAGCAGAAGTTGTCACACATGCATTATAGCGAGTGACTTTTATCCCTTTATTAAATGTTAATTCTGGTTACCCTTGTCTCGCTGGGCCCCTGGATTTCCTGGGGGGGGGGGGCGGAGGTCAACACCCCCTTTGAACTCGACTTCTGGGCGACGTAGCAACAAACAGTAGGGTGAAGTCGTATAAGAGTAGGGTAGACCGGGGCAAGTCGCCCCGCCGAGGTAAAACGCCTCACCGATGTTTCTCGGAACTGGCAGAGTTCTGGGGATGACATCCTCTCTTCTATAAAACATGCACTATATGATCATTATATGAGCAGACAGGAAAGACATTGTGATGACTCTTTCGGGAGATATAGCCAAAAAATGTGTTTTTTGAGTGATTTTTATGTTTTGTTGTCAGATTATGCATCATGGCGTTCTTTTATGGTCCACATCAGGTTAACGACTTTTATGTATTTTGAACAACTATTGTCTAACGCTTATCATGCCGGGTTGGTTCGTGTTAAATTATGTCTTGCTGGAGTGCAAAGCGTTGTTCTGTGACCGAACTACGTGATGGGGTAAAACGCCCCAGTAGGTCGCGGGGCAAAAAGCCCCATGGGGCGTTCATTACCTCATGTGTTGTTCGGGCTACCCACTTTCTAATGTTCGGTAGCTGGCGAACAGTAAGTTTCTATGCCTTTATGTGTATTTTTCTCAGCAACTGGATGGCAAAGGAAATATTCTGTAAACATTTGCATTGCAATAATTTATTATTTGGTCTTATGAGGCAGGTGAAAAACCTGCTCATACAATAGCGTCATAGCTGAACACCTGACAGGATGGAATGTGCTAACTTCAGAGCCGTGCCTCCAGAGGTCTAACGGACCTCTCACATAAGATTAAGCCAACTACCATGTTAAATCTGTAATCTAAAGTATGGGGCTACTTGCCCCAGGCCGTGGGGCGTTTTGCCCTGAGGTTGGGGCAAAATGCCCCATTTGCAGTTGCTTCACAAATCACTTCCTAGCTTGGAGTCCGATCATTAGTGAATGAATTTGAGGGGTGCAATTTAAAGTAAAATGTCCAAAGAACGCATTGAGCACAAATTTGGCCTTCCAGGTGATGTGGGACAAAATTTATGCAGCAAAATAAATTATCTGGGGCGTCTTGCCCCCAGGCTACCCTACGCACTTAGTGGATTTCTTGCTCTCATTTGTTTAATATTTGAAGGAAAGAAATCGCAAATAGGGAATGTTAAAGTTCATTGAATTAGCCATCAACCCATGGGGCAGCGATCCTTCAGCGTAAATGGAAGTGGTCTAAAACTGACATTTTCTGAACCGTTGCACTTGCGTACTCTTACCGTATGGGGTGTGTAAGAGTACGCACGCCAGGCGGGTGGAGTACGCAAGCATATGAACACACACCTATGCAGCTTGCACTGTCCAAATGCTTAACTTCAAACTCAGAAGGCATTTAAGTTAATTCTAGTATCCAAAAAGAAAAACATAAAATAAATCTTTCAAGTCTATAAATCAGGATATAATCATGTCGTGTGTTTCTTAAAAAAAATGCACAATCAAAAAGGAGAATAACTCGTATTTGGAAGAATTTTGGGTACGCATCTGCGACTGCATCACAGTGCTCCATTGATGATATACCTACAAAACAAACGTCATTGAGCGATAGATTAATAATTCTATATTTCTGTATATTCGATTTAATGTATAATTCTGCGTACTCTTACCCTCCTGAACAGTGCGTCCTCTTACCGTATATGCAATTCGCGCACAAAACAACCCCAAAACGTTGTGCAAAACTTCGCAAACAGAATATTGCACTGTACAGTATTTCCCCAGATAACCTCACAAGTTTCCCACAGCAATCACGGAAATGTACCTTATCTCAACTGCCAAGTATCAAAATTATTGTACCATATCATAATAATATCATAACGCTCGAAAATGATATTCATCGCCTTAAACTCAACAGCGTCGCCGCTCAACGCCCACGTTCCGTTGGTGACATGCACGCACTGGCGGCTTCATGTCACTTCATGAACTCGACAAACCCGCGATGCTAAGCAACCGAAACAGCTGATGCGTACTCTTATCGCCCGCGTACTCTTACCCGCCCTTACCCTAGGCTATATTCGAAAGACCATCAAGTGCTGACGGAAAAACATGGTTATTCCTTAGGTCAGGTCAAAGGTCAGGTCACCAGATGTCATCGAAAGTCAAAGTTCACCGATTTCAATAATTTTCGACAAATTGGTGCATATCTTGGGAACGGATAGAGCTACAGCGCCGCAGAAAAACAATCGATACCAAGTTCTCTAAACGTTCTATTGGATTTTTTTCAGATTCGAGTTAATGTCAACGGTTTAGCCCACAGAGGTAAAAACCGCCTAGGTTGACGAGTTTGCGGACAACGTTTTTCTGCAACAGCCTTTTATCCAAACTTTGCATATTTATTTTACTGGTATTATGTTGCCCTCGTCGAGACACTCTTAAATATAATTTGACCTTAAAAGGTCTTTCAGAAAATTTAAGCTGAGCTCAATTATTTGACCGAAAAAGGTTGTGTTGCATACATTTGACCTGCATCGTTGAGTTGTCCGCTTCCAATGTCCTTTCATCGACCTAGCATTTCTCTATCAGGACTTATTAAAAAAAACTGCTTTTATGAGTTAACCCGCGCGGGGCTGGGGGGGGGGAGTAAATTTTACCCCCCTCGCGAATTTTTGCAATATCTCAAAAACGGCGGCGCGCAGCGCCGCCAAACTTTCAGTACCTTTTCTTACATCAATTTGACACGTTCCCTGAAAATTTGAGCGAAATCTGTCGGAAAGTTTTTGAGAAATTGACGTTTTAGTGACGTCATGTTCGCCATTTTCGCCTCAAAAACGGCAAAAGTTCAAACGCCGCTAACATCTTCATCTTTAAAGGAATCAAGACGTAGCAAAAAAGGTTATACGTAATTCTACTTTGTCTATCAAATGGCTATCTCGGTTTTTTGAAAATTTTGGATTTTGGCCCAAATTTTTTCAAAAACCTGCTTTCTTGGGAACATAATTATAAAATCCAAAGTTTTGAGTGTATCGAACAAACCGGAATATATGTCAGAGAAGTGGTCTATGTGCATCTACATAGCAATTTTTAGAAGAATCGGTTCAAAAATGTGGGAGTTATTCAAGATTTTATGACGTCACGACACACCAAAATTTTGAAAAATGATTTTTTTTGAAGGTTTTAGACCTCGTACGGAAACAAAAATAGCACCATTCGATTCGCCGTGAAAAACTGCATCAGATAGACACCTTTTTAGGCTTTAACAACCAACTTCAAAATTTGACCTCACTTGACCTGACCTTGACCTGACCTCGACCTGAAATTCATCCAGAGGTGGTCCATATCACTTATTGAGTGTGCCTATTGAATTCTATGAGTAAAATGACCCATAAAACATGTGTCGCACATGCCCTTTTCCATATTTTGTTTTTTGGTGACCTGACCTGACCTGACCTGACCTTGACCTTGACCACTGAATGATATTGTATGCAACGAATATTGTCTTGGTAGCCTAAGAACACGTTTTGGGCAATCAGTCTTAGTCGATGACTCCATTCTTCGGCAACTACGGTGCAAGGCCGATACTGTAGAAACTTGCAATTTGTACCCTTGACCTGACCTTGACCTTGACCTCAAACTTTAAATTAAGTACATGTTTTTAGTAGTTCGTGATGAAATCTTTCGATTGGCGTTTGATTTTTCCAAATCGGACCATTAGTTCGGGAGATAACAGGGGGGGGGGGGGTAAAATTTACCCCCCCCCCCAGCCCCGCGCGTTCGGCTGGAGACCCCAGCCCCGCGCGGGTTAAAGGTGACCTGAGGGGCACACATAGGGGCTACGGATGCTATTTTACGATTCAGTGTGTCATGCTCACCTATGACCCGAGATTTGGGTATGTCCTTCGTCTAAAAGATTCCCAGTGCAATTTTCCCCCATTTAATTATTATAGAAAGGTAGCAAAATTAACCAGGCCTTAGGTCACCGGTATAAAAAATCCGAAATCTTCATTTCCAACCGACTTTTGCTCTTATCAATCACAAAGGGTTTCAAAGTGATCATTCGGTCGATGTAGCTTTCGCGAGCATTACCTATACTATATGTAACTTTTTTTCTGAGATAAGGTCACTTGACCATGGTGACCATGGTGACTTGAGTTGACTTACTTGAAAGACCTGCGGTTTGAAATTTTCACATGTGAAAAAGATGCATGATAAGGTGAGCTCCGCCGTTTTTTATATGTTTGCGGAAAGTCCCCTTCAACTACCGTAGAACAGCGAAGCACTGCACAAAGCGCTACTGATGCGCCGTTTTGTTTTTGCTGTTGCGCAAAAATGCCAAAAATAAATCAACTTTGCTCAAAAGTACACAACGCTAGCTTCTCAATATCTTGAAATGACACTCTACACCCTGTGACGTGGCTTTGAGCATGATGATAATCAATAAAATGTTGAAATTGACCTGATGCTCAAAACAGATGGTTGAGAAATTAATCGATCGATCAAAATTAATATTTATCATTCAATTTAAATCGAAATTAATATAAAGTAATTTGATCTAATTAATCGAAAAAGTCTTATGGACTCGAAAAAGTCTTATGGACTTTTTCGATTAACATCTCTTACCTTTGACTATTATGAGCAAAAGGTCAATTTGAACATTTTGATTAAGAAATAACATTACCAAAATCGAAAAAGCTAAATATTTATTCGTTGGTATTCGTTGCTATTCGATAAGATACAAAAAAGTGATGAATTTTCGGTCATGGACCTTCTTCTGATCTAACTATGTTTTTGAAGTACAATTCGAACAAGATTCCTAGCGAACACATCTGCAAATAAAAGTTTCTTTGCCCTAACCAGCACATGCACAATACACAGCGACATCTTCCTAATGCATAAACAGCCTATGTACCCTTCATGTGGCCTAGATAGTCGATAACTTTTGTTGTCACATATTTCGCTCATTAATAACACACATTAGCATTACACAATGCACAGACACTTAAGGCTCAAGCCGACTACATCAACAAAAGACTATCGTGGCAGGTCAGGTCAGCGAGTCTATAGCAGTGGCCAGGACATCAAATTCTCGTTCAGCGCAGGTTTCCTATCACGAATAAACAGCGATTCGGTTATCTTCCGGTCTGGGTGATCCCGCGTTCTCTGAAGGATCGAAATGCGAAGCAGAGACTTGTTTTTTATCACTCCCTCATGCTCAGTCCGGAAGTGATCCCCGAGAGGGGTATTTTCAGTGTCAGCCAACATGCTTCTAATGTGTTCATTGAACCTTAGCCTGACCGGTCTTTTGCTTTCTCCTATATATGTTTTACCGCAAATTTCGCATGTCACTTCATACACAACGTTTTTGTCTGTGCACTTCCCACCCGATATGGCCAAACACGTCGGACATGCCCTGGAGCCAGCGGGACAAGGAGGCTTGGTGAGATCTGAAGAGACAAGGGATTTTTTTATCTTTAAGGGATTTAACCCTCGCCGGACCTATTGGTTTTCTACATACGCGCCGGCCGAGGGGGGGGGGGGGCGGGTACGACCCCCCCCCCCTCGCCGTTTCGCCCCTGGTGGAGCTAGCGCGTCGCGGAAAAAACGAGCGTGTGCGCCGTTACGAGACGCAGAGATTGGTACCCGATTTTAAGGTCCTAGGTCAACCGGTGACCTCTGAGGTCAGGTCAAGTGCCCCAAGGTACGGTTCAGTTTTTGGTGAATAACTTCGCAAAAAAACGGCCGCAGAGCGCCGATTTTGGCAGCATCGTGTTCGTCTCGCTCAGGCGCGTCGAATGATATACTTTTTGTCCGGGTCAGGTCAACTTGGGGTGTTGACCTCAGGTCAAGGTCAGGTCAGCACCCCCAGGTCACGAAGTTGGTCGAAAGAGGTCATGTCGCATATCATTCGATTCGGCAGGTCTTCCTGAGTCTATTGGTGGCTTTCCTGGCTCGCTAGCTCAATTTGATCGGGAGTTATTGACGAAAAACTAATATGACCTTGATGACGTCATAAATGACGTCACGCAAGGTCAACATTGCAAAAGTGACGCATCTAACCTTGCAAGGAGTGCATCAAATCACGATTCTGTGTGCTTGAGATAGTTGGAGATCGTTCCCGGCGCCAGAATAGCAGTTTTCATTTTTCCCCATTGACTTATAATGGTGAGGTCACGAAAATGACCTGACCTCATATGACCTTTAGGAAAAATCCGAGATATACAAGTTGTGGGACTCATAATGGATACTAGATCCTGCAAGTTTCATTTCCCTGTGACATCTCCTCTGGCAGTGAGGGCGTTGCGAAGTTGCGACATCTTAAGACCGTGCAGAGGTTCACTTATGACGTCATAGGTCAGTGACCTGACCTGACCCAAAAATGCGGTTGGTGTCAAAAGATCCGGCTTGGATCAAAGGTCAGGTATGCCAAGTTTCAGCTCTCTATCGCCAGCGTGTTCGGAGCTATCGCGAAAAAACCCTATGGGGGGGGGGGCGGCACCCGCCCCCCCCTCGGCCGGCGAGGGTTAAGGGATTTATTAAGGGATTTTTTAGAAGGTCCGTGACCGAAAATTCATCACTTTTTTGTATCTTATCGAATAGCAACGAATACCAACGAATAAATATTTAGCTTTTTCGATTTTGGTAATTTCAAGGAGATCCGGTCATTAAAACTTGTGTATTACGCTTGTATTATGCTCCTTGCTCAAGCACTCAACAGATTGAGAAATAACATTGTATGAAAATGAAATTGATTCACTCTCAAATTACGATTTATTGACATTTTCGTAGGCTCACTTTTACAGAACACCCTGTACTGTGCATAAGGTAAGCTGAAACAGTAACCCGCAAATAACGGCGAAATAAACGAGTAGAGGGCTGCTGCCCAGTACCCACTGGGCCGTGGACGCTTGCAACGCTGTTGGTAAGCAGCGCCATGATCGGACACTCAACTAAACTGCCGAGCTGGCCAACAGAGTCTAGGAAAGCCACTGCTACGGAATTTCATTTTACAACGGATAGGAGCGATGACTCGGACACAGATTCTCCGGCGCAATGGACCTTGAGCCGTCCAATCGACACCAGAGGAATGTGGACGCTTGACGGGTATGCCTTGACATTTGACAACTTATTAGACCAATGTGGTCCAGATTTCAGTGAGCTTCGTAAGCGCCCGTGCTGTTGCCACGGCTGTTGCCTGCCTTGCGCTAACAGACAACAGCGCATAGATACGTGACGCTTTGGCTAGTCGGAGCCTTTTGGGCTCCACAGCGCATTCACTACTCTACTGTCCGCGAGCGCCTTGTGAGGCTTGACAACTCGCTCGGCGACGGCAGAGAAGCCGTACGATGTCCTGCCTTCGATGTCAGGTCACATCCTCGCTCCGACTCTCTCTCTCTCTCTCTCTCTCTCTCTCTCTCTCTCTCTCTCTCCTCTTCAGACAGCTCTAAAGCCTTTGTCTTCCCCATGCTTTTGAGCTGCGTGCGGATCTTGTTATCAGTCTCTTCGATCCGATCACGGATATACCTACATCAATAAGAAAGGCGAGATCGGGAGCGCCGGGCTTTTTCAAAGGTAAGCAGGTGTGACAAAAGGAATCCCCCGTCCTCTATACGTGCTCGACTATTTCTTTTGACATCCTCGCTGAGAGCGACCGTTAAATTAACGCATCGTGTGGCGTGTGCATTGTATATAGGATAAAACATCACATTGAATAATTTTTCTCACAAGGGTGCGGCCGTATAACGACTTCCATTCCACGATTTAGATTTACCGATCTCAATCTTTGATCTACTCGCGTTGCCTTGATCGCCTTGATCACGTCGACGGCTTTGCCTTTTCACTGATGCGCCTCTGATCTGCTCACTGATCCGCGCTAGTAAATGATGTCGCTCAAAGTCGCGAACGGGACGGCATCACCGTTCCGTGGTGGTGGTAGCTAGCTAAATATCGCCTCACTTTGTGATAGTTATATGTATTTACTTTGGTACCGTGAGTACCTACCAATATCACTAGAACGTCCGTACGAACTTTGCACTTTTTCATTGAACAATGGCAAACATGACCTAGGCCTAGCCGTTGTTGCATTCTTTCTTAAAGCCATCTTAAAGACACGAAGGAGTGACAAAAATGCATAAATTTGATATAGGTACAGCCCACCGCTAAAGTAATGTAGGGTTTTACCAATCTCAACGGTTGGCTTTGACTGGCGATTGTTTAATGCAGAGTGATCGAAAAGAAGATGTGAATAGCTAAAGCTGCAGCTGCAAGGGTGACGATACATATATGTAAGCTACATTCAAAGTTTCATTGTAGTCTGGCTAATCGTTCCTAAGCTTCATAAGCAGAACATACCCATGACTGAAACCCCACATTACTTCTGCTGTGGACTGTACATCAACGAGCTGTACTGGTGCACGTACGCGGTTGCACATTTAGCACAGTCTGCGCATCTTATTAAACAAACGCATATTCCTGAGAAAACAGATCTGTGATGATATAATGAATCCTATTCTGGGACCATTTTAGATCAAGCTCTACAAGTCGAAATCCACTGAACCGGAACCTTGTGTTTGCCTTGAGATCCAGCGATATACGAGCATGCAATATGCATCCAGTCTTTCTATATGCAAAGACTGCAAAGTGGGTCCGTACTTATCTAAAATCTCTGTGCTTGGTTTGTCACTAGTTACTATGAATAGCGTAGCCAGTTTCTGTCTACAACATTTTTTTTTTTTCTTAAGAGCGGGATTCTATGGAATCATAGATCGTACACTCCACCTCTCTTTGAGCTTTACTGAGATTGCAGATTACTGAGATACTGAGATACAGACCGGTGAAGTAAACAGTCTACGTCTACGTAAACCACAGTCTACGTAAACCATGGTCCATGGCTTCATGCTCATGCTTCAGGCTTCATGCTGCATCTTATGTAACTCCTCATTTAAATAAGCATCTTTTAGTCTAGTTCCGGCTCTAAGCATGCACCTTGTTTAGATGAACATGGCCCGTAGAAGTAAGCCTACTATCACCCTCTTAAATTGATTAAAGCTCCGAGAGTACATCGGTATCTACGTCGAAGTGCACTTCAATCGGGTGTGCCCTGCCGATGGGCGGCGCTACGTTGCCGGAGCGACCGAGCTGGCCAATCGGTCGGAATGGTGTCCTGTTGGGATGAGATCCAGCCGCGCGACTGCGACTAATGAGGTGCAGCTGGCGGCGTGGCACGGCGCGCGCCACAGCCGCTCCACTGACGGACCGCCGCGCCTCCCGACCGGACGGCCGCCGCTCTGCAGCCAATATCGGCGCCGCCACCCTAGATTCTATTATATTACTCAGATACGCCGTGCATCCATAGGGTCGTCGTAGTGCTTCGCTGGTGCTAAGTTGGTGTGGATGTCTGTGGTGGCCGCTGTCCTTCAAGGCTTCGGGCAAGGTTAGATACCATATGAAGAAAAATTCTTCTTAACTTCAACTGAATTTCGCTTTTCTTTGGCACAATTTTCCCGCATCAGCTGTTTATCTATGTTATACAATGATCTAAAACCCACCAAAACTTCATTTTTGAACGGTCCGTCGTCGATCTGAGAAGCCTGGCATGATATGTGCATTAAGCACTGTGCATGGATCCGAGAAAAAATGGATCTTGGATCTGATTTCACGGATCCTGATCTCCGATCCGATGGATCATAGATGCAGCTCTTTAATTTATCGAAAGATCTGTTGGAATAATAGATCCCATTCTTATTGTTTACATGATATCCAGTGAGATAATATAGATCCTCACTTTTTTGCCAGCAAAGATATCCCAAAGATTCGCTTGTTGCAGCTCACATAGCTTCTGTTTTAGTAATGTCATGTAATTGCACGTCTTAACTCATAATTTTGTGGCACTTATTTACATAGAAACACTTGGAAACGTGACTTCAAATGTTCTACATGGTGGGATCCACTCGGACATAGACCCCTGTTCTTGGTTTATTGTCAGATGCTCTGAGATCATAGATTCAGATTTTTCACGCGGGATTCGGTGGGATCATAGACCATAATGTGCTGACTGCTGTTTCCTTCGAGATCCACTGAGATCATATACCTATCCATTACATGGATCCATGCACATATCTGATGTCGATCGAAGCGAGGACCGCTGAGGATCATGAACCTCTGCTGATGCCTGATAATGGTGAAAGGCCGTACAAAACTCATATGCTGATATGCCCCTACATTGCTACAAGTGCCGCATTATTTGCATTATTCTCAACTATCTATCTCTCAGTGAAGACCTTCAGAAGGCTAAAATGCTAGATTTCAACTTAAACTGAGGCTAAAATATCAGTTTTGCAGTAAGCAACTGATCCTAAACACGTGCTCTCAGTATACAGTGCCGCACCCTAAAATGATGCAGAGACGGTCCCGCAAGTGTAGACAGTGTGAGCAGCCGACACCAATATTTTACAAAATTTGCTTGAAAGTGTTAGCACTGTGGCATTCTCTGGCAGTGCAGAGTCAAATGTGTCGGGCGATAATGAGCCACCGAGTGAATAATGACGTTTTCCGCCCAAGGCAATGTTAGCTATTGCCCGACAGATTTTAGTTCCATGGCATTACCATTATTATTATTGTGCATTATTTAATTCGAGCCGCCCCTTAAAATGATATTATTTGCTCTTACAAATGACTTGTATTAGCCCTTATTAACGGCTTGAATGCCGAATAATGGAAACAGACTCTCTGGCCCATATTCCCACATTCCCAGGCAAAACACACAAGTTGTTAAGTAGAGACCCCAGAGGATTGGGTTGCTTTTTCTGGTGAGGCACATCCACTTTTCACGTGACAGTCGGAAATGAACGAGTGTCGCGACTTATAGTGGAACGGTGACTTCCCAGCCGGCACGACTGGTCGCAAACTTGTCTAATTCAACTGAAGTTAAACGCAAAGACTGTTACATAATGTGCAGAAGCATCCGTCTTTCGAAATGCTGAGGATCTTTCCATCCCATTCTCCAAGTGCCTCTGACTGGGCCATTGGTCATCTAGCAGGCCTGCCTAGCACAACCAACACTGTGTTCATCAGTAAATCTTGAGACTACATATGTAGCTTACACTGAAATCAACTGAGCTTGGGCTTAGATGTCACTTTGCAAGACTACTCTGTACCCAAACACGTCACATTTTGCACGTCAAGCAATTGATCTGCATTATAGTGTTGGTTTAGGCCAGCTAATGCCCAATATCTACACAATCTAGCGACTCAGTGGAATGTTTTGTCATGCCCGATCAGTGATCACTTATCAGTCAGTCGTGATAACCAGGATTGCGCAGGCCACGAGTGGTTAAACGAGCACACGATTTGTCATTAGCCTGCGGGACTAATGAATCCTTGTTAGGGATGTTCCTTGTTTGCCATGAGTGGTATATTCAGATACCATTAATTCATAGTCATTGGTACTTACAGACAGGGTTTGTAATTACTAATTAGCTAACACTCAGTTTTGCACATAAAGTCACCACATGTAGCTGACTTTTGTATACCTAAAGGTGCTAGTGAAGCATGGACAATGAAAATTTAAAGCATTGGAGGATCCAGATCTACGGTATCGAGTTTTTATAGGAGGGCATTGTCTGCCAAACTTTCGCAAAAAAATAAAAGGTTTTAATTTATTCTTAATTGCACTGCTAAATAAAACTTTTTTCTTAATACATTGTGTTTCTAACAAGGGAAGTGTACAATTTTCTACAATGCCAAACACTGTAGGGCTTCTGGTAGCGCTGGATCCGACGATGAATCCAAATTCTCTGTCATGGCTCGTCAAAGCAACTCTGCGGAGCACAGGCATTGTCAGCGGCTATTTCTGTTTCCAGACATAGCGTACGAATTTGGCAGGTAGCTGAGGCCCGTCGCCGTACGGCTTCGAATGGCAAGTCCGAACTGTCCGACCGGCCCGACGCACTGTCTGGTGAAGCCGGTCGACTTCTGAGGGACGGCGCGTCCGTACGGCCCGTGGAGTTCGGCTGTCATGGCGCGTCCGCCCGGCGCGGGCCTCTGTCCCCCTCACCGGGCCCGCCAGGGCGGGGCCACGCCGCCGGCACAGCGGCGGACGGGCTCAGCGGCGGCGACTGGAGACGGTAGCAGCCGCCTGGCACGGCCCTCGGCCAGCACAGCACAGCAGGCACCCGGCGCAGCCGCCTCCCTTCCCACCATCACGGTAAGGGGCACAGCGACCTTCCCCAACGTCACGGTAAGGGGCACAGCGACCTTTCTGTCACGGTAAAGGGCACAGCCTCCCTTCCGACCCTCACGGTGAGAGAAACGGTCACACTTTCCAATATCACGACAAGGGAAGACGCTCACAGTTCCCAATATGACGGTAAGGAGCGAGGCCAGTGTCTTTTCTTTCCCCACCATCACGGAATGGACTTCCTTTTCCGCTGTCACGGTGTTGGGCAGGCTCACTGCTCAAGAAACCAACATTACATACTGGCTCCGCCCATGGCGGTAACGATCTACTTGCACAGTTGGGCACTTTCCCTTTGGTAGGACAACTGAAATAACGTGCGTCGCCATAAATAGCTGATAAGGTAATGCGATAATGTTATGCTGCTTAACATCGCATTGCTGGCTGCAGCAAAGGTAGACAAGTAGGTATATGGCGATGCAGACTGACCCGACGCAAGCTTACAGTTACAGTTATTATGAAAAAGATTTGTCTGAAATATTCTACACTTAGTCCTTAGGGAAACTAACATTCCATCAGAAGGCTGCATTTGGGGGGCCAGCAAAGGTGTTAGTTTACTTTACCTCAACACAATAACAACTTTGTTACCCTCGTAAATGACGATTCCATTACATGACCCATCCGTTAAAGTGACCATCCCACCTTAACATAAGTTTTGAGTTGAGATAGCCAAAATAGGGTCCCTGGCTTGCACTTACCGGTTTGAGCACTCACAAGATCGGGAAATGCCTCAAAACGAAACTATCTACTTTCAAAGTTGCAACACTTGGATTCAGAGTGGCTAATGCATTAGAATGCCGTCTCTGAATGTGTGACGTCGGCGCATATCTAACGATTTTAAATCGTCTACTAAAACGTTTGGTAGCACGCGTTGGTATATGTTGCTTTGCGCGCAACAAGTGCCGCACTTTTAAATAAAGTCGCTAGGAACAACGGAGATCCCAAAAAGCAAAAAGAAAACAAAAGTAAAAGTCTAATATATTGAAAACTGGTGAATATTTTTTCGCTGAAATTTGGTAGATATTCGTTTTTGCTCTTTCTGAACCGAGCGACATCACTTTCATGCCAATTCATTAACTTTTTTGAAGGTGGGAGCCGGGAGGGTCCCTTTAGGTAACACGCGCAAAAGAAGGGTTCCGAGAACTACTCCCAGGGGAAGGGGGAAGGTGGCGAATGTCGCCCGCTAATATCTCAGCCAGTAGCGGCGGAACACCCTCAATTAAGGGGGGCACTGCCGACTTTTGGTCCCATTCTTTCCATGCAACGCCCATAGGGCTAATGTTAAAGGGACCCTCCCACCTTCAAAAAAGTTAATGAATTGCCATGAAAGTGATGTCGCTCGGTTCAGAAAGAGCAAAAACGAATATCTACCAAATTTCATCGAAAAATATTCACCGGTTTTCAAGATATTAGACTTTTACTTTTGTTTACTTTTTGGGATCTCCGCTGTTCCTAGCGACTTTATTTGAAAGTGCGGCATTTGTTGCGCGCTAAGCATCATATACCACCGGGTGCTACAAAACGTTTTAGTCAAACATTTAAAAATCGTTAGATATCTGCGCTGACGTCACACATTCAGAGGGGTATTCCTATGCATTAGCCCCTCTGAATCAAAATGCTGCAATTTTGAAATTCAATATTTCCGATTTAAGGCATTTCTCGGTGTTGTAAGTGCCGAAACCGGTAATTGTGAGCCAGGGACTCCATTTTGGCTATCTCAACTCAAATCTAATGTTAACCCTCGCCCGCAGAGTGCGTCTAGCGGCTGGTAGGGACAATTACGAGACAGTGGTTGCGCGCTATATACAAACTGAATTATTGCAAGGCTACTAAATCAAAATGTTTTTACGCATTGGTATCTTCGGTCTTTGTTATTGTTTGGGCTGGCTGGCTGCCAACAGGTGTGCGTTTGTTATTTATTTTTGTTTTCGACAGGAAGAGACAGCTCACAATTGCGAAGAGATCAAGGAAGATATTACCTTTTTGACATTGACACACTCAGAAGATTGGTGGAAAATGTGATGAGATTGAGGTATTTAAAGATTGAGATGAGGAGTGAGTGAGCGTTGGTTTTTATTTTTTGTTTCCATCAGAAGATGGATTGAAATATGTGATAAATAGGTACTCCAGAGATGATTGTACCTAAATGAAGATCCGAGTTGAAATGGAAAAAGCAAGAGAAAACAGTTATTATTATTGTTACGGTAGTTCGGTTGATTCTGCAAGCACCTTTGTCATAACCACAAGTATGGCCGTTTTCACGACGGAACTTTCGCAGAGGAACTTATTTGATACCTAAAAAATACCTACCCTTAGAGGCCTTAACATCCCTCAAACTGAAATATTTTATGTTCAAAATAATTTTAGAAGTTTAAATCCGGGCATTTTTTGCCCTCAAATCACTTATTTATTTACAAACACAGCAATTTTTGGTTCTAGTAGCCCACCTTTCGACTATGAGGTATTAAATCAGCGTGGCAACTTGCTCCCTCTTTGCTCCCTCGGGTATCTAATTCCGGAATTCTTAAAAACAAGGAAAGTATATATCGAGTTCTCTTTTATACCTATTCAGTTATGTTTTAATGGTGATTAAAATATGACAACTTTTTTAATTACATTTCATATAAGAAAACACGCAAAACAATGAAACAAAAATAACTACGGCAGATAATTACCTTCAGGTATCTAATTCCGACCAATCATCACCTCAGTAGGATATGACGTCATACAAGAATGGTGGTGAGGGCCGTTTGCAGTCCCGGCCGGTAGGTCACGTGACCGCCGGGCGCCTCGGGTCACGCGGCGGTCGGGAGTCGGACGCGGGGCGTGGTCGCGGGCGGACGCGCGGGGCATCATGCTTTGCTTTGCTTGCTTTGTCAACTTCATATAACTTACTATCGCATTCGTGTGAAAGCCAAACACTGCGCAGTGCCCTTAGAAATTGAGTTTTGGAAAGCTCAAGTCCCTATAGCTCCTCAGGTCGGCAACAGTTGAAGCCTCATCTGAACCCATGTGAAAAAAAAACGAGGGTAAGGAACCTTGTGTTGCTTTTTCTTTTACCGTCATAATTATCTCAAACCATCACAATTTTGAGTTGCCACATTGTCTGCTTCACTACATTCGTGTAAAACTTGGGTGAAGGCTGGTGGCTCAAAGAAAGGTGAAGATATTTCTTTAAGTGCCTAATCCGTGAAATTGAAATATCCCGGCTTTACAAATCTACACTTTTCATTTTCTCCACGATACATTTTTTTAAATTGTTTAAATTTTATCTACATTTGTTAAAATCGGGGCTTTGGTTTTGTGTAAACTAGAACATAAAGTTTACTATAGTTTTGTGTAACCTGATGGCTGAAGAAAATAGTAATTTTGCTAAAATGATGTGCGGAAATTTGTTGCTTTCCAAATCAAATTACTCATACCTATATTTTATTCAAAATTAGGAGGCATTATTACTGTTTTTTCTTGTAACATGAACTGAGTTTAGGTACGGTGCTCCGGAAACGTTGTGGAACTTTAAGCTAGCTAGAGCAGTTTCCATAAAAAATGTTTAGATAGTTGACATGGCTTGTTGACAACTCTTTTGCTGTTTCTAAAAAAGTGAAAAAAATATTTTCCTGCATTAAGCACACAAGGCATGTTATTCTCATAAGCTATCGAATGTGTGTGTGTTTTTTTTAAGCTGTTTTTTATGCTTTTAAGCTGTAACTTCAGTTACTTCACTTTAGAACATATTGCCCAGAAGCGTCACTGCAATCATGAGCTGGTATATCATATCATATGTAGCAAATACATAAATGAGAATAGTGTGTCATGAATTTTTGTGCATGCTTCTGGATCATCTGTAATTACATCAAAGGCTCGGCTCAAGAGTGTCCTGCCGACCAGCTTATGCCCAACCCTTTCTGTCCGCAGAACGTCGCCTGCGACTCCCGTACGCCGTTTGCCCCGGCCGTCCGTACTGGTCTTCGCGCTGCGAGCCGCGCTGGAGTTCGCGGCGGCGTCGTGGAGCTCCCATCGGGACGGCGTGTGATGCCCGCGTCGAGCTTATAAGCCGTGAGCTTCAATTGGCGGCTCACGCGGTCACCAGCTGTATGTACAGCCTCGGCCCCGACGACCCCGCTAATAGCCGAGACCGGCATACCCCCGGCATGGGTCCGCTGTCCGGCGCAGCGCTGGCCGCCCGCATGCTATGCTACTTTTGGCTGTATCGCTGCCCAGCGGGAGCGCGCTCCACGCTGCGGAAGAGGTACACGTTGCGACCCGACTGAGGACTGCAACCGGATGGTGACACGTCGGCCTCTGCGCCCTGGCCAGGGCAGGCGTGACCGACGTCACAGTGGAGGAACGCCCAAACAAGACCAGCCCACCGTCGGAGCAGCATGGAAATATCATGTTCTGCCTGGACGTCGGACCCGGCGGCCGCAGTGCACCTGCACACGTGCGGAGAGGGGCGCTGGAGGCTACTCTGGAGCTTCTGCCATTCCGCGGCGCGACTGCTGGCAAAACGGCGGCGATTGAGGCGGTTGGGAACAGCTGCAGCAATGGTGATGGCGGTGATGGCGACATGGCGGTTTGGGACTTCATCTCAGCGCGGCCGCCGCCCAGGCGCCGCTGCGCCCGGCTGCTCAGCCACCTACCGGATGGCGGGGTGGCCCTTACGGCCCTCACGCCGTGTTGTGGGGTGGCGGTCGCGGGGTTAGCGGCGTTGGACTTCGTCCTTTATCCAGACTGCACCGTACCATCTGAACGGATGGATCTGCCAAGAAAGATGACATCCAAGGCGGCTATGAGGCGATCACAAAGCTTCACCAAGAGCTTCTCCTTCATGGAGCCGGCCGGCCGTTAAGTTGCAACACCGGCTGCCGAGTGCCAACAGCTGCGTGCGCTGGCGCCGACGCGTTGTGGGCCGCGCTGCTGACGCCCAAGCTGCGATATTAACCATCTATGAATAAGTGGCAGCGGTGGCGGCTTGTCAGTTGTTAACGTGCCTTAACAGACGTTGCGAATTGCCCGCGTTGGAATCGCATGGTTGGCAACACAACGCAAGTAAAAATGGGCTTCCTTGATGAACCTACTTTTTAAGCATTGTAGCCTTTGTAATTTTGGATGTTCTGCTGTAGATATTATTTTCTACATATATACTATATAGGCACTCACGTGCTTTAAATCGCGCAATGCAATTGAACCATGGTAAAGACAATGATAAATGAACTGAGAGCTGACATGCCCCATGCTTTGTGTGTGTATGTGTGTGTTTTGTTTTTTGTTTTTTTGGCGAGTCGATAAAAGTGGTTTTGGACACTGGATGAGTTTTTAGGGGTGTGGTGAGGGGGGATGTAATTCCACAGACCTTCTGTCAGATTCACTAATGCAGTAGGTCTGTGCGGTGTTTAGTTATCGGAGCATTCTTTGAAAGTCGTGAATAGGACCACCGAGTACCTAAAGCCGTGATATTCTCCCACAAAAACTTCTTTTAGATAACCGGGGATAGGTACATGAGCAGAGTAAATGCTATTACGAACGCCTATCACAATGCTGAGCGAATAGGAAAATCCATAGATGGAGAATTGTGCCGCGTTACGGGTGCTCGGGCGCAGCCAATCCACCGTTACCCCAGCGGTGACCTTGACCCGCATCGTCTGTCTCGGCTCCAAAGCCAAACCGGCGTGGAATTGGGAGCGTTCGAGCACTCATGGTCCAGCGCAATTCTCCACCTAAATCCATTCCTGATACACATTTGCTTGCTCATAGTCATGTAACCCGGTAAATTCACCCAACTTTCATATTGGTCGCTCCATAGACAGATGGCCACAGAGATCAACTTAAAAGGCCATTGTTGCATTCATTTAGTGGAGATCATTAAAGAGCCGTGACAGGCCACAAGTCGCGTGACATCATACGTGTAACGACCAATGACGTCGGCCTGCAAAACCCAATGGAAGCGGCTAGCAGCGTGCAATAAAACAGGGCGCTGCTTTCTAAATGTCTGTCGTGCGCCATAAATGAATATATTCTTTGTAGCCTGGCAACTCAGTATCTTTTTTAACTATTGTACTAGTATTTAATAATTTCATAATTTTATAATTGTGCTTACGCTTTATGTTGATGTTAGTGATAAATCCTTAGATAAAGTAAATCGATGTGATATTTAATAGAAAAATAGCAAACTAACGCGCCATTCATTCGAAAGCTGGTAAACCTACTAAAAAGAACTACTAAAATTCCTGAGGAACCAAAGGATTATATTGGTATCAAATAGATGCGTGCTATTCCGTCGTGAAAACGGCCTATGAGTACTTATTGGGTTTGCCAAGCAGTTTATCAAGGTGTTCATGAATAGGCTTATTTTCAAAGAATAACAGTAGACTCCTGATGTGTGGTATGTGTTTGACAAGCTGATGTTATCTGTTTTGTCATGTGCATTGATAGTAAATACGTGCATGCTTGGATCCTGGCAAGATGAATAAAAACATTCATATTTCGTAATAATGAATAATGTTGCTCTCTCTTCATACTCATGATACGTTATGGAAGTGTAATGGGGTCAGGATGAAGTCAACCATAGCTCACTTTGAAATGCATTTCCTGCTGGCTGGAAGCTGCACACACCACATGTAAAAGTGAAATTCATTCATTGGTTTTGGCATAAAAATAACAAAGATTATGACAATCAAGTTTTGGAGCCTGGAAGGAGTGTTCAGTGTTAGAATTCACTAGTGCTGATCATGGTCTTCCAGAGTCTCAATTCCTATTTTGGTTGCAATGCACAAACTCTGATCCACCTTGACACATTCTCACAAACAACTTTCAGCTCTCACAGATGTATTGAAACACTGCACCATTTTCAATGCATGACAGGCAAGAAGGCACTATCATTGATTGAAGCAGGACCTTCAACAGTAGACATTGGACCAGGAAATACAAGCTAGCCCCTTCATATTGATATTCAATTATGGTACATCTCACAAACATCAGAAGGTAGGACACTATGTTTTTTGCTTTAATCCTAGAATATTGACATTAAATATTGATATTGAATAATAATATTACACTTCCATTTTAGATGACGTTTCATTAACTAAACATAGAAATAAATTATCATCATGAGCATGGCACAACATCAAACATGGTGCCCAAAGCAGAAAGCTCGCCACTCAGCATGCAAGTCAAACTTTTATTTCCGATTAATCTGACAAAACACATGGTTGCAAATATCAATAACATTTTAAACTGAAGATGAACCAGTTACATATACTGTATTATTATGTGAACATATTACATAACTAAATTAGAACATGGTAAATCCAGCATGAAGTTCGCATTCTGATTCAATCAAACACGGTCTACAATGATCCATCTGGGATTTGGGAAACCAATAAACCACCAAGAAACTCAGTTGGTATTCATTCATTGGCGATATGATTTATATAGATGCACTTGACACTTCCATACCTATCTATTTCAATTTATACTTGAGACAGCAACCTCTTGCATACTTGACTTTCACTTCATCTTTGAATATTTCCATCTCATCACATTTTCAATCAATCTTCTGAGCGTGTCAATAGCAAAAAAGTAATCTCTTCGAAATTATGAGATGTCTCTTCCTGCCGAAAACAAAAATAAATAACAATCGCACACACCTGTCGGCAGCCAGCCAGCCCAAACAATAACAAAGACCGAAGATACCAATGCGCAAATACGATTTGATTTAGTAGCCTTGCGATAATTCAGTTTGTATAAAGCGCGCAAGCACTGTCTCCGAATTGTCCCTACCAGCCGCTAGACGCACTCCGCCCGCACAGCATATTTACGTCTGGACAACGAGTTGCGTTGGAGAGGCCGGAAATAGTGGCGATTTCAGGACCGCAAGAATGGACCGTCATTGGGATGATTCTTTCTTAAACCGTGCACTGTTTTCGGCCGGAATTTAATAGTTACTACAAAATATTTTGTAACTACGTTTCCACCAAGAATGAATGCCACCAGGGCTAAATTTTTACTACTTTTGCATTTTGTCCGGAAGCATATAGTGCTGTTATATTGCAGTTTTAGCGCGTTTGTTACAAAATATGAAGCGAATAAGCGTCAGTGTATAATTCATCAGTGCCAGAAGTTAACTTCAACTTGAGGGAAGATCCACTAGAAGTTATTAAATATTTTGCTTTGTGTATTCCAAAAGGAGAGGGAACTATTTTATTTGTGCCTTCAGGCTTCATGTTAGAATTGAAGGTGGATCATTAAATTTTCAAGGCAGTTTACAAACACTGAAAACACGATTTACACCCCATTGACACCTTAAGTTGGGATTACACCCACTTTACACCAGATATGCACCAGAAGTACGCCAACCTGATGCCCATTATACACCGTTGTTAGTCCCTGTTTGCACCCATGAACCTTTTTAACACCGTTCATACACCGATCCGCTAAATATACCATCAACACACCAGGCGAACACCCTCGTTGAAACACCATCCGTACACCTAGGTGATGCCCAGATCGGGGTGTAATAAGGGAATAGATCGGGATACGAACTTTCTGGAAACACCCTTTTCACACTATACGAACACCATCGTTGAAACACCATCTGTACACCATATGGCGATGCCCAGATCGGGGTGTAATAAGGGAATATATCGGGATAAGAACTTTCTGGAAACACTCCTTTTACACTATACGAACACCATCGTTGAAACACCACCTGTACACCTAGGGCGGCGATGCCCAGATCGGGGTGTAATAAGAGAATAGATCGGGATAAGAACTTTCTGGAAACACCCTTTTTACACTATACGAACACCATCGTTGAAACACCATTTGTACACCATATGGCGATGCCCAGATCGGGGTGTAATAAGGGAATAGATCGGGATAAGAACTTTCTGGAAACACCCCTTTTACACTCATTGAACAAGGAAGCAACGCCGTTTTTCGCGCGCTTTCTAACGGCTGCCGACATGACGTCAGCGCGGCCGACCAATGGGAAGCGGCCTAGGCCCCTGCGCGGGCCCTCGGCCGCCGTTAACGGCTCAGTTTCGCCGTGACCGCGACTCAGGACGCTCCGACGAGGGGAGCGTCCCAAGTGCTAGGTGGTGAAAAGTGAAAACCTCTTTTAAGTGGGCTGTGAGTGCGGAGTGCGACGCAGGATCTCCCTCTGGCCTAGCGGGACGCACCACGGTGCCTACCCGCGGCCAGATTCTGCCCTTCCAAGGGGCGGATGGGCAACGACCTCCCAGGTACGCCCTCCACATCGCGCCAACGACTCTCAGCAGCCGACACGCCGTCGAGGAACACCAGGAGCCAGGTGGCTCGCCAGCTACAGTTCGAGCTGGATCGATCCGAAGGCGGTGCCGGGGGCGCGAGGCCCACCCAGCCGGTGCTTCTGGGTGACGACCAGCTGGAAGAGCTCGCCCGCCGAGTGGCGACTCTTTAACAGCCGCCCCGGCCGGGCCGCGCTGCCCAGCCATCGCAACCAGACTCGTCACCTCGGCCGGGTTCGGCTTCTCAGCGCCCCATGGACGGCCCATCTCCGCTGGTGCTCCCGCCGCCCGAGTTCAACCAGCAGTGGCGGAACTACCTCCCTCAACATAGTCTTATCAACGAGAACTATCAAACAAGGGACCGCCAAGAAATCAGAGTGCTACTCCTAGCCACTGAGCGGCCCCCGGCCGACATCCAAGACCAGCAGTTCCTTCAAGATAGACTGAAACTGTTCGTCATAGTCGGCCACCGCGGCTGGGCGGCCGCGCTATGTTTCGTATGCGCTAAGCCTAGTTATGCGTTTCGTTTTAAGTTTCGTTGTAATAAATGTTGCACCAGCTGGCTGACTTTGGTGACGGGTCTGCGAATGAAAAAGGTGGGGAGCGGTGGTGTTGGGGAGCGGTGCATGGATGGTGCTAGCCGGGTGTACCGTGGGTGCTAGGGGAGTGTAGAACAGGAGTAAAATGGGTGCAAAGAGGGTGTAGAACAGGAGTAGAATGGGTGCAAAGAGGGTGTAGAACAGGAGTAAAATGGGTGCAAAGGGGGTGTAGAACAGGAGTAAAATGGGTGCAAAGGGGGTGTACAACAGGAGTAAAATAGGTGCAAAGGGAGTGTAGGACAGGAGTAAAATGGGTGCAAGGTGGTGTAGCACAAGAGTAAAAAGAGTGCACATAAGGTGCAAAGGTGGCATAAAGCTGGTTCAGGGGGTGTAAACCCGGTGCAAGTGGGTATGATACGGGTGTCGTATAGGTTTACTGGTGGTGTTAAAAGGGTGCAAGAGGGGTGTTTGAACGGTGTTCGACAGGTGTACAGGGTGTATGTTTGGTGTTTCGAGAGGGTTAAGATGGTGTTCTTCTGGTCTAAGTAGGGCGTAAAGTGGGTATCGTTTTAGACCACACCCCATTTACACCAAAAAAGGAATCATTTGAGTTTTGAGTGAACAAGCATTTGGTCTATCTCGTATATAAGCAGTGGCTAAGAAGAAAAGTTGATCAATCCTGAAGTTCAGTCATCCTCAACTTGGCAGCAAGATCCCCAAGGACAGAGGATATATTGTATACCTGTCCTGTAAGTCAAAGCATTTTTGTGCCTGCAAAGGCTTAGGTTCTTTGTGGTGTGTTCGGAGAGAGGCTGTATGGCCGTTTTTGTCGTATGTTTATGTGGAGATTGAATATAACTGTGACCCTGTACTTGTTTGTATACTTACTATGGTCAAACAGGGAACAGCACATTCACATAACATACTCACCTAGCACCTAACTCATAGCTGTACCCTGCAAGTGCAGGCAGCAGGATCTGTACTTGTTCATGTCTCGAGCATTAACAAAGTACTAAAGTAGCTTAGTAATCATTTCCCACATTTTCTGAGCATCTAACATAACATACAGCAGTGCAGAGCAGCTTCAGAGAAGAAACACTTTAAATGCACAGACTCACACCAGCCACCCAATGAGCCAGTTCCTCAGTTGACTGTTTCCCTGGATGCAGCTTGGCAAGGTTAGCTAACTATTGGTAAGTAGAAGGTTAGCAGGTAAGATTGAGTTAGGGTGAGTACCTACCTATAACTGGGTGCTACTGCTTATGCAGGTCTTGGGTAGGCTGCAAGTATGTGTGATGATTGAGGTTAGGTCAGCTATCAGGTTATTCAGGTATGCTCATTGCTCAGGTCACATTTTTATGGACACTTGGCAATTAAAAAACTAACATAACCTAATCTAAGCTAACCCAACTAAACCTACACAACTGCTGACTATAGGAACTAAGCACCTATACTTGTACCTACATCTCATAACATGTCAAAGTAGAGTTCCTTGGTGGAAGATTACCCTCAGTACTTTTTATCCCAGCCTTGTGAAGAAAACTAATACTTCTAAGCTCTGAGTCACTGCTGGCCATCCACAGGAAGAAACGCTGAGACTGACAGCTTTGCCATTGTATATTGAACCAACAATCACTATCACGAAAGACTATGAACACATTATATGATCACATTGTTGCATGGATTGTCACATTGACAATTTTATAACAATCCTTTTTTCAAGAAATACAGTAATGATTAACATCAAAATCAACATAAAGTGGATTTAGTGATCCAAGCTTTCTCCTCCAGTAGCAATGGAATGATTGCATGTTTCATTTGCCAGACACTGAGTACCTGATGCTGGTGATGCACATTACAATCTGCATAGCATCTAAGCATAGTAAAGCTGCCAAAGTCCATTCATTCTAGATTTTTAACTTGATAGTTAGCACTAATTTATCTTGCTGTTATAAGTTATCATTCAATATCCATACCAATACATCAATATGCACTCATTAGTCAACATTTTCTGGCATGATCCTGCTCAGCCCGCTCTTCAGTATTGCTCAAAGATCTGCAATATTATAGCTTGTTTTCGGCCAATAAGCTCTTTTAATTTTACTTTTTCTTGCTGATATATGAGCCCGATCAACTTGCGGTTATCAACCAAAATTTCATAACTTCAAGTTCAACTTGATATTGATATTGCTCAGGAGTCAGGACCTCTCACTCTGTCAGCCTCCTGGATACTTCGGATTGTTTTCAGTCACATGCTTCTTAAATATGATATAAGTCAATCTTAAGGGATTCAAAACATCCAACAAAACGACGTACAAGAGTACGGAAACCACCAGATAAACTTAAAAAGCGCCCTATGGCCTTGAAAGCGCCTTGGAACAGAGCCAAGTGGTGCTCCATTTGTTTGTTTACAATTATTGTAGTGCTGATGTATTTTTAGGACTCTGAAGGTCGGCTTATAAAAATGAAACGTTTTTACAAAAGTTGTAAGACAAGTAATATTTATATGAAAGAACTAAAATATTCAAAAGCCAAACACTATGAAATACATGAATCGGAACGAAAAAGTAACCCAAAAATCCAGCCTAATCACCGGCTCCTAAAACTGCAACAAAATCAGCACTTTTCCCCGCAACTCGTTGTCCAGACGTAAATATGCGCCCGCACATGCCATTTTCCCATCCTAGAACGCACATGGGGGGGGGGGGGGTGGTTGCCACCCCCCCCCCCGCGCCATTTCGTTCCTGTTGGAGATAGAGCTTAGCGGTAAAGACCAAAAAGATTCTTTGGGAAGAGACGAATCCAATGATACCCAGTTTTACCTTCTCAGGTCAGTCATTGACCTTCCAGGTCAGGTCAAACTAAAAAATGTTGCTGTTTTGGGTCACCGTTGGATATCAAGTGCGCTGCTTATCAAATACCGATGACGATGCTGTTTTCTGGTGCCAAGCCAACTAGAACCTCTTTGTCACACTACCCGACCAGAATTTTGCTGCTGAGGTCATTTCAGGTCAAGTTAGGTCAAGGTCAATTATATGTGTTTGTATGTCTGTGTGTGTCTGTGTGTATACTGATGTGTGCACCGATTGTTTTTGGGTCCATATGACAGGAAATCATGATCTGAGAAGCTTTTACCAAAAATGCAGTCAAAAAATTCACAAAAAGTCAATTCAACTTGCCTAAAACGCTATTATCTTAGATGACCTAGGTTGACCTTGACCCTGACCTTGACCCCTGTACATCGTCGAACAACATGTTCCATGATAGGTGGGAGGTAAGACTGGCAAAAAAGGCCGAAATCAGGGTGTCAAAAGCTCACAAGGCCCATGGCAAACGCAAGATGTTGAGAATTGGCCATTTGGGTCATGACATGACCTGAAAAACAAGGTCATATCTCCGAAATCAAAAACCACAGAAACTTGAAATTTTCAGTGGACATCAAGAAAGGATAGAGGAGCAGCTATACGAAAAATCAGCCTTCTAGCTCTAAAAATGTTGAGTGCAGAGCAGAAAGACTACCTGGGGGGGGGGGTGGCAACCACCCCCCCCCCCATGTGCGGGCGAGGGTTAAGGTGGGAGGGTCCCTTTAAAATGCCAAAATCAAAGGGGGGCACGGTGCCCCGGTGCCCTCCCCGTTCCGCCGCCTATGATCTCAGCTTCTATGGGAGCTTAAGACGAAATTTAAAAGTAGGTGGAGGCGAAGGGGAACTCTATTGTGTGTTAATTTTATTACACTATAGGTCAATATCCTCAAGGTCAAATGAGGTCAAACGTGATCAAATTTGCCATATGAGGGACTATTTTGCGTTTATACCTACGCCTATAACTCAAAAGCTACCGGCTGATTTTCTTATGTCTTTCATTATACGAAGGAACATGCATTTTTTAGTATCTAATTTATGAGAATCTTTAGGTAATCCAACCATGAAAATGGCATTTAGAACTTAGAAGCCTGGTAAGAGATGTCGCCGGCTGAGGTGGGGATGGGCCGACGCGGGAAACATTTCAGTCACAATTTTGTGCTTACGCCCTCGTAAGTCGTCATTCAAAATGTTGCCGGCATATTTTCGTATTTCTTTGGCTCTTTGACCATAAGATTGCCTGCACATTTTCTTCACAGAAGATTTGACGCGAATCGATCATTATCAGCGCTTATAAGCAGCGCAATACGAAGACGGAACCGTTCGGCGCCGGCACAGTCCACCAGTCAGGCGGCGAATAACGGCCCGCGACCGGAGCTGGTCCGGCGCGATGTTTGACTTTACACCACTGTTACTAAAAAAGCTTTAGACTAATTTACTTATTGCTTTCACAGCAAGATGTGCAATGCAATTCTAGGCAGGTACTGAAAATTTGACGTTAATGTAGTGATTGCGGCGTGGGTTATTTGCGAAGAACAGGAGAGGTGCAGATGATGTACCCCCTTCCACATGCGCGTGTTAAACAGTCCAGACTAAAACTTTATTCAATCAAACATTTTTGGCCTAAGATGAATTAAGTTTGCTGTGGAGTTGAGCAAAAAGGTCAATGAGATCGGACTTTGCTGTTTAGAATTTCAAGCGCACTGCGTTGGAGTCCAGGCCATCCGAGCTCCGAAAGGCTAGCGGCAATGAAAGGAGCTCTGTCACTCTAAGCAAAGACAATGCATTGCATGGTCTTCGTCCGGCTGTTGAGCTTAGTGTAAATCAGCATTCACTCAACGAACTCAACATTGCAATCATGCATGACGTAACGCGTGACACTCTATGTATTTATCTAATTAACCTGCGCATGACTGAGGGGGGGGGGGAGGTAGCTTTTTACAGATTCCTGGCCGTCCCAAGGGGGCCGTGTTTTGATACTTTTCCAGGCTGGATGGGATGAAGGTGTGTATCTGTTTTTGACTTCAAAATTAGTTTATACTTTATTTCGCCCGGAGCCAGTTTCATCAGCACTAAAAAAGGAGAAGTTTTGTGTGGTTGTGGCTGGTATTTGTTTTCTTATGAAAATGTGTTTTCTTTCTCCAAACAAGATGAACATCTTCTCCCAGCCAGTGCCTGAAGTTTGAAACTTTTACCGACCTCTGTCTACTAGGCCGATCGACCCGACGACAGCCGTGGTGAGGTTACCCGCCAGCCGAGACGGCCAGAGCATATCACCACAGAACACAGCCGCACCCGCGTCCAGCAGCCGACCGCGATGACCTGTGGGGCGTGCAGGCTGTCGTGAAGCCCGGCGACAAACGACAATTCATCTGGGGCTCGCTGTATCGTCCCCCCAGTCGAACAGTGCCCGAGCCGGAGACGGGCTTTCTTTATTAGAAAAGAAACGAAAAAAACTTCATCATTAGGCACATGTTAGGTCTGATGTGATGAAAACGACAGGCGTGACTTTTTTTGTTGCTGGCCAAAAAATTTGCGTTGTAGTTTATTGTTCCAATGGATTTAGGAAGTGCCATTTATTGATCGAATGCATTCATAGGTATATTGACAGTGAAAACTGCAGTTTTCATATTATTCATAGCATTATAATTTATAATACAATAATTCATAGCAATTAGTCATAGCATGCTATGCATAATTGTTATAAATGCTCGTTCAGCTTAATTAGAAATGCGATTTCTAAAACCATGCTCTTAAAGTGTTTTGCTGCTAACGTTTGCTCTATTATGTTCGTTTCAACACGAAACATCGATCTATATATTGACAATGCGCATAAATCTGTATTCAAACCTCTATGTATTTAGCCGAAACCACAGATGAAACACTACGAAAAGTAGCTAATAGCCTGGCGCAATAGCGGTGAGTCTGCGTCCTGCGACCTCCCTCCGCCTCGTCTGCCTGCCGCCTCGCCCGCGGCCGACCGGCCGGTCAAGGTCAGCTGACGCCTCCGGGGGTAGGCTGTCCCGCTGTTGCTAGGCGACGCTGTCACCAGCGAGCGGCAGCCCGGCGGAGGGACTGTAATGGAAGCTCAATCGTCTTCAAGCCTCGAGATAGAGGAGTAGGTATACATGGGCAAATGGATAATTTCTTTGTGAGAAAAACTAAAATGGCAGAACAAATACCTATGCTAAAATTGTGACGCATTTCAAAGACCTGCAAGGTGGCCAAATAGCCTCACTTGCGAAGCCATGTAGCCGACAACGTCCAGCGTTATTACTGCTTTCAGTTTTTTTTTTCTCTAAAAGATAGACTCATTCCTTTTCATCGAGACGACACGTATGTATAATGAAATTCCATTTTAGGATACCCTCGCCCGTATTGGTGTTTTTTTCCAGCCGCGAACGTATAAGGGGGGAGGGTCCGTTGGACCCCCCCCTTGCCGTTTCGCCCCTGATCGAGCTAGAGCTTCGCGGAAAACACGAGCGTGTTGCCAATGACGAGAGGAAGCCGATGATACCCAATTTTAAGGTCCTAGGTCATTGGTTGACCTTGCAGGTCAGGTCAATGACCCCAAAGGCGGGAAAATCGGGACCTGTTAGAACGTCGTAAAGTGTGGCTGCTATGGGTTTTTTCGGAGTGCTGATCACGAATATCATGTTAGTTTTGATCACAGATGATGTCTTCATGTATTCAGGCCAGGTCGGGTCAGGTCAGGTCAGGTCAACCAGTAAGGGTATTCGTAGTAGGTGGCAACCGCCTCTGACAGCTTCGTAACATGTTACGAAGGCACCAAAACTACTTCGTAAATGTTCATATGGTTGCTAAATTCGAATTCAGCTCCAAAAAATGGCCTATAAACATGTAAAACTCGAAAAAGTGAACCGAGGTCATCAAAGGTCAATGACCTGACCTGACCTTCAGGTGACCTTGACACCCACCCTAATGCATGGGGGCAACATCATATCACATGTTTGAACGCTTGAAACCACGAAAAGACTGCAAACGCGCGGCTAATGCGAGCCGACATACGCCGAATCGCGATTCCAGCCAAACATGGTCTCGAAAAGTAGGTCACAGGTCAAAGGTCATTTGGGTCAGGGTCATGAAATTTTCAGGGTAGGTGTGAAATTGATAAACGCGAGGGTACTGAAAGTTTCGTCACGATCGGCCGCTTTTTACGCGAGTTATTCGCGAAAAACCATGGGGGGGGGGTCTGTTCGACCCCCCCTATACGGGCGAGGGTTAACCATAACTGGGCACCTTGAGGCCAACTGCGAGTTTCATTATATCTGTCGGCTTGGACGTCTGCACTTCTGCGGCAGGGTATTACTGGTGTATAGGATTGGCTTCAGTTCCTGATTAATGCATATCGATAGAAAGTATGATCATGAGGCTTTCCAAGTCTATAATAATATTCTAAAACAGACATGCTCTGAAGAGCTAATGCATCTCACTTTTTTATTCAAAAGCAGAAATGCAAGGGTGTTACAAAAAAACTGCGATCACAAGTGGCTTGTTGTTCACATGAGGCACACGGTATTAAGCATGTTTGGGTCATTTAACCTGCAACCCAAACCAGAATTGTCGTAAGGAAAGGGGTTGGAACAAAAGTTTGGTATGTACAGCTTATAGCACGGCTGCGAAGTCCGAGTCGGAGTCAGCAATGCATGGTCACTCCCCAGGCCCATGTCACTCCACTTTTGATGACATCATAAGGGGGCCTCAGGACAATAATGGCGCAGTGCGCCACAATCGCTTCAAAGCTACTTGCCAACAGTTGCCATTTTTGAAAATATTGTTTTGAAATAAAGTTCCAAGTAATAAAAATATTGTAATAAAGTTGTTGAATAAATCGATAGCATATTAAAAACTTACTGAAAAATGATTTATTCATAGTAAAAATATCAGCTTGATGCGTTTTTACGTTGCTTTCCTGCAACTGCAGAGGATTATTAAATCGTCTATATATTCAAAACCGGTCATTTCTTAGCACATTGCTGCTCTTTTTTATCGCTAGAAGATTAGTTGGACTTTCCAATGACATCAACGGCTGAGCGATATGTATATGTCGTAGGCATCGGGTGAAATCCGGCATTTCTTGAAATGCCTAGGCATTACATGGAATGCCGGCAAAAACTGAAATCTTCGTAGAAATAGGCGCGTTACAGCGAATGCCTGAAAATTTTAGGCATTTCATGAAATGCCAGGCGGAGGCCAGGCACTCCCTGAAATATGGTCAAAATTAACTGAGTACACGCCTTGCCTAGGCATTACATGGATTGCCCAAAAGACGACCGGCACTCTCTGTAACAAAACTTTTCGTACGCGGACGGTTGTGTGCATATACACGCCGGCGATCGGGAGGGGGAGGGACGTTATCGTATTGGTGTAAAATGAGCTAACACTACGAGATATTTCACGGATCGTGATACATAATCCACGGACACGAGACCAGCCAAACGCCCACCGATCGAAAATACCCCTTATTCGCGTTGCGGAGCAAGCGGGTCACCCTAGCGGGCCCCATTCAACCGGGGGCCCGGGCCCTATCCACACGGGGACCCGGGCCCCGTCCACTCGGGGCTCCGGGGCCCATCCACCAGGGGGCCCGGGCCTCATCCATCCGGGAGCCCGGGCCCCCTTCTCCCGGGGGCGCGGGCCCCATCCACCAGGGGGTCCGGGCCCCGTCCACCCGGGGCCCGGGGCCCGCTCTCCCGGGGGCCCGCACCCATCTACGGGGGTCGGGCCCCATCCACCCAGGGGGCCCGGGCCAGTTCTCCCGGGGGCCTGGGCCCGTTCTCCGGGAGGCCCGGGCACGTTCTTTTGGGGCCCGGACCCATCCACGTGGGCCCGGGCCAGTTCTCCCGGGGGCCTGGGCCCGTTCTCCGGGAGGCCCGGGCCCGTTCTCCCGGAGGTCCGGGCCCCATCCAACCGGGGGTCCGGGGCCCGGGGTCCGTTCTCGCTGCGGTAATCGTTTCAGAAAGTGTCGGCCGTCAGTCGGGCATTTCATGTAATGCCTAGGCAACGAGTGAACTCAATTGGTTTTGACCATATTTCAGGGAGTGCCTGGCCTCCCCCTGGCACTTCATGAAAAGCCTAAAATTTTCAGACATTCGCTGTAACGCCCGTATTTCTACGAAGATTTCAGTTTTTGCCGGCATTCCATGTAAGGCCTAGACATTTCATGAAATGCCGGATTTCACCCGATGCCTACGACATATAGACTGTCACCAACAATCTTCAAATGAAGTTAGTCATTTTTACGTTGTAAAGGAATGGAGTACCCCTTGCGAGCATCAGGGGTGACGTCACTCAGGATCTGTCTCTGATTGGTCGGCGGGGGAGTGACGGTACCTTCTATGGATGGCCTTGGTCACTCCTTAAATCTGTTTGCTTAAAGATATTACGATGGTTGACCTTTCCAAAACACATTTTATCGAGGCTAAGCTCATACTTCTGTTTTAGACCAGTGTTTTCAGTGAAAAAAGCAGATGGCGGCTGCGTCAGAATTTTCTTTTAGCTTTACAACTTACGAGGCATGCGGGCCTATATATTTGAGGTGCTAGACCTTGCAATGCGTAGGTACCTAAAGGCTTGCTTCAAACGAGATAAAAAGAGCTCCGACATGAATTTTACTTTCATGATATGAACTTAAAGAGAAATACCCAGAGTCTGAGCTGGAGTTGGAGTCAATTTTTGAGGCCAGAGTCGCAGTCGGAGCTGGGGTCACCAAAAAAGTTATTGACGTCGCAGCCCTGGTTTATAGAGATAACAATTCTGCTTTCTTTACAAACACATCGTCATCTGCAATACTTGACAGCGTATACGTACGATGTGACGTGTGCGTATGTGACGTGTGACAGCCTTTCATCGCAGACCCTATTTGGTCTGAAACGGTGAACTCGGATATCACTATTTCCAGTCAATCTATCCATTACATCCATACAGTTTTCAGGTAAAGCGAAGAAAAAAACAGTGACGGACGACTAAGTTCCATGCTTACCAGAAGAAGGCTTTTATACCTACAGAACATGTTTTATATATCTCAGTTGGAGAGAGAGAGAGAGAGAGAGAGAGAGAGAGAGAGAGAGAGAGGAGAGAAAAAAAGATGCATCATTCTTTCGGGACACCGAATGCGTATACGCCGGGATGCCCACCCTAATATCTAATCTACAGTAACGCGATTCGACATGTTAAACGATTACTCCAATGGGTGATTACCGATTTGATCTGTTGATGTTTCATCGAATGGAGCACGCGTGCCCGGCATATCTGGCCGTCGCGGTGGGGCGGTTGGCGGAGGCGGCCCGCTCGTCGGTCGCGGCAGTCGGCTGCGCGCGCCCGTCGCCCGCGGCCGCCCCGGCGACCTCTGGGCCGTCGGGCAGTCGTGGCCCGTGGCGGCTCCATGTACCGGTTTCCGTCGCTGTTCCGTCCGCCGTGCCGCCCCCGTGACCGGCGCGCTCAGCTCGAGTTGGACAAACGTTCGACGCTGAGCATCATCAGCGGCAGTCAGGTGCGTCGAACGGCCCTGCCGGCCACCAGCCGGGCTGGTGGCGGCAGCCGTCAACACCACACACACGCCGTTAGTAGCGGGTGTTACTGCAGTCATAGACACAATGATTGTAACTGCAGTCATAGGCACAGCAGCTGCTACTGCAGTTACGGGCACAACGAATTTACTGCGGTCACAGGGAGAGCTATAGTTTACCGCGATCTCAGACGTTCAGAGAATAGCGGGTGTTATATGAAAAACATGTTCTACAGTCACAAACACAGCGGGTGTTACTACAGTCACAACCACAGCGGGTGTTACTACAGTCACAAACACAGTAGGTGTTTCTGCGGTCTCTCTCACCGGGGATGTTGCAGTCGCAGACACCACGGCCTTCCCGGCCTACGCCACTGCTCATCTACAGTTAAAATCCCGAAACAGCCCCGAAGAGGCCGTCCTGGCCACAACCGAACAGCACCCGAATCAGCTATTTCGGGCGCCAGTCGATCAGTAGTTCAAAATTAGGTGTAGTAATGTATTCTGCGAGACGCTCATTTCAATCCAAGTAGTTTAGTGGGCGAATTTCTGATGTCGAAACCTTCAAGCGAGCCTGATACCCAAATCATGACCTGAAACGCGGTTGACAATTTCTCTGTAGACGGTTGAGTAAAGTTGAGGTCGAGGTAGAGACCGAGTTCAACCACTGACATTTCCGCTTGGTCGAATACGGCATCCTCACCCCACACCAATCGACTTCATTTCTCCGCTAACACGAATGTCGTCATTGCCGCAGCCATCATAATCTGCAGGGTCGAACGGGGAGAGCGGGGGCGCCTCAAGTCGCGCTCTCGCCAATTACCGGTCGGCTCAGGAGCCGGATGCGCTCGTGCCGCTACATGAAGTGGCAGGCGCCGCCATGGAGCAATGTTTTCGTTGCCAGCTCGTCTCCTTTTCCTTGCATGATATTGTCATTTATTTGAACATATAGTTACCCTCAATTGGAATGGAAATAGATGCCTTCACTATGCCTCATTTTTATTATTACGGAGCGAGCGAAGCGAGCGTAGTCTTTCCTTAGATTAACGGAAATTTCTGAGTATGAGCGGCCGGCCGTGGTCACGCTTTTGCGAGGCTTATATCTCAGCAACCACTTGACCGATTTACACGCGGTAATTTTTGTAGGGTAGCTTCATTCCTTCTACCAAGTATTGGACTATTCCCGATGCATGTGGGTGACCCCTTATGCACGTGCCACGTGCAAAACGAAGAGGTGTCACTTTTGTAATTGTTGCAATATCTCGGTAACTACTTGGCCGATTGCGCTGAAAGTTGGCATGCAGGTAGACACCCACTAGGCAATGCATATCCATGTGTCGGAGTTGGGGTGCTGCTGCACGTGCGCACGTGCAGGGGTCGATTCCAGATCTCGAGAACGGCTGGACCGATTGCGCTCAAATTTGGTACACGGTTAGGGACCGGTTAGTAGGGTGCCGTGCACAAGTCAGTTGGGACCCATTTTGCACGTGCGCACGTGCAGGGTGCCGCTTCCAGATCTCGAGAACGGCTGGGCCGATTGTACCCAAATTTGGCACATCGCTAGAGACCAGTTAGTAGGGTGCCGTGCACAAGTCAGTTGGAGGTACCCCCTCGCAATTTCGCACGTGCAAGGCCCACCCTCTCGCTCGCTCCGTTAGTCGCCCCAAAAGGCGTTATACTGGTAGGTATGTTTAAAAGCAACGCTGTACTAACTTTAATAGAAAGATGCTTACCGTCATAGATAAAACTGGCACTGAGGTGCTTATGGCTGTAACAGGTACTCCACCAAACGTTTAGACTCTTGAACTTTTGTCGGACTTTGGATAAACGTTTCAAAGGCACTTGCAAACACCCAGATGTACCTATTACAAGTCCACAGAAGCATAACACTTAAACAAATATTCGCCAGACGAACAGGTTTGAAAACTTAAAAGAAAAAGTTGTGATGTTTACTTAACCGTACCCTCTGTGCTGTTTACTGAGTGTCTGAAATTGAAGTTGCGTAGGACGAGTTGTATAGCAGTTTATAAATTAAACAAGCCTATGCATTCTCCTTAATTGTTTCTTACGAATATGAAACTAGCCAAATCCCTGCAAACTGACATCCATGTAAAAAGCGATAAGACCGTTCCTCTACGGCAAACTGCATTGTTTTCCACTGTTCTTCTATCCTAAGACCGTCCCTCCACCGTGTTATTAGGTATCAGTTTCCGTGCCATTGGTCAGTCGGTTATGCTATACCGCCCGTGACCGTCCCCTGGCTATGTCGCTCTCAGTGACGGTCCGCTCCATGACCGGCAGGTGGAGGACTTTTCCGTGTCGCAGCCGCCGCTGCCCGTCTGCCCGCCCCCGGAGCCGCTGACACCCGTCCGCAGGGCAGGCGCCGATGCCGAGCTGCTGAAGCCGGCCACTGACAGTGACAATGGGGACCGCTCTCCGCTCTCCTCGGCACACTCCAGTCCCACACGGTCAGTGCCCGTACCATAACCGGTTCGTCATTAGCAATCGGTCAGGGCAACCAAACGGTCGGTGCTTACGGTCAGTGCCACCAGTCAATGGTACTTACATGCCTGACAGTCCCAGTCAGTCGTTCGCAACTCCTGGCCTTACTACTGCAAATAACATCATACATCAAATACAAAACGCTCTATTTGAGGGAAACCACCCCTGTATCGGCGCGCAAGACGAGCGCATGCCACGCTACAGGGGTGGGTAGATCATAACCCCGCTTCAGTCCCCGCTACTAGCTATTGTAGCACCAGCTATTTACTACAAACCCTTTGCACCAAAACCACGCTAGCTGGTCACAATAATTCTTGGTCAAAATTTCTAACAAAAATATTAAGATTAGTGAACATATCAAAAAGACAAAGAAGACTCGGGTAAATGTCTGAGCATGTGTCCAGTAAAGCATATGTGAAATATGCATTTCGACGAGTCAGATTTCCACCTAAATTTGTGCGCCATGCTTACATACCTCTCAAAGTAGTATACATGTAAGCTTTCAAAACAAAATTCGGCACTTAGGTAAGGTCAAGGACTCAAGGGCAAGGCCATTCTCAGGTCATGGAAGGCCACAGTCAGCCCCTGATGTCTACCTTTAATGATAAAACCTATCAGTTAATTGCAATTGACCACGTGGCAATATTTTGCAACATTTCAGCCTGGCTTTCGTTCGTCGGTGTAATTCCCTGAAGAACATGCTGACACTTCCCAAACAAGACTGCTCTCGGAGACACTCCGACTCACAGATCATGTGAGACACGTCTGCATGTGGCCTTTCGCCTGTGGCCGTACCGCCAGACTCGCGCCGGCCCCCTCTAAACAACACCGCACAGCGTAACCCTTAAACAGAACCCCTCTAGAGTAACCTCATCTTAGAATTGTCTATATGATAGCGACGTTGTTGCCTCTAAGCCCGGAAATCACCTTTTATAGCTACTGCTTCGGCCGCTGGGGGTATAAACAGATAACGAGGCAGCTCAATACATAGTGCGATCGCTATTCGCATTCAGTTACCCTTGCCATTAGACCCGACAATATGTATAGTAGTGTTACGCATATTTCATCCCGTCATTAGAATAACTAGTCACCCTCTTACTGGTAAGTTGGCTACCGAATTATACACTTACGTGTGTGTTGTTGCGTCCCAGCTAACACCTAAGCTGTCACAGCAGTTACAGGTATGTATTTTTCGTTGCACTAAAAGCTACAGTAGGCTACAGCACACATATTGTCCATTGTCCAAGCCATTTGAAGTGCCTAATATTAACTAGTACATGTTATGTATTGATAAGTATTGTTCATAAACACATTCATAAGCGCATTGCCTACGTTTGCAGTAGTTACCTGTGCAAATATTCTAATCATGATGTCTCTCCTATGGCAACGATGCACGTATGGTATCGTCTGTACACGTATCCATGGTCATGGTACGACGAGCAAGTAGAACGGTGTCAGTCACCATCTCTCGCGCTGCGATTGTTCCAGTACTGACCGCTCACTGACTCCGACCTACATCTGGCGCCAGGGGCCATTATTGCTCGCTGGTTCTCCGGTTTCTGGTGACAAAACACAGTCCGAATCATGGTTTAGATGGATGGGTGTGATGGAATGGGTGGGCCGACTAAAATGGTCGTCCCGGCTGGAATTGGTAGGCCCAGGCGAACTCACAACAAGACACACTCCCATTCCAGCCAACTTCGAGATCATTTGTAGAAAAAAAAAAATCAACAATGACAGAAATGATGGGCCAGTAGCACGAATTTCGAAAATATTGGCATATTTTTGTGTTGTGTTTTTTTTTTCTTGCGTAGCTTCATTCAATGCTTCAATTTTTAGGTGGGTAAATTTTCGGCTGTCAGATTTAATTCTATATCTTGATTTGCAATGCTTATACAAAACATCCAACACATTTCAAATACCTTGTTACATTTTGTATCGTTTCGTATCGTTTTGCCTTATAGACATAATTTTATATTGTATCGTATCATAATTCATATCGTTTTATTTTGTATCGTTCATCCTTGTTGCAATTTGGACTTAGTTTTTACTGACTTCGCTTTCTTTCTTTCTTTCCGACGCGCATGCTTTAAAGTTTAAACGATGGTAGGCATGCAATAAAGCTGCGTATTTATGGAGAACGATACTTTAAGTGCCTAATTAAGATGCAACAATTCTTGCACAGCTGTCATGCTTTCATCAACGAGCCATTATGAGCAGTCAGTTTACATGGTAATACGGCATTAAAAGGAGAAAATAAGGACCCTAAAAGCAAGTTAAAGACAAAGCGCTCGCCAGGCAAAGCCGGTCCTGAGGTGTTAGTTCATAGGCGGATCCAGAAAGGCGATCTTGGACACGGCGGTGGAGGCATACCCCAAAAAGTTTCTTCAAACTTCAAAACTTCTCGGATTTCGACTCCTTATGCACTGTTGTGCTTCATCAATTTCGGGCAGTGGGGCAGTAAGGAGACATTTGCCCCAAATACCCTCCTCCTTGGATCTGCCAGTGTGTGAGTTAACGTTTGAAGTTGTTAGGTAAGCCACGATGTGCTGATTTCAGGCCCACCAGACGGGTGGAGGCTAACTGGGCCACCCTTCGGGCCGCTGTCTGTCTCTACGGCAGACTGAAGGGCGTCCGCAGGTGATCTGATGACCGAGCCGTCACCCCTGAATGTCCCTCCGCGTGAGGTCCACCGCACAGTGATGCAAATGGGGTTCACGAGTGGCCATAAATACCAAAAAGTCAAGTTTACCAAACCGAGTAAATCGCGATATGGCTAACCAAAGAAATGTTTGGTGCATCTGAAATCACATAGCTTTCATGTTTTTGTCAAAACCGGCCTCGTGTATGATTGTCAGAAGTCGTGACATTTTCTATGTCGTAAAATGACTGTCGGATACTTGCAAGTTCAAACGCCGCTAGCGTGCGCTCATTTAATAGAAACTACAAAAATTATGCATGGCAATGATCCCTAAAGCCTGCTGCTTCTCATGCTGGGTCACAAAAAGCCATATCTCCTTTAGTTTGGCGGTGATCTAATCATCTGTCATCATGTTTCAATAACAATTTTTTTAGTGAAAAATATTTGCTTTCGTTTCACCTACAGCAGCTAACACAGTGTGTGCCCGTTAGTGCACCATACCATAGCATTCCCTAATCATTTCTGAGCCACACCGTGAAAGAATTAAGGCGCTAGCACAGGGCAGACTAGCGCTATTGAAGTTTTTGTCCAGCGCAGTCGGGTGCCGCGGTCGGGGCGGATTGCTTTCACCGCGGATTGCAATTTCGACAGACGTTTGACTTTGATCTGCTATAAGTAGGTCAAATATTGACCTTAAGTCAAAAGTAATGTGCTCACTTGCGAGATCTTGTCAAGGGCAATCCGTTTGCTTTTGTTGCGAGGCGCTAGGACACTTCATTTAGGAAAAGGAGAGGGATGCACCGGCAAACCCCCGCTGTGGCCGCCCGCCCGCGGCTCGGCCGCCCGCCCACCGCGGCACCCGACCGCAACAGACGAAAACTTTAGTAGCGCAGGTCAGCCCTGTGCTAGCGCCTTAACCCGCGCCCTGCTGGGGGTCCTGGATTTCCACGCCCTGCTGGGGGGGGGGGTGTTTGAACACCCCCCCTTGTAACTCGGCTCCTGGGCCACGTAGCGATACGCGGAAGGCGGCGTTCGAAAGAGCGTAAAAAATAATGACGAAATCACTTCGGTCAATTTTTGGTCAGGTCAAAGGTCAGGTCACCAGAGGTCATTGAAGGCAAAATTTCGCCGATTTCCAGGTCGAATGTCGAAATTTTCCAAGAAGCCAACGCATAACTCGGGAACCAATAGAGCTACAGCGCTGCGGAAAAGCGCATTCGATAGCCCTATTAACGCCCTTTCTGAGTAATTCTCTCAGATTTGACCTAACGTCAACGGTTTTGCCTGCAGGGGGCAAAAACTGCAAAAATAGCCGATTTTTTCGAAAACAGTTTTTCTGCAATAACTTTTGACCCAAGCCTTGTACGAGCTTACTGTTACCGGCATCGTGTTCCTCTCGTCAAGACGCATCGAATGAACTATGACTTGACCTTGAAAGGTCAACTTGAAAATTTGACCTCAGGTCAAGGTCATGACCTGACCGGAAAGGGTCATGTTGCATATCAGTCGATCCGTATCGTCGAGCTGAACACATCTAAGGCGTTTTCATCGCTCTAGCATGCCTCTATCAAAAGTTATTTGCGAAAAACTGTTAGATACCATTCGTGACCTAAGATGACCTCAGGGCATAAACAAGGGTCACGGACACCATTTCCAAGTTCAGTGTGTCTAAACCACTTGTAATTCGGTGTTTGGAAGTGTTTATAATGTCTTTTATCCAAAAGAGACGCATTTCAATTTTCTCCCATTGACTTATAATGGGGAGGTCGCAAAATTGACCTGACCTTAGGTCATCGATATCAAAATTCTGAGATATACATTTTGTACATGCTATTGCTCTTAGCAATCGCTGAAAGTTTCAAAGCGATCGGTCACTCGGTGTAGCTATGACAGACATTGAAAGTTTTTATGAGGTGAGGTCACTTCAAGTGACCTGGTGACCTGACCTTGAATGACCTTGGTCTGAAATTTTCACAACATGTGTAGAATTGATGTATGATAAGGTGTACCAAAAACGGCGGCGCTCCGCGCCGCCGTTTTTGAGATATTCGCGAAAAACCACAAGGGGGGGTGTTCAAACACCCCCCCCCCAGCAGGGCGCGGGTTAATTCTTTCACAGTGCGGCTCAGAAATGATTAGGAAATGCTGTGGTATGGTGCACTAACGGGCACACAATTTGTAAACTGCTGTAGGTGAAACGAAAGCAAATATTTTTAGTAAAAAACTGCAATTGCAACATGATGACAAATAGATCAACGCCAAACCAAAAAAGATACGGCTTTTTGTGACCCTGCATTAGAAGCAGCAGACTTTGGGGATCATTGCCATGTATAATTTTTGCCATTTGTACGAAATGAACGCACGCTAGCGGCCTTTGAACTTGCGAGTATCTGACAGTCATTTTACGACATAGAAAATGTCAAGAATTCTGAAAATCATATCACGAGCCCGGTTTTGACAAAAATATGAAAATCATATTTTTCAGACACCCCAAACATTTGCCTGACTGGCCATATTACGATTTATTCGATTAGGTGAACTTGAAATTTGGGCCTTTTCGGTATTTATGGCCACTCGTGGACCCCATTTGCATCACTGTGCACCGGCACCCTCCCTGCCACCGCTCACCCAGTACCTACCCACTGTTTGTGTTCTGGTCCGGTGTGCTGTGGTCTGTCCAGGCACTGAGCGCTGCACCTGTTCTCCCGACCTGCTGCAGGATGGCCCCCACTAACCCCTGTCACCGATTACACGCTGTTTGTGTTCTGGTCCGGTCCGGTCTGCTGCTGTGGTCCGCACAGTCACTGATCCGCCGGTGCTGCACCTGTTCTCCCAACCTGCTGGGATGGCCCACACCAACCCCTGCCACTGCTCACAGTCTGTTCTCTGTATGGAACCCGGCTTCACCCCTCCACTCCCACCCGCACCTGTCACCTCAACCTGACACCCTGCCAGTGACAATCCCTGAATGACAAACTTCTCCGTCGGCTGGTCTTATCCACTGCAGCTGCCTGCGCTTGAGGTATCAACTTCTCACATGCTTCATTGATTTTACACACGCAGGCCCACTTTGGCTTCAGTCCAGACCTATTCACTGTTCACTGGCTCGCCATGAGGTGCACTGTCACATAAGTTACTGACTGTCCAATGTCCGCATTTGACGAGACTACATGAATTCAGCAAGCTAGACGCAAACTTTCATTGAGCTGTTTAAGCTCCTACAGGACTTTTATCTAGACAGCTCTAACCGATGGTTGGGGGAGTTGGAGTGAAAATACATGATCTCGGGAGTTAATTATTCCAACGATTTGACTACCGAAGTAATTTCGCTGGTAGTAATATGTTCCGGGTGGCCGTTATAAATCTGTGATGCTGATTTAACCCGGCGGCCGCTGGGCCTCCGCGCCACCCGCCGGCCGCTGGGGGGGGGGGCATAAAGTTGCCCCCCCTTTACTTCTGCGACGATATCGTCGCAACGCGAAGAGATAGAGAAGCGAAACTTTGCACACATCTTCCTGAATACCTAGCCGAGGTTGTGTCCAAATTTGGTGTCGATCCCATTTGAAATGACGTCACAGTGACGTCATAAGTGAAATTATAGATTTGCGACTCTCATATTCCTCACGATACATCACATATATGGGACCGAATATAAGGGGCCGATTATTGGTCAGAAACTAGATGGAAGTGTAGTAAGATGTTTTAGCATGACAGCAGGTGCTGTCTAGTTCATTTACAGTCGAGTTTCATGCTCAGCGTCATCAGAAACGGTCCATATCGGAAAACGACAAAACTTTATGACGTCACTGTGACGTCATCTTAGATGCTACAACCACCAAACTTTCCTCAAACATTGCCTAGGTATTCATTTGAAGGTATGTCAAGTTTCACGTTCGTAGCTTATCAGGTTTCGGAGATATTTCACAAAACGTAAAGGGGGGGGGCAACTTTATGCCCCCCCCCCAGCGGCTCGTGGGTTAAATTAATTCGATGTCGCGGAACACAGAAAAATGTAGATTCGGAGAATATCCGATAACGCATGTCGCGTAGGTAAATAATTTCATCACGCACATTTTCATGATTAGCGACGTAAGAGGAAGGATGGGTTGCCTTTCTCCATGTCCCTCTGTTTTCGTTGGTGGGTACCCGTTGTACTTATTGATGGTCCGTGTTCAAGCTGCACGCACCTCTGATGATGTATTGACGGCGAAAGGACGGATCATTAAGCAATCGGTCGACGACGCGTGTTATCAGGATCAGCACTACACTAAGCCCAGAAAATGAACCTAATGGATCCCTGATCATGGCGCTGATTCTCTGGTTCATCGCTCTCTCTCTCTCTCTCTCTCTCTCTCTCTCTCTCTCTCTCTCTCTCTCTCTCTCTCTCTCTCTCTCTCTCTCTCTCTCTCTCTCTCTCTCTCTCTCTCTCTCTCTCTCTCTCTCTCTCTCTCTCTCTCTCTCTCTCTCTCTCTCTCTCTCTCTCTTCTATTTTTCTCTCTTCTATTTCTCCTTCTCTCTCTTCCTCTCTCTTCTTTCTCCTCTGTGTGCCTCTGTAGCTGTTTCTTGTTTTTAGTTTTATGTTTTCTTTCTCATTTTCCTCTATCTCTCTGTCTCTGTCTCTGTCTCTCTGTCTCTCTGTCTCTCTGTCTCTCTGTCTCTCTGTCTCTCTGTCTCTCTGTCTCTCTGTCTCTCTGTCTCTCTGTCTCTCTGTCTCTCTGTCTCTCTGTCTCTCTGTCTCTCTGTCTCTGTCTCTGTCTCTCTCTCTTTCTCTCTCTCTCTCTCTCTCTCTCTCTCTCTCTCTCTCTCTCTCTCTCTCTCTCTCTCTCTCTCTCTCTCTCTCTCTCTCTCCTTACCCCGTTTACATGAGTCAGCGAAAATGTCTCTCTCTGTCTCTCTCTGTCTGTCTCTCTCTTTCTCTCTCTCTCTCTCTCTCTCTCTCTCTCTCTCTCTCTCTCTCTCTCTCTCTCTCTCTCTCTCTCTCTCTCTCTCTCTCTCTCTCTCTCAATCTTAGTCTTTGTATTCATATAATTAAGCTTATTATAACTTTCGCGCATTTGCCGGCCTTAAAGGTAGTGTGCCAGCTTTCCTGGACCGTATGGAGTTAATGGCCCAGATAAGGAGAACCGGATTTTTAGAACTTATCCATACCTTCAAAACTCATGGAAACGTCTTAAATTCTTCAAATTTTGAGTACCCCAGTGCGAAATTCGCCCCCACGGGTTGTCGGTCGTACCCCAACCACATTTCACACCACTATGAACAATAAATGCACACACTGAAATCGCTATTACCGATATGCTCATCCAATCAAGTTTCGATAAACCCGTTCATCATCATCTCCTGCGGTTTCGAACACGCCTGTTAGGTGGTGCGGTAGACCGCGCCCAAAGCCAGGGCCCCGGTAACGTGAGGTAGCCGAGTCGGGGCAGCGTGCGCTGACCCAAGCCGGGGCCGCGCGTCCTCCCGGTGTCATGTGATAGCCCGGGGCTGCCCGCGGGGATGCGGTAGACCGCGCCCAAAGCTGCGGCCCCGGCTTCGGTCAGCGCACGCTGCCCCGACTCGGCTACCTCACGTTACCGGGGCCCTGGCTTTGGGCGCGGCTTCTGCTCATACTTTGTGGTGCGGTGGTGGTGCGTCGAGCCACGCGCCCTGACTTCGGCCAAGAAAAATGCGTCAGCTGATCATTGTCATTTCTGCCACTTGCGTGTGGTGAAATGGGGTCATAACTTAAGAGACGGCTTTTTCATATCAATTATTTTACATAAAATCATATTTCAAACCATAAATAGGTAATGTTCGACAGCCAAATAAAAGAAACAATACCAATACAGGCTTACAGAGAAAGGCTCGACATTGTGTTGTCTACGATTAGACAGCTGATAACTCATTCCCGTGCGTCGTAACTCTATAATGACCTTTGCTTATTGTCACATGTGCACCGCATTCGCGATTGTTGCCGACGCCTGTTTGCAGGTCAGCCCACTACAGTTGTTATACATATCGAAAAACCGATAAACTTTTAGGCGAAAAAGGCACTATTCCAGGCCCATTTTTGATTTTTTTTGTGTGATATTAGGTAAAAACAGAAGCTTCTTATCCTAGGAAAAATAAAATGGGAAATCTTTCAAAGGTGGCACACTACCTACCTTTAACAACCAAGCATAACGCTCACACCGGATTGGGTGAGATAGTTTTAGTCACACCGACGTCTTTTATCATTCACGCCGGTTTTTGACATGCATGCACATTAATTCAAATTGGACTGTGCACAATCGATATGTAAAGATGAACATTGCCAGGCAAAGATGAATTGTATTTAAAGGAAATAGCTCACTTTTAACATGAGGTTTTGAACTGGGGTAGCAGTTTTGTAGCTTGAGCTGAGACTGGCGCAAATTAGAAGCTTTTACGGCCCAACGATCACCCTAGACGAAGATATTCCATTTCTCGTTCCCAAAAAGAGTGCCTTGCAGAAGAATGTGTGCCTTGCTGAGGAATGCAGCCACGTCATCGTCAGCCAATCAGCATGATGCTTACAGCTAATGGGTTTGTACCACGTAGTATGATCGGTCAACGCGTAAGAAGCTTACGCGTCAAACAATATTTTATATAGAATGTAGTTCGTCCTTTGTTAAATTATAAATATTTTCTTTTACAAAAAGTTTTTATTTTCTTTGCTGATCATTTTGAGCATAAAAATATAAATAAATGGCAAAAATTAATTTCGGGAAAGTAAACCATCATCAAGCGACTTCATTGTGACTTCAATGACAACAACCTTAAGTCCTAAAATGCAGTGGCCATGGATGCCATTTGCCACTTGTATTTATATGTAGTCAGAGAACACCTACTACAGATGATTGCAGGATTATTAAACGATTGGCAAACACTTGAACGATGACAAGCGCTTAACGTGTTCAAACACTGTCATACGCGATTTATTATGAAACCCCGTCATGAACCGCGGTCGCTCGTGAGAGGAGTGTTCGCGGCCGCCTCAGCTGTCCCCCAGTAGTCGATTAGGCCCCCAGAGTCCGAGTGTGACCCGGCGCGGCGCCCCGGGGCCGATTTGTCGGCGGCTCTGTGCCGGCCGGGCGCCGAGGGCCGTCCGAGCCGCGGCGCCGGTCGATCGGGGCCGCCGACGCCGCCAGCTGCCGAGGCGCCCCCTCTCCGCCGCGCGGCCCGAGACGACGGCCGTCGAAGACGTCGTCAATGCCGGATAAACGGTCGGCACGACCGTACAAAGCGGCGAAATCCCAGTAGCGGCCCACAGACCGGCGGCAAATGGAAACGGCCTCGTCCGCGGGGCAGAGCTGGCCAGGAGAGCGCCCCCGAGAGCCGGCTGCATGGAACAACTGCCGGCTGCCTGAGATACGGCGCCATTAGCTAAATTGGAATGCTAAGGCAATGGCCATCGACTATCTATATTACTATTTGAGGAGGGCGTAGTTTCTGTCTATTACGAAGGTCGCGACATGGTGCTACGTAGCGCGGGTTACAGATCACACCGTTGCACCTACCGCGCTGAAATTTGCGCAAGTTATAGAACAAGGATGGACAACGTGCCTTTGAGCGGTCTCGGCTCGATCGGATCGATAGCGAGCGCGTGGCGCGTGCCCAAAAAGTGCAAATTCGCGTCATAGACTTGACATGTATAAATCGGCTGGCAAAAACGGGCGAAAATGGCTAAATTTGCCCGACACGGGTCCGTTCCCCGTGCAATATCTCGGTAGCCGTGCGCCCGATCGGCACGGGGAAAACAGCATCGTGTAGAGAATCGAACGGGCAATCGAATAGTGTGCGGTGCAGGGGTTGGCACGCGTCACGTGCACCGGGGAGGACACTTTCTTTTGAAAAATGGACGTTTTGTACGGATTTTGGAATTTATATTAATTTCAGGTGACCGTCAGACGGAATGAGTTGAAACAGCGCCTATTAGCAATAAAAATGTACCGTCTCTCATGGAAAAATTGTTAAAAGCTAATTGATCAAAAACAATGTGGAAAAAATCGCTGAATTAAATGGCATTTGTCCAAAATGTGCCACTAAATAATTACACGGATTTTGCTGCTTAACCTGATACGTTTGACAATTGAAAATGCTATCATTGGAAAGAGCATTCAATTCTCTCCAAGATCCAATCATCACGTTTGCATGACAAGCAACAGTATTCTTAGAAATATAAATGTTTTAAACCTCTGCAAAACGATTTTTAGCGAAAATTATCTACGCCTTTCATTTGTCTTAAAACTACGCACCTCAATTATAAAGCACATTTGACAGATTCTGAAGTGGAAAGCATGCTTATCAGACACGGGCACCTCGATGCGGTGGATATTTTTTCCACAAACCAAAACGTTTAGCCGTCAAAAAGCAATCGACCGAAATGGATAGATAACCCAACCGACACAAGAAAACCAAACACCCGCCGATCGAAAATATCCCTTTTCGCGTTGCGGAGCACGCGGGTCACCCTAGTGTATTATGCTATTTCCATAGCTTACATTACAGCGGTACTACATTATATAATGTATTTGATACTAAAACACTGATATAAATGTGTGCATCGACGCGTGGCTGGTCGTAACACCAAAACAATGGACGTCGGTCTGGCGGCCGGTCTTCCAGTTCCGGAGACACCGGAATCGGCCGTCGTCCTTCGGATTAGGTGTGCAGCGGGCCTCTAATTAAACATGCTTTGTTAATTATTTACAGTGAGTGGAGTAAATGATGCAAGGCTGGCTAAGTATCATCAAATTCACTTTATCTCACTCCTGTCCTAAAGGGCCGTTCAGGATAAAGATTGTAGTGGCATGGTTATTGGTTATGATGTTACACATTTATTAATCGGCGCATCGAAATGGTAAAGCCCGACAGGCACTGGCCAGCGACGACCTCTGAGCTCTGGACTCCGTGGTAGGTATACTTTTTCATGGAGTGCTGATGGCTGGTGCGGGTAAAATGATTCGCCACACCTCTGTATGTATAGGGCTTCCTCGCAGCGGCCCTGCTTGTTGCATTGGCCTTATTTTTTTTATGTAGCCATGACAAGGGCTAGATGAAAAAAATGACTTCAGGTGACCTTAGCGAGAACGACTGAGTTGCAGCTCATGAGTTACATTTTGCAGTTGTGACCACTTGGACGTTCCATAGGAGATCAGTATCCATCATCCATTTAACGTTTAAAATTATTTGGAAATACGAGTAGGTATATCAGCCATCTACTAACAAATTTAAATCACATCACATTTATCACCTTTAAAAGGTCATTCCAGACAACGACCTTGGAAGTGTGTGTTGTCAACCGTCGGGACACTTATTGAAAAGGTTCCCAATAGAAATAGTGCAGCTCTAGCACAATCCTTTGTGGGCCGCCCGAGATGACGACGTGGGCCGCCGCTCCTCCCCCCGCGGGTCGGTCGTGTTGCTGACATGTGGGCGGCGGGTCAGGAGGGGGGGGGGGGGTCGGCGCACCCACCGACGACCCGCCGCGCCGGCCCGGCGTAGTGCTGGGGGGGGGGGGGGAGAACTGGCCCGCGGCAGTGTATCGAGACCGGCGGTCGGCAGAGTCGGATGCCTGGGCCCTGGACGCTGCCCGGGCTCGATCATATTTTAGATGTCGGCTCGGCCAATCGTCGTTCGGCCTCTGACGGAGCCGCGGGCGGAGCTGCCGCCGGCGAGCAGTCCATCTTCACGTTAGTGCACTGAAAGGATGCTCATTATTTATAGGCACAGTACTGTGATTACTTTACAAATTTTCAACCTCGGGAAATGCTTTGCACGTTAGTTCTTGAACTCACTAATTTCTCAAGGACGCTATTAAGCAGGGTCGGCCAACAACGTCGTCTTCCAAAGTTTGAACGCCACCAGCACGTGTGGGTAAACCATTCATCGCGACTTCGATGCGCTGATTAAACTCAAGTGCACTTCTAGTAGTTGCGAGCCTTTTGGGAAACTCTACCGAGCAGCAGAGCAAGAGGTGGAAGTTGCGCTCTCCTTCACCAAGGTCCAAATACCACGAAGAATTAATAGCTGGGCTTCTGTTGAATGCAATTATAAATATAGATGGAAAGAAATAGGAAATGCGCCTTGCGTGGAAATATTGACATGTTACGATTCTTTTACAGCGAGTTCGGAATATCTATTTGCTTTTTTATGGACTTCATAATATTATTAAATGTATATGTTCAAGCAGAGGTCTATGCACACACAGAAATATTGAGCGGAAAAACGGTGTAATTGAAAGTACCAAAAGGAACATTTTTTGGTGTAAAATTACTCTGTTTTCTGGGTAAAAGAACACTCATATGTGTGTTTTGCTAGCTTCGGAGTGCTTCACTATTGTGTAGGAGAACCGCTTTCAGTGTAACTTTACCGCGGATCTCGCGTTACATTTACGCACAAATATGTGTTTTTGGTAAAAAGTACCAAAAGGAACACTCGCGTGGTAATCGTACACAAATTCATGACGGTAAATTTACACAAATATGACGGTTATTATAACGATTTTTTCTGGTAAAGCTAATGTTGGGCCCGCAAAATTTGTAACGCAAGCGACACGCGGCGGGACGTTGTCGCCAGCCGCGAGCCTAGCTAAATGCAACGAAACATTGTGATGCTCAATGCCTACCCCATGCTGCAAACACGTTTGTTTGTTTGTCGTTTATTGTTAAGAATCGACATCACATCTGACGGAAATAAAAGTTAGATTAGCGTATATACCTTATCATGTATATAAGCTGATATTTCACAACGCATGGGCGCCGCACAGGTCGCAGCCACCGCCCGTCTCCCGTTAACTGCCCGTAATTAATTAATAAATAAAAAATATATCGTCTGTACGCGCTACTTCACTGTGCCAAAATTATCGTTCATTTAATTAGCCATCGGCTCTCTGTTGCCTATCTGGCAAAATATTAGCATACCTATACCTAATTGACCCTAGAAAAGCATGAAAGTGCATCCATTATTTTCATAACACGACAGCAGCTCAGTTGAAAAATTACAAGCCCACCTTAGCACTCCGACAAAGCTGGATAATTTCCAGCAGCTCCTCCAATGTCGCTCCGCTTCAGATTTCAGACTCGGTCTTGATTGCAGTTATCGGACGATGACCACAATGCAGTATTTCACTTATTATTCACTTAGTCACTCATTACTCAGCTTATTATCGAACTAGATAAACACCACAGCACTGTTTTATCTCACTGATCGCACAAGAATGGGCAAACCCACTCTGCGCACTGCAGCCACAACACTCCCCCGCCGGCCCCCGCGGTCCCCGGCGCACAACTGACAGATTGCGAAAATGGCGCCGCCGCCGTCAGCATATAGCTCAAAATTTCGCTACATTTACACTGGTTGACGTAAACGAACGGTGCTCTGGATGTGTACCGCAATTACCAGTGCGACACAACACTCATTCGCGTATGGATACACTTGCTTTGCATGGAAACATATCAGTTAGGTATTTGAACATCTGTTATGCTGTTACATTATCCTGTTTTGCGTAAAGATGCTTGTGTGGTGTAATAAAACTGCCGATGTTTGTTAGATAACCAATAAACGTCGTATAAAAACAAACTTATTCTTGATGCCTTTACTTATTATGGCGTTGTGCGACGGATACCTTGCTTATTTATCACGAAAATACTTAAACTAAAGATATTTTACTAAGTGAAGCAGAACTTTGAAGCTAATTGAACTATTTACGAGTATATTGAACTTGACATCGCTCAATATTTCTGTGTGTGTGGTTCAAGCATGCAACGTACCTCACTAAGCACCAGTCGCTTCATTTGCACATCATCAGTTGCGGTACACTGAACAGTTACCTATGTATATGCTATACCTATCCCATACACTATCCTCGCCGACCTGGCTGTTCTTTGACTGAATGAACGTTCATTCTTTCTGCCAAGGTCTGGTCTCTGGCGGCGCTGTATGGAAGCAGCTTCAAACACGGGGCGAATCACCGTGGTACGAAACCATTAGGCAATTACCACACATCACACAGCGTACGTGATCCGACTCGGCATTGGTAGTTAGACGCGGATGCTCCATGTTCCCTACCATTGACTCCATTGATGATTTGTGTTGATGACCTGATTAGCATTCCGCCTTTATCAGGATGAAAAGCAGCCAGCGCTGGCTGAAGCTGCGGACGACTGTACAGCTCTCCGGTGCTCTGGCCACGGCCGGAAAACAAAAGCCCACGCTCAAACGGGAAGACTCGTTCATCACACGGTTTTCTACCAGGCAAATCATCGAGACTCAGGTACGTCAGCGATGGCAGTAACGCATAAGGGAGTCGGATCCCACTAATTAATACAAAAGGTCAAATGAGTTGGCTGTAGGTATATAGTGAGTGGCTCTCGGTATAGAGAATGATGTCGCATCCATCACTTGTCACCGATGACTGGAATGGCATGCTGTTTCGGCTGACACGCAACTTTAGCTTCAACAGCCTATTCCTGTCACATTTGCCCGTAACTATGCCCCAGCGCCAGCGCCAGGCCCAGCGCGCTCTCACAGAAGAGGTTAAACTGCGTGCTTTGCGGCACAGCCTACCATTTCAGTTAACCGACGTCAGTGGAACTTGCACCACCTAGGTATAGTGCTCAAATATCAGCTTATAGTACAAAATGCAATGAACAATAGTTATGAAGCGACTATCTGGCGTGTACTGAGTCAATTGCAGTTTTCTGAAAACATGTGCAATTTGTGTGACTCGTTTTAATATATGATGGCTCTCGAAGCAGATTCGATCGCTTTCAGTTTCCGCAGTCACGGCAATATAGAAGCATAAACCTCTGCAACGGTACAGCCGTGGCAATGTTTTTAGGATATAGCCGTAAGTGACGATCGACTGAATGCTCCCAGTTCGATAACTCGGGGCTCAGCTTGTTGGAACAGCCCATCGGCTCCTCTGGAACGAGCCCCTCTGTTTGGTTATGGGAGGGTTCCATTGAACCAATCAGACCATTACAGAGCAAAGGGTAGGGTGTTATTGGCATTGTGGGGCGTGGAGCCAACCTCTCTAGAGATGAAAACGCATCCAGCAGCCGTGTTCTACTGTCGTCGAAAGGTAATGGTTCGGAGCACCGCATAGACCGGCCGCTGACGCTGCAGTGCTATCTACCGACTGAATTCAGCGCCTGTCTATGTGGAAGACCGACTGAAGTTTCCTCTGCGGAATATCATCTTCATATGTCACAGGGAACCCTCTCGAAAGGACGGCGTTGCCCGCAGGCAATGGCAGCGGTTGACACCCCGGCACGCATCTGCCTCTGGTTTGTAGGACCTAGGTGCCCGATTTGTACCTGGCAGTGCCTGGTAGTTAGGTGTGTGCATAGCAGCCGCAGCCTGTCGGCAATCAGGGTGGCCGGTGGCTCAGCCAGCTATTCGAAAACCTAAATGTTGGAGATAGCCGTTCAATGGTCTTCTATAATCTATTGTCTCGAGGTGCTGATATAGAGCTGTCGGTACCGAGTCCGCTCATCGATGTAGTTAGAGTGTGATTGACGACGGGGTCATGGATGAGTTAATAATGGATTGGTGTCTTCGCAGTTTTTGGCGACATTGAGCTCAGGCCTGCCATCTAGTGGGAGAATTATCGTAAGTTAGGAGCAAGCCGAGTGAACGCCGCTGATTAGCATTGTAACACACGGGAGTGTGGTGTAGTAGCGGGCTTGTTGTGCAATTTTTCAAAAAGTTACGTCTATATATGTCAGTAAAAGCGAAAAAATTAATAGATTTATGTGCAGCGTCAGTAATAAGATAAGCAGTTCCATGTTATTTCCTCATTAAATCGTGAAACAGGGAGTTATAGGAGACTTCGCCAGCACGTGTCGTTTTCCCTATTTTTCACATGAGTCTTTACTTGGCCTAAATCAAACAAATTGCCCGATCAAAGAACAAAACGAACGTTAAGTACTATCTATAAGTCTAATGAAAAAGTTAAACGGAATTGCTAACGTCATTGCCGCTCAATTTGTCATTCAAGACGCTCTTTGAAAAGGACCCAACCAATGCTATGTAGTCAATGAACTTTCAGTGACTTTGGCTCCAACTCCGATTCCGGTATCCAAATATCGACTCCGACTCCTCCGGGCAGAACTGTCGATTCACGCAGACTCCGACTCTGACTCCGACTCTGCAGCCCTGGTAAGTCTGTGGAGTCGATGACTTTTCGGTGACGTTCGACTCATACTCCGACTACAGCTTTTAAAAAATCAACCGACTCCGAGTCGGAACTGAACCGCTGGCTCTGACTACAACTCCGCAGCCCTGGCCCAATATAGCCACCTAAAACAACTTTGATGTGTGATCTTCTTCGTACGTAGGTACATTGTTAATGTTATTTTAAACAAGGGGTGGAAAAGGGAGACGAAGCCTTCACAAGCAAGGATCTCCTGTTGCGGATCAATCAGCTGCTGGAACAGAAAGGCATAAACACCACGCATCTCATTTCCTCGTTTTCTTTACGACTCTGCACCAATGTAAGCACTGATCAATGCAGTGCGAGCATCGATGTGACATTTGTGTACAAAGTTTGAGTGTTATCCGCCCAGCCGTTCTTGAGATATGGAAGCGGCACCCGCACGTGCGCACGTGCAGTAGCACCCTCATAGTGACACATGGAAATGCATTGGCCACTGGGTGCCTAACTATTAACGAAGTTTTACTGTAATGGGCCCAGCCATTGCGGAGTTACTTTATGTGGAACAATTTCGACACCCCTAAGTTGGCACGTGGCACGTGCCGTAACAATTAACCAAGATGAAGAAAATCGAGCGAAATTCGGAAAAGAAGGAATAAGCCTACCAAATATGTATGACATATTGTCAAACTGCTGTATCATTGTGAGTAAATGACGCAGGGCCTCGCCTAAGGAACTTTGACTACTGGGGCAAATCGTCAAAGTGTGTTGGCGCCCTGCTGGGGGGGGGGGTGTTTGAACACCTGCGGTTTTTCCTGAGGTTTTTCGCGGATATCTAAAAAACGGCGGCGCTCCATCATCCATCAATTCTACACGTGTTGTAAAAATTTCAGACCAAGATCATTCAAGATCAGGTCACCAGGTCACTTCAAGTGACCTCACCTCATAAAATGTTTCAATGAAGGTATGCCGTAGCTACACCGACGAAGTGACCGATCGCTTTGAAACTGTCAGCGGTTGATAAGAGCAACAGCATGTACAAAATTTCTATCTCGGAATTTTCACATCGGTGACCTAAGGTCAGCTCAATTTGCGATTTGCGACCTCTATTATAAGTCAATGGGAGAAAATTCAAAACCACCTCTTTTGGAGGAAAGTTATTCTAAACACTATAAAACACTGTACGTGACTTCGACACACTGAACATGAAAATAGCACCCGTGACCCTTGTTTATGCCCCTGAGGTTATCTCAGTTCACGAATGGTATCTAACAGTTTTTCGCGAATAACTTTGAAAGAGGCATGCTAGAGCGATGAAAATGCCTTAGTTGTGTTTGGCTCGACGATTCAGATGGACTGATATGCAACATGACAATTTCCGGTCAGATCATGACCTTGACCTGAGGTCGAATTTTCAAGTTGACATTCAAGGTCAAATTGTTGTTAATTTGATGTCTTGACGAGAGGAACACGATGTCGGTAAAAGAAAGCTCGTGCAAGGCATGAGCCAAAAGTTATTGCAGAAAAATTGTCCCCGAAAAAAATCGTCTATTTTGGTAGTTTTTGCCCCTTGCAGGCAAAACCGTTGACGTTCGGTCAAATCTTAGAGAAATAACCAGAAAGCATGCCAATGGCTATCAAATGCGCTTTTCCGCGGTGCTGTAGCTCTAATTGGTTCCCGAGTTATGCGTCGGCATCTTGTAAACTGTCGATATTCGACCTGAAAATCGGCGAAATTTGGCCTTCACCATGACCTGACCTTTGACCTGACCAAGTAATTTGCCGAAGTGGCCGAAGTAATTTCGTCATTATTTTTGACGCTCTTTCGAACGAAGATGGATTATGGGGTGCAAAAAGATATGTTTGCCAATGCAGCCTATATTTTTATGGAAATTGAGGGTGCAGCTGCACACAGTAACTCCCTGTTCCGCCGCCCCTGATTTCTTGCCACAAACGTCTTCAACCACTCCCGAATGAAAGAATGTACGTTAATATTGGTATATTCTCATTTTGTGGAGGTTGGGCAAAGCCTGACCACTACTGGGGCATTCCTAGACTCTACTGGGGCATTTGCCCCAGTAGTTAACATGTTAGCCGAGGCCCTGAAATGACGATTGAAAAGGTCGTACAAGCCGATGGGACCGGGCGTTTCAATACACACCGTCTTACGCATTTTATTTTCGTTATTACCTAAATGCTGCTCGACATTTTTGGCTTTCAAGCATTTAAGACATTTTTATCGTCTCAAGTCCAGTAAGATTACCTCCAACTCGTGGGAATATGCACTTCAAGCCAACTAACACACCACACCCACGTGTGTCATAATGCTGAGAGATGGCGTTCACTCGGCTCGCTCCTAACTTACGATAATTCTCTCGCTAGATGGCAGGCCTGATCCCAATGTCGCGGATCCCAATGTTAATTTCCACGAGACACCAATCCAGTGTTATATCATCCATGACGGGGTCCGCCCCCAGAATCCCGGTTCAGGCGCCCAAGTGTCCATAGGCGTCAGCGGGGACTGAGCCAGTGTCAGCACAGACGCGGCAAAAGTTGCCGACAGGCGATAGAGCGGTCTATTTCACTCCTCATTTGGGCCGCCCGATCGACGTCCATCGTCGATCTTCAGACACAGTAATTCGCGATCCGGATGGCTCTTTTCTCGGGCTGCCTGGAGTGACGAAATAAAACGCCGACGGCCGCGCCTCCGTCTTTGGCAATCGTGCAATCTCGGAGCTTTGTCAAAAGAACAGAGTGTCCGCCTTTCCGAGGTTGTGGTCAAATTTACAGTTTGTATAACAGATTGTGTTTTCAGGCGTGCTCTATCTGGTGCTGCTGTTCATACTCAGTGCCAGACATGTTGGCTGGCTGACTCGCCTGACTGAGGGCTGGCTGTGACCAGCGCTATGGTCTGACTGTGATTGGCGCTGTGACCTAGCTGTTATGAGCGAAATGAGCCGCCTCTGACCAGCACTACCACGATCTTTGCTATTAATCGTCTGACTTGGTCATGCCTCTGATAAAAGCAAAGTGGTCTTTTACCATATACATTTCCTGAGATGTTATACAGACATTACGTTGTAGGAAAGAACTAAGAAGCTGCGAGCCAATCACGTTTTACGTCTTACGTATGTCGTTAACTCCTGACAACCTATTGGCTCCGCTTGGCCCCATGCCAGCCTGAGCCCACTTCTTTGCGCTATCCATCCATCGAAGACTCATCCATCAAATGTGTGTCGCAACTTTGGTGCCCTCTTTCGAAACGAAACTTTTTTTACTAGCGAGCTTGGTAATAATGTTGAAACCGTTATATGTACTTACCTATACGATTTTAGGGGACACATATGCTTCCGTATGTACCCACTGCGGCTGTAACGGCCAAGTGTGGTTACAGCAGTTTTGTGCTACTGTGTGGAGGGCATTTGTGCCTATGAAATGAGTGTTTACTTGACTGGCTGTTAGCTCTGCTCGTCACTTTTTGCAGGATACTGTCGAAGATCACTTGTCTGAAAACGAAAAGGAGAAGGGCACCAATGACGCGGGACCCCGCAGCCGCCGCAAGAAGCCACCGTGGAGCGTGATCAACCCGGACGAGAGTTTCTACTTTTTCTGGCTGTTTCTGCTGACGCTGTGTGTTCTGTACAACGTGTGGACGCTGATCGTGCGCCAGGCGTTTCCGGAGCTGCAGGAGAACTGGCAACAGTGGTGGCTGGCCGGCGACGCCTTCAGTGACTTCATCTATGTGTGTGACATTATCGTGCAGCTGCGCACCGGCTACCTGGAGCAGGGCCTGATGGTGTACGACTCGCACAAGCTGGCGCGCCACTACGTGCTGTCGCGGCCGTTCGCGCTGGACCTGGTGTCGGTGGTGCCGCTGGACCTGCTCCAACTGACGGTCGGCGTCTGCCCCATGCTGCGCTGCCCGCGCTTCGTCAAGGTGTACCGCACACGCTGCTACTACTACATGGTCGAGTCTCGGACGGTGTTCCCGAACGTGTGGCGGGTGGCGATGCTGGTGCACGTGCTGCTGCTGCTGGCGCACTGGTTCGGCTGCTTCTACTACCTGCTGTCCGAGGCGGAGGAGTTCCGCGGCGACTGGGCCTACCCGCACGGCGACTCGGAGGAGTTCGGCACCCTCACCAGAAAGTACCTGGCGTCTGTCTACTGGTCCACACTGACGCTGACCACCATCGGCGACCTGCCGACGCCGCACACCAACAACCAGTGAGTGCCGACAGTCCCACACACACCTACAACTAGTGAGTGCTGATTCTCTACACCAACAACCAGTGAGTGTTGTCAACGCAGCACACCAACAACCAGTGAGTGCCGACCGTCCCACACCAACAACCAGTAAGTGCCGACCGCAACACACTCACCAACAACCAGTGAGTACCGACCGTCCCACACCAACAACTAGTGAGTGCCGACCGTCCCACACCAACAACCAGTGAATTCCGACCGCAGCATACCAACAGCAAGTGAGTGCCGACCCCAACACGCTTATAACTAGAGTGCCGATCGTGACATACAACAACCAGTGAGTGTCGACCATGACACACACCAACCACCAGTGAGTTCCGACCGCAACACAACAACAACAACCAGTGAGTGTCGACCGTGACACACACCAACCACCAGTGAGTTCCGATCGCAACACAACAACAACAACCAGTGAGTACCGACCGTGACACACACCAACCACCAGTGAGTTCCGATCGCAACACAACAACAACAACCAGTGAGTACCGACCGTGACACACACCAACCACCAGTGAGTTCCGACCGCGGCAAATCAACAATCAGTGAGTGCCGTGTCACACAACAACCAGTAAGTGCCGACCTCAGCACAATAACAATCAGTGAGTGTTGACCGCGACACAATTGAACAGTGATTACGGACATTCATTCTTAGTAAAAGGTAGCAGTGAGTACTGAGTACCCTTGATCAACAATCAAGGGGTACATACCTACCAACAACGATATCTGAAGTTACTTGGCGACTGGTTGTGCTTTTGAGTGGTTGAAGCTTGCTAAAACCTCTAACTTTAAACCTAACGGTTCAATCTGACCTGCCATAAAATTTGAACAATCCTGTATAACTGGTTTACCAAGAGACATAAGGTAAAAGGTCGTTTATTTAATGTTTTGATAGATATTTCCATTTATATTCCCTTTGATAAAAACGTTTCTGTTTAGCGGAGCAGGCCTATGTACCTAACAAGGAATTCATTTTCTTGCGTTCTTATGTAACCTAATGGATCAAATGTGACAAGCACAATCCTTTCACTTCGAAATGAAAATTACATAAGACTTTGCTGATGATTGTAAAACCATCATCCAGGAAGGCTTTCCAAGACGGCAGCTACACAAAGCTGTGACATTTGTGCATCTAACGCAATGCTTTACACGTCGGATAAGGGTCAAACTCTGCTTATTTCGATATCAAGCATTTAACTTCAAGAAGTCAGCTCATGCTTTATCAGCTCATGACTGATTATGATGGGGGCTAGATTCATAAATCACTGACAAGCAGAAGTGCTAAGCGAAAAGATTCTTAGAAAAGAGAAATGACCATGCTATGGCGCCGCATTGTTTGTCATACTGATTTCCAAACGTCACGAGATGACATAAATGGGGCGATGCATCACTCACTAGCTGACTAAAACGGCATAACTCAGCATCCAAATCAGTCGACCATCAGTGCAGAATGGTTCTCAGCAAAAAGACAACAATGCTGTGTTCACATGGCTCAGCAGTACATATGCTCGCCATGTCAACGCGTCCTGCCGTGCTATCGCGGTCCATCCCTATGCCCTGCGGCTCCAGCCATGGGCGCATACCGGCACACAATCAATAACGTTTCTCTTATACGCAAACCAGCCTTTGTGAAGGTCGGCCTGGCTTATACAGCAAACCAAAGCCCGAATACAACAGCTAGCTTTGTACTGCAATCCAGCAAATAGGACCGGTCGAAATCAGCCGCACATAGCGGCACTGGACCAACGGAGATCCCGTTGGGCCCCGGCCAATTTCCGGCCGTCAAATGGTGCATAACAGCGGCCGATCAATTCGCCTCCCTCGGTGGTGCGCACCGGCTCAAGGCTGACGTGAACGCGTAGGACATATGAGGTGCTGCTCTGACGCACCAGATATGGCATAGGGTGTGCATTGGAGCAAATTTAGCCCACTTTCCGCCTCGCTTTCGTTCCAGTCATGAGGCGAACGCATTTTTTTCACAGCAACAAATTCGAGAGGTTGTAAAATTGTATCTGTTCTCACTAGTCGGCACACTTTTGGTCAGAAACAAACACCTCTAATGAGTGAGATTGTAAGAGATTTATTGAGATTGTAAAAGAACATTTCATAATTCTTTTCTCTTCAGTTATTCAGCTCAGAGGATGACAGCCCTTTCAAGAATGTGTCATTTGATGCCGAGGTAAATTGTGATTATTTTACCGGAAGGTAATCAAGTGGCGCTGTTTTCTGTGCAGTCTCTTTGCAAAGAGTTAATCAAGGTTTAGAATGTCACTTATTGTTAAGCTTCATTTGTTAGGCAAAAGCTATGTAGAAGCGTTCTTACATGGATTCCTGTGACTATTGTGGTAAGCAATGGCTGGACTAAACTTGGCTGGTTTACCTTTGACATGTGCTTATATAGGTATCTATGTATTTGTCAACAAACTTCTATAGCTTGATTTGCATTCTTAAATAAACACCAGCATGTTTTTATGCGTATTTACACACATGTTATCCCGCGCCCTACTGGGATATTTTCCTAACGCGACTTATTGCAAAGCGCTATTTTCCTTTGATCTAAGATAACAATAGAATCAATTTCTGAACTTGAAACAACGCCATTGGCTTTATCAAATTTGTCTCCGTTTCACTGACGTTATGATAAAATTGACACTAGATGGGCTGGAAACGTTGACCAGTGGTGTCATAGTCAATTCGTGTTTTGTAAATGGATCACATAAGTGCTAAATATTTATTCTGATTTCGGACATAACTGTGTTATTGTTAGCTCAGGCTGCAAAAAAAAAACATTTTTCATTGGTGAAAAATAAAGAGCAAGGCAATTTTTTATAAGACTGCAATGACATCAAGTCCGGTCACACAGGTCAGGTCACGAGAGGTCGCTTTGAGCAGAAGTCAAGTAACGATCACCTCAATAAAGGTTATTGAAGAACATATTAAAGTTATTTCACGTGAAAAAGCCGTTCATACACTAGGCTCATCTCAACACCAATAATATTGTGATAGCGACTGTCAAAATAATGAACTGTCTGGATGTTTTATCTTGTATAGATCTGTCAAATATAGACTGTATAGGTGTATTTACTCATATTTCTATATTGAACACTATATCGATTCGAGCAATATCTGCAAAAATAATAGGAACATTTATGGTCCCGATTTTTGTGTCAAATATCGGCAGGCAAATAGACGACACCGTAGAACACTCAATATCAGTTATATAGTGACGTCAGTAATTCAATAATAAGTAATAATATAACTCTTCATCAGTAATACATGTAATACAGTATATGTCTATGACGACACCCATACCACAAACGCAATTCCCGGTTTCTACAAGCAAAAACTTAAAGCTACTGTTTTATATAAGTCATTTTTTGGCGACAGTTAAATATGTTATTTTAGCAGTAACAGCTTATAAAAAATATCCACAGTAGGTCGCGAGTTAATGTATATAAAAATGGAAAGTAAGTAAGTCAAATTTGCATCATTTTCATCAGACTTTAAGTGGAACATCTTACCAGACATTTGGTTCAGGCTATGTTTGCAATAGTATTTTCCGCGAAAAAAAGAAAGTGCTGCTGGAGTCATGCCCTTTCTTTGACCTGACCTTGTGACCAGCCTTCGATATCTCGTGGACATGGCTCGCTATAACAGTAATTGTCAGTAAATAGCGTATTTCTCCATACGAGGCGATTGTAAGAAATGTTTTGTTTTGTAGTTATGGATATTTCTGCTATGCACGAACTGAAGACCAAACGAGGCGTCGCAAATGTAACTAATAGTGGATTACTATTTTTCCGTAGTTGTGCATCCCCCCCCCATTCTTAAGAGCTCATGCAAATGTCTTGGTTCTAGACAAACGTTTCAATACAAAATGTTTTAGTCTACCTCAAACGATTCTTTATAAAATAAAAATTACTAACGGGAGCCGCATTGTGGAGACTGTCAGTTGATCTTGAAAAATATCACAAACAAACTAGAAATATAGATATTTATGATGGGTTAAGTGCACCTTAACTAGATCACGTGGAAGGTGGGTTTGAACTTAGGTTAAGATCACATGACCTGACCTGGTGACCTCGACTAGTGTCGTTAAGCTAAGCATTTTGCAAATTACGCACACAAAAAGAAAGAGGGAAATTCCATGATGAAACCTGAGCGTTAGTGAAATTCTCCAGCAGGGCGCGGGCTACAGTAAACTAATGTCGGAATTCTTGCCTTGTTTTCCGTGATTAGCGTGATTCACTGTGAACCACTGCGTCATCAGCAGTGCTTTCATTCGGTCACGGACGGCTTTACCATTAATTTGTTGGTTTTTTAATACTATTATGATGCCATTACGGCATTATCAAATAAATTAACGCATATTCACTACAAAAAGTGGCCACTCAGTTACATTGACGAGTTCCGACACTAGTTTACGGCGATCAGAGTAGCCGGGTTTGGAGGCGTCTGACAGCGTTCCTCCGCCGACAGTACGGGTGGCGCGGGTGGCCGCGGTCACGGCTCCTCCGGCACTGGCCGGCGCCACTTCAAGTCGCGGCTGACGCACATCAGAACGAGCAGCGGGTCAGTGCAGGGCTCCGTCATAGGTGCCACCCGGATCAGTGCAGGGCTCCGTCATAGGTGACACACTGTCCGCAGGCGGCATTAAAAGGCCCTGTCACGGACCTGTCACTCTGACCGCAGCCGGCACCGGAGAGCGCCGCTCCGGCCAATGCTGAACGCCACCCCATTCCAGCCGCACTCTGTGATCTTGCACTCTGAATCACTCACTATGATAGCAGCCCTACATTGAGATTCAGCATCATATTGTATGCTCCAGTCTCCCTGCATTCCCAACAGTTTCAAAGGTTTTTTTGTTCTGGCCTTTAACGATCGTCTCCACGCAGACTGCCGCGGATTATGTAGGTGTCTGCGCCACCGTGCGACTAAAATCGTAACGACTGCCTGCTTTCACGACTTGAGTCCTGCTCGGGGGTTACACCCGTTCAGCTTATTGTAAACGGCGAAAAATGTGTCGGGTCACCAGGTCAGGTTAGTTTATTTAATTCAATTAAATTCAAACATTATCTAACCAGTGTGCTAAGGTAGAGAAATATTTTATACAGGATCTCCAGGCAAAAGTAATGAAGCCAGCGCAAAGAAAAAAAGTTGTATTTTCATGTAAAGATTATATATCCTGCTCAAAATGCTGTGATGTCCTCAATGTAGGGTCTTTCAACTTTGTAATTGGTTGAATTTTAGGGATAACATTTGCAAATCTCAGCCTCTTTCCCCGTCACCGGTTGCGGACCACTGCGAGCAGTGCTCACCAGATTGGGAGGGGCATGAGGCTCGAGGCCTGGCATCAGCGCCAGACACTCTCAGTCCTATCAGGCTTGCGCGCGCTAGAACGAGTGACAAGCACGGATCATCGGCTGGTTGGGTGAATTCGTAGTGTGCCATTTCACCTTCGTTCCGTAACCAGAGGTTTGAAAACGCCTTGTCGGAAAAGTTATCCCTCGCCGGACCTATTGGTTTTCTACATACGCGCCGGCCGAGGGGGGGGGGGGCGGGTACGACCCCCCCTTGCCGTTTCGCCCCTGGTGGAGCTAGCGCGTCGCGGAAAAAACGAGCGTGTGCGCCGTTACGAGACGCAGAGATTGGTACCCGATTTTAAGGTCCTAGGTCAACCGGTGACCTCTGAGGTCAGGTCAAGTGCCCCAGGGTACGGTTCAGTTTTTGGTGAATAACTTCGCAAAAAACGGCCGCAGAGCCGCGATTTTGGCAGCATCGTGTTGCCTTGATCAGGCGCGTCGAATGATATACTTTTTGTCCGGGTCAGGTCAACTTGGGGTGTTGACCTCAGGTCAAGGTCAGGTCAGCACCCCCAGGTCACGAAGTTGGTCGAAAGAGGTCATGTCGCATATCATTCGATTCGGCAGGTCTTCCTGAGTCCATTGGTGGCTTTCCCGACTCGCTAGCTCAATTTGATCGGGAGTTATTGACGAAAAACTAATATGACCTTGATGACGTCATAAATGACGTCACGGAAGGTCAACATTGCAAAAGTGACGCATCTAACCTTGCAAGGAGTGCATCAAATCACGATTCTGTGTGCTTGAGATAGTTGGAGATCGTTCCCGGCGCCAGAATAGCAGTTTGAATTTTTCCCCATTGACTTATAATGGTGAGGTCACGAAAATGACCTGACCTCATATGACCTTTAGGAAAAATCCGAGATATACAAGTTGTGAGACTCATAATGGATACTAGATCCTGCAAGTTTCATTTCCCTGTGACATCTCCTCTGGCAGTGAGGGCGTTGCGAAGTTGCAACATCTGAAGACCGTGCAGAGGTTCACTTATGACGTCATAGGTCAGTGACCTGACCTGACCCAAAAATGCGGTTGGTGTCAAAAGATGCGGCTTGGATCAAAGGTCAGCTATGCCAAGTTTCAGCTCTCTATCGCCAGCGTGTTCGGAGCTATCGCGAAAAAACCCTATGGGGGGGGGCGGCACCCGCCCCCCCCCTCGGCCGGCGAGGGTTATATCATCGGTAAAAATGTTATTTCAGCTGTTATCAGCCGGTTAAGTAGGATGTGCCTCATGATTGATGCGACATTATGCATGATATCTGAAAACATTCTTCAACAAAAGATGGAAGGTAATAAATTGTAAACATAAGAATGGAATTGATTTGGGGCACCCTCAATTTAGTCATTTTTTTCATGTAACATTCTTCCTAAGTGAAGATAACATCACACTTTGTCATGCAGACGATGACTCTGTTTCTCTTTGCAGGTATCTTTTCACCATTGTCAGCTACTTGATAGGGGTATTCATATTTGCTACAATTGTCGGTAAGTACCGTTTTGCAGCGTTGCAATAAGCGTTGGCCTGAGATATTCAGTTCAGAATGAATGAATCCATATTCGGTGGATTTTAAAACGCAACGATCCGCCGTTCAGCAAATGACGCATGGCTCTCGCTCGAGAGGGACTGGTGATTGTCATTGATGACGGTGCCATGCTGTTGAGAAATAAGCCAGCCTTTCTGATGATGTGCCCCATTCCAGGCCAAGTGGGGAATGTGATCACAAATCGGAATGCAAATCGGCTGGAATTTGAACGCTTATTGGTACGTATTTGTCAGAATAGTAACCGGTGGAATAAACCACAGCTCGTGAATATGATCTGCTCATAAATCTGTTGTCATCTTTATGATGTGTTAGGTACTGTATATTGTTTAACCACATGTGCTAATTCCGGCTGTACTATGGAGGACGAAGGTGCACGACATTCAACACATTTGAAAGTGCAACATTTCCGTTCTTTTATTCGCGGAACAAAATGCCACCTCGGTAATCTTTATCTGAGTATTTATGCGCTTTGCACACATAAATACTCACAAATATTTGGAGCTTTATTGATTGAATGCTGATCGGAGATCTAGACTCATTTACCTTGTAAGCCTCGCCACGTTTTCTACGGGTGCCCTGGTAGAATACTGTTGGACATTTAAAAAGCAAGTGATGTGAGACATCTGGACGGTTCCCTAATTGTGATGCAAAAATTGTCTCCCTAAGTGGCTGGGAAGTGTCGCCTGAGTCCGAACGCTGCATCGTTATTCCTGAGCTTTTAAGATGAAGAGGTCAGTACAGCGCTCTTCACTTAGTGCCGCCGCCCATAAACCACGCTGGTCATGTGTGCGCGGCGCAAACTAAAACCTGCTTAGAAGATGCCGCTCTGCACGGTTTAACTGCACTTTTCAGCTAACACCAACAGGCCACTGCATAAATATCGGCAACGCGTTGGCCGCTCTGGGTTTCAAAGCTGGTCAATTGTGGACCAAGCATCGGAACGGGTGTTTTTACGGAATGGCATTTATTTAGTATTTCCGCGAACCGATTTTATCTTTCATAATAATTTGTAGACATGTGCTGTTTTGACTATGAAGTAGGTATGTGGTGCAATGCCTATTGCCTATATTGCCTATTGTCAATGCCTATACAAGGAATTTGCTGAGGAAACAGTATTGATCAGTCTTTGCTCGCGGTACCGGATACTGTGTGCAGTGCATACTGCTAAGAATTGAAATCAATAGGTCAACGCTTAGTTTCTGTGAGCCAGCACTTTTTGCTCTCAAGCTTATCAGAGCTAAAATAGAGGTAATTTGAACGCGACAAAAACTTAACATCAGCTATATTGCTGGTGTGTTCTGGTGAAGCTGGACGTGGGATATTATGCCGTTTGTATGACTGCGGCAGGCCATTACTATGCGTTGGCGTAATGACCATCAATGGCCAAGACACATGACTGACTGATTGGTCGTTGTTCTGACACCCTGCTCTGTGTACAGGACAGCGCCAAGCTGTACATGCGCCACCACCGCGTGCCGCGCGCGATGCAGCGTCGCGTGCAGCGCTGGTACGACTACTCGTGGTCGAGGGGCCACATCCAGGGAGGCGGCGACATTAACGCCGTGCTCGGTCTCCTGCCGGACAAGCTGCGTACCGAGCTGGCCCTGCATGTCAACCTGATGACGCTGAAAAAGGTGAGCGGCCGCTCCTGCTCAGTAGCAAATGCTTCTGTTCTAAATTGATAATATGCCGACATGAGTGCCTGAAAATGCGCATAGTTTGCTTCCAAGGCGCTCACTTCAGACCCAACCAGTTTTCAGCTCTTCCATTTTACGAGACGAGACAACGCGTGCTTTTTCATAGTCGTGAAAAGTGTAAACAAGACAAATGAAAGTGGGAGCAATTTGTGCCGACACCCGTCAGGATCCTCCTTTATGAGGTGATTTATTAGTCTGACAGCCAAACTGTTTTCCATAATGAGTCAGCATGTATTTGGCTTTACAGGTGACCATTTTTAAGGCCTGCCAGCCCGAGTTCCTACACGACCTGGTGCTGAAGATGCGGGCGTACATTTTCACGCCGGGGGATCTGATCTGCCGGAAAGGCGAGGTGGCCAGAGAAATGTTCATCATCGCCGATGGAATATTGGAAGTGATCAGGTCGGTACGGAACACTTTCCCGTGAATGCTCTGTCTGAGAATTAGTGCGAACCAAGTATCATTCAATTATTTGCGTTGATCTTCAGTTTTTTTTTTTTAAATTCAATTCGTTCATGCTTTTGACGGAGTATCCATGCTTCATTTTCCTTTTACAGTGATAGTGGAAAGGTTCTAACGACAATGAAGGCTGGTGATTTCTTCGGCGAGATTGGTATCCTAAATCTGGACGGCTTAAACAAGTGAGTGAGGAACGTGATGCAGCATTTTCACACATTCCAGTTTCATTTCACGCTTCACATGAGTTGCCGCCATTTCAACTCCCAGTAATGGCTACATGTAAGACATGAAATGTAGGGCTTCAGATGGCCCCACTGCTAGTAGCGCAGGTCCTGGATTTTGTGGAACCGGTTGGAGACATTGGTATCGTTTTAAATTGAACTGGTAGGTCCTGTGCCCCGCGAAAGTTTTGGCATTTTTACATGAATCAAGCATTGCAAGGAAAGAATGGCTGTAGTATCCATTAATAACCATTAGAGCCCAGCAATAAGTTCAGCAAGTGACACCCGTGGGCAAAGACGACACATAGTTGAATTATAAGTTTTTCCTTAAAAACGGGAGAGAAATAGGCATCCACTCGATGCGCTGGTTAAATTTAATCACGTATTCATGTGGCTCAGCTCTACTGTGCCATTAGTATCCGAGCGCCGTCGGTTTCCAGTGTCCAGCCGTTACGTCCGTCTCTGCCCGCGTTCCACCCCTCCCCAGACGCACTGCCGACGTCCGCTCCGTGGGCTACTCAGAGCTGTTCAGCCTGTCGCGAGACAACGTGCTCAGTGCCATGAGGGACTACCCGGAGGCACAGGTCAGTCCCAGCATAGTGACAACAATCACCCGTCCGTGAATGTCGACGAATAGTTCGGTGACGATTTCCTTCTTTAACCACTTTTATTTGCGCACAACTGACGTGGATAAGGCTGAGATTCATGCGTGGTAAAAATGCAGTGGAAAATGAACATAGTTGGGCGATAGAAAACTTTTAACCCTATTAGTGGCAGGGGGGGTTGTTTTTATCCACCCCTCAGGTTTTTCGGGAATATCTCCGAAACCGCTGAAGCTACGATGCTGAAATTTTCTGACTTTTCCTAAAACTAAATTGGGCACATTCCCTGAAAATTTCAAGTTCATAACTTTACCAGGGGCGGCTCCAGAGTACTGGGAATTGGGGGGTCCTATTCGTGAAGCGAGTCATTTGGGCGAAGATCACGATGCTGCACCAGTTTTACGAACAGTGAATGAAAGGTATCATGTGATAACATATACAAAAGTTATTGTGCATCCTCTTTTGACGTTTTTGCTATAATAGGCGGATCCAGGCGTCCAAAAAGGGGGGTTATTTTTTACCTCCCAACATAGGTGCCCTGACACCGCCTATGCATGACCAATACAATTTTAGTCGTTCTCTCATAAGAAATTTGTAACATAACAAGACCATTGCCACCCTTTTTAGAAACAGTACCAACAAAAACCTTATTTACTATACTTTTTTGTGTACCCCCAATCTCAATGATCTGTATCCGCCTATGATTTTTGAAAATGCATATTTTTAGGATCCATGTGAATTCCTGGTTCATTCTCTATCGATCGGCAAAAGTTGCGTTAAGATTGGTTCAGAAACCTGGCCGTGATAAACAGTCTAAAATGTATCTGCAATTTGCCCGTTTTTACCCCCCCTCCTCTACCCCCCTATTGACATTTTTCAATTTTTTTTTTAGAAATGTAGATCTCGTTGAGCGAAATCGAATGCCGTTTGAATTTTGAAAATCGGCCCGTTAGATCTCGAGATATCAAGGGGGGGTCGTAAACAGCCCCCCCTGCCACTAATAGGGGGTAGCCAGGAGCCTGCCACTAATAGGGTTAAAACTTTTATGATAGCCCTGTTTCACCGGTGATAGCAGCACGCTGCTATTACACGTGTCAAATTGGGTTTCCATGGAGACGTCAACAAGCCTATTCCTCCGACACTACCAGAAGTGTGACGTCAGCTCGCGAAATGGAATAGCAGCGTGCTGCTATTCCATTTCCTATTCCCCAGGTAAAACACCCCCCAGGTCAGTATAAGTTTAGAGATCGACAAATATTGCGCTTCATTTTTAATCGGTTTCCTTGCGAAACTGTCACTCCGGCTCTTTTATTCGATTCGTTCTGGGCTCTCAATCTTAATGTGTGTTTCTGCTCTAAAGGACGTCCATTTTCTCTCATGAATATTTCATACTGCGGCGCTCAATATTTTCCACAGCGATCTCAATTTCAGACAGCTTGCGGGTGCCTTATCATGACAATTACATATATACAATTAAAAGCTTTTAGAAGCTGCTCAGACTTGTCATCAATTGTAGCCGAATTGGTGGGTGCACATTTCTCTCATCTCTGGCCCCACTCAATATTTTCCCATTTTTATGTCCTATAGGCATTCATATTTCCATCGTTAACTAGTTTAAGACTTCGCGATGAACATTCAATTTGTTGTTCTTTCAACTGCTCGGGACTAAATTCAACACGACAAAGGCGTGCCAGTGATGAATAAGTAAATGTGGCAAAATAGAATACCGCTAAACCGTTGAGAAATATCAAAAACAACTCTAAGAATATGATAACGTAGAAGATGATAGATATAGCTACAACTTGCGTTGCGTGTCTGTTCCGCTTTCTGATAGAATTGTAAAACGGTAGTACTCGCCACATACCTACAACAAACAGTTCTAGGAATTATAAGTCCTTTGTCGCCATTTTTAAAAGAACTGCTTCTTTAGAGTTTAGGCTATAGCCCATCGTTGTTCAACAACCACGCCTCGCTACGAATGAGCCTGAAGTAACGCATGGATGTAGGCGAAGCGCGGCGCTGCAGCGGCCGCCTGGTAGATAGGCTGCCCGCAATACACTCGCCGGCCGCCTGATGGGTATGCAACCCGGAAAGCACCACTGTCCCGCTGAGACGTTTCGCGGGAATCTCGCGGGCTGTCGTCCTCGTGCGTTATCATTTTGGCAGGGTTTTGGCAAATTTCGTAACATAGAGCTTGCATCTGGTCTGGAGGCCAAAGTATTGGTGTTTATTCATAAGATTACTGCACCATAACCGTGGGTAACATGCTGCTGTTCGGCTAAGGTCCAAGAACAGATATCAGAACCGGCCCATTGAATGAATTCGTTATGGCCTGGCTGCGACGCCGGCGTGGTCTATAATAGGATTGACACGGAAAGGAGCGGCTTGAAAAGGCTGTCGCCTGGCTGTGCAGTTCCTGCTTTTGATGTTTTTTACGGAAATAATGAACGAAACAAATGCGTCTTTAATTAAGGAAGTCACCAAGCAAATAGGTGTCCCTGCCGAAGGGCTAGGTGTCACTTTGAAGTGTTCTGAGTGCCAGCGTTGTGCTGTCAGGAGATTCTGCAGACGCTCGGTCGGCGCCGGCTGCTGGAGGCTCGGAAGGCGTCCGGGGGCCGGGTGGTCCCCAACAACGGCCTCTCGGCGGGCGAGCATCCGCCGGCGGCGGCGGCCGACCCGGAGCGCGGCGCCGGCTCCGCCCACCGCCGCCGGCCCGAGGTCATCAAACACGCCCTGCGTCGGGTCCGACGCGTCGACAGGTCAGTCGCCTCCCTCTGTACCGCCCGCTGGAAGAGAACGGTGCGCGGACAGCTCTGCCTGCAGTGTCAGTCGTCTGTTCCCTTCCTCAGGAATGCAAATCCGTGGTATTGATCGCTGTCCAGCTATTGTACTCAGAAATCTGTTAGATCCTAAGGCGGCGGTTGAGCCTATCCAGGTCTGGTGCTCTTTGCGAAATCACCAAGTTTTTAGGACATGTCCAAGTCTATTATCCATCTAACTGCTAAACGGTTATCGTTGTTAGCTCAGTAATTTTGTGCACAATCATAACATTTTGCCCCTATTTTATCGTTTATAGTTCCAGCTAAGTAAGCGGTTCAGCCTTGTCCTGCTACTTGCTAACCTCTATCCTTATGTGTATGTGTGTGTGCGTGTGTGTGTCACCAGTGATGCCGACATGGAGCTGGTCCCGTGCTCCTCCGACGAGCCGCAGGAGGGTCAGGGACACGCCAGTGGTAGCGGACGGACGCGCTCCTCGCAGAGGTAAGCTCTCCACGTCATGGTATGCACGTCATCAGATCACCGTGAAATGATGGTCATAATTGAGAACGTCATCAATGGATAATCATTCATTCATTGCGAGTATTATTCCCGATAATTTGCATAAATTACTGTTAAGGCCTTTTACGATCGCTTTCTTGTCATGCCGCTGATCAGCGCCCAGTGTCCTTTGTTCTGTGTTCATTGTTCATTGCTCACTGCCCTGTGTCTACCTCCTGCGTCAGTGTCCAATTCATATACCCAACACCCAGCTCGGAGCCCGCTTTTCTGCGTTAGTCCAGTTTCCAGCTCACTGTCCCTGTGTTAACTGCTGATTCGCAGCCCCTTCAGTCCCTGCTGCTGCTGTGTGAACCTCCTCTAGCATGGTTTATGCTGGCCACCAGCTGCTGCTCTGTCGTCACTAGTGTCCCTTAGTGGCCGCACTGTGGCCTGATTCATGACCGTATTTAGACTGCGGCACCGCCGCCGAGTGGGCCATAAACCGAGGAGCATCCCAAGGAGTGGCTCGTTCAGACACAGCTCCCGGAGCGCCTGAGTAGCAGCTTGTAACCCACGCGGGGCCAGGCCGGTCGGTATACTGCAGTGTCAGATTTCGCGGTTTTAGCTTACTTATGCAGATGATCACTACATAGCCAGCAGTTTAAAGTTCAAACTCGTCTTCTTGAAAAATATATGTGTATCAACGTCGACGAGTTGGAAGTTTTAAAGCTCATCTCCCAAAATTGGAGATGGCGGTGGTGTTCTGGATCGACCCATTGGGACCGATCTGGATCGACCGCCCTCTGTAGGCACTAAGCAGTGTTCGCAGAACACGATAACCGCCGGTACTTGTGTCGGGCAGGCGGCGGAAGCTGGGCTCGACAGCCAGCCCGGACGGCGGCGGCTCGGTCGGTCGGGAGCCGTCCACAGAGCCAGAGGTGATCGGCGCTGGGCTGCCGCTGCTCCAGAGACTGCGGATGCTGCGGGACCGGCAGGCGGCCGAGCGGCCTGACGTGACCACCAGGACGGACCACGCCGAGTCCAAGGGGCCGGTGGAGGAGCGGCGAGCTGGCTCGGGCCGTCCCGGTCCGCCCGCGTCAAAATCGTCACACGGCCACACGAGTCGGGACGGGGAGAGCACGGACAGCACGCCCGGAGTCACGGTGGTGTCAGCGGCCACACAGACAAGTGACGAGGACTGCGAGCCTTCCTCCGGCGTCTCGTCCAGCCCGGCTGCGAGCTCCCCGGCTGCCTGGTGGCCGGGGTCGCCGCGCCGCTCCGAGGGGCAGGCGGCGCCGTCCCAGGAGTCGCCGCCCGGCTCCGACTCTGCCGAGCGGCGCGGCCTCAAGAGCATCCTGCGCCGGCTGGCGGACCCGACCGAGGCGCCCGCGCCGCCGCCCGTTCCGGCCACCGTCCAGGGGTATCTGTCGCGCAAGCGGAACCTGATGAAGTCTGTCTCGTTCAACCAGCACTCTCCGCCGGGCTCTCCGGTCGGCTCGCGCGAGGCGTTACCGGATGTCACGTCGCAGGCGACGCCGCCCCCGCCGACCGCCTGCCTCATCCAGGCCAGCGACGTGGTGGCCGAGATACGCAGCCTTCTTCAAGAGAAACTGGTGAGTGGGAGTGGTTCTGGGGGTCACTAACGGTTTTGTAACACAGCCCATCAGTCAGCTGTGCCACTCAGCCCACCATTCGACGATAATGACCGTCTTATCGGCCGCCGCCGATAAGACCCGTTGAGGGCTCCAGCCGCGACCACGGCGGCGCTGAGCCCGGGGGGACGGGCACGCACAAACAGGACGGGCGGGCAATAACTGGGGAGCTCAGTCGGGGAGCGGCCGCGACCGCGAGAGGAGAGGAGTGACGCTGCGACACAGGGACCTACTCCACATTTTTTTTTCTCCCCTCCTTTTTTTCCTACCTATTCGTCGTGAACTCGGTGGCGGCAGCGCCAACGAGGGATCGATCATTATCAGCCAAAGCACAGTATAGTGGGCGCCGGCGGTGCGCCGGCCCGGAGACCTCAACGGGACATTTCATTACCATTGGGCTGCCTTTAGTGGTTTGCTCTATTGGACTGTCTATTGGACTGCTTGTGTTCTGAAATATTGGGGAGATGATGCTGGAGTACGTGATTCCCAGTTAATCGTGCTTCCTTATCCAGGGAAGCACGCTCCTGCTCTGTAAATTGAATGCATTCAGTCCTGGCTCTGATATTATCGACGCCCCGCGCGGTTTTTCTTCGGCTGATAATGGAATTGAGCTGATCGCCGGGCCCGTGCGGTGTTTTCCAGACGGAAATGCATGCGTCACTCAATACCAGGATGGAGTCGCTCGAAAAGGAAATGAGGGAGCGCGACCGAATACTGCAGGAGCTGTACTCGCAGCAGCAGTGTCAGGTGAGAGAGCCAGGCCACATAATGAGATTGGCCATTCAAATAGCTATAGCTATTGTCGGAACGACTGTGAAGAGAGTGATAATGTATCAAATTGACAACAAAATAAATATATTTTTACGCTTCTATTCCTGCGAGAAGTAGAGCTGATCCACCGCTGATCTGACGTACCGATCCAGTTTTTTAAGCTTTTACGGTTGGACACATTAATGTCTTTATTTTGCGAAGAAATCTGCTTGTTTCCTCTGCTGCGTCTACGTAAGCTGCTGGGTACGTTTTTATTCTGGATAAATAAGCAAGTAAGATCTACTAAGGTCTCGTGAGCATTTCGTGTCGTTCGAGCCAGATAGAGCACACCTACCGAACCCCTCATTTATTCTCATAAATAACTACGTTAGGATGCCATATGACATTTGCATTATGCAATTATGCATCACACGGTGAATGTGACATGTCATACTACCTTGACCTATGCGGGTGACATTGAGCTGACTTTCAGAATCCGTTGGGAGGAAAGGTAGAGGTACGAGAAGCTAGCCAGCGAAACATCTGCGAAATATAATTTATGTTTTCCCAAGCGTAGCTGTGCTGTAAATATAAGGCAGCTTCGTAATGATTCTTTGCTTGTACATTTTGCCTGCAGTAGAATGAGAGCTTTGTAACTCAGGCTTTGAGGGGTAGGGGCTTGAACTGCATCCTTTCATGTAGTGGCTAGCTCCTAAAGCCCGTATCACACGGTCTGTCGATATCGGTTTGAAAGTCAACACACTTTAAGTTTCAACTAGCTAAAGTCTAAATAAATCAGTTCGAAAGAAGGTGTTTTGGCACAGTGATGTACAGCTATGAAGAAATTTGTGGATTAGTTGAGCGGTTCCTGATGAAAATATTTTTTTCTAGCGTGCGAAATCACACATTTACTACACTTCAACCAGGCTGTCGGGCTTGACAGAAGTGGAACCGTTTTTCAGGAGCTAGTGGAGGACTCAGACGGTAGCTCGTCTCCGCCGGACAGCGCCAATGACCTGACCTGCTTATCGGTAAGCACCCTAATGACCTGCCCTGCCTGCTGTTAGATGAGTACCCCATTTACCCAACCTGCGTATCGGTAAATAAATAACTCCCGCGGCCGTCACTTGACCTGCTCGTCGATGGGCACCCTATGACCCTAGTGAGCAGACTTGCTTATCGGTGAGCATTCTGGCGACCTAACCTACTTAGTGCTGAAGTAAGTCCCCGGCTTTTTGATTACTGCGTATCAATAAGTCTCCCGACCTGACCTGCATATCAAAGTTTCAACGCAAACGTCCACACAGCGAAATTAGGTCGCTGTCGGGCACTTATTTTCTTTGACGTAAGCCCACGTAATATGATCTGGGACTGGGTGATGTGACTTTCGGTAAGTTAGCTTTCAGTGACCTGGGTCATTTTTGCAATGTTTGTGGAAAAGATGGTGACAAAGAAAGATAATGGCGATGCCGCCCCGCGCAGTGTTTTTAGAATTCGCAAAAAGTGAAGGGCCGTAAAAACAGACTGATCACTGAAAAACAGAAGACAGAGGACTGCTGACCGTCGGAAGCGCCCCCTGTTGTGGGTCCTCAGGCTGACAGCTGAGATGTGGGTGTCCAGCTGACAGGGTCTTCTGACCTCGGCAGGAGAGTGTCAGTCAGGACCGGCTATGGACGCTCGAGTTCGGTCACCGCCGACCCGAGCACACGGTGGTGGACGTCGGTCCCGCCTCCTCGGACCCCGCGCCCGCCGCCGCCGAGCCGGCCGACCGCGCACCCGCCGAGCCCGACGAATGGGAGGTGAGCTAAGAAACTAGTCGGGGAGATGGGCTGAACACTGGGCCTGATGAGTGGGAAATAAGTCGAACGTTGGGCTCAGGTATAACGAGCGAGGAGCGAGCTGAATATCTGGTCAGCCAGCAATCTGGAATCCGACGGATGGGAGGCTGGCAGGCTGACTTATCAACGAGCCTGATGAGATGAGGTCGTTTATTTGATGTCCTACTTTCCAGTACTTGAATAATAAGAGATGGATTATGCGTTTCTGTAAATAGGGAACTAACCGAAACAGAAACCGTGCTGTGTAAGTAGCCTGTACCCAACCACCAGCCAACGCCGCCTTCTCAGTCGCTGCTGCCCTCTGCTGCCGCTCGTGTGCGCCATCTGTCCAACAGGGCAGCAACCAAGCCACCCTATCGCGACCACTGGGCCCGACAGCCTGGGACGTGACGTTTGAATGGTTAGAGTGAGCCTCAATAGTGAGCTTGACGGTTGTAGCACTTGCTCAAATCAATGGCAGATTGTAAAGTCGCCGAAAAGCTACGGGAATAACTCTGGTGCTTATTTCTTGTTGTAATCAATCATCAATCATTTGTTGATATCATTTTGCGGTTGTGCGGACAGAGTGGATGCCGCGGGTGCTGACCATGGCTTGGTCTGACATTGGATGTCATCCTTTATAGTTTATTTGTTTGTTTGCTTTGTAAAGAACACGTATTTTGGTCCGAAAAGGTCATTGCAGAGCTTTGTGGTGATGAAGTAGAGTGAAGAGTGGAGACATTCCACTGAGCGGACCACTTACAATGGTGCACCGCAGTGACAGGGAGCGGGACGAGTGTCTCTTTGAGAGAGTCCGCCCTACCATTTAAACGGTGCATTCACCACCGGCTGTCTGGGGGGGGGGGGGAGGGAATTGTCAACGACGAGGTAGTGTGAGGATGCGGATGGGTCAGTCCAGACTCGAGGAAAATGACAAATTATCTTCCATTGGTTTGCTATTTTTGAAGCGTTCGATTTATATAGCAGCCAGCAGGTACTTCTTGCGCCAATAGCAGACTCAAATTTCGAAGTCGATTTATTAAGTTTCAATTGACCTTTAAAAATACCAGGCAGAAGGATCCATATCACCTTTTATGTACCTCATTATGATAGAATATTATGTAATTTATATTGACGAAGTGTCATTTTTATAATTTTCCTTAGATAAATGATAATGATTTTTTCGTTTTGGTTTCGGGCTTAACTGAGGCAAAGAAAAACTTTTAAAAAGTAAATACTAAATAGTGCCATTGATAGCACGAACTGGTTTCGCATGTCGTCACTTTTTGTACCTACCGTCTTTTCGTATTTTGACATTTCAAACCAGTGAACAAGACAACTCAATAATGCCGAAATATTTCATTTTTTGTGCGCTTTTTATAATTTATATTAATACTAATAATAAAAAATCCACTACCTTCTACGAATGCCCAACAGGACCTCTACTAGTTAACTTGATCTGACCTGACCCGACCTGGCCTAAATGCATGACGACATCATCAGTGATAAAACTAACATGATTTCGTGATCAGCACCCCGCAAAACTCCTTGGTAGCCACACTTTACGACGTTCTAACAGGTCCCAATTTTCCCGACCCTTGGGTCATTGACCTGACGTGGAAGGTTAACCAAGGACCTAGGACCTTAAAATTGGGTATCATCGGCTCCTTCTCGTCACGGGCAACACGCTCGTTTTTTCTGCGAAGCTCTACCTCGATCAGGGGCCAAACGGCAAGGGGGAATCCAACGGACCCCGCCCCTTATACGTTCGCGGAGCGGCAAAACACCTATACCTACGGGCGAGGGAAACACAGCAGTACGGCTTTTGGGCCGATCGGGGCCACCTGTCTCTATCCTCCGGTCCCCAGGTGCAGCTGCCGGTGGCGGGACTGACTGTATCCAGCCGTCCCCACCAGGTGCAGATGCTGGTGGGCGGTGGCGGAACTGACTGTATAATATCGTGCAGTCCCCACCAGGTGCAGATGTTTGTGCCTGTCATTGAATGTATCCGGCGCTCCCCACCAGGTGCAGATGCTGGTGGCCGAGATGGCTCGCTCGGAGCGGCGGCAGCGGCGCAGTCTGGTGCCGGAGCTGACCGTCTCGGAGCTGGAGCTGCTGGCGCGGCTCGAGGGCGGCCAGCAGCCGGCGCGCGCCGCCGCCGTCGGACGGATGGCCAGCGTGGACGGCGGCGGCCACTCGGAGCCGGGCGGCCGGCCGGCGCGGCCCCAGCTCGGCCGCATCGCCAGTCTGCGCGAGCGCTCGCGGCAGCGCGCCACGCCGCCGCCGGGCCGCCGCGACCCGGCCGCGGCCGTCGACCCAGGCGGCGGCTCGCCCAGGGAGCGGCGCCGGCGGCCCGGGCGCGCGCAGTCGGACGCCGCGCCGCTGTAGACGGACCGGACGGGCGGCAGCCACCAGTGCTGCCTCGGTCCGGCTGAAGCAAACATTTGTGTTGAGAGTTGGCTGTTCCGTCCTATTTTTGTCAGTAGGTGTGCGAGTTTTCACACTGTGTGCTAGGATGCAGCAATTTGTCGATGTCATTCACAAGGTCATATTCGTTGGAGAGATGAGACGAATGCAAACACTGTCAACATATCCTCTGTAGCACTCACTGTCTTCTCTTTATAGTCACTAACTTCGCTAGCTTCACTAGCTTAAGTCACAGTGTTGAAGTCACCAACTTCAACACAGCATCTACAGGGTGTTTCACTAAAAATGTCAAAAAGTAAATGCCTATTAAAGTTATATAAAATGTGCAAATCACGTGGTTGCGCACGTGGCTTTGTTGCAAATTTTTGGACATTTATGCTTTGTCCATTTAAGATATATTTTACACTCATACGGAGCGAGGGCAGGAGGCCAAAGTTACTAGTCGTTTTTTTCCTTATGCAGAACAAGAACAGGTTATTTACACCGCAACAGGAGGGGTGAATTACCCTTACCTTTGGTGCCATCAGAAACATTGAAACCGTATGCCGACTTTTCAGGAAACGTTTATTCTCTCACCTCGCTACGTTCCAGATTATAAAAGGTTCAAAGGGCTTCTTGAGAGGTTTAAAAGGGTTCCTTCGATGCCGGTCCCAGTCCAAAAAAGACGGGGTCCCCCACCTCTCGGCGGAAACCGTTACAAAGGTCGGGGTCTTTTTGAGGGTCTTTGAAGATAACAAGAAGCTAATTTCAACATCAGAAATAGCCAAGGCCTTACACGTTATCAAAAACAGCCACTATAATGGCTGTAACCACCAGGAACTGGCTTGATTAGAAGTTCCTGCGCCGAAAAATCAGCTGCCTCGCCGCCCGCCTCTGGCCAGCGCAAAGCCCCGATCTGTCACCGCTTTACTTCTGGTTTTGGTCAGTAGCTCTCGCAGATCTGAGGAAGACTCAAGTCGCATCTCTACGGGAGCTGAAGAGCACCATTCAAGGCTTTGCCGACAGTCTGGACGCTGAAGATGAAAACGGGCTGTGAGGCACCTCCGGACACGTGCCGAAACGGTGCATCAAAAGTAGGGGCGGATATGTGAAATAGGTTTGAGTGACGGTGCTATCGTTTTTATATATTCAAATGTCCAGCAATTGCGGATGAAATGGTATGCAAATTTCCGTAGAAAACATTGTTATTATGTGCATTATGACCTTTTACTTTTTGACACTTTTAGTGAAACACCCTGTATATACATAATATCCATCTTTCTAGATTGAGCTGGATCCACAGCAGCAGAGGAACTTCTGGATCTATGCGGTAGACAGAGAACCTATCAGACAGCTACAATAGGCAATATCTTTCGACAGATGGAGCAAACCTCCTCCTCTTGACTGGTAGCGGTGGACAGATTCTATCGGACAGCTACAGTAGACAGAACCTCTTACCGGTAGCGGTAGACAGAACCTATCGGACTGCAAGCAGTAGGTACAGCCCTCTGCAGACTGCGTGGTAGGTATTCTTTTTTCGACAAAACCGAGAATAACGCGAATACTATGCTATCGGTCACCCGGAAATCGTAGCAGCAAGATGCGCGAGACTCCGCAGCTTAGATTGGCATTATCACCGTATGCATTTTCCATCCAGTTTGGCAACAAAACCCAAAAGTTTATATTTGCCCCCAAAACGAACTTTTACATTTTGTTGCCACACAAGGCGTATGCTTTGTTTATTGATAGGCCCTATCGAAGGAGTGGAGCATGGCGCATCTATTTGCAGTGAGTTTCGACCGACTGATAACATGACTTTTGAATTATTATCAGTTTTGTCGGAAAAAGAATACCTACCACGCAGTCTGCTGAGGGCTGTACATAGACAGACAGAACCTTTGACAGGACTATCTGTAAGAATCTTGGACAGGACCAGGACCTCTGCAGGCCGCGGGAGTGCGCTTTCTCTGGGTAGCTCGGGTGTGTGGGCGCCTTCCTAAGCTGGGTGGCGACTGGGGTGTGCCTCTGATAGGAAGGCTGTTCATTCAGCAGTCAGACATGGTAACGGTGCTCACTGGCGGAATGAGACGCGAAATTGGAGAAAGTGGGACGGAATAATGAACGGAGCTTGGCGGGACGTCCCAATCGGTTGACACTTGAGCCGCTCGAGACACTCGAAGGTTATGTTACGCTTCAGTTATTGAGCCAAAAGCTGTGAACAATCTCGGTAAATTTATCTGTAGACAGGTAGGTACTGTTATGATAAAAGGCGAACACCTAACGTTCATATTTCTGAAGTAAACATCCTAATCAAATTTAATACCTCACAGCTAAAGCCCGATTAGGGTATCCCTAAAACGCACAAATAATTTAGCCGTGGGTGCAAACTTGTGCAATGGCCAGTGCCCCCCTCCCCCTCCCCGATGCAGTGTGGTAAAAGACCGTGGTAAAACTACATGTACACGTATGTCCTCAATAAGATAACTTGATCTCACCATAATTGTGATTGCCGGCATCTCTCCATGACCTTCTCAACACCTGACACTTCAAACTCCATGTCATAAGCTGCATAAACTACAATGAGGAGTGAAGCGCAGAGCGTTGCTGTAGAGCAGAGTTGTAACTCTGACCGACTGAGGTGTCGTTACGTAATCGTACCGTCCAGACCGGAGTACGACGCGTCCTGCCGACAGCCGTCCAGGCACGTTTACGGGCATTCCGCCGTCCAGGGCAGGTGGCTATCGCAGTTTAGCCGCACGATCTGTGGTAATAACCGGGAAGTCTGCCGTGTAAAGCAACATGGATCTCATGACTGGGCATTGACAGTGCTAAGCGCGTGTATAGAGTGACCATGGAGGTGTAATTATCGTATGCTTCATCAATGGTAAAGTGCTAGAGAAAATGTGTAGAATAGTCCATCACAAACTTGGCTAGTAGGCGGTTCCACTTTGTTGTATTTAGATTGCAGCGAGGCATGCATACATTTTACACAGCTAAGAATTATCGCCGCCTTAATAGTGAAATGATGCATCACGAGTAACTGAAATATAGATCAAATATATGTATGAATGGAACGGTTTTTATGGTTGGAAGTAGTGGCAGGTCCGCAGTTTCTAAAATTCCTGACTGAAAAGGAACGTTTTTGCAAGCAAACTGAAGCATCACTGGCAGTTATGGGCACGTGTGAGGTCGAGATCGACGACGGGCGGACGCCGCACGGATTCGCCACGGCTCCGGTCACGGCTCCGGTCACGACTCCGGTCACGGCTGCGGTTACGGCTCCCGTCACGAACACGTCACGACTCCGGTCACGGCTCCGGGACGGCGTCCTCCTCCTCGTCGTCCGGGTCGCCGCCGGGCTCCGGCGCCGCCTCGGCGTGCATCGGAATCAGCTCGCCGCCGACGTCGGCGTGCTCGGCGTCCAGCTTGGCCTTGCGCAGGTACCAGAGGTAGACGGCGCCGCCCGCGCAGCCGGCCAGCATGATGCTGCCCACGATGATCATGGGTCGGGTGCCGGCCGAGCCGGTCATGGCGCCCGTGGTCGGCGGAGACGCCTTCACCTGCAGGAACGGCGAGCCCGTCGAGCCGGTCTCGGCCGTGAAGCCGAATTTCTCTCGGATGGTGGTCGACGGAGGGTAGATGGTCGACGGCAGGCTGTTGTCGCCAGTGTCGCCCGTCCGGTTCGCATACTCGGTTTCGTTCAGACCCACGGACTGGTCCGTCTCTCGCGCCACACGAACCAAGCTGAAAAGCCGGATATTGAGTCCATGAATAGGTAGGTGAATGACCTCAGTTGATCCCGAGCGACTGGTTACGTTGAAATGTCGCAGAAACTCCGATAAAAGCTACACCGATGAATTTTAAAGTTGATTGCAGACTGTAGTAAATGTTAGAAGCCGCAGAATTAAATGCATACATAGGTATGCACTGATAAGTTCCTAGATAGGCATACGCATTTAGATGTTCACATTCGACAATTGCGATTCTATTTAGGATGATAGCTGTTTTCACTTAGCCCTATTAAAAGTTCCCTCCTTATGCATGCTGTGGCGGCCGAAAGCATATTTACGACCATCATCTAACACATATCTTTAACGATGTTATATGGAGTTGATTCTGATAAGTTTAGCCACGGCCAAATCCCCGGCGAAGGGCGCTTACCTTCCGTCTTCATGCGGACTGCACAAAACATGTGACGCTTCATGTAACATTAGGGCCGGTACGAAAGCGAGTATCCATATCTTCATCGGCATCAATGAAAACATATTAGAAATATTGTTTACATATTCATGGGATAAAGTGTACCTTGTTAGCTACTGTTAATTTCTCAAAGAAGCAGAAATGATATGAGTAGAAACAAAAAGTAATTGAGGAAACAATAATTAAAAGCTTTTAAGAATCAAAAGAACGCCTTTTTAAGATGACCTTTTTCCGAAAAGTTGTTCCAAGCACACGCCGTATTTTCTAAAGCACTTCATACAAAAATATGTTAGGATCAGGTTGGGTCAAATCGACGTTTTTTGCTCGTGTACATCGCAATGGAAAGTAATTGGACCGGCTTATCTAATATGGTATCAACCGACTATAGCATAGACTTTACACAGAACTGTTCCTTGTGTTTTACAATAATATTTTTCTAACAAGTATCGATCTATGATTTTATTGCAACCTTCAAAATGACTAAGTCATGGTAAATATGAACAATTGCCCTGTCCTCCATCTGATTTCTCTTTTATAGCCCTTTCCGCAACGTATCGTCAAATTCGGCCATAGGTCAACAGTGTTGTAGCCGTAGCGCGGGTAGCGGCCCCTTTACATATATCTACAACAGTTTGACCTCCAAAGGGTTTTCCCTTTTCACAATTACAAGTTTTCAGCGCCTAAGCTGCAAGAGCTACCCATGCTTCGATAAGTTTAACACAACACTTGCATTGCACCGTTTTTACCATTGTTGTGCTTCTGTTGCCAACATGCGTCGAATGATACCTATAGTAAGTCTTAATTGACCTCATAAGACAAAGTTAAAAAAGACATGCCTAAAACATTAGCTACTTCAAGCTGATACGTGTCGCAACGACCAGAACCTATATTTTGCGCTTTGTGTTCCTAACTTCACCTATCAAGAATCGCTGCTGAGTGTTTCCATAGCCATTTGTGCCTGCACTTTGCTTTTAAAGCCACTTGCTTCCGTCAGAATGATAGGAATAGGTGTAGAAAACATGTACGAAAGAAAACATCAGTATATTATTCACGTCACTTAGCTGATGCGTCATAATATAGCTGACTGTTCGGTGTCCATTTCGATTAACCTGCAGCTAGAGCTGAGAAGCTGAGCCGTTCACGGTTCACAGAACAGTAGTACATAAATTTACATTGCAGCTATCGATATATAACATTTCAGGCATCCATATTCCACAGCACAGTCGGCAGAGCGGCGCCTCACTCCACCGTTCGCAGTGTCGGGGTCACCCCCACAGGAGAGCTCCGGAGCTCCCTTCCTCTGGCCACACCTCTTCACCTTTTGACACGCACATAGGTCCTTCGTTCGACAACTCTCCATAGCGTATAACTACATAGGCGACACGGCGACACGGCGCCGAGTTTGAGCACGTACAGAGCGCGCCGGCGGCGGCAGCGGGCCGGCAGAGCCCCAGCCGGCAGCACCGTTAAAAATGTCGCTTGGCTCGGCGGCCGGCGGCGCGCCGGTCCAATCCGGGTCAGCGCGATCCGGGTCAGCCGGCCCGGCGGCCGCGGGCGGGCGGGCCGGCGCTGACCGGTCCGCGCCGCGCCGAGCCGCTCTCTCACACACATACACACACGCCACGCACCCGTTCTCAATGTAGGACCCTGGCTGGGCGGCGGCGGCGCGCCGGTCGCTCGGCCAGCCGGACGGCGGGACGGCCCGTCGCTCGGCCGGTCGCTCGGCCGCGGCCAGTCGGCCGGACTGCCCGTCGCTCGGCCGGTCGCTCGGCTAACGGTGCGTCGGCCGGCGGCGGCTTCTTGACCCGACGTCGCTCAGCCTCTCGCCGGCCCGTGGAACCTGCCGCCAGAGAGCTCCCGTCAGACGAGAACATCCGCCACCCGACCCATATCGTTGGCATACAGAAAAATGCATAACAAACTCGGCCGGTGAAAATTTTTCAAGACCTCAGTCCTTCCTGATTTTGCACTCGGCCCTCACCTTCGTTAAAAAAAAAAAAAACATGTAAGGACCTCGGTCTTGAAAATATATTTACACCAGCCTCGTTCAGTACGATCATTACTCCACTGAGACCATTCAGGGCAGTGAGCTGAGAGGGACGTTGGGTTGATGCGCGAGTCCATCGGTCGGCTAGTGCGTTACAACGTCTGAACAGGAGTTCGACAGAGAAACAGGCCACCCAGTCGCTCAAACGGTACGGGGGACCGGACAAATAAGTGTCAACACTTCTACCCGGTTATCTGATAGGGTGACCTGTCACGCAAGAAGAGAGAATGTGAGCAAGGATGACGGTGATGAGGGTCCTGAGGATAATAAGGACGGATATCTCGTCAAAAAAGATTCAATTATTGAAGCAAATTTTAAGCGCAAAAGGAGAACGGTTTTCCATTTACAAAAAAAAACTTGATTAGTTTTCCACAAGCTCGATTACCTTCAATTTTAGGGGTGCATATTCCATGCATTGCATTCATAGTTTTGCTCATCCCTGGGCTACGAAGCAGCCAAGGTCACATGTATTTATATGCACTGTGGTCACATAAAGGCCAAAGAGCTGTTATATTTTCATCCTCCCTTCCATCGTTTCCATCCTCAGGATAGTTAAATCCCTCTCCTCTTTGCCTACATTTCTGTTCCGGACTGGACGGGCACTTTATCCCATGGATAGTTCCACCTCAAGGACAGGCCCGAAGCCGGGTACGGTGACTGTTAGGGGGCTCGGTGGCCTGTCGTCGTGATGGGCTCAGTCCCGACGGGTCACTGCAGGGTGCCCACCTAGGCCAATGTCTCCCCCTAATTCCGAGCATCCTTCCGGCTCTGCAATGGTCTCTTTAGAGTTAGACCGAAAGAGCCTAACCCAGCAAAACAATTTTTTCACAAAAAAATTGGAACCTGAATTTCTGGAATTCTGAAATTCTGGTAATTCTGATTAACGTTTGATTATTTGGTTACCTGAAAGATTATTAATTTTTTCATTCAAGGTCACATGTTCACGAATAGTTCTCTGTTCACGGACAGTTCGTGAACGTTCATGAACGCTCATGAACAACTCATCATTTCTGATATCTTCCTCTGATATCTTATATCTTTTCGGACACAAGCCGTTTTACAAGCCGTTTTACTGGCTTATATCGTCTCCAGGTACCTACACCACTATCCGCAAGCCATGTGGGACATCCCCGTTACGCGTTTGTCGTTTCAAATATTAGGTACATACCGGAGACTCAAAACCAGTTCAGATTGCGTTGCTCGAGCCCTTTTTCGATGCTCTACAAAACTACAAGGCGGATGTCCAAGAACTCGTTGATCCTCGTTATCCTGGGACATCGGGAAGTCATAGACGTCGACAGCTGATTATTACTACGTCACTATCCTAACTTTTCTAGCCCTTCATCGTGATCAAATATCAGCCGGTTTGCCAGTTGGGCTACGGACCGTCACTCCATGGATGACGTATGTATTTACCGTTCTGTGTGGAGGCGTGCTCCGATATTACAGTAAGACGGTCTCCGAGCATACCGATACGTGGCACATGAGTGCAACAGTAAAAAGATGATAGCATAAGGAGAGAAAGCAAAGCATATCTTGTTAAAGAAGACATTGGCAGCTACCTATGCTGCTAAATCGCATATACTTGGCACTAAACCCTCGCATTGATGGGGGTATGGAACGGATCCCTCGTTTTTTTTTTTGCTATTTTACTAATAACCTGGAATGTCAATCAGCGACCTTGACGTTGAGTTTCATCGGGGTTCTCTCATCGCGAGTAACAAGATCGTTTTTGCTCAAAGTTCTAACTCGATTAGGGGTCGGACGGGCGGGGGTAGGGTCCGATCGATCCCCCCCCCCCCAACATTAGCGGCTGGGAAAACGCCAATACGGGCAGCTACGATAAGCACCTGCGCTGAATCCTTCTGGAAAGCATCAATATATGTTTTCCCGTGAACTGAGGTTACACAATAAGCACATATTCAGGCACACAAACGTATCTCAAAGGATTGACCCGCACATCGCTGAAGGTAAGGAGAAGTCGCAGGCACCGTTCAAAAGCTCGCCACATATGAATCATAATTGTGAAAAGAACAAGGTTGAGGTCATCAATGTCAATTAACCATAACTTTTTTGTCTAATGAATGTCATGACGGTGTAACATTTGAATTCGATTATATAATAAGCCCATATACCGCACCTAGCCTCTGATGACGTTACATGACCTGAAATGCAGCTCGAAATGATCGCAAGAGCTTATTATATGGATTGCGTAAAAGGAAACCAAATATATACAAATCACATTTTGTAAGAAGCTGACCCAGCCTCGTCAATTTTAAAGATTTAATTCTCTTCTCGAAATTCATTAAATCTTCCTGTCTTGTATTGAAATTTGACATTAAGATTTAATGAATAAAATAAATCAATATCAACATTTTTTTGCAAGCATTACGATTTGACATTGCCTGGTTGACATTGACAAAGTTTACCCAGACAATTCCTTCGCATTTTTTAGTTTTAAGTCCGATACTGATAAAGATTTACATGTTTGTAGCTAAAAGCATGGCAAACACGAAAAACATACAATTTATCACTCAGGATGTAAAACAGCTTTGGGAAAACGTTTTGCATAAATAAGATATTTTGGGTACATCTCACTGTCTCTTCTTTCACTGTGTGTGTCTTCTTTCGTCTGCGCTTCAAAACCGGGACTCGATGATCATTTGGACTGATTATGATATGGTTTATATTTCAAAAGTACTTAAAACCAAAAATAAAGGACTGGAAAGATTCCTGTAGAGCAGAACTGAGTCACACGCTACTCAAAAAAATGTCCTTGCTACCCGCCTCAGGGCCCCAGTCCATATTTCTCCACGTAAGAACTTTAAAAAAGAACTGCGTCTATTGCTCTCTGCCCCGTGGGACTTGATGGGTGAAGGGTAATCGCCAAAATGGATGGTCATCCGCGGCGATTTGTTTGCGCGTGCTGGCATTGGTGCAGTGGATCGATAATCGGGTCTTCAAAGGGACATGGCTTGCCTCCTCCCCGTCACATGAGGACGATATTGGCCCTCGTAAGTACAAAACTCGCGCCAGCACTGAAAAGCGCGAGTTCAAATATGATTTAAGCATAAGTAACAACTAATGGCAAAGCACCAGGATATCATGCATCTACCCATGCGGATGTGGCGCACGGGCTCTTATTTGGAGCAGCTGCTCTGGCAAGAATCGACTGCAGGTGGGAACTATATTAGTCGTCATTAGCTTGTCTCTGTCACGCGGAGTTGACTGGTGTGTCATTCGGGTATGTCAGATGACCATTACAGGAGTTATGGATGTTCAGTTGAGTAAATTTTTGTTGGGACGCATGGTATAAAGCAGCGCAGAAACTTTGAAAAAAAAATCGTGATAAGGCGTGCTGAAAACGTAGGCGCTGCCCAAGGGCGCTGCCCAGGGTCATATTCTTGCCACTCATGGTAAATCAGCGGGAGGTTCATGACCGCCAGAACAGGTCATCGGTTAAATGAACAATGTTTTATGCAAATTACTTAGCCTTCAGCGCGATAACGCAATTGGCAGCATAATCTTCCATTGCATCATTGAAATAATTTCAATGATTGCCGAGATGGAGCATGTCAGATAGTGGGAAATATTTACGTTTCATGTACCTAATTCAGTTTATGTAATTTACACATGCAATAAACATTATAATCAGTTCATCATAGTCCCCCATATCAATCATGCATGTTTCGTAGCATCTGAACACACCATTTTTACATAAAATTATCCCGAATGTCGGAATAAACGGATTGACAGAGCTTGAGCTCACGCTAAGTAGAGCTTGTTGCCTAGAACTCGACCGCTCCCGTCCGATCGCGCATTTCCGGGTGACTGGAGAATTAACCCGCGCGGGGCTGGGGGGGGGGTAAATTTTACCCCCCCCCCCTCGCGAATTTTTGCGATATCTCAAAAACGGCGGCGCGCAGCGCCGCCAAACTTTCAGTACCTTTTCTTACATCAATTTGACACGTTCCCTGAAAATTTGAGCGAAATCCGTCGGCAATTTTTTGAGAAATTGACGTTTTAGTGACGTCATGTTCGTCATTTTCGCCTCAAAAACGGCAAAAGTTCAAACGCCGCTAACATCTTCATTTTTAAAGAAATCAAGACGTAACAAAAAAAAGTTATACGTAATTTTACTTTGTCTATCAAATGGCTATCTCGGTTTTTTGAAAATTTTGGATTTTGGCCTAATTTTTTTCAAAAAACTGACTTTTTTGGGAAAATCATTATAAAATCCAAAATTTTGAGTCTATCGAAAAAACCGGAATATATGTCAGAGAAGTGGTCTATGTGCACCTACATACCAAATTTTAGAAGAATCGGTTCAAAAATGTGGGAGTTATTCAAAATTTTATGACGTCACGACACACAAAATTTTTGAAAAATGACTTTTTTGGAAGTTCTAGACCTCGTACGGAAACAAAAATAGCACCATTCGATTCGCCGTGAAAAACTGCATCGGATAGACACCTTTTTAGGCCTTAACAACCAACTTCAAAATTTGACCTCACTTGACCTGACCTTGACCTGACCTCGACCTGAAATTCATCCAGAGGTGGTCCATATCACTTATTGAGTGTGCCTATTGAATTCTATGAGTAAAATGACCCATAAAACATGTGTCGCACATGCCCTTTTCTATATTTTGTTTTTTGGTGACCTGACCTGACCTGACCTGACCTTGACCTTGACCTCTGAATGATATTGTATGCAACGAATATTGTCTTGGTAGCCTAAGAACACGTTTTGGGCGATCAGTCTCAGTCCATGACTCCATTCTTCGGCAACTACGGTGCAAGGCCGATACTGTAGAAACTTGCAATTTGTACCCTTGACCTGACCTTGACCTTGACCTCAAACTTTAAATTAAGTACATGTTTTTAGTAGTTCGTGATGAGATCTTTCGATTGGCGTTTGAATTTTCCAAATCGGACCGTTAGTTCGGGAGATAACAGGGGGGGGGGGGTAAAATTTACCCCCCCCCCCAGCCCCGCGCGTTCGGCTGGAGACCCCAGCCCCGCGCGGGTTAAGATGCCAAAGTTTAGCGGGCCCATCAAAGCCGGACACGGCCTGTCCCACTCAACTGTCCTCAACTAACTGCTCCTGCTCCCACCAACCGCAGACCATCCCCGTCGTAGCCTCAAATATCGAGCACCGGAGCGACTCGAACCCGGGCTTACCACCGGGAGTCCAACACTACCAACTGAGCTACGAGACAATTGGCAGCCGATATTTCAGTCTCACAGCAGTAACTGGGCGGCGAGATAATTTTGCATGGTGCTGCTGACTACTGAGTTTACATGGGAAATAGTACAGCTTAACAATAAATGGGAAAAAACTTGCAACGTTTTGTTATGATTACTTCTTTGCATGATTTCACATAAAAGAATGACATAACAGTTCAGCATCTTATTTGATAGTAAAGGGAAAGCGTAACAAATTGTGTTATTTATTACGCTATAATGTAACCACAAGCGAGGCAGCACTTCATAATTTTGTCACTATAAGTTCAGTCCCTAATGTGTTATAAAGTTAGCTAAAATGTTTGAATGTACTTGTGGGTGGATTGAGAGAACCGGAGCCCACACTAAGCAGAGCTTATTGCGTAGCAAATTATGCCACCATTTGTCCAAAAAGACTTCAGCTTTCACTTTCTCAACAAACAGTAAAAGCTGTGGCCTGCGGGTGTTTTATTGAAGATGGCAGGTAGGGTAGCCTGGGGCAAGACGCCCCAGATAATTTATTTTGCTACATAACTTTTGTCCCACATAACCTGGAAGGCCAAATTTGCGCTCAATGCGTTCTTTGGACATTTTACTTTAAATTCCACCCCTCAAATTCATTCACTTATGGATCGGACTCCCAGCTAGGAAGTGGTTTGTGAAGCAACTGCAAATAGGGCGTTTTGCCCCAACCCCAGGGCAAAACGCCCCACGGCCTGGGGCAAGAAGCCACATACTCTAGATTAAAGATTAAACATGCTAGTTGACTAAATCTTATCTGAAAGGTCCGTTAGACCTTGGGAGGCATGGCACTGAAGTTAGCACCTTCCATCCTATCAGGTGTTCAGCTACGACACTATTGTATGAGCAGGTTTTTCACCTGCCTCATAAGGCCAAATAATAAATCATTGCAATGCAAATGTTAACAAAATACTTCCTTTGCCATCCAGTTGCTGAGAAAAGTACATATAAATGCATAGAAACATACCGTTCGCCAGCTACCGAACATTAGGAAGTGGGTAGTCCGAACAACACATGAGGTAAAACGCCCCATGGGGCTTTTTGCCCCGGGACCTACTGGGGCGTTTTACCCCATCACGTAGTTCGGTCAGAGAACAACGCCTTGCACCCCAGGAAGACATAATTTAACACGAACCAACCCGGCATTATAAGCGTTAGACAATAGTTGTTCAAAATACATAAAAGTCGTTAACTTGATGTGGACGATAAAAGAACGCCATGACGCATAATCTGACAACAAAACATAAAAATCACTCCAAAAACACATTTTTGGCTATATCTCCCTAAAGAGTCACCACAATTTATTTCCAGTCTGCTCATATAATGATCGTATAGTGCACGTTTTATAGAAGAGAGGATGTTTCCCCAGAACCTTGCCAGTTCCGAGAAACATCGGTGAGGCGTTTTACCTCGGCGGGGCGACTTGCCCCGGTCTACCCTATTATGTGATACAAATCATCTCATGACTCCCGCTGTTTCATAAAGACCGGCTTACTGCCAAACCGCTCCCGTAGTGTGAGCAGCTTTGGAAAACTGCGCTCATGCCATAAGCAAAGTTACGGCGTCATCGGTACTCGAACATATAGGTCAGTCAGCTCGCGTGTCTAACTGCTCCCGGGCTCAGAGCGCGCCTGATTCACAGTCACGGACAATGAAGGAATAACGGACGCGCTAGTAGGAATGCCGGAAAAGCGGGCATAGGCATGGAGGAAAACGGAGCCACCGGTGCCACTGGAACTGAACTCACTACTGATAGCAGCATTAGTCAGGTGAAACATGACATTACCGGATTAATGAGCCAGTAAACACCTGTTAGGGTAATAAGTCGGAACGGTCGCATTACCTTATCCCATTAATGTGAACGAAAGTGAATTCTGATTGCACTACACTAGGTATATACTGCTGCAGTTTGTTGACAGCGTCCATGCATTGCTAATTCCAGTAATTGTTTTAGTCACGATGCATTTGATTTTTAATCGACGGCGGATTTCTTCCGTAAAATACAAATAGAATTGACTTAAAATCGACTATCGTTAGGTATGTATCTAACGATTTGACACGGCCTGATTTTTATGCATCACACAGAATGGCCCGATGAATGATGACCTTTTCAATTTGGGTATGAAAGGTATGATTGAACACTATTTTGAAAGAATGTCATATAGGTAATGTCTGTAACTATCGGCAACTTTTAGCGTATTAGTAGGTATGTTTGACAACAGACGGCATCATCGTCATCTTTCTCTCATCACCCTGCACCAAATAAAGTAACCACCATACGCCACCCCGCGCCCTGTGGACGCGGCTGTACGGCCGTCCGCGGGCGTCGGCCGGCCGCCCGGCCGCCCGACCTCCCACAGCTGACCACTAACTGTAACGGAGCGGACGGTGGACGGATTGGTCTGCGGACAGAGCCGTCCGGGGCGGGGAGGGGTACGGCCACCGCCCGCTGCCGTCACGGCGGCTGCTGGCAGACAGAGCCGGTCCCCGCCGCAGCTTTATCGACCATCTCCACCAGCCGGAGGACCAGAGGCGCGGCACGGACCGTCCGCGGGTCCCCGGGGACACAACATCGACATTCCACAGCGGCCGTGGAAGGCAGCAAGGGGCGACAGACGGGGATACGGGGATGATGAGCGGAATTTTTACCCGGTTGTATAGAATATGAAAGCAGTGGACTGCAGTGGAACTCTAGTGGTTTGATTAGCCTTGAGTGAGAGAAGCCATGCACGAAGTGACTGAGAAGGAAATCAAGCATACGGCGAACTGGCTCAAAATTAGCCGAATCAAAGAGCCACGGGCCGGACTGTTAATCCAGTCAGCATACCACTGTACAGCGACTGAGCGGCTGCGAGGCGGGACCAGTCACCCCTCCCCTCTCCCCTCCCCTCCGTCCACCCAACACCTGGCCGAGGCGGCGCTCGGCGGGCTGCTGGGAGACTGCGGTGGGGAACAGAACGGTACCACCAGCCACTGCCGGTCGCTCACAGTCAAGTGAAGGCGTTCGGCGCTGGACATGAACGGGACGGGGCGGATTGAATGGTACGGGTCGGACTCGGTGGACAATATGGAAATTGGACAGACTCTGTGCCTATGTAAGCATGGATTGCCAATTAATATCGTCCGTATGTTCAAGTTATCAAACCATGCTTTTTGCTTCTTGTCATGAGTAGGTATGTTATAATCAAGAGTCGTAAGTTTTTAATAGACAGCTCGGTTCAGACCATCAGTAACTATGACCCGGGTTCGCCGCACTTGGTATAGAACGGGAGCAGGTTGTTTTAACCTGATACAATAAAAACTGGCGCTGCAGGCCTGCGCCCTTCAGGCAGCCGTGCACTGAAAGACCGGCCCTGTCCACGGCCTAGCCCTGGCCAGGGCCGCCAGGGACTGGGTACCGAACTACGACCGTATGTCTTAGAAGCGGCGTACCTACGGACGAGTGTTTCTACAATAATAATATTCAGGGTTGCAATATGCTGCTAACAATATCAATAGCAAATCTATTGTCGGTGTATTGGAAGACAGCACAGAACGCAACTATGTAGGCATATTGATGTAAACACGGTTGTTTAGTGTGCATGAAAAGTCGAAAGACAGTGGCAGGCATGCTCTCTCTCTCTCTCTCTCTCTCTCTCTCTCTCTCTCTCTCTCTCTCTCTCTCTCTCTCTCTCTCTCTCTCTCTCTCTCTCTCTCTCTCTCTCTCTCTCTCTCTCTCTCTTTCTCTCTCTCTCTCTCTCTCTCTCTCTCTCTCTCTCTCTCTCTCTCTCTCTCTTTCTCTCTCACTCTCTCTCTCTCTCTCTCTTTCTATCTCTCTCTCTCTCTCTCTCTCTCTCTCTCTCTCTCTCTCTCTCTCTCTCTCTCTCTCTCTCTCTCTCTCTCTCTCTCTCACACACACACACACACACACCCTCCTTCCCTCCCTCCCTCATTCACACACATTCATGTCCCGTCATTCGCCCCCACGGTGCAATCATCCCACACAAATTGCCGGCACTGCGGCTGCAGCACATCGTTTGCGGCTCCGTACCTTCACAACCTCCTGAAGCCAGAGTGGTGCGAGTGGTGGCTGAGCTGCGAGACGGAGTCGGGGCCGCGGTACAGGCCCGGCCGCACCTCGGAGCGCTCCAGCTCGTCGGCGCTCAGGTCCAGCTCGTGCAGCATCTGCTGCATCTCGCGGCTCTTGCGCAGCTCCTCCCGCGAGTGCGGCCGGCCCTCGGCGCCGTCAGCGTTGGCAAGCGAGCCGTACGAGCGCGACCGGTGCTCCTGCTGGATGGAGAAGCCGAACGCCTTCTCGTTCAGGTGGTTGCGCCGCTTGTAGATGCCCGTGTTGGGCGGGGATTCCTCCTCTTTGCGGGACTTTTTGCGCGTCTTGCGCCGCCGGTCGACAGTGGCGTACTGCTGCTGCATCAGGTAGGCCTCGTGCGGGAAGTGGGCCGGCTGGTAGGAGGCCGTCGGACTGAGCGGCCGCGCCGACGGCAGGTAGACGGGCTCCTCGGCGGCGCGCGAGGCCGAGCGCCGCGGTCGGTACGGCAGTGTCATCACGGCCGGTCCGTAAGGGGTGGCCACCAGCGGCGCCATGTGCGGCGGCGGTGGCGGCGGCGGCGGCGCCGGCCCGTACACCAGTGTCGGGGGCCGGTACAGGTGGGCCGGCGGCGGCCGCGCGCGCGCCACCCTCTGCCGCGGGGACACGGCCGCGCCGGCCGGCCGCCGCTCCTGGCGAGAGGCCACCCTCTGCGGCGACCGGTGACCGTTCACCGGCGGCCCGTGCCCATTCAGCGGAGGGCCGTGCCCGTTCAGCGGAAGGCCGTGCCCATTCAGAGGCGGGCCGTGACCGTTTAGCGGAGGGCCGTGCCCGTTCGTCACAGGGCCGCCCATGGTGTGGCCGCTCGGTCCCTGACCATTCATCATGGCGGCACGGGACGGAGAGCCGGCCGAGCCACGCTCTCCCCGCGTCTTCTGCTTCCTGGCCTTTTTCTTGACTTCTGTCTCTGGCGGCGGCGTGGGCGGCGGCGGCGGCGGCGCCGCGGGCATCACCATCTGTCGCGGACGGGCGGCGCGCGAGCCGGTCGAGCCGTAAATGGAGGCGCCGCGGCCGGCCAGCTCGTACTCGTTGTAAATCACCTCGCGCTCACTGCGCGCCGGGCCGGCCCACACTTTGTGGTTCTTGTCGCCATTGTAGACTGAGAGCTCGTCTCCGGCCGCGGCGTCACCGCCGTTAGAGGTGGATGGCACCGACTGGTCCACCTGCCACTCCTCCACCTTTTCGATGACGTCGATCTGCGCCTCAGCCACGGACTGGTCGGCCGGCAGTCGGCCGGGCCGCGCGCTGCTCGACGCCGGCCCGTAGATCGAACTGTACACGCCGCCGTCCATCTGGCGAGCCTGCATCGAGTCGGCGTACGCGTGGAAACAGCAGCGCACCAGCGCGTTGGCCGGCGTCTCGCGCTTGCAGATGAACGCGTGGCACTCGAGCACCTTGATGCCGGTGGTGCGCCGCAGGATGGCGGCGAACAGCGGCGGGTGCGCGATGCTCGGACTGCGGGCGAACGGAGAGTCGAGAGGCAAAAAGCGCGCCACCCGCTCCTGGTCGCCGCCGGAGCTGGCCGGAACCATGACGTAGCGCACAGCGGCGCAGTAGTGCAGCACCTCGATCGGGAAGAAGCGGGTGATTTTCTTCTGTTTCTCGTCGACATTCTCCAGGAGGAGGCCGTTACTCCAGACGCTGAGCCACGAGTCGATGCCTTTGGCTCCCGAGATGCCCTCACTGGGATAGAGCTCTCTCAGCGGCTCCTGGATGCCCTGCAGGCCGTCCTTGGTAATGTGCGGCACGGAGGAGCCCAGGTAGAGCACGCGACACCGACAGATCGGCGTAGATTCGTTCGCCGGAGGCCCGCGACGGTGCGCCATCTTTGGTCCAGTTCGGGCGCTCCCCGTCGGCCTTCCACTGCGCGACAAAAGAGTTCGTCCCACGCCCCTCTGTCACTCAGCACTGCGTCCAGCCGCTGTCGAACAGAAAATCACGGGCAGGCCTGGCGCGGCCGCCGCTCGCCAGCACTCCACGTCTCTCCACTGACTGCGTCACCAGCGACCGGCCGACCGCGACCGCAGCTCGGCGCATGCGCACAGGTGAGGTATTCTGACTGCCGGCAGCCGATGTTTTGACCTTCCGTAGCGGTCTGACGGGGCCGCCAGCCAATCACTGCGGGCGGCACATCGGTGGACCAATGGAGTGCCCGGTAACAGCCTGTGTGACGATGGGAACTCGCAGAACAACACCTGACCAGAATGAAATGGGACTGGCTGGAGGAGGCAATGACCTGGGCAGAGAACTCTATCCGAGCTCCCCAGAGTGGCCGGCGGGCCCCGGTGCCGCCGCGACCGAGCGGGTAGAGACGGGAGGGTGAGAGGGATAGAGAGGGAGGGCGTGAGAAAGAGAGGGAGGGAGAGGAGAGAGTTACGTCAGCGACCGGCCCTGGCCGCCGCGACCCGGCCGACCCGATGGCCCGCTTTCGGTCGCGGTGCGGCGCGCGCGGCGGCGCGGCTCTGGAATGCGCCCCCGGCCGCAGACGAGCGGCCGACGCTGCGACGCACGGTGCGGGGCGCCGGTTAGCACAGGGTCAGGCTGACTGGCGGCCTCCATCTTGGACCTCACCGCCAGGAGGTCCTACATCCTCTCCTGAATGATGTACATAAAGCTTACAATGTTCAGTCGAGATGGCGCTGTTAAATAAATGCGCGGTTATGGGTTTAAACTTTAAAGACAAAGCTTAGTCAGTCAATACTCCTGAGAAAAGCTCATGCTATCAAGTTATAGGAATCACATTCTTGGGCAAGCTCGAGAAGAAGTTTTCACGTGAACCACACTATGCACTGGCCTGCCTATCTGACCTTTGATTTCAAGCTAGACTTTGTGACATCGCCCACATTCCCAGGTCAGACCAGGTCACTGACCTATGCCGTCATAGGTGCACGCCCCAAAAATGTTGCAACTTGGCAGCACTCACTGCAATGTCGGTGACTTTTTCCCAAGGAGATGAAACCTACCGAAAGCAGTAGGCAGCCGAGCCCTCACAGCTTGCACATCTCGGATTTTTTTTTTCATGAGGTCACCTGAGGTTAGGTAGATCAAGTGATCTCACAGTTGTAAGTCAACAGGGGAAAGGGCATTGGAAACTGCTATTTTGTCGCTGAAAATGCTCCAAAGTATTTCTCAAGCACATGGACGTCAGATCCGACTCCGTTACTATTTCGAGAGCCAATGGTCTTATCGAGCCCCGCGAGGTGACGTTTGAAAGCTTTCTACGAGACCTTCCCAAGACATTCTTAAAGGGACCCTCCCACCTTCAAAAAAGTTAATGAATTGGCATGAAAGTGATGTCGCTCGGTCCAGAAAGAGCAAACACGAATAACTTCTAAATTTCATAGCAAAATATTCACCGGTTTTCAAGATATAAGGCTTTTACTTTTGTATACTTTTTGAGATCTTCGCTGTTCTAGCGACTTTATTTGAAAGCGCGGCACTTGTTGCGCGCAAAGCAGCATAGGTATACTACCGCGTGTTACCAAACGTTTTAGTAAAAGATTTAAAATCGTTAGATCTACGCTGACGTCACACATTCAGTCAGAGGGGGCATCCTAATGTATTAGCCCCTCTGAATCCAAGTGCTGCAACTTTGAAATAAGATATTTTCAATTTGAGGCATTTCTCGATGTTGTGAGTGCTCAAACCGGTAAGTGTAGGCCAGGGACCCCATTTTGGCTATCTCAACTCAAAACTAATGCTAAGGTGGGATGGTCACTTTAACCCTCGCCCGTAAACGGCGATCTGCCACCTTCGCCCATGCAGGGGGGGGTTGGTGCGACCCCCCCCTTGGCGTTTGAAAACGGAGCGTCGTAGAGCTTAGCGGAAAAGACCAACGGATTGCTCTCGCCGAGATCTTGCGATTGGTGGTATATTTTTTGGTCCTAGGTCAACATTTGACCTACTTTTGACCGGTCAAAGGTCAAATTTTCGGAAAAATAGACTTTTTCAAATTTTCCGCGGCGATTGCGGCAAAATGGTGGGAGATATCGACTTGAAACCTTCACTATCGTGTTCCTTGATCAATTCTCTATCGTTTGGTATGTATTTCGTTTCCCTAGCTCTAAAAATGGCGCGTTGGGAGCGCCGGAAGTCGGCAAGGTCACAGTCGGCGGCAGAAATTCGAAAAATCAAAATTTAAATTTTTGAAATCTGATTGTATTTTTGGATTTGGGATGTCCATTTGCTCCCTATAGAAGCTAATATTGCTGCATATTCCCATTGAGGTGACAAGAATTAGCAAAATAGTGGTTCGGGCGCTTTTGAAAAATAGTACCGGACGCTGTTCCTCTTGTGACGTCATAGCTCCGTGACCTGACCTGACCCGGTCAAGTTTCTTATACCATATGATAGCCAATACTTGCCCCAACATGCATGGGAAGTTTCATCACGATCCATCAACCGATGTCCGTACCACCGGCAGGAACCCTCGGGCGTTGGCACTCAGTTTGTGAAAATCCGGCCGGAGGCTGTTCCCTTTGTGACGTCATAACTCCGTGACCTGACATGACCCGGTCAAATTTTTTTTATCAAAAGATGCGCAAGGTTTGCCCCATAAGGTACCCAAAATTTGGCGGCGCTGCGCGCCGCCGTTTTTGCACTATTTCCGAAAAACCTCAGGGGGGGGGTTGCACCAACCCCCCCCCCCCCTACATGGGCGAGGGTTAACCCGCGCCGGTGCTGGTGGTCAGAGTTTTCTGTGGTGTGCTGGGTAGGAAGGGAGGCCTTTTCACGCCCTCCCCCCGTCTAACTCAGTTCCTGGGCCCATGGGTGGAGCTTTTCCGGGGGAAGTCGATGGGGCAAGGTCATCAAACCTACATTGTCCGATTGTCAAATTGAATAAAATGAAGATTCGGAATCAATTCGCATTTACAAATGTAGCATTTTACATAACACAGACCTTAAAAAGCCCCTCACTGCGGAAAAATTTAATTTCAAAGCAACGAAGTCCTACAAATCAGCTTAAGTTGGTGAGGCAAAACACTGTATTGGTGGAACAAAACGGCAAATTGGTCCACCAACTCAAGTCCGCCGCTGCACACAGCCGCTATTTGAGTTCGGAAGTGGCCAAAATGCGATAATTCGTTAACCAGTTGACATTTTGCCAAGGAATTTTTATTGTATGTAAAGTCAACCGTAAGGTCACATATGGGAACGTATGAGCATCCATGCTGATACATCATTGCCGTAAAAAATATTTTTGCTTGTAATCCGCGGATGACGGGTAGGTATATCCCATAACGTGGGTGACTCGGGAGGGGATTCTGCATAGCTTCCCTGCTGTCTTCGAAACTACTCGTTCAATACTAAAAGTTCGAACGGCTTCTGATAATAGCTGACAAACGAAACCTAACTTTGTCACAAAAGCTCATGGAAAGGTCATGGGTCACAAAAGGTCATGGAAAAGGTCATGGAAGGAAATGTATACATTTTTAGGTCATGCAACACATCTTGAATGGTCCATTTCGGCAAAAGCATCTAAAAATGATGTCATCTGGGTCGTCCGATTCGAAACTATTTCCATTCGACAAATGAAGGTCAGGTCACGGCGAGGTCAAAAAGGTCAAATTTTGAAGTTGAACATTCTCAACAAAAAAGATTGCATCGGATGCAATTTGAGCTCTGGGAACACGATGATGCTATTCGTTTTGGTTTTCGATGTCAAGAACGTACTGAAATTGCCTTTGTAATATCGAAAATTGTGATTAACCGACTACGGTAAAATGCAAAAGCCGATAACATTGCCATTTCTGAAGATATCTGACTGAAACTTTCCAAAAGCAATGCAAATGTTACATACAAAAGCCAATAAGGTTCATTCTGGTCGATGGCTGCTCCCCAAAACTCTGAATGTTATCAACCATATCGGACATTCTTACGATGTTCTGTTGGCTGGATGTCTTTTTGCTTTATTGAATTTGATCAGACTACATTCAGTGAAGATGACGTACATTTATTGGTCACCAGAAAGTATACCTACAAGTCAATTGACAATTGACAACCAACAAATGCAATCGACACGAGCGTCGAGCACCCCTCAGCACAAGCAACTGCCGGGGGCGATTAGACGGACCGCGCTCCTCTCTCGCAGCTGATTGGTCAGCTGCCGAACCGCACGGACGTCAGCTGCTCGGCCGCCGCCCGGCCGACCTGACCGGGGTCGGCCAGGCGGCGACCTAGCGTCACTAGAACTGCAATAACTTTTTCCGGCAGTGTGATGCCGACCTAATTTTTTCAGCAAATGAATCACAATTGTACGGTATATGTTATGGACGTTGTCTCGATGTGAAGCACGCTGTGCGTTTTTTGGTAGGCCTATGTAAATATTGAAATCCTCAAGCCCTTCTGCTTTGTGCAAGTGTGCAGCAATTAGCTTACAATAACTGAGTGGGAAGTTTTTTAGATGCACTTTTGTTACCAATGGATTCCGCACATTTTCCCCTTTCAGCTGATACCTTACTTACGCATTTTCAAGCAAAGAATATGACAGGAGACTTGTCAACATTTACATGAAAGTCGCAGCAAAAGTTCGGTCTCACGGAGCAAAACAAAACGGTGTACTTTGGGAGCCCACCAATCTGTACCAGAATGAGTAATATTTTTTCTGGATGATATTTTATACAGTCTGATCAATTTACGACCAGAAAATGTGAGAAAATCACGCTTTAAAATTTGTCGAAAATTAGGGTATTGGCCACTTCTGAACCCGGATAGCGGCTGTGTGCGCTGCCTGGGCCACGTAACGACACGCGGTAAGCGGCAATCGAAAGGATGTCACAAAAATGAAGGAAATAATTCAGTCATTTTTTGGGTCTGGTCAAACAAAGGTCAGGTCGCCATACTCGTAAGTCATGAAAGGTCTAATTTTGTATATTTCAACAATTTTCAAAACACCGACGCATAACTCGGGAACCAATTGAGCTACAGCGCGGCGCCGGGAAAAGCGCATTCGCTAGCTCTTTCAAAAGCCTTTCTGAGTAGGTACCTATTTTTCTCAGATTTGACCTCACGGTCAACGGTTTAGCCTCCAATGGGTAAAAAGTCTAAAAATAGCCGTTTCACGAAACATGTTTTTTCGGTAATAACATTCAACTCTAGAAATTCACGACATTGATTTTGCCAGCATCGTGTTCCTCTCGTCGAGACGCGTCGAATGAACTATACGTTGACATTGGAAAGTCATTTTGAAAATTTGACCTCAGGTCAAGGTCAAGACCTGACCGGAAAGAGTCATGTTGCATATCAGTCGATCAGTATCGTCGAGCTGAACACATCTGACGTGTTTAACCCGCTCTGGCTCGTCTCTATAAAAAATTATAGTCACAAAACTGATAGTGACCTTTCATTTCCCTGACCTCTATATGACCTCAGGGGCATATGTAGAGGTCACGGGTGCAATTTTCCAATTTAGTGTGTCATGGTTACCTTACCTATGAACTGATGTTGCAAAGGGTTTAGAACGACATTTGTCCAAAAGAGGCGCATATAAATTTTCTCCCTTTGATTTATTTATAATGGAGAGGTCGCAAAACTGACCTGACCTTAGGTCACAGATATAAAAAATCCGAGATATACATTGCATGCCTACTGTTACCTACTCTAGCAATCGATTGAAGTTTCAAAGCGATCGTTCAGTCGGTGTAACTACAGCGAGCATTTAAACTTTTTTTCTGATGTTTGGTCACTTGACGAAACCTGCAGACCAGACCTTAAACCTCGCCGGCACAGGGGGAGGGGGGTTGATGCAACCCCCTAAGGTTTTTCGCAAATAACTCGCGTAAAAAGCGGCCGATTGCGACGAAACATTCAGTACCCTCGCATTGATCAATTTTACACCTACCCTGAAAATTTCATGACCCTGACCCAAATGACCTTTGACCTGTGAGCTCTTTTCCGAGACCATGTTTGGCCAGAATCGCGATTCGGCGTATGTCGGCTCGCATTAGCCGCGCGTTTGCAAGCTTTTCATGGTTTCAAACGTTCAAACATGTGAGTTGATGTTGCTCCCATACATTAGGGTGGGTGTCAAGGTCACCTGAAGGTCAGGTCAGGTCATTGACCTTTGGTGACGACCTGGGTTCACTTTTTCGAGTTTTACATGTTTGTAGGCTAGTTTTTGGAGCTGAATTCGAATTTAGCAGCCATTTGAACATTTACGAAGTAGCTTTGGTGCCTTCGTAACATGTTACGAAGCTGTCAGAGGCGGTTGACACCTATTACGAATACCCGTCACAGCCCCTACCGGTTGACCTGACCTGACCTGACCCGACCTGGTCTAAATGCTTAAAGACATCATCTCTGATCAAAACTAACACGATATTTGTGATCAGCACCCCGGAAAACCACATAGCAGCCACACTTTACGACTATCTATAACAGGTCCCGATTTTCCCGGTTTTCGGGTCATTGACCTGACCTGGAAGGTCACCCGATGACCTAGGACCTTAAAATTGTTGGGTATCATCGGCTTCCTCTCGTGACGGGCAGCACGCTCGTTTTTTCCGCGAAGCTCTAGCTCGATCAGGGGCCAAACGCGAGGGGGCTCGTACCAACCCCCCCCCCCCCCTTGTGCCGTCGAAGGACGCAAAATGGCCTGTGCCGGCGAGGGTTAAAGGGAGAATATGACCTTTCTTATTTCTGGAAGAAAAATTATGCGACCTTCATACCATTTTTACTCTAGCTTCAATTCAATATGAATTTTCTTCAAGACATTTCCATATGTGAAAACTTTTTTTTGCAAGAGAGAAGCAGCACTTGTAGTACTTGCAACACCCACCGAAAATGCTTTTAGGGCATGTCAAAGTTCCGATCACCAGAGCCGCGCCGCGAAATTTGGCATGAGTTTTCACTCATCAATTTTACATATAGTATGCAAGTTTGAATCTCCTATCTTTTAAGGTCAGGTCACCAGGTCACTTTGAATGACCCAACCTCAAGTCACTTTTTTGCAACTTTGCCACAGTGTCAGAGCTACAGTAGATGACGGAGGTATTTGAAAGTCACAGGATGTTATGAGGTCATTGGTAGCTACAATTTGTATATTTCGGAATTTCGATATCGATGACCTAAGGTCAGGTCAATTTCTCGACCTCCCGCTATACCTAAGTCAATGGGGGAAAAATCAACTCCCTGTTTTTTTTTTTCACTAAAACGCGTCGGAATGGCCCCATATACCATCCATGACTTCACATACGATCAACCTTCACTACCTTGAGGCCTGTTTTTCTGTTGGCCAGCTGTAAGGTCATGTGACTTCATCATAGGTCCACCAACGGTTTTTTTGCCAATAACTCCTAATCCTTGCGGCTTGCAGGAACGAGATACAGCGGCGCAGATGATCTCATTGTGTTCAGCTCGTCAAAGCGCATCGAGTAATATATAACTATGATGACCTCGAGGTCACGTGACCTGAGGTCAACCTTTGACCTTGAACTTTCGATGTCAAAATATATATGTTTCGATGCGGATTGACGAGAGGATCACGATTCACGATGATGCCCTTAGTTTGTTCCTTGCTTGACTAATTCGAACGTTATTCGAGAAAAACTCCATATCTAGCGCCACCATTTTGACTTTCTTGACCCCTGTGACGTCATCTTTGACATGACCTGAAATTGAAAATGACCTTCGTAAAAATTGTAGACCTTGTCCGTGCGTACCCCATGCCGTTAACTGCTTGTCGCTACCTTGCTTCGTTCTCGGGATCTCGGGGGGGGGGGGGCGGTCATCCGCCCCTCCCCTCCTGTCGGTTCAGGCGTAGACTCCCGTCGGTGTGCTGGTTAAATTGCCTTCTTTATGAAAATGCTTTTTCCGTCATAACTTTTGACTCAGGAAATAAATAGCATCGCTTTTGACGGCATCGAGCCTCTTGTCAAAGCCCGTCGGAGTGACTATCGTTTGACTTTAAAAGACCATTTTTAAAATTTGACCTCAGGTCAAGGTCATGAACTGACCGGAAAAGGTCATGTTGCATACAATCGATTCGTAGGTATTGCCGAGCTGAACGCATCTCATGCACATCGCTCTAGCATGTCTCTATCAAAAGTTATTGTAAAAAAGAACTGCTAAAGGACTTCAATGACCGGAGATGACCTCAGGGATATAGAGGGTTCACAGGTGCAATTTTCCGATTCCGTATGCCACGTTTACGGCTGGAACACGATATTTGAGGGCGTGAAGTATGGCGTTCATCTAAAAGAGGCGCATTTCAATTTTCTCCCTTTCCTTTTAGATGGAGAGATCGCAAAATTTAGGCATCTGACTTTAGGGCACAGATATCGAAATTCCGACACACATTTTATGCATACTGTTAGTCTTAGCAATCGCTAAAAGTTTCAAAGCGATCATTCAGTCGATGTGGGTAGGTATGGCGAACATCTTAACTTTTTCTGAGATAAGGTAAATTGACGTGACCAGGTGATCTGACCTTGAGCGACCTGGGTCTGAAATTTTCACACCTCGTGCAAAAGAGATGCATGAGCACTGAGCGACATTATTCAGATACCGGTGAGAAACCGCATGGGGGGGGGGGGGGTTCAAATATCTCCGGCGCAACTTATAAGATAGCCGTGCGATTTACTCGACGCTCAACTTAATGTTTTCTTTAAAAAATGCAATTCGTCACAGCTAAGTAGGAAAGCGTTATGTTGCTTAAATCATTGCTTTGCGCCTTTAAAACCATACCGATCCGATGCTCCATTGCTCCGTTGAGCTGTAGGTATACCTCCGTAGTCCGTACTTATTGGATGGCGATATAACGATTGTGTTGCGGGTATGACGAGTCTCAAATGACACAGCATTTCCTTCACGGAGAGAATTGACCAAAAGATCTTTAAATGTATTAGATTATCATAATTTTCCGGCCTTCCGTCGCAAACTGTTCACAAAACGGGCTAGCTTATACGACATCTTATCAATTATCCATATCTGGAACGATGAACTTCCAGATGAACGCGTTATTCAGCATGTGTCATGCATGTATTGCCATCACCCATGAATATGAGACGCTATATAAAATATTCCATGGTAAAAATGTCAAAAACTCTGTATATCGGAGTTCGGTCGTCTCGGTACAAAACATGGTGCGATTTAGTGTACAATGGAACGTCCACACAACGGACAGACGTCACAGTAGCGTGCCACTTCGAGACGAGGGATACGGGGTAAGACGGAGCAGGCGAACTGGACAGGCACGCATCGCCTACTGACGACCTAGCGCTGGTTGGTGGCACCTGACTGATCACACCTGTCACACGCTGGATGCGTGTGGGCACAGCATTGGTAGCCACTCGTAACACCTTCAGGTCAGCACCAAGTGCAGCTCATCAGCCACCATGGGGACCAGAAGACCGGAATTTCGTCGGGTAATTTCGAATGTCTCGCAAAATTGGCACCACACGGGAAGCTTGTCTCTAGAGCCCGGAATTGGCCACGTATTTGTTGAGATCCCTGTCACTGAGGCCGCAGTCTCTGGAGCCGTCTGTGCTGCCCTCTAGGTGCTGTCGGCGCCGCCGATGGGTGCCAGCTTGAAGCCGCCGCCCAGAGGTGGCGCGTGGCGGCCCCCGACGGTCGCCGTCACGGGCGGGAACCGACTGGGGGCAGTCTTCGACTCTGACTTCCTGCAGCTGGCCGCGCAGCCGACTCTCTTGCCGCTTCTGCCGGGCGCAGAGGACGGTCAATGTAAGAGGTGACACTCAGCACAGACTCGCAGGCAGCTCTCCTGACTCCTGATATTTGATTTTGACCATAACAGCTTGGTATAAAACATAGCCATTGAACCCTCTTTTTATGGAACAGGAAATTATACATATGTATGTCAAGCTTTGAGACAAAGCGTAATCTTTAGAGCAGGCACGATAAGTGTAGGCGACATTAAACGAACGGCAGACGTCCTTCCATCTCGCACTAACTTACCTGCATCGCGTAACGTTTCTTAATTTCTTTCAGCTCAGTTGTAAGACGATCAATGTCTAGTTTGTATTCTTGCATTTGCGATTCATACATATTCAATTCGGAGACCAGGCTCTGAAACCCATAAGCAATGACATTTAACGGACAGTTATTGTTCATGCTACATATCAGCATTGCTAAGTGCGCTTTTTGCCAGGGCTCCGGCTCCAGCCGCGTGGCGGGACGAGAGCCGTCCCCTGGGTGTGTCTACTGCGACTGGCGACGCCTAATGGCGCTCTCCTGTTTCTGTCCCGAGGTGAGAGGCTCACCTACTTCTGTATCATAACAGTGGAACTCGGCCGTGGTCCCAAGCGGCCGAATTTACTTATCGCGTCTCTCATCATTACAGTCACGCACAATTCACAGCTGGTCCGGCTCCATGGTGGATGCTCTACAGCAAATCTGACTTTTTTGAAACCTGACTCAAACGCACTCTGAAAGTAATGCTGGACAGATTGAAAAGGAGAGGAAGAAACACGATTGTTGGCATTTGTTTCATTTACAAGTCCGGTTATGTGGCTAGCATATGCGTCAGTCGGAATATCAATGAGATACTGTTATCGCGTCGGCACGGCACCGTCGCTACGATGGTCTGTCAACTCGCCTTCATTTGTCGCGTTTTATGGCGCAGGGATCCCTGGCAGAGCATCAGCTGCTCGGCGACCTCCGGGCCCGGCTGCCGAGACAGGATCTGCTTCAGACTCAGGTACAGCTTCTCCTTCTCTTGCACCTGAAACGGAGGTGGATAAATAGTTGAAACATTCATAAAGGCTTGAACTTATTCTGAACCCGTGCTGCTATGAATGAACGACTAACTTTAAATGGTCATGACTGTGTGTGTTTCGCCACTGCTGTTAATAGAGTGCTACAACGCTTATTGGGCCCATAATGAGCAATGAACTTTGAGGTGGAACTGGAGACATTCCTAAAAATGAAGATTATTTTACTGATAACATAAGTTTAGAATATGTTATCGCCTAACATTTAGGTACTTCAAAAGCCATGAAACGTAACAAAGTGCGATGCTCCATCATTATATGTCTGAACCGATTCAAGCGATTCAAGTGTTGCACTGTTGCCAACTGAATGCAGTTTCACCTGCCACGCCTAGCTGGAACGGTTACCACCAATCACCAATCAGGCGGGGATAGACCGTGATAAATACCGTTGCAATACTAGTTCAATGATTGGCACATAGATGGCACTAGTAGTGAGCGCCTGAAGGTAGACTATCCCGCGCGGCTTGAAAACCATTAAGTTACAAGGATACACCGCTTTTGGTACTGCGGCGGGCGGGCAGTAGTTAGTTAAGAGCGAAATAATGAGAGAAGTAGCTCTGTAGCTCTTTTCAAGTAGCTCTGTAGGCAACACTGGAATCTAGATACATTGAAAATAATTCAGAACAACGCAAAGTCTCATTCAATATCTTTGTTTTTATGCGCCGTCAGCCTCCGCGCGTGAGTTCACTTGGGACGCTGTATAAGTCCCTGAGTCTGCCCTCTGCCAGCAGCAGAGCTCCGCTATTTTGTCAGAAGATTGAATGTCACTAGCATGACGACATGTCACGTCACCGGTCACTAGACCAGCCTAGACCTAGATCCGTTAAACACGTACTGAATGATTAGGTGCCGCATTTCGCTCGGTCGAATACATCCGCACAATAATGAAACAAACATTGAGAATACCTCTAATTCTTTCCTGGTTGCTTCTTCGGTCTTCATAATAAGTCTCCGTTGAAGGGTTTGTATTTTCAATATCATCTCATAAGTATTTGGATCACTTCCCTGAAAAATAGAACAACGCATTCAGCTGTGTTCAGCACAAGGGCTGGCTTAACATTTAGTTTGAGTGCAAATGGACAGCGAAAGTTATTCAAGCCGTTGGTTACACGTTAGGTTTCCGAGACAACCAATGTAATGACGACACCTTATATAGAAAAGCTAAAAAGTATCACTAAACACTGTCAAGGGCCTGCGATTACGTTTACCTATCACACCGTTTAAGCATTCATTTGCGCCCCAATACGATGCTCGATCACATGATACGGTCGTGCCCGTACCCTATCCTCAAGTCGGCAAGCAAGTGCTTTTTATTTTCATCGGGAAGCTGTCATCAGGGCGCTGCTTGACACTAGACTTACCTCGAGCCTCCGCCAGCGGTGGACGTTTTGCGGGTTTTGGAGCTCGTTCTCCAAGGCGTTGCACTTGGAGCGCTCCTTGAGCAGCGCCCGGTGCATGTGGTACATCTCTCGCCTCATGTCCTCCAGATTGTGCACACTGCGATTCAGCAGACTCTTCTCTCGCCTGCAGCGCCACGCGTGTAAATACAGGTGGAATCGCACATAGTGGAGGCCTCTTTATGCGGTGCGAGCGACTTTAGCGAGTGTCATTTGAGCGAACGTCATTTGAGCGAACCATTTTCAGCGACTGGCAACTTAGCGAATATCAAATTGAGCGATTATCAAATATAGCGATTATCAATTTAAGCGAAAGCTATGTTTCAGCGACATCTTTTTCGTCGACTACAGTTTGAGCGACTGTCATTTCAGCGAAACACTTCATCGTCCCGTAACGGTGTATTTTTTCTCTTTTCTTTTGCGAGCGTTCGTACAACGAATGTTTCCGGAACTTGTCATGGTTATCCGGAACTGGATGGCGGATGTCGCGTTCAAAGTTCAGACATTAAGCTCCAAATTTAATGCCACATTTCTAAAAAATTACAGCGGTTCGATTTCACCCCCCCCCCCCCTGCTGTTTGCCAATAATGATGACCAAACGTTTGTTCAGAGATTCATATTGCTTGTGCTGTTTTTCGCGAAATTCCCCCGCTTGAATTTGGATCAGTTCCCCATGTTGTAAAATTTGTTCTTGCCCCAAGCACCGTACGAATTTCCAGATATTTGGGTGAGGTCCCTGAAACATAGACTGGATCCCGCTGTGCCATCCCTCGAGTTTATTATTGGTCCTTGGCATTCCTTCCATCGTCCTATCTCTCACGTTCCACATTTCCAGATCAAAGTTGCAGAATGAGGCCAGATATTTTTGTGGTTTCCAAGCTTAAAAGATTTTTTTTTTAATTTGCCGCGCGCAGCTTGTAGTATGACACATACCAAGCATTCCAAGGGCAAGAATTCCCGAAAAGTAGCAATTGATTGACTTCCGTCGCGTTCGGTTTCGCTGTAACTGTGTTCGCTCAATTGGTCCCCCATTGACCTCCATATGTTCGCTCAATCTGGTTTCGCTGATTCTGGTCCTCGCTTAAGTTGATAATCGCTGTGATTGAATTCGCCGACTTGACAATCGCTGAAAAACTCAATCGCTTAAATTGATAATCGCTGAAAAGGCTTCGCTCAAATGTCGTTCGCTGAAATGACGCTCGCTCAGGTGTCGCAGAACCCTCTTTATGAGGGCCACCTGATCGAAAAAGCTTCGGACTCGGTAAAGCACGCCCTACGCGCAGTGTGATTATTTGGCACATTTAGGAATGCCTAAATCGGTAATCGGTATAATTATTACTGACGGGACTTTGTAATGATCAGGTCACTGAGAATAATGCAGAAATCACTACCTCTTTGCAATGTTAATATTCCATTGAAGGCATAATATTTGTTAGAATTTATCAAGCATGTAAGAAGAGGGGCTGTGATGGAAACCAGTACCCACTGTTAGCCTGATTTTTCTAAAGCTAGAGAGGTTCCTCTAAAAGTTCCTCTCATCCGATGAACCCCGATAAGGTTCTTGGTTCCTTCCGAAGCTGACCTTAATTTCTTTATTTCGAGTTTTAGCAGACCGATGTCCTTGATGCGCTCCCTGTACTGCTGCTCGCCTTTGCTGAGAGTGCTCTCTTGTATCCGGATTTTCTCGTAGAGCAGAGCCAGTTCGTCGTTTCGCCGGACCAGCTGCGTCCCGAGGATGTCCCTCTCGGTCATGATCTGGTTCATGTCCTTGCGCTGCTTGTTGCGCTCAGCCTCGCTGTTAGCGATCACCTGACGGAGACGATGGGTCAGCTGGCTGGAACACAGACGCACGGTAGTTCGCAGATGTCGGCAATATCATCCACCGTCGAACGAAGCTTTTCCCCAATACCAATCACAGCAGTCGTCTTCGATGTTTTTGCCTCGCACACAAGTTTACCCGCAAAACCTCCAACGACTTACTTTATTTAGCTTCAGATGTTCGGACTCGAACTCGTTAATTTTGTTTTTCATAGCCACGGCCTGAACTCTATGTCCCTCGAGATCGAGCTGGAGTGCTTCCTTCTCGGCCGACACCCGCCGCAGATCTGAAAACATGACAACACCAGTGAACGTCTGAAAGCGTCGTGCGTACATCAAACCAAAACATTTTGCCGAGCCTGTAAAATGATGGGCAGGCTAAGCAGATCTAAATCAGCGTAAAAGTATATTTACGTTAGGTCTCAAGTTTACAACTGTTGAGTACTGGACTGATTTGTTTTCTGTGAAAAGTTTATTTCGTCCACCGTGAAGGGACGCCATGTATTGGATAATTTAGACATTTTCAAGTAATAGTTCGAGCTTTAGCTAGAGATTTCGAGCATTGTTAACCCGCGCCGGGCCGGTGCTCTGAGATTCCGCGCCGGGCCGGGGGGGGGGGTGTCTGAACACCCCCCCCCCTTCTAACTCGGCTCCTGGGCCACGTAGCGACACGCGGTAAGCGGCAATCGAAAGAACGTCCAAAATAAGGACGAAAACACTTCGGTAATTTTTTGGGTCAGGTCAAAGGTCAGGTCACCAGAGGTCACCAAAGGTAAAATGTTGACTATTTCAACATTTTGGAAACTGCCAACGGCTATCTCGGGAACCGATAGAGCTACAGCGCCGCGGAAAAGCGCATTCGATAGCCCTTTTACAGGCCTTTCTGAGTAATGTTCTCAGATTTGACCTCAGGTCAACGGTTTAGCCTCCAGAGGACAAAAACTCCAAAAATAGCCGTTTTTACGAAAATCGGTTTTTCGGCGATAACTTTTCACTCAAAAGAGCCATGACATTACTTTTGCCAGCATCGTGTTCCTCTCGTCGAGACGCGTCGAATGAACTATAAGTTGACCTTGAAAGGTCAACTTGAAAATTTGACCTCAGGTCAAGGTCATGACCTGACCGGAAAAGGTCATGTTGCATATCAGTCGATCCGCAACGTCGAGCCGAACACATCTAAGGCATTTTCAGCGCTCTACAGGGTGTTTCACAATAAATGTTACTTTTGAATAGCTTAAATGAAGATCTTACTTGTTCGTAAGCGCGTAAATTTTATATGCATTTTGCTGAAAATTTGTAGCGGTTTTTAGTCCTTACATTTTTTTTCTACAAACCGTCAACGGTTCCATCAGTATGGACGTGCAATGCCAACACCGTCAAAACGGGTCAATTCGTCGTGTACAGATGATGAGGTGGTATGGGTGGTCATGCATTACGGCGCTTTGCGGAGTCTGACCGCAGTGCGACGGAGTTTCGGTAGCCTGTTAAAAGGAGGAAGGATATTCCGTCAAAAATGTCTTTCAAACGGGTAGTAGAAAGGTTCCAGAAGACTGGAAACACGAGACCAGCCCCGACTCCTGGCTGGAAGGCGATCCCAGAGAATCTGGTTGAAAAAGTCAGACGGAAGGGTGGCTTAGTGGAGAACCCGTGAAGGGTGCTGAACTGAAAGTTATATGTTCATCAGTCCTACTGTTCTGCTGTCTCATGTGGTAATACTCATGAGCCATATTGTAATACATGTCACTGAAACATCGTCGTTTGAAAAGCAACATTCATTGTGAAGGACCCTGAAGCTTAAAGGGACACTCCCACCTTAACATTAGTTTTGAGTTGAGATAGCCAAATTGGTGGCCATGGCCTGCAAATACCGGTTTGGGCACTCACAACATCGACAAATGCTTTAATTCGGAGATATGGAATTTCAAACTTGCAGTTTTCGGATTCTAAGGGGCTAGTGCTTTGGTATGCCCCCTTAGAATTTGTGACGTCAGCGGAGATCTAACGATTTTTAAATCTTTCACTAAAACGTTTGGTAGCACGCGGTGGTATATGCTGCTTTGCGCGCAACAAATGCCGCACTTTCAAATAAAGTCGCTAGGAACAGCGGAGATCCCAAAAAGTAAACAAAAGTAAAAGTCTAATATCTTGAAAACCGGTGAATATTTTTCGATGAAATTTGGTAGATATTCGTTTTCGCTCTTTCTGAACCGAGCGACATCACTTTCGTGCCAATTCATTAACTTTTTTGAAGGTGGGAGGGTCCCTTTAACAGCGAATTGACCTGTTTTGATGGTGTGGACATTGCACGTACATAAAGAATGCAGTTGATGATTCGTCATAGTTTTTGTAAGGATAAAAAACCCGAAAGAATTTGCAACAAAATGAATATGGAATTTATGGGCATACGAATAGCTGAGGTCATTTTAAAAGCTTATCAAAAGTAACGTTTATTGTGAAACACCCTGTAGGACGCCTCTATCAGAAGTTATTAGCGAAAAACTGTTAGATTCTGTTCGTGACCTGAGATGACCTCGGGGACATAACGAGGGGTCACAGTTGCCATTTTCTGGTTCAGTGTGTCAATTTTACCTACATCTCGATGTTTGAGAGTGTCTAGAATGGCGTTCGTGCAAAACAGACCCTTTTCAATTTTCTCCCATTGACTTATAATGGAGAGGCCGCAAAATTGACCTGACCTTAGGTCACCGATATAAAAATTCCGAGATATACATTTTGTAGATACTGTTGCTCTAATCAATCGCTGAAAGTTTCAAGGCAATCGATCAATCGGTGTAGCTATGACGAGCATTCTTATTTTTTCTGAGGTGAGGTCACTTGGCGTGACCTGGTGACCTGACCTAAGGCGACCTGGGTCTGAAATTTTCACAACATGTGCGGAAAAGATGTACGAACAGGTGTGCCAAAAACGGCGGCGCTCCGCGCCGCCGTTTTTGAGATATCTGCGAAAAACCGCAGGGGGGGGGGTGTTCAAACACCCCCCCCCGGCCCGGCGCGGGTAAAGGTTCAGAAGATTTCTACTAAGTCAAAATTGAAAAGTCACCGAATCTGGCAAAGCTGATGTAAACTCATAAGCTGGGACTTACCATTTTGTTCTTTGATTAGAAGGGCTTCTCGGGTAGTTGTTTCCTGTTTTAATTGGTATATTTGGTGTGTAAGAATCTTCAGTTTTCTTTTCATCTCGGACACTTCATCCTGAAACAAGTCGCATGATCAACTCCCATAAAACGTCGCAACTTTTTTTGCAATGCACCAGTGACAACGAAACGGTCGGTTAGTGATTTTGATCGGAAGTCCTCAGCAAGCACAAAATAATCCACACAGTAAATGGCAAATAATGTACAGTGAATCATATCTATTCCGTTCCATTACTTACAAAATGTTAATAAAGCTACAAAGTTAAATGTTATAATGCTACAAAGTTTCGATGAATATAACCCCGAAAGCGAGCCATGAGTTCCAGGTAGGAAAATTAGAAACTTACGAGCATACCTGTGATTCGATTAAATTTTTGCTGTACAGGTTTCTGTCACTTCGCACGGCCTCATACAGGCTCTGCTGTTGCTTGAGTTTTGACTCCACTTCGGACATTTTCTTTCGATAGTCGAATATTTCCAGTTCCTTTATCTTGATTGCTTCCATGAGGCTGAGCACCCTCTGTGTCAGGGTTGCTGACTCCGAAATATACCTGAACATGGAAAGAAAGGCCAAAGAAATTCAGAAATAAGCCTTAGTGACAGCTAATTGTAACTTGCTGCAAAAAAAAAGAATCTACGATAGGGGCGGTTAAGTTTGGACGATACAGTGTTGAATACGTGAAATGACGTTTTATGCCTGGTTGTACCTGATCCTGGTTACTTTGATAACAACTTCTATAATAAAGTGGATATGACTTAATGTTATGAACTTCTTGTGTGTTATGAACTTACTTATCTCGCTCCTTTTCCAGTTGGGAAATGGCGAAGTTTTTCTTCATAACTGATTGCTTCAGTGCATTTGTTTCTGACTCCAGAGTTTTCTTCGCCTGGTCGTGCAGCTTCATAAGATTTTGTTGTTTTTGAGAAAGCGCTGTAAAATACCGCAAGCATATCTGTACTCATATCTGACACTCATCTGTATTACAACTAAAACTAACGGTAACTGAAACTAAGAATGTCCATCAAGTTAGCGTCGTATTCGTATTCGTTTTCAGCGTCGAGTTCCAAACATCGCCAAACTATGCCAAACGATAGATCTTGACACGCTGATTCCAAAAATATCACTCATTTTTTCCTAGGTCAAATATTTTGACCTCTAGGGGCAAAAAACCACTCTGGCTATAAACAACCATAAGGTACTTCTTTATTTACCGTCCGATCGGGCTGAAACTTACACAAAACATGTGCTGCCACACAAGGATGCGTCACAATCAACAAAATCGCCGATCGAGGTCAAAGGTCAAGGTCATATTTGCGAAAAACCGTTATTTTTCGACGGGGTACCAAATAAAAACTTTATTTACCGTCCGATCGGGCTGAAACTTACACAAAACATGTGCCGCCACACAAGGATGCGTCACAATCAACAAAATCGCCGATCAAGGTCAAAGGTCAAGGTCATATTTGCGAAAAACCGTTATTTTTCGACGGGGTACCAAATAAAAACTTTATTTACCGTCCGATCGGGCTGAAACTTACACAAAACATGTGCCGCCACACAAGGATGCGTCATAATCAACAAAATCGCCGATCGAGGTCAAAGGTCAAGGTCATATTTGCGAAAAACCGTTATTTTTCGACGGGGTACCAAATAAAAACTTTATTTACCGTCCGATCGGGCTGAAACTTACACAAAACATGTGCCGCCACACAAGGATGCGTCACAATCAACAAAATCGCCGATCGAGGTCAAAGGTCAAGGTCATATTTGCGAAAAACCGTTATTTTTCGACGGGGTACCAAATAAAAACTTTATTTGCCGTCCGATCGGGCTGAAACTTACACAAAACATGTGCCGCCACACAAGGATGCGTCATAATCAACAAAATCGCCGATCGAGGTCAAAGGTCAAGATCATATTTGCGAAAAACCGTTATTTTTCGACGGGGTACCAAATAAAAACTTTATTTACCGTCCGATCGGGCTGAAACTTACACAAAACATGTGCCGCCACACAAGGATGCGTCACAATCAACAAAATCGCCGATCGAGGTCAAAGGTCAAGGTCATATTTGCGAAAAACCGTTATTTTTCGACGGGGTACCAAATAAAAACTTTATTTACCGTCCGATCGGGCTGAAACTTACACAAAACATGTGCCGCCACACAAGGATGCGTCACAATCAACAAAATCGCCGATCGAGGTCAAAGGTCAAGGTCATTTTTGCGAAAAAACCGTTATTTTTCGACGGGGTACCAAATAAAAACTTTATTTACCGTCCGATGGGGCTGAAACTTACACAAAACATGTGCCGCCACACAAGGATGCGTCACAATCAACAAAATCGCCGATCGAGGTCAAAGGTCAAGGTCATATTTGCGAAAAACCGTTATTTTTCGACGGGGTACCAAATAAAAACTTTATTTACCGTCTGATCGGGCTGAAACTTACACAAAACATGTGCCGCCACACAAGGATGCGTCACAATCAACAAAATCGCCGATCGAGGTCAAAGGTCAAGGTCATATTTGCGAAAAACCGTTATTTTTCGACGGGGTACCAAATAAAAACTTTATTTACCGTCCGATCGGGCTGAAACTTACACAAAACATGTGCCGCCACACAAGGATGCGTCACAATCAACAAAATCGCCGATCGAGGTCAAAGGTCAAGGTCATATTTGCGAAAAACCGTTATTTTTCGACGGGGTACCAAATAAAAACTTTATTTACCGTCCGATCGGGCTGAAACTTACACAAAACATGTGCCGCCACACAAGGATGCGTCACAATCAACAAAATCGCCGATCGAGGTCAAAGGTCAAGGTCATATTTGCGAAAAACCGTTATTTTTCGACGGGGTACCAAATAAAAACTTTATTTACCGTCCGATCGGGCTGAAACTTACACAAAACATGTGCCGCCACACAAGGATGCGTCAAAATCAACAAAATCGCCGATTGAGGTCAAAGGTCAAGGTCATATTTGCGAAAAACCGTTATTTTTCGACGGGGTACCAAATAAAAACTTTATTTACCGTCCGATCGGGCTGAAACTTACACAAAACATGTGCCGCCACACAAGGATGCGTCACAATCAACAAAATCGCCGATCGAGGTCAAAGGTCAAGGTCATATTTGCGAAAAACCGTTATTTTTCGACGGGGTACCAAATAAAAACTTTATTTACCGTCCGATCGGGCTGAAACTTACACAAAACATGTGCCGCCACACAAGGATGCGTCACAATCAACAAAATCGCCGATCGAGGTCAAAGGTCAAGGTCATATTTGCGAAAAACCGTTAAAGTAACCGAAAAATAACGGTTTTTCGCAAATATGACCTTGACCTTTGACCTCGATCGGCGATTTTGTTGATTGTGACGCATCCTTGTGTGGCGGCACATGTTTTGTGTAAGTTTCAGCCCGATCGGACGGTAAATAAAGTTTTTATTTGGTACCCCGTCGAAAAATAACGGTTTTTCGCAAATATGACCTTGACCTTTGACCTCAATCGGCGATTTTGTTGATTGTGACGCATCCTTGTGTGACGGCACATGTTTTGTGTAAGTTTCAGCCCGATCGGAGGGTAAATAAAGTTTTTATTTGGTACCCCGTCGAAAAATAACGTTTTTTCGCAAATATGACCTTGACCTTTGACCTCGATCGGCGATTTTGTTGACTGTGACGCATCCTTGTGTGGCGGCACATGTTTTGTGTAAGTTTCAGCCCGATCGGACGGTAAATAAAGTTTTTATTTGGTACCCCGTCGAAAAATAACGGTTTTTCGCAAATATGACCTTGACCTTTGACCTCGATCGGCGATTTTATTGATTGTGACGCATCCTTGTGTGGCGGCACATGTTTTGTGTAAGTTTCAGCCCGATCGGACGGTAAATAAAGTTTTTATTTGGTACCCCGTCGAAAAATAACGGTTTTTCGCAAATATGACCTTGACCTTTGACCTCGATCGGCGAATTTTGTTGATTGTGACGCATCCTTGTGTGGCGGCACATGTTTTGTGTAAGTTTCAGCCCGATCGGACGGTAAATAAAGTTTTTATTTGGTACCCCGTCGAAAAATAACGGTTTTTCGCAAATATGACCTTGACCTTTGACCTCGATCGGCGATTTTGTTGATTGTGACGCATCCTTGTGTGGCGGCACATGTTTTGTGTAAGTTTCAGCCCGATCGGACGGTAAATAAAGTTTTTATTTGGTACCCCGTCGAAAAATAACGGTTTTTCGCAAATATGACCTTGACCTTTGACCTCGATCGGCGATTTTGTTGATTGTGACGCATCCTTGTGTGGCGGCACATGTTTTGTGTAAGTTTCAGCCCGATCGGACGGTAAATAAAGTTTTTATTTGGTACCCCATCGAAAAATAACGGTTTTTCGCAAATATGACCTTGACCTTTGACCTCGATCGGCGATTTTGTTGATTGTGACGCATCCTTGTGTGGCGGCACATGTTTTGTGTAAGTTTCAGCCCTGATCGGACGGTAAATAAAGTTTTTATTTGGTACCCCGTCGAAAAATAACGGTTTTTCGCAAATATGACCTTGACCTTTGACCTCGATCGGCGATTTTGTTGATTGTGACGCATCCTTGTGTGGCGGCACATGTTTTGTGTAAGTTTCAGCCCGATCGGACGGTAAATAAAGTTTTTATTTGGTACCCCGTCGAAAAATAACGGTTTTTCGCAAATATGACCTTGACCTTTGACCTCGATCGGCGATTTTGTTGATTGTGACGCATCCTTGTGTGGCGGCACATGTTTTGTGTAAGTTTCAGCCCGATCGGACGGTAAATAAAGTTTTTATTTGGTACCCCGTCGAAAAATAACGGTTTTTCGCAAATATGACCTTGACCTTTGACCTCGATCGGCGATTTTGTTGATTGTGACGCATCCTTGTGTGGCGGCACATGTTTTGTGTAAGTTTCAGCCCGATCGGACGGTAAATAAAGTTTTTATTTGGTACCCCGTCGAAAAATAACGGTTTTTCGCAAATATGACCTTGACCTTTGACCTCGATCGGCGATTTTGTTGATTGTGACGCATCCTTGTGTGGCGGCACATGTTTTGTGTAAGTTTCAGCCCGATCGGACGGTAAATAAAGTTTTTATTTGGTACCCCGTCGAAAAATAACGGTTTTTCGCAAATATGACCTTGACCTTTGACCTCTGATCGGCGATTTTGTTGAATTGTGACGCATCCTTGTGTGGCGGCACATGTTTTGTGTAAGTTTCAGCCCGATCGGACGGTAAATAAAGTTTTTATTTGGTACCCCGTCGAAAAATAACGGTTTTTCGCAAATATGACCTTGACCTTTGACCTCGATCGGCGATTTTGTTGATTGTGACGCATCCTTGTGTGGCGGCACATGTTTTGTGTAAGTTTCAGCCCGATCGGACGGTAAATAAAGTTTTTATTTGGTACCCCGTCGAAAAATAACGGTTTTTCGCAAATATGACCTTGACCTTTGACCTCGATCGGCGATTTTGTTGATTGTGACGCATCCTTGTGTGGCGGCACATGTTTTGTGTAAGTTTCAGCCCGATCGGACGGTAAATAAAGTTTTTATTTGGTACCCCGTCGAAAAATAACGGTTTTTCGCAAATATGACCTTGACCTTTGACCTCGATCGGCGATTTTGTTGATTGTGACGCATCCTTGTGTGGCGGCACATGTTTTGTGTAAGTTTCAGCCCGATCGGACGGTAAATAAAGTTTTTATTTGGTACCCCGTCGAAAAATAACGGTTTTTCGCAAATATGACCTTGACCTTTGACCTCGATCGGCGATTTTGTTGATTGTGACGCATCCTTGTGTGGCGGCACATGTTTTGTGTAAGTTTCAGCCCGATCGGACGGTAAATAAAGTTTTTATTTGGTACCCCGTCGAAAAATAACGGTTTTTCGCAAATATGACCTTGACCTTTGACCTCGATCGGCGATTTTGTTGATTGTGACGCATCCTTGTGTGGCGGCACATGTTTTGTGTAAGTTTCAGCCCGATCGGACGGTAAATAAAGTTTTTATTTGGTACCCCGTCGAAAAATAACGGTTTTTCGCAAATATGACCTTGACCTTTGACCTCGATCGGCGATTTTGTTGATTGTGACGCATCCTTGTGTGGCGGCACATGTTTTGTGTAAGTTTCAGCCCGATCGGACGGTAAATAAAGTTTTTATTTGGTACCCCGTCGAAAAATAACGGTTTTTCGCAAATATGACCTTGACCTTTGACCTCGATCGGCGATTTTGTTGATTGTGACGCATCCTTGTGTGGCGGCACATGTTTTGTGTAAGTTTCAGCCCGATCGGACGGTAAATAAAGTTTTTATTTGGTACCCCGTCGAAAAATAACGGTTTTTCGCAAATATGACCTTGACCTTTGACCTCGATCGGCGATTTTGTTGATTGTGACGCATCCTTGTGTGGCGGCACATGTTTTGTGTAAGTTTCAGCCCGATCGGACGGTAAATAAAGTTTTTATTTGGTACCCCGTCGAAAAATAACGGTTTTTCGCAAATATGACCTTGACCTTTGACCTCGATCGGCGATTTTGTTGATTGTGACGCATCCTTGTGTGGCGGCACATGTTTTGTGTAAGTTTCAGCCCGATCGGACGGTAAATAAAGTTTTTATTTGGTACCCCGTCGAAAAATAACGGTTTTTCGCAAATATGACCTTGACCTTTGACCTCGATCGGCGATTTTGTTGATTGTGACGCATCCTTGTGTGGCGGCACATGTTTTGTGTAAGTTTCAGCCCGATCGGACGGTAAATAAAGTTTTTATTTGGTACCCCGTCGAAAAATAACGGTTTTTCGCAAATATGACCTTGACCTTTGACCTCGATCGGCGATTTTGTTGATTGTGACGCATCCTTGTGTGGCGGCACATGTTTTGTGTAAGTTTCAGCCCGATCGGACGGTAAATAAAGTTTTTATTTGGTACCCCCGTCGAAAAATAACGGGTTTTTCGCAAATATGACCTTGACCTTTGACCTCGATCGGCGATTTTGTTGATTGTGACGCATCCTTGTGTGGCGGCACATGTTTTGTGTAAGTTTCAGCCCGATCGGACGGTAAATAAAGTTTTTATTTGGTACCCCGTCGAAAAATAACGGTTTTTCGCAAATATGACCTTGACCTTTGACCTCGATCGGCGATTTTGTTGATTGTGACGCATCCTTGTGTGGCGGCACATGTTTTGTGTAAGTTTCAGCCCGATCGGACGGTAAATAAAGTTTTTATTTGGTACCCCGTCGAAAAATAACGGTTTTTCGCAAATATGACCTTGACCTTTGACCTCGATCGGCGATTTTGCTGATTGTGACGCATCCTTGTGTGGCGGCACATGTTTTGTGTAAGTTTCAGCCCGATCGGACGGTAAATAAAGTTTTTATTTGGTACCCCGTCGAAAAATAACGGTTTTTCGCAAATATGACCTTGACCTTTGACCTCGATCGGCGATTTTGTTGATTGTGACTTATCCTTGTGTGGCGGCACATGTTTTGTGTAAGTTTCAGCCCGATCGGACGGTAAATAAAGTTTTTATTTGGTACCCCGTCGAAAAATAACGGTTTTTCGCAAATATGACCTTGACCTTTGACCTCGATCGGCGATTTTGTTGATTGTGACGCATCCTTGTGTGGCGGCACATGTTTTGTGTAAGTTTCAGCCCGATCGGATGGTAAATAAAGTTTTTATTTGGTACCCCGTCGAAAAATAACGGTTTTTCGCAAATATGACCTTGACCTTTGACATCGATCGGCGATTTTGTTGATTGTGACGCATCCTTGTGTGGCGGCACATGTTTTGTGTAAGTTTCAGCCCGATCGGACGGTAAATAAAGTTTTTATTTGGTACCCCGTCGAAAAATAACGGTTTTTCGCAAATATGACCTTGACCTTTGACCTTGATCGGCGATTTTGTTAATTGTGACGCATCCTTGTGTGGCGGCACATGTTTTGTGTAAGTTTCAGCCCGATCGGACGGTAAATAAAGTTTTTATTTGGTACCCCGTCGAAAAATAACGGTTTTTCGCAAATATGACCTTGACCTTTGACCTCGATCGGCGATTTTGTTAATTGTGACGCATCTTTGTGTGGCGGCACATGTTTTGTGTAAGTTTCAGCCCGATCGGACGGCAAATAAAGTTTTTATTTGGTACCCCGTCGAAAAATAACGGTTTTTCGCAAATATGACCTTGACCTTTGACCTCGATCGGCGATTTTGTTGATTGTGACGCATCCTTGTGTGGCGGCACATGTTTTGTGTAAGTTTCAGCCCGATCGGACGGTAAATAAAGTTTTTATTTGGTACCCCGTCGAAAAATAACGGGTTTTCGCAAATATGACCTTGACCTTTGACCTCGATCGGCGATTTTGTTGATTGTGACGCATCCTTGTGTGGCGGCACATGTTTTGTGTAAGTTTCAGCCCGATCGGACGGTAAATAAAGTTTTTATTTGGTACCCCGTCGAAAAATAACGGTTTTTCGCAAATATGACCTTGACCTTTGACCTCGATCGGCGATTTTGTTGATTGTGACGCATCCTTGTGTGGCGGCACATGTTTTGTGTAAGTTTCAGCCCGATCGGACGGTAAATAAAGTTTTTATTTGGTACTCCGTCGAAAAATAACGGTTTTTTCGCAAATATGACCCTGACCTTTGACCTCGATCGGCGATTTTGTTGATTGTGACGCATCCTTGTGTGGCGGCACATGTTTTGTGTAAGTTTCAGCCCGATCGGACGGTAAATAAAGTTTTTATTTGGTACCCCGTCGAAAAATAACGGTTTTTCGCAAATATGACCTTGACCTTTGACCTCGATCGGCGATTTTACTGATTGTTGTGCCGGCTGCTTAGATGTAGGCAGCCGGATAAGTGTCACGTGAATATGTCACGTTCTGTGTTATTTGTGTTGTGTGTGATAGTGAGCGAAAAATACAGATTAGCATCACGCCACATGGTGTCAGAAGTGGGGTGTGTATCGGCTGCTTAGATGTAGGCAGCCGGATAAGTGTCACGTGAATATGTCACGTTCTGTGTTATTTGTGTTGTGTGTGATAGTGAGGGGATGTATCGGCTGCTTAGATGTAGGCAGCCGGATAAGTGTCACGTGAATATGTCACGTTCTGTGTTATTTGTGTTGTGTGTGATAGTGAGCATTTCTTTTTCGATTTGGGCATAGTGTCTCTCAGCGTTGGTGAGCGTTCGAGAGGCATAGGCGACTGGCTGACCGCATTGCATTAGACACGCACCAAGCCCCTCTTGAGACGCGTCCACCTGGAGACTAGTCTCGTCTTTGGTACTGAAGTATTTCAGAACAGGTGCCTCGACGATCAGCTTCTTTATGGCTCGTAGAGCCTCGCCGTGGATGCCGTCGTCAAAAAGGAAGGGTGCATCATCCTTCAGAAGCTGACGGAGTGGTGCTGCTACTGTCGACAGGTTTGGGGAAAACTTTTGAAGATAGTTGACCATTCCCAGCAGCCTCTGCACACCTTTCTTATCTTTTGGGGCTGGCATGGATTGGATAGCACGCGTCTTCTCTGGGTCAACTTGTAGACCTCGATCCGTGAATAGGTGACCCATGTAGGCTACTTGTTTTTGTTTCAGCTTCATCTTGTTCATGTTCAATCTTATACCTCTTTCTCTACATCTTTCTAGTAGAGCTTTCAGTTTCCTGTCATGATCTGTGACAGCCTCTTCGTATGTGTCGCCTTCCCCGTAGATCAGAATGTCGTCGGCAATAGCCTTTATGCCATCTAGACCTTCTAGCTCTTGGTTTAGCCTTCTTTGAAATTCTTCTGATGCCACGGCTATACCAAATGGTAGGCGGTTCCATCTATACCGTCCCCAGGGTGTTCCAAATGTAGTCAAGAAGCTACTTTCTTCTTCGAGTTCGACGTGCCAATATCCGTTTTTTGCGTCGCAAACAGTGAACACCTTTGCCTTCTCCAGTCGGCACGTCAGGTCATCAACTGTCGGAATCGGATACTTGTTTCTTTTCAGCTCTTTGTTCAGCGGTTTGGGATCCAAGCAGAGTCGAAGGCTGCCATTCGGCTTCTTCACTACGACTAAGGCAGACACCCAGTCAGTGGGCACTTCCACAGGTGTGATGATGCCTTCACTGGTAAGACGATCCAGCTCCTGTTTGAGGCTGTCTTCCAGTGCCACTGGAACTGACCTCGTCGCCGCCTGATGCTGTTTAGCCTCTGGAACTACTTCAAGCTTCAGTTTCTCTCGGAATCGGCCTGTCCCGGTGAAAACATCCTTGTATTCGGCGACGAGTGCCTCTTTTTCTCCGGCGGCTCCTCCCGTGGTCACGTTATTGGCTTGATGCACGGTCATGATGTTGGCGTGGTTGACATTGATGAGTTCCAAGTCCTGTACAGCACTGACCCCTAATAATGGAGTATAGTCTTGTGGTACTACAAAGAATTCCACCTGATACTCCTTCATCGTCATGGGGTTCGTCACCGTCAGTTTGCATACAACACAACACAAATAACACAGAACGTGACATATTCACGTGACACTTATCCGGCTGCCTACATCTAAGCAGCCGGCACATCCTCCGTTTTTCATTTCTGATGTGACCTACTCCTCAGCATATACGGTGACCGAGATCTCTGGTTCCCAGTGATCTGAGGTTCCGGTCCTCTCCGGGAAACCTGAGGTGGTGCTGGTGCCGCTGCTCACCGTCAGCACCGGCGTGCTGGTCTGCATGGGAGGGAGATCTTTTGCAGTTCTGTTGCTAGCGGTGCAGAAATTCGACTTCCATATAGAGTACAAAAGGGGAGTTGACATGCATCTAGCCGATACACTTAGCAGAGCTCAGCTCCCGGATACGAACATGGAACATCTGGATGAAATATACTATGCTTCACTTGGAAGATGCCAAGAAGAAGCTAACATAGAACAACTGGAGATAGAAGACTACCTGCCGATATCTGACAAAACGGCTATTTTCCTGAGAACAGAGTCAGAAAACGACATGGAAGCATGCACACTCGCAGAACTCATCAGCAAAGGATGGCCAAAACATAAAAGTGATGTACCGATGGAAGCACGCAGGTATTTCGATCTCAGGAGCACGTTATCTGTCAACAAGGGAGTAATATTTAAAGGTGATCGAATTTTCGTACCTGTCAGCGCAAGGCGCTACATGCTGGAACGCGTGCACTTGTCGCATGCTGGAGTGCAAACGTGCATGCGTAGAGCAAGAGAAGCCCTGTACTGGCCAAACATGAACGAAGACATAAAAGACTATGTCTCCAAATGTACAGCATGTGCGGCTTATCAGCCAGCCCAACAGAAAGAGACACTCATATCCTACAAAGTACCAGCAAGACCATGGGAGAGGATCGGCTGTGACCTCATGGAGTTTGCAGGCTGGTCATATCTAGTCACTGTAGATTACTATTCCGACTTCATAGAATGCGACAGAGTGCACAACAAGACCACGAAAGAAATCATCAGACTGCTAAAAGGACATATGGCACGCTATGGTATTCCAATGGAGCTCGTCAGCGACAATGGCCCTCCCTTCAACTCAAGGGATTTCAGGGAGTTCGCTGAGATGTACGAATTCAAACACACGACGAGTTCTCCCGGATATCCACAGTCTAACGGAAAGGCTGAAAACGCGGTGAAGCAAATGAAGAGAATGATGGCAAGAACATGCGAGACAAAATCAGATCCATATCTAGCATTACTAGAAATGCGAAACCTACCGTCAGAAAATGTCGGCAGTTCCCCGGCGCAACGACTCATGGGACGGCGTACTCGAACTATGCTACCCATCCATGGAAAACTGCTCAATCCCGAAGTACCGCTTGGTGCAGAAAGGCGCCTTCAGGAAAGAAAAGAAAAGCAGCAGAAATATTATAACAGAACTGCAAAAGATCTCCCTCCCATGCAGACCAGCACGCCGGTGCTGATGGCACCGAGACCCGGCCAGAAAAAATGGAGACCCGCCGTAGTTGTAAGTCGAGACAGCAACCGATCTTATGCAGTCAAAACAGAGGATGGACGAGTGTACCGAAGAAATCGACGTCATCTGCGGAAGTACAGCCCCTGTCAGGACACAACGGACTCGACAAAGAGAAGAGAAACCAGCGACGGAAGCTTGTACCTAAGAGTGCCACCACGCCAAGAGGCAGCAGCACCACCTCAGGTTTCCCGGAGAGGACCGGAACCTCAGATCACTGGGAACCAGAGATCTCGGTCACCGTATATGCTGAGGAGTAGGTCACATCAGAAATGAAAAACGGAGGATGTGCCGGCTGCTTAGATGTAGGCAGCCGGATAAGTGTCACGTGAATATGTCACGTTCTGTGTTATTTGTGTTGTGTGTGATAGTGAGCGAAAAATACAGATTAGCATCACGCCACAATTGTGACGCATCCTTGTGTGGCGGCACATGTTTTGTGTAAGTTTCAGCCCGATCGGACGGCAAATAAAGTTTTTATTTGGTACCCCGTCGAAAAATAACGGTTTTTCGCAAATATGACCTTGACCTTTGACCTCGATCGGCGATTTTGTTGATTGTGACGCATCTTTGTGTGGCGGCACATGTTTTGTGTAAGTTTCAGCCCGATCGGACGGTAAATAAAGTTTTTATTTGGTACCCCGTCGAAAAATAACGGTTTTTCGCAAATATGACCTTGACCTTTGACCTCGATCGGCGATTTTGTTGATTGTGACGCATCCTTGTGTGGCGGCACATGTTTTGTGTAAGTTTCAGCCCGATCGGACGGCAAATAAAGTTTTTATTTGGTACCCCGTCGAAAAATAACGGTTTTTCGCAAATATGACCTTGACCTTTGACCTCGATCGGCGATTTTGTTGATTGTGACGCATCCTTGTGTGGCGGCACATGTTTTGTGTAAGTTTCAGCCCGATCGGACGGTAAATAAAGTTTTTATTTGGTACCCCGTCGAAAAATAACGGTTTTTCGCAAATATGACCTTGACCTTTGACCTCGATCGGCGATTTTGTTGATTGTGACGCATCCTTGTGTGGCGGCACATGTTTTGTGTAAGTTTCAGCCCGATCGGACGGTAAATAAAGTTTTTATTTGGTACCCCGTCGAAAAATAACGGTTTTTCGCAAATATGACCTTGACCTTTGACCTCGATCGGCGATTTTGTTGATTGTGACGCATCCTTGTGTGGCGGCACATGTTTTGTGTAAGTTTCAGCCCGATCGGACGGTAAATAAAGTTTTTATTTGGTACCCCGTCGAAAAATAACGGTTTTTCGCAAATATGACCTTGACCTTTGACCTCGATCGGCGATTTTGTTGATTGTGACGCATCCTTGTGTGGCGGCACATGTTTTGTGTAAGTTTCAGCCCGATCGGACGGTAAATAAAGTTTTTATTTAGTACCCCGTCGAAAAATAACGGTTTTTCGCAAATATGACCTTGACCTTTGACCTCGATCGGCGATTTTGTTGATTGTGACGCATCCTTGTGTGGCGGCACATGTTTTGTGTAAGTTTCAGCCCGATCGGACGGCAAATAAAGTTTTTATTTGGTACCCCGTCGAAAAATAACGGTTTTTCGCAAATATGACCTTGACCTTTGACCTCGATCGGCGATTTTGTTGATTGTGACGCATCCTTGTGTGGCGGCACATGTTTTGTGTAAGTTTCAGCCCGATCGAACGGTAAATAAAGTTTTTATTTGGTACCCCGTCGAAAAATAACGGTTTTTCGCAAATATGACCTTGACCTTTGACCTCGATCGGCGATTTTGTTGATTGTGACGCATCCTTGTGTGGCGGCACATGTTTTGTGTAAGTTTCAGCCCGATCAGACGGTAAATAAAGTTTTTATTTGGTACACTCGGGGGCAGATTGATGTTCCACCACTCCCTACCCATCGGGCTCCCATGGCTCAGCACTGGCTGCTGCCAGTGGCAGCACTGTCAGCACTGGCACTGGCAGGCAGTGCTGAGCAGTGCTGAGGGCAGGCAACACTGGCAGCAGCCAGTGCTGAGCCATGGGAGCCCGATGAGTTGGAAGGGGTGGAACATCAATCTGCCCCCGAGTGTACCCCGTCGAAAAATAACGGTTTTTCGCAAATATGACCTTGACCTTTGACCTCGATCGGCGATTTTGTTGATTGTGACGCATCCTTGTGTGGCGGCACATGTTTTGTGTAAGTTTTAGCCCGATCGGACGGTAAATAAAGAAGTACCTTATGGTTGTTTATAGCCAGAGTGGTTTTTTGCCCCTAGAGGTCAAAATATTTGACCTAGGAAAAAATGAGTGATATTTTTGGAATCAGCGTGTCAAGATCTATCGTTTGGCATAGTTTGGCGATGTTTGGAACTCGACGCTGAAAACGAATACGAATACGACGCTAACTTGATGGACATAAACTAAGACCAGTACAAGTCAGTCATCTAGAGACTGACGTTATTCCAGTGAAACCCTGGAACAATGTTGTTTGATATCTCATAATGAACGGTCGAACCAGAAGAAACAGTTAGCTTCTTCGAATACGCAACATTCTCGTGGGCATCTATTGTGCCATTTTATCCAACAAAATCAACAACACAACTTATCGGTAAATGAGAGCTGAATAACTTTACCTTGAACTTTTAGCATTCCCTTCTTGAGCAGCTCGCGCTCGTATCTGAGCTCGTCCATTGTCTTTTTGTCGGCGTCCGCCTGTCGCTGGCCCTGCTCGAGGTCGCGCGCCAGCCGGTGTTTGGTGGCCGTCGAGGCCTCCATCTCGGCCTGTAGACCGGAGCGCTGCTCCTCGGCGGCGCGCAGTCGCCGGGTCAGACTGTCGCGCAGCTTTCCCAGCCGGGCCACCTCCTGGCGCAGCGCTGCCATCTCCTCCTCCCGGCCCTGCGGCACCGCGGCGCATAGTCAGCGGGCCGCCGCGTCAGCTCTGGGTATGTTAATGACAGGTGTGGGGAGCAAGGCATTCTAAAAAGTATTTCCTGATCTAGATCGTAGGCATGAACAATGAACAATTAAACTTGTAAATGATTAAGTATCTGGAAACCTGTCAGTTGCGACATACCTACTTACTCAAAGTTTACCCGCAAAGCTGGTAAATGGTAAGAATAGTGGGGAGGGCCTCTTCTATAACAAGGCAAGACCTTATACCCACCTATCTACCAGATCCTGTAAAAGGCTTTCCGTGACAAAAACAGACCCAAAGTCATTTTAATTACCACCCAACGAAGCACCTATAATATCGATCATTTCATATTTTACGAAGATATTTAGCAAAAAAATGCCACCTTTAAAATGCCTTCTCTAGCTCGATGACTTAACCCGCGCCCCGTAGGGGGGGGGGGGCGAAACGGCCCCCCCTGTCCTTTTCGGTCGATATCTCCTAAACGGCTGGAGATATCGCCACCAAACTTTCAGGACCCCTCCGGGCATCAATTTTACACATTGTGACCAAAAATTTTTCCAGAGGCTATGATAGGTTGGCCACAAATGACGTCAGAGTGACGTCATGTTCTGTCATTTTCGACCGAAAAAAGACCTTCGCGAGAAGACCTGTCAGGACTACAGCTTTGAAGATACAGAAAAATGATCAAGACATAAAAGGTGTAGAATTGACAGGGCTACAAAACTGCTATCTCGGATTTTTGAAATTTTTGAGTTTTGACCCCCAAAAATCAAAAAAGCATTTGTTTGGAAATATTCGCCAAAAAATCCAAAAAGTTTTTTGAGTTTCGAAAAAAACCGGAATATATGTGATAGTGCCTACCGTCTTCTATCTACATACCAAATTTCAGATCAATACCTCGTTTTTTGGCCAAGTTATAGCCAAAAAACTGTTCAAAAATGATGACGTCAAATTTTCAAACTCAATTTTTGGCAATTCTAAAACTCGTAGAGCAAAACGAAGACCACCATTAGACTCCCCGTGACGAGCTGCATCGAATCGATACCCATTTTATGCAAAATATCAACTTTGAAATTTGACCTAATTTGACCTGACCTTGACCTGACCTTCACCAAAACGTGACCTAGGCTGGCCCCAAAGGCTGCCTAACCCACATAATCGCATTTGTCATGTAAAATGGACCATAAAACATGTATCACACGACACACTCATATTGTGACCCCCGGTGACCTGACCTCGCTGTGACCTGACCTGGTATCAGTGACCTCAGATAGCAAAGTATGTGTTTGACGAACAATGTACCATCGATAGTTTTCAATAAATTACCAATTTACTCGCTTTCACAGCACATTTCTTGAATTGCCTGTGAACGGTGAAAATCTGACCTTTGACCTGACCTGTGACGTCATCGGTTTGACCTAGGTCAATGAAATTTGGTCACAAGGTAGTTCCCGGGCGGGGCTATCGAACGCCGTTTGAATTTTGAAAATCGGCCGGTAACTTTCCGAGATCTTAGGGGGGGGGGCCGAAACGCCCCCCCCCCCCTACGGGTGGTAGGGTCCGCCGGTAGCCCTACGGGGCGCGGGTTAAGTGCTAACCTTAAGTTCGGTGACTTTGTGCTGGTTTTCTTGCGCAAGTTGATCAGCTGTCATCAGTTGTATTTCATAATCGTGCCGTAGCTTTTGCGCCCTTTGGGTCATCGCCTCCAGCTCTTTCGTTGTCTTCTCGAGATTGGCCTGAAGTAATCCGTGGACAAAAAAAAAACAATTTTAACAAGATCCAGTCAAATTCACATACGTTATAGGCAAACCCCGATCAATGCATGCAAAGCAGTTTTTTAATAGTCTGAGTCTGACGTCTCCTAAGGCATGTGATGCTGCGAACAGCCATAAATAAATACTCCATATGACTGGAATTTATATAATTTGAAGAACAAACAAAATCCACCTAACTATACACTAAATGCCTGGAATCCATCACATAATTCCGTCAACAAACAAGCTCTGCACTAAGGTACCTTTTGATCTTTGAGCGCAGCTTCCGATTTACCGAACTGTTCCTCGTACTGTTGAAGTTGGCCTTTGAGTACTCTGAAAACATTAAAAGGTGTCCAATAGTTCATTTCCACTAAAAGCCGCTAGCCTATTCAGTAATTGCCTATTGCGAATTGCGAATATTGATCACAGCAAAAAGGTTATCAACTTTCGCAGTTTTAAAAGGTATGCATTTAATCGTTATTGCTGTCTGAAAACGGGTTTTACTGGGAAATAGCGAGATGAAAAATATGTAGACTACGAATGGAATGATGATAATAGTGTGAATAGAAGGCTCGAATGTTTAAATTCTGCAATATTGAAACGAGACACTGTCTTCCGTCCATTTACACCAACAAAATGCTGAAGACACATCGCATTGTAGAGCGTATTATACTGCTGAAGAGTGGAGCATCTGACCTGATTTCTCCCTCTTTGGCGTCAATTTCGGCCCGGGCAGCCCGAAGGTCTCGCTCGGCTCGCTCCTTGCGACGAATTTCTCGCTGCATGTCACCACGATGAACCTAAAACAAATTCAAAGTTCACAGTTACGGATATCACATTTTGGCTCATGTTTTAGCTCATGGGTCTGTTGCTTAGTCATGTATAAGGATATTGCAACGTACAAAAAGCGGTAAGCTTGACATAGCTATAAAACCAGAAAATCCGAATGAAAGTATAAAAATGCAAATTGCATAACGACGTGAAAGGTCTGCTTTATAAAACATGCTCCCTTCAAACGAGACGGGTGTAAGCTGTAACTTGCCTGCAGTTCGGCGTTGGCGGACTCTAGTTTGGTTTCCAGCTCCAGCCTCTGAGCCTCCACGGCATCCTGTTTGGCGTTGACCGTCTCCAGTTGTGAGCGCATCTGAGCCACGTCGTGCAGCAGGCCGTCCCGCTCCTTCTGCAGCTCATCGCGAGCTCCCGACAGCTCAGACACACTGAATGGACACAGCACACACATATGTACAAATGTGATATACTGCTCACGCACCGTGAATAAATATGGACGAAGTCATGGGATGATACTGCTGATTGAGATATTGTTGACGACAAGCTACATACACACAGTTTTGATATCCCAGTAATCTAGTAATACAGATTCATCTCTATGTGTCGCGGCGCGGCGACCGATGCGAGCGAGCCTTACGCGTCCTGTCTGCCGGCCATTAGCGCCTCGCCCTGGCCGGATAGCTCGTGCAGTCGGGTGATCTCGTTCTGCAGAGCCTCCATCGTTTCTTTGGCCTCTTGTTCCCGTTCGTGGGCCAGGTCCACCATCTTCCACGCCTTTTCTACTTCCTGTTCAATGAAAACATTTCTGTATGAGTGCTTTATTGTGATTTCATTTTAATGTAACCGGTTAAATGACAGTTTAAAACTTAAACACACCTGCTAGATAGTGTCTAAATCGGAAAAGGATATCTAAATAAGTAGGTGTAATTATTTCGTCAATATATCATTTTTATCATAACAGGAAATTTATGCTTTGTTTATCTGTCGCATATATCCAAGGGCTTTAAATATGAGGTGCGTACTGCGTTATCACCGACCTTTTTGAGCGCGTCGATGGTCTGTTTGTCGTCAGAGGCGAGTTTGAGCGCGGTGGCCACCTCGGCCGAGTGAGAGGCGATCTCTGCCTGCAGCTCGCGACACTTGTCCATCAGACGGCGCTCGTTGTGGTGCGACCGCTGCAGCGCCGCGTGCAGCTTCGAGTACTCCATGCGGAACCGCGCCAGCGTCGGGTCCTGCGAGAGCTCCTCCAGAACCTGCCGTGTGTAAAGTGCATGGTGAAAGACGTGACCGATAGGAAAGCTTTGCTGAGAAAGCTCTGCAAGGGCCGAGAAATTGTGGTGTTTAAAGCTGCAGCAAATGAAAAGCAAAGTAGCAAAGTGAAGCGTATGATAAATTGCCGAGACAGGCTAGGCATTCGTACAAAGTGCCATTACGCTACCGACCCAAAGGTAGCATCCTTACATTCTGGTGAACCATGAACGTTTCAGACTTGCGTAAGAGCTTGATTACACCACAATGAAACAATGAATGAATGCATGAATAAATGAATGAATGAATGAATGAATGAATGAATGAATGAATGAATGAATGAATGAATGAATGAATGAATGAATGAATGAATGAATGAATGAATGAATGAATGAATGAATGAATGAGACCTCCTTTCTACGATTTGTGAAGACATACCCCCTGAAACTCCAACTCCATGTCTTCAAAGTTGAGGTCGATATCCATGACTTCTTCACCGGAATAGTGGTCTTCATCATTGTTGTCTTGCTGTTCAGGTGGACTTTGATCGCGGCCTGATTCTCCCCTACTCGGAGCGTCAGCTGGAGAGTCGTCAATAGGTGGCTGGGTCGTGAGTGGTTCGGATTCCTGCTCAATATCAGCCTCGTTTTCGTTATCTCCTGGCTCGTCGGATTTCTGAAACGTAAAGCGTAAGACGCACAGGGCTGCTGTTTTTGGACATGTTACTGGCATCAAAAAGCAATTTTTTTCAGCACGGCACAGCTTTATAATAGGCAATTAGTTATTAATCAAGTCACAAGTCACAAACAATTGCTTTACATGTTACCGATGCAGTGATGCGAAACGCAATTAAAGGTACGCCTACTATAAGGAACTGGATGTTTCTATCTAGCACAATTAACAACACAAAGCACCTACATCCTCGCTCCATACCCTTTTTATCACCATCAATCAATTAAAAAGGCATGGACCAGAAAAATCTAATATTTTTCCAGCTTAATCTATGATGAAGGTGCCTAATGGCTAATACACTTAACATACCTCATTAGCCGACATGATGCATGGAATGTTCCCTTATTTCGGGGTAGATATGACGTTCTAAAGAAAATGACGGTTGCTGTTGGTTTTAACACACGTTTTAGAGCACCTTTGAATATATAATCAAACGTTCATCGCGACGAAGCGAGCTATTGTAAGTACGATAAAAATGTAACTAATTTTTTGAATGCCGACAGAATGAACTTTTTTACGAACATATTACCAGAATATCAAAACAACTGGAGCCCCCACCAGCCACCTGAACACGCGGTGGGCACTGCACCAAAGAGTGTCGTTGGTTGTGTGGAGGTGTGGAACTAGCGATGGGGCTCTGGAATGGTTGCTATGGTAACGCGTTTAATACCCAGCCACTCTCGTTTGATCGAAGCCAGTGGATCGAATGGATGTCACAACACATCTGCTAGGCAACATTGAGGCAACATAACTAAACTAAACGGCGTTTGACTATGATTGAGAATAGTCTTGAATATGTTTCAACGCTAGCTTGAGAGACATTGTAACAAATAGTAAGAAAATTAACCTCACTCTCATTCTATCTAAAAGTAAATTCCGGATTCGAAATAAAACAAACTTTTTGAGAAGCTTTCGGCATTGCGCCATCATCAGCTCTGGAGTTTTATTCGCAAACATTTGAGAAAATATGCATTCGGGCTGATAGTTTTGTCTGCAGTTATTTCATCCAGTACTTCCTTCATATTATATAACAGTTGGCGGCGCAAGAACATTTCGTTACACACATGCATGTAGATCGACATCGTATCAAATAAACATCGTATAAGTTAACATCAAATAAACCTCGTATCGTATCGTGCATCATTCTTTTGAACAGATTCTTTTGAACACATAGGAGGCCCAGATATTGTGAAGTAAAACACCTTAAATACATTCATCACACAAACATACAGCAAAAAAAGAAACACAAACACATACAACATACAAATAGGACATACACCTTGCATACAGTTGATCGATGTCGATCAGTCTGTCAGGCTCAGGTACCACGCCGAATCAAAGACCACGATGAGGTTTGTGTGTTAAGGGTAGGTTTCAGATCACGAATGTATATTGATTCCCAAATCTTTCTGTCTGGACCGTCTTTGGAGACATGCAAAATTTGGATCGAGATGTTGTCGCTGCCCAGCTGAATATCTGGATGTTTGGTTTGATGGAAGCCAAAGGGAGTGTCTTCTTTTCTGTTTCTAGCATCTCTGATGTGCTCGTTGTACCTGAGCCTGACAGACCGGCGAGTTTCTCCGATATAAAATGATGCGTTTTCGTCGCACAGCTTACAGTCCATTCGATAGATGACATTTTTTTGGTGACATTTGCCTTTAAGGCCTGCCTCACACCCATTGCACCGCCTACCTGCCCCCGGACACGGTGGAGGAAGGTAGGCTGACCTAACCAGTTTTTTCTTCAAGCTGGGACCTCCCTTCCACGCTACCCTTATGTTCAGATGACTACTCCTGATGATGCCTTCTGTCTTTCGGCAGAGTTCATCATCCACGAAAGGGAGGGTCATGAAGGTTTGAGAGGGTTGTTGCTGAGTGGCGTGAGTCAGAGAGGCTGATGCTCTTCGGACTGCTTCGTTTTTCAGCCGATTGACTAAGTGAGGAGGGTAGCCATTTTTTACGAATAGGTCCTGGATTGTTTTCAAACTGCGCGCCCGAGGGAGTCCCGGGGAGGAGACCCTGATGGCCCGTAAGAATTGTGACCGTACTGTGTTTTTCTTTGTGGAAAGGGGTAGCGCTGAGAGGAAGTGAACGATCACTGGTGATGACATGGGTTTTACGAAAAGTTCACTTGTGTAAGACCCAGACTCCAAAATTGATATTTTGGTGTCAAGGAAAGCCAATGAACCGGTATCTGCGGTATGCTCAATCGTGAACTTGATTGTTGGGTGAATGGTGTTCAGAAAGTTGAAGTACTCTTCGAGGGCTTCTTTCCCATGTGTCCAGACCCCAAAGACGTCGTCTATGTACCGCAGGTACAGGACGGGCTGGAGGCGCTGGGCGGCAAGGAACATTGATTCTAAGGCATGCATGAACAAAATTGCTAGCCCATGGCGATGCCGTCCGTCTGTTTGAAATATTTTGATCCAAACCGAATGAATGAAACCGAATGATTGAGAATACATTAAATCTGACCATGAAATTCGATCGTTATGAAAACTGATAAGAATTAGCAATGACAACAATGACATTGAGTGTAGGCCGCAACGGAACTAAAGTTCGCTTATCATTCGGTAATTAGGTAAATTTCTCGTAGGTAAGTGTGACAGAGAAGCACCTAAATTTAAAACAGCATGCGGTCATTGTGACACGATTCTTTCCCATTCCTAATAGGTACCTAGGTACAATAATTTTATCAGTGCTATCGATTGAATTGAGAAACCACAGCTTTGATAAGTACCTACATAACATTGAAAGCAGTAAGCACCAACACAATTTATACCTATGCAGCATCACACAGTCACACATTTGAAATCAAGTGCTAATTGCCATGCTTCGATGCCATCCAGACAGCAGACTAGTAATGCCTCAGCCCTCAACTCATTGGAAAAATGGGTATCGCTCAAAGCGAAGTGTTTCGAAGATTATTAATGAAAACAAGAGCAAGTCCTTTAACGGTTAGCTTTCTAAAATTTATGTGAAAGCGTTAAGAGGCTCGGAAACGGTAAGAGCACATTCCACAATGTAGGTGATGTGATGTTTCTCGATGCCTTTGAAGTGACGCGTGATGTGGTACGGCGCGGCGGCTCAGTCGGTGTTTATTAGTATCTTGGCCGCACAGCTGGCTCTGTCTCCGCTGTTGATGGGCGTCCAATAAGAGCTGCCCGTGGCGTGACTGATACCGGCTGCGAGGCTGACCTATCGGCGGCGACACGACACCGACGCTGGTCGCCGCGGGGGCGGGAGGAGGAAAGGGGAGGGGCACCTCAGGCGCGGCTGCTCAGCCGGTGATTGCCACGACCACTCCACCGTGCGGTCCTGGAAGTCTCCTCCTACTCCTGAGTTTTGAAACGGAGACTTGACTCTAGCAACATTGTTGAGTTTCTCAGTAGGAGGTCGGTAAAATGCATTTTATTAGTTCAAAAGTAATCCTTGTACATCATTTTAAGAAAAGGGCTCAGTAAGTCGAATTATTCCAGGGATTAATCTAGAAATCAATCCTGATTGAACAAAATCATATCCATAATTACCAGCGTTACATAAAATTGCCATCACAACGAAGAACAACAAAACGTTCCCTACTCACCGCCAGACTAACAAAGTGACGTGTGAAGTTGGTCGCCAGCGCTGTCCTGTTAATGCACTGTGTATGACCGGGGCACAGTCGGGTACCGGTAACCATGCCCCGACCCCCGAATCGATTGCCACCGGCGCCGTGGCCGTGTGCCATGACTTCCGGCCGGCGGCGCGCCCGCCTGCCGTGTAATTACGTGGCGAGTAGCAGCGAGCGGGCACCGAGCGCCCGGGTGCCGGCCACCGTAGCCTGGAGATGGCTCCAGGTAAACAGGCGGCCGATCGATTGTTCTGTGCCGGCCACCGGCGGCAGGGCACCGTCTCTCGCACAGCGCTGCATCTGAGCGGCCGTCGAGCGCGGCGCCACACACACAGAACACAATACACAATCGGAGCGGCCAATTAATCGGCGCGGCAAACTGCACTCGTTACCGTCCAATGAGTCCCCGAGGTAATTATTTTTACCACAGATTAACAGTTTTGGTAATGCTTTCCAAAACGGTACAGTGCAGACAGTGAAATTAATTAGTCGTACTTGACTGAGCTTACCAACAATCACCGTTGATTGAATAGGACGGGGTAGTTAGCACCTCTCCCCGGTTATCGACAAAGCCGCCAAATGTCGTTGTGAAACGCGCAAGACAGCGTTAGAAAGTTTTCACAGATACACATGCAAAGATCTTCAAAAAAAATTCTTAAGGTCACGTCAAAGGTCGTGGTTAGGACTTAGGTCAAGGGTCACAACTGAGAAGGTATCTAAAAATAAGGTTACAATGAGCGCATATTATACGCATGTGCCGAGCACGTATCTAGCACTGCTTGAAGTGGAAGATGGCCACCAGGTCAAAAGAGAATAATGATTTAGTAGTAACCTACGTTTTCACAAGGGACACATTTCTTGTCCAGCTCGGCCACAAAATTTTCGACAGCATTGTATGAACCTACCCATGTGTCGTTCAGGTCCAATTTCGACCGGTAGTAACCGAAGGTTTGTTGTCAATAGTTAAAACACTATTCTTTAGAATTGTGTTTTTCTATTGAAAAACAAATCTGAGTTCCCTGACAATTTGGCAAAAGCTGCCTGAGATCAGTACAACTTGATGCTCTTGAAAACGGCTGGTCCAAATATTCTGATTTTTTCAGGATTTCTAGTGGGCCAGGTGATCTACGTTCTGGTATGGGTCTCCCCTCCGCGGACCATCTGGTGCACGTGCCACGTGACTTTAAAAATTCCCGTGTTAAGCCAATGGGGAAAATGAAAAAATGCGTTCCACGGCAGATTGCTCGAAAACGATCCAAACGACCCCCCATTTTCTTACATGCAGATCAACCACCATTCGGTGCACTACCCATGGGTATGTCGCAAAGTGGCCGGAAAAGTCCAGAACCACGTGCCACGTGCCGTTGAAAATGACCCTGCACACCGGAAATTGGGACTTTTGGTCATTTCGGCGCACCCATGATGCATACTATGGCGTGGGTGACCAAACAATGGGTGTCATCCGGTCGGCAACTGTTTAAGGTGTCGTCCAGTGGGCCAAAGTGGTAGTTTCAAACTTTTGGGATCCACCACTCTGGGGATTCTTTTTGACAATATACTTACGTTTCTTGGCGCAATGTTCATTCCACCCAGCCGGTCGTCAATGCGTTAGATGACCCAAATGACGATTGACCTGAAGGAAGTTGGGGGCGAGGAACACGCACGTGCCATCCGTTTTTACTCGGGCGCTTTCATCTAGGAGATTTTTGCAGATACGTCAATGCGTTAGATGACCCAAATGACGATTGACCTGAAGGAAGTTGGGGGCGAGGAACACGCACGTGCCATCCGTTTTTTAATCGGGCGCTTTCATCTAGGAGATTTTTGCAGATATCTTTTTGATTTGTGAAAATGACCAGCCTAGCGGTATGCCAGCCGCTGATAAATTATTATCTTGCTGCGGCCGGGCGCTTATTTGCGGTGTTTGCGTTTGGCGGCTGGCGGGCGACTTTTAGTCGTTTTCGGTTAGCAGTTAGCGTCGGTGCGGTGCGGGCGGTTTTATTTTTTTCGGCGTTTCGGCGTTTTTTTTCTGTGTGGTTTGCGGCGGTCGGGTGATTTTTTGCCGTTTGCGTTGGCTTTTCGGGCGTGCGTTTTACACGTTTTGCGGTGTTTACGTTTTGCGGCGGGCGGGCGTTTTGTGTTTTTTGCGGTGTTTGTCTTTGGCGGCGGGCGGGCGGGCGGGCGGGCGATGCGGGCGGTTTTCTTCTTTTTTTGCGTCGTTTGCGGTGTTAAATTTGTTTGCGGTTGGCGGGCGGTTTTATTGTTTTGCGGCGTTTTTGCGTTTTTTATTTGCGGTTTGCGGCGGGCGGGCGTTTGTTTATTTTTTGCGACGCTTGCGTTGGCGTTTCGGGCGTGCGTTTTGCGCGTTTTGCGGTGTTTGCGTTTTCCGGCGGGCGGGCGTTTTTCACAATTCAAAGTCCAAACCTTCGGGCCACAGCGCTCCTCGAAAAGCGCTGCCCTCGAGTAGTCAGGTCATGGCCAGGTCAAAGGGTCAAAATTGAAAGAAAATGAATTTTAACAACGAAAGTCATAACATGAGAAATAGGCTAAGAAATTGTATATGTATGTAGTGTAATTTGACTTTGTTATTCCGTAATGCGAGTCTAACGAAATAATGAGTGACATTGGCAATATTTACGCCATCTTTGAACAAAATATTAAACGCAAAAGCTTACATGAGTTTTTGTTTAATTTCAATTTCCTTTAGACATAATGGCACACCAAAACTCTATGTAAAAGTCATAAAATAGCACGTAATAAAAGACAACTGCATTGTTTTTGCCATAACTACCTTTGCTCTCTTCTGAAAATGACTGATCAGTTGTAGCATGCGAAAAAACCTCGCCGAGGACTTTGCCAGTAAACAAAGCATGTCACAGCCGGCGTCTATCGGAACTGTGTTGCCCGGAACGGGAGGACATTTCGAACACCTGTTCTGAGCGCAGCATGTACGGAATGAGTTAGTTTTCTGCCTGAAATCAAATAACCTGCAGTCGCTGATGCACGAAATTGTGTGCTGATTGTTTACTTATCGAGGTGGCATGCCTCCGGGCTCCGGTGCTCATTTAGGTATCAGTTACCTAGTACTAATTAACTAGTAGTTAGATACGTTACTCTGAAGTACAAACAGGATGCCACACGAGATATGCTGTGCAGATGGGATATTCTATACTATACATATACCTAATTGTGGCTCACGGCAGATAAAATGACTACTGAAATGAACACGGAAAACATAAAAATGGCTTTATATCATTCTTAACTTTACATGACCTTGAACCCTTGAACCCGTGGCAAGCCTGTATGACTTTGAATCAGATAATAATAAATTTTATCATGATAATGGCCACGAACTGATTTCCTCATGACATCATTTAACGGTAAAAAATGAGAAGGGTCATTTGCCATAGTTGTCAAAGGCAAGGGCCAAACTGCATTTGTTACTGATGAAATACTACATATACTAGGGTGGCACTTAGCAATAGGGTGAATTTTATGTCATCCGATTTTTATGCGTGCGGGTAGTTTTCTGGTTCCATTCCCGTAAAAAATAATGTGTGCAAAATGATTTTGAAAAATATTGATATTTAGGGGTCGCGAATTGAGGTCAAAGTTAACATTTTTGGGGAAAAATCCAACTTTTTGGAAACTACTTTAAACCTTTTTGGAATGACATATGTGGTCATTAAGCGTCATTTCCGACGTATTTTGACCTTTATTTGTTTAACAATTGTTTATCCCATCACTTCCGGCCGATCGTAGCCAGTCCAGGTCAGGCCAAGACGGGTCTGATCTGGGCTGTTTTACCCATGTCAGGCCTGTTTTGGCCTTCGACCGGTGCCTCCTCACAGTGGAGGTCATATCCTCTGAATAGTGTGAGGAGTGACCGGTCTCTCCTGTTCCAAAGGGAGGACGAGCCCTACGGTTCTATCGGTCCTTGAGACATGCTCCTTTTCTGTCAAAGAGAATGTTAAGAAGTTGGAGTCAGTCTATCGCCGGCGGGCGAAAGCAGAGGCGAGAGTGTGCATTGAGCTGCACTGGTTTATTGTGCTTTCGGGATGTTCTTCCGTGGGCGCTTCTTCCGACTCTAGTGCCAGTGCCAGCAACAGACTTACCTGGCCGCTGCGGCGCGCACACGGAGGGAACGTCTTTGACGATGGCGACCATGAGAGAAACGTCGTCTCACACTCCCAAGTGCATGTGGGCGAGCGGACGTCCCCAACAGTGAACTGGCCTCGACCGGGCCAAACTGCCCAACCGTAATGTGTGAAGAACACGTGAGCCTGTTATCAACTGCGGCATGGAACTTAGGATACGACTCCGGCTGAACCGCGAATCCTGAATCGCGAGAGAAGGAGCGTCGACCGATTCTAGGTACTGGTGATGGGGAGGGGGGAGGGATTGGGGTGGCCAAGCTCCTCGCCGTTCCCAACCTCCCCTCCATCCAAGCACAGGAGGCCATGCTCACAGCGCTGGGGGACCAAGAACTGAAGAAGCGGAACTGCGGCCTTTTGCTTCGACGCCACGACGGCGAACAGCATGCTGGTGAACGGTACTTTAGCCCTTATCGAGCAGAAGCTGGATCGGCCCGTCCTCCAGCTGGCCTGCCGGCACCACGTGTAAGAACTGGTCCTAGAGAAGGCCTTCTCCACCTGCCCTAGAATCTCGAGCGGCCTCTACATCCGGCTGTTTAAGAGGTTCAAAGGCGGGTGGGAGTTCATACTTCATTGACAGGATCACACTGATGGCGTTCGCCGTCGACGACCTTCCGGAGAGGGACGAGCTGCTGGTCGGCTTCCATCGCTTCCATCGCTGGACTATGCCTAGCTCCGGGAACTGGGGAGACTACCTATCGAAAACTTCTGGAGCACTGCGTAATTGCTCTCGGTGGAGTTGTTCCAAGCACGGCATCCGTTTCTCCGCCTCAGAGTACTCCACTGAGTTAGGTGGATGGCAAAGACCATCCGCACTGTGGATGCCTTCCTCTTCAGGGAGCGGCTCCGGCTGACGGCGGCCGAGGCCCAGGTCATCAGACGCTGTGCGCTGTCCGTCGCCTGCAAGTTTGCTGCCGCCGCCGCCGCCTGGTTTGGGACTCTACTGCCACTGCGCCGGCTCTGGACCTGACCTTCGTGAACTCGTTCTGCACCTACCCCGACAAGGAGCTGTCGAAGGCGACAGTCCCGGTCTTCGGCCGTCACCTGTAGTACTTGAGCGATCGGCTGGTGACTCTGGAGCTCTTAGACCCCGACCCTCGGGCTCAATCAAGACATGGTGCGGGCAATAGACTTGTAGGAGAGGGAGGACGAGGACCCGCCCCATAAGTCCTTAGTGGACACTATGAACGCCGCTCTCGCGACCGAGACGTTGGCGAGCTTCCTCACACCATCGTTCAAAAAGCTCTCAAGGATCTACAACCTGGACGCGGGGCTAATAATCAATGACCAAGGCCACTGGGAGGACAGCAGCTACCAAACCGCAGCTCGTGTAGTCCGGGAGCTGCGGATGGTGAATGACTTCACCAGGCGCGGTATGGCGCTGATGTAGGACTGGCACTCATGAAAGACAAAGATTAGCGCCAGTTCTTCCTCCATGTCGTTTAAAAAATCACAGAAAACGCTAACCTGACACCCGAAGATCGACTGCAAATTGCTAACCAGGCTACACACGTGATCTGGGTGCCCGTTGCTCATGATACCCCTCCCTCCAATGAGGCGCCAATAATCTACTAAAGAGGAGGAACTAGAGTAGTGGAGTACATAGACGAGCGTTTTGGTGTGACCGAAGCTGCATGAAATATCAATAAACAATATGAAAATTACTAAGAAATGCCTTATTATCATCCGATTACAGCGTAATAGGAAAGTCAGAAACGATTTCAATGATATTGAAATATGCTACCAAAATCTCAATTTTGACCTTGATTCGCGACCTCTAGATATCAATATTTTTTCAATAAAAATTTGCATCCCTTATTTTTTACGGGAATGGAACCGGAAAACCACCCGCACGCATTAAAAATCAAAAATTGATTTTTAAGTGCCACCCTAACATATACATATAATATATAGTGCCTATCGCATCCTCGCAGATAATTCAAAGGTGTACCTAATCACTAAATATTTTGTCATCATCTCGCGAGCGGTGACCTCCGCGCGGGCCGGCAGCGATTTGACCGAGTCGGCGCCGTCGTGGCCGTCGTCGGCGCCGACTCATCCGGTGTGGGCCGGTAGCAGCGGCGGCAGTCGACGGCCGACTTCACTGATCGATACCGGCACACTGTTGCTGCGAGCCAGGCCGAGCAGTAGCGCGGGCCCGCGCGAGCCGAGCACACGACGGGACCGATCGGCTGGATCCGAGAGCGGCTGGCGGCGGCGCCGGCCCAGCAGTACACAGGTCAGTGACGGCGGCAGGCAGCGTCCTGCTGTGGGCGACAGGAGCGCACCGCAGGAGGTCCTACAATGTGGCTGACAGGAGGTCCTGCTGTGGTTACTACTAGAAGGTCCTATGGTAACCAACAGGATGGTTTACTGTAGGCAACAGGAGGTCCTGTTGTAATGTAACCAACAGGAGGCTTTACTATAGACAACAGAAGGTCATGCTGCATGGGTACCAGGAGGTCCTGTAGCCAACTTGACAACTTACTGTTCTTCAACAGGAGGTCCTGCCTTAGACAACAGAAGAGATTAGCTGTTGATGAGAAGTTGGGTCGTTTGCTGGCATTAGATGGAGTGGTCCATGGGAGTCGACCCTTATGCTGTTGTCTAGAATTCTGCTATGCTATTGTTGGTTTTCTTGAATGGATTCCCTAAAATTTGTCATCCCCGCTATGACTGGCTACCCAAGCTATTCCAGCGCGCCGACTAGCCTACCTTTGAAGTTTGATTTCACTTGACCTTCAGCCTTTGGTCAATATTTAGGTTCAGGGGAACTCCATACGGCTTTGTGCGAAAAAGGAGCACAATTGTGTATTAAAAGAGCTGAAGAGCTCAATTCAAATGCTCCCGTCAATTCAGGTGAGCGGAATAAAAAAGTGCCGTTAATATAAGGCATGCAGACGAGCCCATGCACAGGAGCTCGGCTCCCTAACTAAAACGGCTAAAAGATTTTTCGCTTCCCATCACTGATCAATTTATGAAAGGGCATTCCGCATAATTCCGGGAGCAGGAAGTTAATTTTAACTTTTATCCATGGCAGCAATAACAGGGAAATGACCATCCCTTACAGTGTCATTCACGGTTGTTCTCATTTGAGGGAGCTCATCAATTTTGAAACTAATTTGTGGGAAAGCTATGCATTATCTTCTCCGTAGATCAGACTGAGCGATTTGCTTTTCTCAGTTCTCTGATTGCAAAATGGGAAACTGCTTGCCGCTTGTCTCCCCACTTACTTGGCTGAAGGACGTCACATGCCCCAGCGTCACAAAAGTCGGAATCCCTGGCTATTCGCTCGTCCGCACGTCGAGCTATTTACACTTGGAAATAGTTCCAGGCGACAGGAATGCTGTTCATTGGACACTCGTGCTGTCGATTGGCCTCCATATGGTCGTAAATAAATTAACATTGATGAGTTCACTAATTAATGGGTATGTCAATTAGTGGAGCGTGATGTTGACGCTTTGCTATGATTTGCTGGTGGGACGGATGCTTAGTTTGTGCTGTGCCGTATTGTGCTGACCGCTGTCCTTATCAACCGACTGTGTACTGTATGTTGTGCTGTGCTGGTCAGTCGATGGTTGCGTGCTGTGCTGGTCACTGGTCAGTCTATTGCTGTGTGTTGTGCTGGTAAGACGGCTCCTGTGTGCTGTGCTGTGCTAGTTGGTCAGTTGCTGTGTGTTGTGCTACGCTGAGTGCTATGTTGATCATTCCATTATGTGCTTGGCGGGTTAAAGACAGCTGCCAATTCTGATATGCGCTGCGCTGTGTGCCTGCAGCAGCCACGGCCATGGAGGAGGTACGACTGTTGGCCGCCAGGTACCGGCCCGAGGAGCTCAACAAGCTGGCCAGGAGCTCTCGCTTCACGCGAAAGGAAATCCAGCTCATGTATCGCGGCTTCAAACAGGTACCTCACACGAGAGGGAGAGAGAATGAATAAGAATAAGAGAGAAAAAGGGGGAGTGGGAGAAAAGAGAGATAAAGAGACGAAGAGAGGGAGAAAGAGAGAGAGAGAGAGAGAGAGAGAGAGAGAGAGAGAGAGAAAGGAAGAGAAAGAGAGAGAGAGAGAGAGGGGGGGAGGGAGAGAGAGAGAGAGGGAGGGGAGGGGAGAGAGAGGAGAGAGGAGAGAGAGAGAGTGAGACTGAAAAGAAAAGAAAGAAGAAGAAAGCATAATCAATTTTGTCACCCATTTTATTTTTCGCTTTGTTTCAGGAGTGTCCTTCGGGATTGGTGGACGAGGCTGCCTTCAAGCTCATCTTTGCGCAATACTTTCCACAGGGAGGTGAGTTATTGCATTCAATACGACTCCCTTTGTCTGCGAGAATGTTTTCATTTTGTCCCCGTAAACTTGACCAAACGGGTGGGTATGATATGAATATGGTCGTGATCTCTCGCACAGACACGCGAAGAAGTGGCTAAATTGTGTTTGGCTCGTTTTATTCGCAAGAGCCGTTGTGTTTATGACAGCCGTATATTTTACCACACTCTCGTATCACGAGATGGTGACCTGGGACACAGGGCTGTGCCTCAGGTCAGACGACTCAGCTTGAGTATGGCCACTGAAGGGAGAAAGTATGGCCCTTGTTTTGAGAGAAAATAACCACATTGAAATGAAAAATATTAATTTGCTGTGGCGCCAGAGTCAAAAAGACGATAAATATCTACCAGGGGTCTATACGCATGGTGTATATGTAAATAGCATCGTCCTTAAAAACATACTCGTTGAAGATCGGAGCTGCAATCTAACAGCAACAACAGCAACAACAAAAATCGAGACATTACGCGCCAATGGCAAATGCTGTCCCAGGTTTTACATTGCTTCAACCCAGCTTGCAGCCTCTGAGCCCATCGATCGGTGGGAAATACACAGAGTAGCATGTTCCTGCGCAATATCCGTGAGCGGGCACGTAGTGTAATGGCCATTGGTCGGAGAAGGGAAGGGGTGGAGAGTGGAGCGGCCTCCGTCAGCAGCGCCGTGACGGACGGTCACGTGGGGCCGGACTTCGCCGCACCAATGCACACTGCACCCATACAATAATGCATCCGCGGGATGTGTCCAAACATACAAACGTCAAACACAGTGCTTTGGATTTAGTTGAAGAAGAAAACTGTCGTATCAGCTAAAGGTGTGACTTTCGACATTGGTCTTTTAGCACTTTAAATGGGCACTCAGATAGTCGATAGACAACTCAGATCAACCACACGCCCCCAAAAGGCCGTTCAGACTAACCAATCATCCCATTGATCACCAAGCTTTACCAAATTCCCTCTCAAGACCAGCTCACGTCAATTCATATTTCATATCACCATAAGCATTTCAGTTCAGCGCTACTTTACGACTTGCATGGTACGCTATCAATGTGACTTCTGTTTGAAGTACCTATGTACCTATTGTCTCTTGTTGAGATGAGATGAGAGAGACGGAGAGAGAGAGAGAGAGAGAGAGAGAGAGAGAGAGAGAGAGAGAGAGAGAGAGAGAGAGAGAGAGAGAGAGAGAGAGAGAGAGATACCCTCTAAGCGAAAATCTCATTTCAGATGCCAACCAGTACGCTCACTATGTTTTCAACACTTTGAAGCCAAATCAATGCGGCCAAATCAACTTTGAGGTAAGTCCTTGGAGTCATTTATGAACGTTTGACAGTCCATAACTAGCATGCATTATAGGGATTCTTGGTATTTAATATGACGATGCATTATGCAATATGCATCATCTCTATTTTGCAAATTAGCTATCGACTATCGTAGCCAATTTCCATGAAAATGGTACCTATTGGCCGTTTTCACGACGGAATAGCAGGCATCTATTTAATCCCCATTTGATCCTAAAGTTCCTCAGGAATTTTAGTAGTTCTTTTTAGTAGGTTCCCCAGCTTTCGAATGAATGGTGCGTTAGTTTGCTATTTTTCTATTAAATATCACATCGATTTACTTTATCTAAGGATTTATCACTAATATCAACATAAAGCGTAAGTACAATTATAAAATTATGAAATTATTAAATACTAGTACAATAGTTAAAAAAAGATACTGAGTTGCCAGGCTACAAAGAATATATTCATTTATGGCGCACGACAGACATTTAGAAAGCAGCGCCCTGTTTTATTGCACGCTGCTAGCCGCTTCCATTGGGTTTTGCAGGCCGTCGTCATTGGTCGTTACACGTATGATGTCACGCGACTTGTGGCCTGTCACGGCTCTTTAATAATGATCTCCACTAAATGAATGCAACAATGGCCTTTTAAGTTGATCTCTGTGACCATCTGTCTATGGAGCGACCAATATGAAAGTTGGGTGAATTTACCGGGGTTACATGACTATGAGCAAGCAAATGTGTATCAGGAATGGATTTAGGTGGAGAATTGCGCTGGACCATGAGTGCTCGAACGCTCCCAATTCCACGCCGGTTTGGCTTTGGAGCCGAGACAGACGATGCGGGTCAAGGTCACCGCTGGGGTAACGGTGGATTGGGTGCGCCCGAGCACCCGTAACGCGGCACAATTCTCCATCTATGGATTTTCCTATTCGCTCAGCATTGTGATAGGCGTTCGTAATAGCATTTACTCTGCTCATGTACCTATCCCCGGTTATTTAAAAGAAGTTTTTGTGGGGGAATATCACGGCTTTAGGTACTCGGTGGCCCTATTCACGACTTTCAAAGAATGCTCCGATAACTATAAACACCGCACAGACCTACTGCATTAGTGAATCTGACAGAATGTCTGTGGAATTACATCCCCCCTCACCACACCCCTAAAAACTCATCCAGTGTCCAAAACCACTTTTATCGACTCGCAAAAAAAAAACACACACACACACACATACACACACAAAGCATGGGGCATGTCAGCTCTCAGTTCATTTATTATTGTCTTTACCATGGTTCAATTGCATTGCGCGATTTAAAGCACGTGAGTGCCTATATAGTATATATGTAGAAAATAATATCTACAGCAAAACATCCAAAATTACAAAGGCTACAATGCTTAAAAAGTAGGTTCATCAAGGAAGCCCATTTTTACTTGCGTTGTGTTCCCAACCATGCGATTCCAACGCGGGCTATTCGCAACGTCTGTTAAGGCACGTTAACAACTGACAAGCCGCCACCGCTGCCACTTATTCATAGATGGTTGATATCGCAGCTTGGGCGTCAGCAGCGCGGCCCACAACGCGTCGGCGCCAGCGCACGCAGCTGTTGGCACTCGGCAGCCGGTGTTGCGACTTAACGGCCGGCCGGCCCCATGAAGGAGAAGCTCTTGGTGAAGCTTTGTGATCGCCTCATAGCCGCCTTGGATGTCATCTTTCTTGGCAGATCCATCCGTTCAGATGGTACGGTGCAGTCTGGATAAAGGACGAAGTCCAACGCCGCTAACCCCGCGACCGCCACCCCACAACGTGGCCGCAGACCGAACGGGCGTGAGGGCCGTAAGGGCCACCCCGCCATCCGGTAGGTGGCTGAGCAGCCGGGCGCAGCGGCGCCTGGGCGGCGGCCGCGCTGAGATGAAGTCCCAAACCGCCATGTCGCCATCACCGCCATCACCATTGCTGCAGCTGTTCCCAACCGCCTCAATCGCCGCCGTTTTGCCAGCAGTCGCGCCGCGGAATGGCAGAAGCTCCAGAGTAGCCTCCAGCGCCCCTCTCCGCACGTGTGCAGGTGCACTGCGGCCGCCGGGTCCGACGTCCAGGCAGAACATGATATTTCCATGCTGCTCCGACGGTGGGCTGGTCTTGTTTGGGCGTTCCTCCACTGTGACGTCGGTCACGCCTGCCCCGGCCAGGGCGCAGAGGCCGACGTGTCACCATCCGGTTGCAGTCCTCAGTCGGGTCGCAACGTGTACCTCTTCCGCAGCGTGGAGCGCGCTCCCGCTGGGCAGCGATACAGCCAAAAGTAGCATAGCATGCGGGCGGCCAGCGCTGCGCCGGACAGCGGACCCATGCCGGGGGTATGCCGGTCTCGGCCATTAGCGGGGTCGTCGGGGCCGAGGCTGTACTATTGGTCTCAAGATAAGGGTCCAGGCGGCCTGGAGGTTTGATGCGGTGAATACCCTCACCCTCGCCACAGCTGGAGTGGGGGTAGGGGAGGGGGTGCATTCGGCCCGAGTTTGACAGCGGGGTCGCTCGCCGCAGTGTGGTGTCCCGCGGTGCAGTCGGAATCAGGCGGAATTATGCCGGCGGCGGTAACCGGCCGAAGGGTCTGGCTCAGTCGCGTCTCGAGACGAGTTACCGAGCAGGGTGTCAGCGATAGATGGGAGGGGTGTGGTCAGGGCGCTGTTTGATCACCAAATCAGCATGCTGTCAGTTTGCTGGCGTTTCTCATCTTCTCATTGGTCGTTGATGAACCACACGTGGTGTGTGCGATTGACCAATGAGAGACTAAGAGACGCCTGTAACTGGCTTCCATATATTGGAAAACCGACAGCAAGCTGAAAACACGACAGTGCATGGGGCGCACTAGCTTTGAAGGTCGCTCCGCAAAAGCATAACTTTCCATAGATGAGGGTGACGGGTGTTACCTACCCCAGACTTCTTGCGATTGCTCTCAACAAGGAAACCTGAAAGCTGAAAAATAGCACACCTGACTTGATTCAAGCCCATTCTCTGGTGACACCAACGACCAATTACATTTTCAATTCTTGTCGAGTCACTGACCTATGACGTCATACAAGACTTCACTCGGTCCCAAAATATTGCGGCTTGGCAACTCCGCCATTGCTAGGTCAACTTCTGCAAACAGGACTTCATATTCTTCCGAGACCTTGCAACTTTTATGTCTCGTAATTTCTAGAAGTTCACGTAAAGCTAGGTCAATGACGTGACCTCCCTCACCATCATAATTCAACAAGGGAAATATCAAAATTTATGTTGATGACAAAAAAAAGATTTACGACTATCGTTTGCACATGGAGTCGTGCTCGTGTCGCTTCACTACTTGCAAGATCGATGCTCAACTTTTGCGTTGTGAACCATGTGCAACGTCATAAGCGACGTTACGTAGATATTGGAGTTTTTTTTTGTCATTATTCCGCACCGTAGACAGTGTTTACAATTGCTTCACGTGCAAAGAGAAAAAATTGCCAGATGTCGTTTACCTGATTTGTTAAACGTCTAGACGTTTGTCTAGTCTGAAATATGCCGTATTTTTACATTAAATGTATTTTTTAACTTAAGTGACCGAAAGATGCCAGCGGTACGGGATAAAATTATTAAACCACTCGTAGGTAGACAAATATTTTAAACGTCTCGCCTATCGACTCGACGTTTCAAAAATTTGTCCTACCTACTCGCGGTTTAACATAAATTAACTACCGTTGCAACTCAAATACAAGGTGGTTATATATTAAACCGCGAGTAGGTTGAACAAATATTTTAAACGTCGAGCGGTTAGGCGAGACGTTTAAAATATTTTTCTACCTACGAGCGGTTGAATAATTTTATCCCGTACCGCCGATATCTTTTGGGCGCTTAATGATAAAAAATACATTTTATATAAGAATGCGACATATTTCAGACTAGACGAAATGTCTACTAGACGTTTAACAGTTTGTTAATCGTCTAGACGTTTAAAAAATCAGTTACACGACATCTGATAATTTTCTTTCTTAGCACGTGAAGAAATTGTAAACACTGTCTACGGTGCGGGATAACCGCATTTAAACATCCACGCGCTATCCTCTAAATTACAGGGTCATCAATAAAAGATGACATAAAGTTAGCCCCGCCAGAGGCGTAAGACATATTGCATAAACAGGTCACCGTTGGAATGATAAATCTTAGACATTTTACATAGCACAAACAGAAATCAGTTGTGTCGCTCGAAGAAAACTTGCTTCTCCGTGCGGCAGACCTCGGCCAAGAACTTCGCTCCGTGCACATCCTTGTATGGAATCAACTTTTGTGGATTCTTCGGCGAAGGAGCCTGTATTATTCTTGCGGGTGCTTGCTGTAGCGCGAGCCACTTTTCGTCACTCAATATCACCCTTTCGAACCATTCTTCCGCTTCACTGAGCCGTGAGCCAAAAGGTGAACGCTTCCAGCCTCGACACCATGCTGTCAGGGGAGATGACGGTCATTAGGATCGGACGATACTGTTTCCAGTTCAGTTTCTTCTTGTGGAGGAGTGTCCATATTAGAGATGTCAATAAAATACGAACTTTTTGGCATACCGATACAAAACCGATACCAACTTGGTATTTGGCGTTTCGAGGCTAACACATTTGGTATTTTGTTGGTATTGTAAATCCTTGCTACTGTAAAAGAGACTGTGACTTTGGTAAAAAGTTGGCATTTCCCTGATATTCCCAAGTCGGTTCGGTTTCGGTATTTTCCCACGGTTCCTGTTGGTATTTGGTTTGGTATCGGTATCACGACTTTCTGTAATTGACATCACAAGCTCATATATTAAAAAATGCCTTCCCAGGTTTCTTAAGCCATTGCAAACGTGAATACTGGACAGATTACTGAAAAATTGCTAGACTCTCTTCACCTTCGAGCAACTGAACAAGATCCCAGCACCCCTGGTCACTCTGCAGTCTGGATTTTTCCTGCCTGGACTTCACCGTTCAACCTCAAGTAACTCAAATTGCGGAGCGAACTCAAGAGTCCAAGACGCTTGATGAACTGAACGCTGCCGTGAGTCGTCGAAGGCTTCGTCTGCACGATGGCCGGCGATCATTTGGGGCTCCAGCGGGGGCTTACTTTACGTTATTCGCTAATGAGCAGTGAGCACCCTGCACCTGTGCACGTGACCTGACCTCAGAGGTCACATGCTGATCTGACACCTTTAACTTGATTGTGAATCGCTGGGTGTTGTTTTTGTTTGCAAGGCTTTTAGCTTAATAATGGGCGAAACGGCGGCGGGGTCCCCCCCCCCCACACACACACACACTCTAGACGTCTCTCGGTATTCAGAAAGCCGATAGGTCCGACGAGGAATAACGGATAAAACGACAACGAGATACGTGCACTCTTGAAATATGTTTGTTACGTGTGGATTTGATTTTTGAGAACATTTCCTTGTCTTGTCTACAAGCTGAAGCTCGCCAATCAGCCTTATGCATTACCTAGCTGCATCGCTTCGAGTCCCATCAGTGGGAATGGCTTCTTACACTCTACACTTTTAGTGCTTTCTTAGAATGATATCACGCTTGATAGAATTATAAAGCGAACACATAGCGAACGGGGCGAGAGTAACACTTAACATATTGTTTAATGGTTAACCCTACCGGAGGTTTAACAATGTAGTTATTGAAATGAACTGTTCAACACTTGTTCAGCGCCATACATGAAATTGTATGAAACAGTAGGAAATTAAAAGTTATTAAGGTTGAAATAATTCAACCGTTCAGATATAGCGGATTCTTCATGGCTCCGAGTGGAAGATAAGGATATCTTTTCCAAGCGGGTTACTGAAAAAACGAGCGACGAAGGAGCGAGGTTTTTCTGTAACACGCGAGGAAAAGATATCCGATCTTCCACGAGTGAGCCATGAGGAATCCTATATCTTTCTATGTTGAGGTTTCTTCTTAACCCTCGCCCTGGCAGGGGGGGGGGTCGATGCGACCCCCCCTAAGGTTTTTCGAAGATAGCGTAAAAACGGCGGCGCGCAGCGCCGCCAAATTTGGCACAGCCTATGCGGCAACCTTTTTACACATGAACTGAAAATTTCAGGTCCGAGTGACCTTGGGTCAGGTCACCAGGTCAGAAAAACCGGTACAAGGTCATGGTCAAATTTCAATTTTCTTTTTGCACCTGTCCAACTCACAGTTTTCGACTGATTTCCTTCAAACTTTCAGGATGTGCTAAGTTTACCGAGTTGTTTAAAATATAGTCCGGCTTTTTTGAGGTCACTGACCTGAGGTCAGTTAGAGGTCATTACGTCGTAATGTTAAGCCTATGGGAAAATACTAAATTCGGAAAATACTGGAGATATCCGCTTCGTTCTATCACTTTTGTGCTTTGAAACCACGGTACTTAACAGCAGGTCACTTGGTGCTTCTTTGTTTGGTGTACTTATCCATGGGTCAGGTCAAATGAGGTCAACTGAGGTCAAATGACGTTTTTGCCAATAACTTGGCACATAATGACGCTAGAGCTTAAAAATGGTATCATTGTGTTCCTGGTGATCAGTCGAATCGAATGATATGCGATATGATGCAATTTGGTTAACTTGAACTTAATTTATTAATTTAAGTTTACTTAAAATTTAAGAAAAACTTTAAGTACACTTAAGCAAGCTAAAAAGTATATCATTCGACGCGCCTTGACGTGCTGAGTTCACTGGTGCTTTTCTTTTTGCTCTATCTTAATTAGATTAAAAGTTATAAGCGAAAAACTTTTGACCTGTTTTTAGCGAAATTTTTACATTTATACCCCCCAAAACCCCCTAAATATTGACCTAGAGCAGCCAAATTTGCACAGGGGCGAGAACTCCAGGGGGCCCACCTACCTACCAAATTTGGTGTTTCTAGGTGCCATAGGAGCCAATCGCGAGGGGGGGGGGTCGCATCGACCCCCCCCCTGCCAGGCCGTGTTATGAAAAATGCCCTGCCAGGGCGAGGGTTAATTAATAAAATATTATCTTTAAATGCATTCATCTATGTAAAAATAGATTCAGAGTAGTTTCTTCTTATTTCATAAGTTTCATCCATAAGCAACCATTAAAATGTCGTTCGGTTATTGACCCATCATCACATGAACTCTTGATTTTTTCGCTATGAAGCCTCGAGACCTTATCTTTGCATCTCAGAGGGATGCAGAGATAACAAATTCTTATCTTTGCATCTCAGAGGAGTGCGAGATAGAAATATCCCTGCACTGTAGACCGAAATGGCAAATAAACCTCAACTAGAAAGATAATGATATAAATAGTGACGTTCTCGGCGGTATGCCGATCATGACAACATTAATTGCTATGTCCTAAACAAATTGCCACGTCTTGCAGTCTAAGGTGAAACTGCAATGAATGATGCGTGAGCTACATGGTCCGGCATAAGTTTTATCCTCTAAAAAAAATGTTCTCTCTAAGTTACTACATAGGGGACAGCGATTCTCTTTAGCGTTCAGTTTATTTCCCACGAACAGGGACTTACATACGAACGCAAATTTACATGTTGGCAACTAGGTTGTGCAGTAAATACGGCTGGATTTTTTATCATGCCCGTTTGAGCTGTAGCGACAAGGCGCCGAGGTTGGCCGCCGGCTTCTGTTTGTCCAGGTCCTGCTGGACGACACCCCGAAGTTCGTCGATCAGGATGAGGTCCGGCTCCGGAGGGCAGCCGGCTAGCATCTCTTTCCTTCAGAAGTGTGGCACGTTCAATTCGCACCACCGCTAGGCCTTGGCAGAGCGATGAGTTGGCGCACCGTCCTGATTGAAAATGCATGTCAACATGTCATTGACCATGCGTTGGCTTAGTATTGGGAAGAAGGTAGGTAATGAGCCTTGGAGAGCTCTTCCAATTGCGTCTCACGGTCCTGTTTGGAGATGTGATAGCGGTTCAGCGCGAGCCGCTTGGCCAATTTTGTCGCCAACTACTGGCCCCTCTTCCCGGTCGCCTTTTTCGATGCGATTTCTGTAACGTTTGAAATGGTAGGCGCACACCGGCAAACTGGAACGATCAGCAACACTGCCAGCAGCCGTATGCTTATCCCACCAACACCGGACTGTGCAGACAGTTCGTCTATAATTAAGACTTGCAAACAAAAACAACAGGCAGATGTTTCAACCAATCAGCAATGACACGCTGTGACATTTCGGCCTGGAGCATGCCGACTGTCTGGTTCAGCTCCCTTGATAGAAATTTCAGACATTCACGTAGCGACGCAGCCGTTCAGGTGGACAATCTCTGTGAAACTGGCCGTAGCTCGGTGATCCGTGACCCGAGGGTCGTTCGTCACCTCATGCTCTGCAGCCAAGGACTCGCAATGCAGGAGTGCAGCCTGAACCGTCATCCTTCAGGTGTGGACACGATTAGGAACAGGGAAGTAGTGGACATAACTTTTGCGGAACGATATATTGTCGTCCTGTAGTGTCTTTCATTGTCAGCGAGACGCTACATGGAGTTAAAATGGCGAGCGACCCTCCCGCCGGAATGGTGAGCGTCCTTCTCTGTCAAACGCGGCGCTAGTTTCCGCCTAAGCTCCGCTGGCCCGCTTAACTGCTATGTCATGCGGCACAGTCTACAAGTACAGGTGACCGGTCGCGAGATCGGAGCTCCGTAGCACCGAGCGAGTGTGGCGAAGGTGGGGGTATTCACCGCATCAAACCTACAGGTCGCCTGGACCCTTATCTTGAGACCAATAGTACATACAGCTGGTGACCGCGTGAGCCGCCAATCGAAGCTCACGGCTTATAAGCTCGACGCGGGCATCACACGCCGTCCCGATGGGAACTCCACGACGCCGCCGCGAACTCCAGCGCGGCTCGCAGCGCGAAGACCAGTACGGACGGTCGGGGCAAACGGCGTGCGGGAGTCGCAGGCGACGTTCTGCGGACAGAAAGGGTTGGGCATAAGCTGGTCGGCAGGACACTCTTGAGCCGAGCCTTTGATGTAATTACAGATGATCCAGAAGCATGCACAAAAATTCATGACACACTATTCTCATTTATGTATTTGCTACATATGATATGATATACCAGCTCATGATCAGTGACGCATTCTAGGCAATATGTTCTAAAGTGAAGTAACTGAAGTTACAGCTTAAAAGCTTAAAAAAACAGCTTAAAAAACACACACACACACATTCGATAGCTTATGAGAATAACATGCCTTGTGTGCTTAATGCAGGAAAATATTTTTTTTTTCACTTTTTTAGAAACAGCAAAAGAGTTGTCAACAAGCCATGTCAACTATCTAAACAATTTTTATGGAAACTGCTCTAGCTAGCTTAAAGTTCCACAACGTTTCCGGAGCACTGTACCCAAACTCAGTTCATGTTACAAAAAAACAGTAATAATGCCTCCTAATTTTGAATGAAATATAGGTATAAGTTATTTGATTTGGAAAGCAACAAATTTCCGAAAATCATTTTAGCAAAATCACTATTTTCTTCAGGCCACCAGGTTTTAAACAAAACTATAGTAAACTTTATGATCTAGTTGACACAAAACCAAAGCCCCGATTTTAACAAATGTAGATAAAATTTTAACAATTTAAACAAATGTATCGTGGAGAAAATAAAAAGTGTAGATTTGTAAAGCCGGGATATTTCAATTTCACGGATTAGGCACTTAAAGAAATATCTTCACCTTTCTTTGAGCCACCAGCCTTCACCCAAGTTTTACACGAATATAGTGAAGCAGACAATGTGGCAACTCAAAATTGTGATGGTTTGAGATAATTATGACGGTAAAAGAAAAAGCAACACAAGGTTCCTTACCCTCGTTTTTTCACATGGGTTGAGATGAGGCTTCAACTGTTGCCGACCTGAGGAGCTATAGGGACTTGAGCTTTCCAAAACTCAATTTCTAAGGGCACTGAGCAGTGTTTGGCTTTCACACGAATGCGATAGTAAGTTATATGAAGTTGACAAAGCAAGCAAAGCAAAGCATGATGCCCCGCGCGTCCGCCCGCGACCACGCCCCGCGTCCGACTCCCGACCGCCGCGTGACCCGAGGCGCCCGGCGGTCACGTGACCTACCGGCCGGGACTGCAAACAGCCTTCACCACCATTCTTGTATGACGTCATATCCTACTGAGGTGCTGATTGGTCGGAATTAGATACCTGAAGGTAATTATCTGCCGTAGTTATTTTTGTTTCATTGTTTTGCGTGTTTTCTTATATGAAATGTAATTAAAAAATTTGTCATATTTTAATCACCATTAAAACATAACTGAATAGGTATAAAAGAGAACTCGATATATACTTTCCTTGTTTTTAAGAATTCCGGAATTAGATACCCGAGGGAGCAAAGAGGGAGCAAGTTGCCACGCTGATTTAATACCTCATAGTTGAAAGGTGGGCTACTAGAACCAAAAATTGCTGTGTTTGTAAATAAATAAGTGATTTGAGGGCAAAAAATGCCCAGATTTAAACTTCTAAAATTATTTTGAACATAAAATATTTCAGTTTGAGGGATGTTAAGGCCTCTAAGGGTAGGTACTTTTTAGGTATCAAATAAGTTCCTCTGCGAAAGTTCCGTCGTGAAAACGGCCATTATGCATTTCAGACCATGTGGAACAGTCCTTTTCGGCTATTTCTCGTTGTATATGCGTTTGCTTTTAACCAAATTTTGGCATTGGTAGTTTGAGATCCCTACCTAATTTTTATCAATATGGTCTATTAACAAAAAATGAAAAATAAGGGCACTTGTCATTGAATGATAATGTTAAGGTCGTCAGAGGCCTGCTTAGAGGCTGATACAGACTGGGCGCCGTCTCCCCTCTGATTGGTCGTGACGCACTGGCACGCTGCGGCTAGGCTCCGCCCACCTGCGGTCCAGCCTCGGGTCATGTCGGCGGCAGTCGCAGTCTGGCCGGCCGGCGGTGGTGCGCGCGGCGCAGCGGAGTGGCACACTTGTTTGCATGTCATGAACTTTAAAATCAGTTGTTCAACGACTAATAAGGACGGAGGAAGGAAGAAAAAGGAAGAGGAGACAAAGTAACAATGAGACGAACGGTAGACGGTGGCTAGTGGACAGCAAACAGTATGCATAAACTCTAGAGCAGAGACAGGAGACAAAGACGGCAGACGCGAATGACAGAGACAAAGATGGTAGACCAGAGATAAGTGACAGAGATAGAGATTATAGACGAGAGACTGAAAAGGGGGCATGAAGGATGGGAGATCATTAACTCTCGATATTGCATATCTACATTTTCAGATTGAGTCGTCCTATCTTTCCCTATTTTATTGTTTTTCGGCCTTAACATCTATCAACAATATCCTTAACCCTATTCCTGGCGGGGGGGCCTCAGGAGCCCCCCCCCCTGAGGTTTTTTGGTTATTTCTCCCAAACGCGTTGAGCTAAGAAGCTCAAATTTTCTGACTTTTCCTAGAAGGCTTCTACGCAACATGTCTGAAAATTTTGAGTTGATCTGACCTCAGGTCAGGTCACCAGAGGCGGTTTGGTGACCCTACCTCAGAAAAGTTTGCAATCACGCCAGAGCTAGAGTTTTTGACCGATCAATTTCTTCTCTTCAGGCTTTAGTTAGGGTACCAGTATGTGCAATTTGTATATCTCGGAATTTTGATATCGGTGACCTAAGGTCAGGTCAGTTTCGCGACCTCCCCATTATAAGTCAATGGGGGAAAAATCAACTCCCTGTTTTTACCACTAAAACGGGTCGGAATGGCCCCATATACCATACATGACTTCATATACGATCAGCCTTCACTACCTTGAGGTCTGTTTTGCTGTTGGGCAGCTGTGAGGTCATGTGACGTCATCAAAGGTCACCAAAGGTTTTTGGCCAATAACTCCGTACAGGAACAAGATGCAGACGCGTGGATGGTCTCATTGTGTTCAGCTCATCAAGACGCATCGAATGATATACATGATGACCTCGAGGTCACGTGACCTGAGGTCAACCTTTGACCTTGACCTTTCGAGGTCAACATATATATCATTCGATGCGGATTGACAAGAGGATCACGATGATGCCCTTAGTTTGTTCCTATCTTGACTAATTCGAAAGTTATTCTAGAAAAACTCTCCATATCTAGCGCCGCCATTTTGACTTTTTCGACCCCTGTGACGTCATCTTTGACCTGACCTGAAAATGACCTTAGTAAAAATTGTAGACCTTGTCCATGCGTATCCGATGCCGTTTACCGCTTGTCGTTATCTTGCTTCGTTCTCGAGATCTCAGGGGGGGCCGAATCGGCCCCCCCCCGCCAGTTTCTTGTCCCGGCGGAGCCCGCCAGGAATAGAGTTAAAGCATTGTGGAAATATTATGGAGAAATTGAATATTTTTTTGCCCAAAAAATAAATAAATTGTATTCTCAAAAAAAAAACTAACAACGAGTACATACATATGTGGATATCCTCAATTAAATAAGGCCTTTGAATGTCACCCTACGCACGCAGATTCTGTCTCGTTGCTCTTTAAATGCGCCATAGTCTGTAGGAAAACAGGGCAGCGGAGAAGCTCGCTATAAATTATTGAAAATGACTCTTTAATTTTGAAGGAATAACATTCTGGAGCTTAGTCTGTAGCTAAAAGGAGTGCTTACCGTTTTATATATACATCGATCTGCATTGAATTTTTCATCCTTATTCTCTCCGCGCGAGATACGATATTCACGCAAGGATACCTGCGTTAGCGTGCAGAGGCGGATCCAGCTCAGAGGTTTGGGGGGGGCAAACCATAAAAATTTATCGATTCTTTCCATGCATCGTCCATAGGCGTAATGTTAAAATCATGCCGTTTGGGGGGGGGGGCAAATGCCCATTTTGCCCCCCCCCCCCCTGGATCCGCCACTGTTAGCGTGTGTCTTGTTCCAATCCGTCAGAGCTCCGCACTGCTCTGACCCCGAGCGGCGAATGGCCGGTCTCGGTGTCGCGGCGCAGTGGGCGGAGCTTAGCTGCGGCGCAACAGCTGACGCTGCTACGCCGTGCTAGCCTCTACCACGGCGCAGAGTTTTCCGATCAATTTTTACCATTACAAGTCAATGACATGTGCCTTTCATTTTGATATTTTGTGAAAAGACCATGTTAGTAAAAATTAGGTAGGGCCTTGAAACTCATTGTGTCAAAGTTTGGTTGAAACCAAGCGTATAGGTAACGAGAAAGAGCCAAAAAGGACTGTTCCGGAGGGTCTGAAATGCATAGTAATGTGCAAAGAGCAATGCTGCCACGTGCCACGTTATGCCATTGAATTTAATAAGTTCAAAAGAGCAGGATCGCTATCCCGAGTTCTCCCTTCCTTTATTGTCGCGACCGATATCCATGCCATATTACGCAGGCCGACTCTGGTCCCGGTTTATGGTCCCCGTTTGATACCTCTGGCCGTGGCCTCTGCCGCTGGATCAATGCCAGGTGTGACGGCTCGGCCGCAGTGTTGTTAGGACCGCCGTAAACCCTGTCGCCTGTTGATGTGTGCCGCCGACAGGATTTTCTTCACGCGCTGTCGCGGGTGTCGCGCGGCACCACCGATGAGAAGGTGCGCTGGGTGTTTGACCTGTACGACCTGGACGGTGACGGACTCATCACCAAGCACGAGATGCAGCTGGTGGTGACGGCCATCTACGACATGCTCGGTCGGCACGTGCACCCGCACCTGGACGAGCACGCCGCCAGGAACCACGTGGACACCATATTCCACGTGAGTAGTCGACTGTCCGCTGACCTCGGGGCCATGGGTGATCTTACGTCCTTCGGGGAGAGTCCAACGGCTGACTTGTATGGCGTGGGGACCACGAGTGACCCCTTCATCCATTGGAGAGACTTTTACAGGCCAACAAAATGCCAGAGCGACCTTGAATGACAGTGTTACCTGTAGTGATTCTGAACGACCTTCAATTAGCTTAGCTGGGGTGGCCCTGCGGTCATTCACGCCCTCTCAAGTGCCTTCGAGACACCACACTCACTGGAGTGACCCCTCTGTGGCCATCCAGCACCTGTTGTGACCCTCCAGCACCTGGTATATGAACCTATGTTGTTCTCCCGACTAATGTGACTAAGCAGCAAGTCACCTACTAAAAGCTGGTTTAGTGCCTTATTAACCCTCGCCCTGGCAGGGCATTTTTCATAACACGGCCTGGCAGGGGGGGGTCGATGCGACCCCCCTCGCGATTGGCTCCTATGGCACCTAGAAACACCAAATTTGGTAGGTAGGTGGACCCCTGGAGTCCTCGCCCCTGTGCAAATTTGGTTGCTCTAGGTCAATATTTAGGGGGGTTTTGGGGGGTATAAATGTAAAAATTTCGCTAAAAGCAGGTCAAAAGTTTTTCGCTTATAACTTTTGATCTAATTAAGATAGAGCAAAAAGAAAAGCACCAGTGAACTCAGTACGTCAAGGCGCGTCGAATGATGTACTTTTTAGCTTGCTTTAGTGTACTTAAAGTTTTTCTTAAATTTTAAGTAAACTTAAATTAATGAATTAAGTTCAAGTTAACCAAATTGCATCATATTGCATATCATTCGATTCGGCTGATCACCAGGAACACAATGATACCATTTTTTAAGCTGTAGCGTCATTATGTGCCAAGTTATTGGCAAAAACGTCATTTGACCTCAGTTGACCTCATTTGACCTGACCCATGGATAAGTACACCAAACAAAGAAGCACCAAGTGACCTGCTGTTAAGTACTGTGGTTTCAAAGCACAAAAGTGATAGAACGAAGCGGATATCTCCAGTATTTTCCGAAATTAGTATTTTCCCATAGGCTTAACATTACGACGTAATGACCTCTAACTGACCTCAGGTCAGTGACCTAAAAAAAACGAACTATATGTTATACAACTCGGTGAACTTAGCACATCCTGAAAGTTTGAAGGAAATCAGTCCAAAACTGTGAGTTGGACAGGTGCAAAAAGAAAATTGAAATTTGACCATGACCTTGTACCGGTTTTTCTGACCTGGTGACCTGACCCAAGGTCACCCGGACCTGAAATTTTCAGGTCATATGTAAAAAGGTTGCCCCATAAGCTGTGCCAAATTTGGCGGCGCTTTACGTTATCTTCGAAAAACCTTAGGGGGGTCGCATCGACCCCCCCCCCTGCCAGAGCGAGGGTTAAATGTCTGGTATGAGTCCACTGCTAGAGCTTCGACGGTAAATCTGCTTCGATGAGATATCGCATTGTGTATTTAATACTTTGCTATGCACTATTGCATACTGCGTCTCTGGAAAAAGCAAGCGATCGAAATAGCATGCGTTCAGCTGTTCTGGGCTTTCCGAGGGGAGACCAGGGCAGTAACGTTAGCAGTTACGATTGCAAGGGTGTGAGAATTTCTCGGTCTGAATCGGGAACTGCTCGGTCGGAACAAGCTAACGGGCCACTCAAACATTTACGCCGGGCTCTCAGGTATCCCGGCTGCAATGGCGAGCGGCAATAATTTAACACTCGCCGAGTTATCTATAATTCGGCTCGACGGTTGGTGCGGTCAGCTGCACTCAGTTCACATTGCCAGCCATTTTAAGGTAACGGGATACATAATGGTCTGATCTGAAACCAAGTGATAAGTCAGAAAATAGCATCCTTTTAACTCACGACTTGTCCTGAGGAAGTATTGCCGTATCAAGATTATCCCTCGCATGTGTAGGGGGGGGGGTCGGATGGACCCCCCCATGGTTTTTCGCGAATAACTCGCGTAAAAAGCGGCCGATCGCGACAAAACTTTCAGTACCCTCGCATTGATCAATTTGACACCTACCCTGAAAATTTCATGACCCTGACCCAAATGACCTTTGACCTCTTTTCCGAGACCATGTTTGGCCGGAATCGCGATTCGGCGTACGTCGGCTCGCATTAGCCGCGCGTTTGCAAGCTTTTCGTGATTTTAAACGTTCAAACATGTGATTTGATGTTGCTCCCATGCATTAGGGTGGGTGTCAAGGTCACCTGAAGGTCAGGTCAGGTCATTGACCTTTGGTGACCTCGGGTGACCTCGGTTCACTTTTTCGAGTTTTACATGTTTCTAGGCTAGTTTTTGGAGCTGAATTCGAATTTAGCAACCATTTGAACATTTACGAAGTAGTTTTAGTGCCTTCGTAACATGTTACGAAGCTGTCAGAGGCGGTTTACACGTACTACGAATACCCGTCACGACGCCTACTGATTGACCTGACCTGACCTGACCCGACCTGGTCTAAATGCTTAAAGACATCATCTGTGATCAAAACTAACACGATATTCGTAATCAGCACCCCGAAAAACCCCTTAGCAGCCACACTTTACGACTTTGTAATAGGTCCCGATTTTCCCGACTTTGGGTCATTGACCTGACCTGGAAGGTCAACCAATGACCTAGGACCTTAAAATTGGGTATCATCGGCTTCCTCTCGTCACGGGCAACACACTCGTTTTTTCCGCGAAGCTCTAGCTCGATCAGGGGCCAAACGGCAAGGGGGGGTCCAACCGACCCCCCCCCCCTACACATTAGAAGCTGGAAAACGCCGCACACATGCGAGGGTTATCATAGCATCACCAAACTTATAGAACCACCTTTCACGTGTATGTCTGTTACATACGCTCACTATAGGTACAGTCGTGTACAGGTTGATGGTCCGCTACTCTTTATCCACCGGGTTCCTATGGCTCAGCATTGGCAGCAGCCGCCTGGTACCGGTAGGCTGTGCCGCATGACCCGAGAGTGAAGCGGCACAGCCTACCCACACTGTATGACACCGGCTCGGGTCGCCTGGTAGAGCGATTTGACCGAACGCTGCGTTACACCGGCTGGGGGAGGGGGGGGGGGTAAGGGTCAGGCCTGCCGATTTGGCTCGGCTCGGTGGATGAGGCGGGCTGGACGGAGTACTGTGGTGTGGGGCGGGGGTGATGTGGGGAGGGAGTGAGCGGACCTGGGGCTGGGTGTGTGTGGTCACTTGTCGCATAGAACCGATCATTCGTAATCCACCCTCCAAAAATTCGCTTTAGAGATATTCACAAAACCCAAGGGGGTTCAAACACCCATCTCCCAAGTGGGGTGCGGAAGGACAGGTAAGGGTCCATACGGCCTCCTCATGAATTGCAGCAAAGAAAGAAAACAGACCTGTCACCAAATAATCTTTCTGAAAAGTGGATTATAATCGCATAGCCTCGGACACAGAAATAAACATCCAGCACGCGAAGCGTCTCGAACCGGGCCTCTCACTACCGGTAAATTTGACAGTCTAGCACTCCTACGCTGAGCTACACCGGATGGTAGCCACGGCCGGGGCAAAGTCTGGACGGGCGGGCGGCGGGGCTGGGAGGTCGGCAGCAAAGTCAATGAATGTTTTTGTGGTTTCGGGTGCCGGTCGCTCTAGCTTGGTGGAATGGTGATGGATCATTGGCAAATCTTTCAACGTGGAGTCCCGGTTCGAGCCTCATGGGGGCTCCGGCTACTTTTCCGAGTTAGGATCTGGTTTGATTTTAGTGGTTGCGAGCCATATATACGGTTTTATATCTACATGTCGATTGTCGATTGATTGATTGATTCATTCATTCGTTCATTTAACCCTCGCCCCGTTGGGGGGGCCATTTTGGCCCCCCCTGTGGTTTTTCCTGAATAGCAAGAAAACGGCGGCGCGCAGCGCCGCCAAATTTTCAGTACCTTTCCGGGCATCAATTTGACACCTTCACACCAAATTTCAAGTCTTAGGTCACCTTAGGTCAGGAGTTATTGAGGTCAAACTGAGGTCATGTTCGAGCAAAAATGAGCAAAAAACATGCAATCTTGAAACGCTCACCAAATCTACAGTTATCAAGCAATTTCAAAGTTCTTTATATGGTCTAATAGACAAAAAGCGGCGCTACAAAACTGCTATCTCGGATTTTCAAAATTTTGGGTTTTTGACCCAAAAAATTTCAAAAAATTGATTTTTTTAGAAAAACTAAAAAAAAATCCAAAATTTTTCCGAATTTCGAAAAAAAACGGAATATATGTGATAGTCCCTGCGCTCTTCTATATACATACCAAATTTCAGATCGATATCTCGTTTTTTGGCCAAGTTATAGCGAAAAAACTGTTCAAAAATGATGACGTCAAATTTTTGAACTCAATTTTTAGCGATTCTAGACCTCGTACGGCAAAACAAAGACCACAATTGAACTCCCCGTGACGAGCTGCATCGATTCGATACCCATTTTATGCAAAAATATCAACTTTGAAATTTGACCTTATTTGACCTGACCTTGACCTGACCTTGACCTGACCTTGACCAAAACGTGACCTAAGCTGGCCCCAAAGGCTGCCTGACCCACATAATCGCATTTGTCATGTAAAATGGACCATAAAACATGCATCACACGATACTTTCATATTGTGACCCCCCAGTGACCTGACCTCAGTGACCCGACCTGGTATCAGTGACCTCAACTAGCAAAATATGTGTTTGAAGAACATTTCCCCATCGATGATTTTCAATGAAACGCATTTTACTCGATTTTACAACGCATTTCTTGAAATGCCTGTAAACGGTGAAAATTGGACCTTTGACCTGACCTGTGACGTCATCGGTTTGACCTAGGTCAATAAAATTGGGTCACAAGGTAGTTCCCTGATAGGGCTATCCAACACCGTTTGCCGCTTGTCGCTACGTTGCGTGGTTCTCGAGATCTTAGGGGGGGGGGGCCAAAATGGCCCCCCCCCAACGGGGCGCGTTGCTCGGCAGAGCCCAACGGGGCGCGGGTTAATACATGTCGACATTTAGCATACGAATTGACATTCATGATCAATCCGATCAATCTACCATTTTCATAAGCGTATTGCCTAAATATCATGCATATAGTTATATGGCACAAGACCTATGGTTGCCTCGATACCGTGCCAAATCACGTTTTGCACAATGCACAAGTAAATTATATTCGCTGGGTCTTCCGTGCATTGTGCTTAGCAAAAACAGGAATGCAATTGTTCAGCGACGCAAAATGTGCAATGCAGCAAGTGACCACACACACCCGCCCAGCCCCCATGGTCCACCAACACGCCCCACACCACTCGCCAGCCCACGCCAACCACCGAGACGAGTCCCTCCCCCCGCGCTGGTCTGACGCGACAGCTGGTCTACAAAGCGCTCCACCCGTGACCCGGCGACCCGAGCCGATGTCAAACGGCGTGGGTAGACTGTGCCGCTTCACTCTCGGGTCATGCGGCACAGCCTACCGGTACCAGGCGACTGCTGCCAATGCTGAGCCATAGGAACCCTGTGGATAAAGAGTAGGGGACCATCAACCTGTACACGACTGTACTCGTAGATATTGCATGAACGGAAAATACATCGATCGAAATTCAGTTACGATTGTAAAACATGCAGACTGTAGTGAGATGAGAATCTCACGACTGAGGAAGCTGTGCTTCTGTTATTGTGTTATACCCACTGTTATACATAATCTCTGCATTGGTAGTCACCCGCACCGACCGTTTAGTACGGCTTAGTACGATTTAGTACCGCTTTGCTGTCTGTTTCAGCAAATCGACGTCAACAAGGACGGCATGCTGACGCTGGAGGAGCTGCGCCAGTGGTGCGCGCGCGACCCAGACTTCCTGCGCTCGCTCAACATGCTCGACACGGTTTTATGACTGGAGCAGTGGCCGGCCGGCGCGGCGCCGACCGGTCACCAGGCTCCCCTGCAGGCGGACCACCAGGCTTCCCTGCAGGCGGGTCATCAGCCGTCCCTGCAAACGGGCTACCAGAAGGGCTACCAACCGAGCCACCAGTCTCCCCTGCAGACGGGCCATCAGATAGGCTACCAGACGGACCATCAGTCGGGCCACCCTCCGCCCCTGCAGACACATCAGCCGGGCCACCAGGCACCCTTGCAGACCGACCACCAACCTGGCTACCACCCGGGCTACCAGGGTCACCAGCCAGACTACCACCTGGGCTACCAGGGTCACCAGCCGGGCTACCAGCCACCGCTGCCGGCCCGTCACCAGTCGCCCGTACTGACGGACTATCCGCCGCCGCCCGCCCGTCACCAGTCGCCCGTACTGACGGACTATCCGCCGCCGCCGCCAACCGTAAGAGGAGACCCGGGCTCGGCTGCGCGCCAACCAGCGCATCGGCCCAGTAGAGAGACAGAGGTGTAGCCCCGTGCGCCGTTATCTCCTATTCGGGAGAGTTTGTGCGTATTGTACAGAGAAAGAACAGTCGACCTGAGGGGATTGTGTGAGGTGACATTGACATTGCTGTCGGGGTATAAATGATGCCGTTATAGATGACGACGCTATATGATTGCCAAAGTGTTACGCTACTCGTAACTAAATTATGGAGTGAATAGCATATATATGTACCTACATTGTACATACATTATGCATGTACATACAATAGAGTGATATAAATTATAACACAACTTATTGGAATGATAGGCCAAGCGTCCCTCGGAGGCGTTCAGCAGAGGTCACCCTTACCCTTCCAATGTCTGCCTAGTTGATAAAGAACGGCCATAAAACCAATTTCGAAAACGTGGCTTCCTCAATGTCGATCGGGTCATGCCGTGGCTTGGCTTTAAGAACATGCGGTATTACGTTGAACTTCAACATCGAAGTTCAAGGCAACATGTTTTAGGTTTAGCACGATTTGTTGTTTGTAAGTTGTGGATTTTGAAAAAAAAAATTTATGTGTAAACATTTGATTAACATAATGTTACATAAGTCACACAAATATTTTCCATCCTAAAGCAAGAAATCGAGTATTGCCTGGTCATTTTCTAACTAGATAATAAAAGTTGTTTGCTTGTGCATCCAAAATGCTGTTGTCAATGTCATGAATCTTATTCTTAGCATTTCGACATAAACGATTTAATCAGGGATGCGGAGCCGGAGCCGGAGTCGGAGCCGGAGCCGCCGGAGCCGGCATATTTTGCCCGGAGCCGGAGCCGGAGCCGGAGCCGTGAAACAATATAGCCCGGAGCCGGAGCCGGAGCCGGAGCCGCCAAAAAAGGGGGCGACTCCGGCTCCTTTTTATTTTTTGAAGAGGAAAAAATTGACCTAGTTCGGTTTGACAGTACAAGGCAGTAAAACATATGGTACTGTCATGGGCCATCAAGTGAATAAAAAAAGCCGAATATCCCCAGTATCCCACAATCAACTTCCTGTCTGCTCCTTCCCCCCCCCCACACACACGTCTACTGCATCCCCAGAACATGAGGACCGGTCATCAGGTGACGGCCATTGTTTTGAAGCCAGTGCAGTGGACTGCGACTCCCAGCACCGTCTCTTCCGACCCCACCTCACCCCCCCCCCTCCCCACCCCTCAATGCAGCCGAGACGGGTGTCAGCTTACGATGCAGGTTCAGTGAACTCCGATTCGCGGCGACTGCGTTTCCAATGCCATCGCTTCCTAGTCCTTTGTTCTACCAGTTCTCTCCGAGGTGCGTTTGCGCGGGGACGCGGTGAGCCGGTCATGGCCAAGAGTAACGCGTATAACCAATCCAATTTTTCTTCCACCCGCATTTAATTGATTGCATAGGGGATGTAGAGTCGACTACAGAATGATGTTCCACTTTTCACAGGCAATTATTTGCCTGGAGTGGTAGGCTGTGCCGCATCACACGGGCTGAGTTCACAAATTATAGCTTTGTCCCAATGCTCACAATTGACAAGCTTAATTGCGTGATAAACGGCACAACTTAGCGCCCCGGTCAACTGATAGCTTCTGAGGAGTGGAACATCATTCTGTAGTCGGCTATACTGAGTCGGAGCCGGAGCCGCCGGAGCCGGACCATTTTACTCGGAGCCGGAGCCGGAGCCGGAGTCGCCATAACATTTCACCCGGAGCCGGAGCCGGAGCCGGAGCCGATCTTTTTCTCCGGAGCCGGAGCCGGAGCCGGAGCCGTCTGAAATATCCACGGCTCCGCATCCCTGGATTTAATCGTTAGGAGAGCTATCAGCAACTATCTGCTCAACTCTAGCTGAATCAGTCTCCCTCCGCGCTCACGGTTGTATGATGTTATAAGGTGTCCATCCTCGATTTTATGATGAAACCTTGCTCGATTGCGACCGTATAGTGTATGTATGTACGATATCGTTAAGCTTTAATGTATACATATTGAACTCCGAAATGCACCATGCACCCTATAAATGACATGACATGAAGAGTGAAACTAAATAAACTGGAAGTACCGACTCAAGGTCGTGATTTCTGACACGATCCATATGGCTGCGGTTGGAAAACCGCAGAAGCGTTCTCGTCCATTTCTTGCATGTTCTGCATATCAAAAGAATTATTAATCCAGTCATAGATCCAGTTAAAAACATGCATCGCCCTAGGTTAAGACTATGCTTAAGACGCAGTTACCTACATGAGGTATTAACTTTGTCAACACCTTAATTTGCAATCTTTTTATATTTTTTTTTTAACTTAAGGGTAAATTGTAGACCTACATTTATCCATCCAAATCACGTACCTGTTAGTTCACAACGACTCTTGTGAGATCGTTTGTCCTCCCAGCATTTCGGTCTCAAAATATTTCCTAATTTGTACCTAATATTTTCCCACAAATTGCTGATAGAAGACACAGGCTATATAACTTTTGGTATGGAGAGGAAGTAATAGCTTGGGGGAAGAAGCGTAACAATGTGAAAAACATATTTTTTTACAAGCTTATCCTTCTAAGTCCTCAAAAGCTTAAACTACTACATAACAAAGCTCTAGAGGCGACGGCATTTTTCCAAAATACTTTCAAGTCGACCTGCGGAGACAGGTCGCAGGAATGGCCGCCGACCACGACCTCAGCGGCCGGCAGCGCCGTTCACAGGGCGGCCGGCAGCGCCGTGGCCGACGAGCAGCGCCGCTCTCGGCCCGTTTAGATGACGGACGGGGCCGGCTATGAGCCGGCAGAGGCGCCGGCCGGTCCACCCGCTGTCACCGCCCGCCAGCCGAGACGGCCGCCGACCGCAATAAGCCGGCCCCGAGGTGATCCCCAGCTCAAAGGCCCGGCCGCAATATGCAAGCCGTGACGTCACTGATGAGGAAACACGGCCGGCACTCTGCAATTCCCGGATTGGATGAGAAGCCACCGCGCCGCCGACACCATAGAGCGCTGGGACCGCTAAGCTTTTGAAAGGAAGGCACTATGTCCGTATCTGTGGAAAGCCGATACTCTGCAACAATTGGCTCTCATAGCGCAACCTAGCAGGATCCTGTGAGCCGACTCAAGGGTGATCTTTTCCGAACGAAAATTGCATTAAATTATGTCATCGCTTAAAAGCAACGTTGCAACGGACCTTGAATGTGAAATCAAGCCACATATTACCATTGTCAGTGCTTACATAAAACAGAGAATCCATGTACGTATAGGTAATAGGCGGTTTCATAGAGCAGATACACATACCAGGCAAAACAAAACAAAAGTCATTTTATCTACGAACGAGCTACAAGCGAGTGGTGCGCCATTTTAAAGAGAATTTTGGAACACTTATGCTCAGTAGGTATGCAATTTCCTAATAAGCAGCCTTAGGCCGCCACCTCTCACTCGTCCACCTTTGGCCATTTGTTCACGGCGCATCGCCTCCAGCGATCCACGGAAGCGATCTCAATCTGGTGTTTACGCCGGCTGAATTGATGGGGGACGTTGCCCTCTCCAGTATGGCACCCAGCAGTGGCATGTCTGGCCTTCGGTAGCAGGTGTTTGACTATGGGTGGGCGGAACAGATATAGAGGGGGGGGGGGAAGACGCCGACTAATAGGTATTGACTCGTCTTCTTCCGACTTCGCCGGGCTAGCGAACTGAATTCTTCTCTCTCTCTCTCTCTCTCTCTCTCTCTCTCTCTCTCTCTCTCTCTCTCTCTCTCTCTCTCTCTCTCTCTCTCTCTCTCTCTCTCTCTCTCCTCTCTCTCCTCTCTCTCTCTCTCTCTCGCTCTCTCTCGTATCCGTCTGAGATGGACGATGATGAATAGTTCACAGGCTGCGATTATAACAGCCCAGACATAGCCCGGAGCAGTTCCCAGTAGGTACGTTCGCTAGGTGCAGCTCCACCCCACCCCGGACGGCGGCCCCTAGTCATTGAACTGCTCAGGCATTTCTCCTGCAGTCAATCAGCAACCATTCGTCTGCTGAGACTCAGCGTCGGGCAACCAATTATACATCCAGTTAGTTAGTTACTTCGCTGCAGACGCTTTGATCATACAATTAATGCAAGGACTAATTCAGCTCCATTCGATTTCAGAATGCCCATAATAAGCGATAAGTAAAAAAAAAGTTGGCGCTTAGCCAGGCCTCCTTGCATAAACGCAATAAAATGTGTGGACACATTTACATCCAACATCGTGAAATATAGCCAACACCGTTGCCACAGGTGCCTCACATCACGTCTGGGGCCCATCCATCCTTTACAACGGCGTCTTCATATTAATATGGGCCGCACCGTGTCCCCTGAATAAGGATAGACGTGTTCAGAAAACAGCCGCGGCACTTTGGCGCCCGCCTGGTGTCATCCGACCCGCAACAGCTTCACGGGTTTCTGGTGCATGGCTCTGAATTCTCAGTTTTCCAGGAACAGTTGACGCGGTATTCCGTTATGTAAGCTAATGCAACGTTTAAATCAACTGCAATCACAAAACTGTGCGCTGTTAGCTACAGCTTTGGACAAGAACTCCCCGGATATAGGAGAATCTGCATAAACTCGCCATTCCTGTCAACCCGCCCACATAGCGGCAAACAGGCTACGACAGCGAAGAGCCTGCAGTCCGTCCATCTATTGGCATTCCAAAACAGCGACCTGGACATCATACCTTAGACACAGAGAACACATTCCTGGTTCGTACTCACATGCGAATGGATGCTCCATTATGCTTTATGGTGGATTCAGTTGAGCGATTTGGAACGGAACTATAAACAAAATTACATAACATGAATGAATTTAGCATGAAAGGAAAACAAAGTGCAAAGCCATAATGCAACTATAAATGCTTCCATATGCTATGTTATGTTTGCCACTTGCTAGCGATCCTAAACACACGAGCACTGCTTTGGCGAGGGCAACAGTTTGGAAAAGTTAGAATGAGCTGCATCTTGAAGCACAGCCTACAGGCCTTGTTGAAGCGGGTCACATCAAGTGCTAGATGAAATGTTTTTTATTATTAGCTCCATGTTATTGTTAACGGAGTGTTAAGTCGATGTATTTTTGTGACTGATTCTGACTCCGACTTCAAAAATCGACTCCGACCCTTAATCCGACTCCAACTCCGACTCCGGACATTTCTCAAGTCCATACAATGAACGTGAATCTCATGTCGGAGATCTTTTTTATCTTGCCTGAAATGGCCCTAGGTCATGGGTTCCGAGCAGGGATGCAGAGCCGTGGAAATTTCAGACGGTTCCGGCTCCGGCTCCGGAGAAAAAAATCGGCTCCGGCTCCGGCTCCGTGTGAAATGCCATGGCGGCTCCGGCTCCAATACTCAGTACATCCCCTATGCAATTAAATACGGGTGGAAGAAAACAGACGATGGGATTGGTGCGCGTTGCTTCTGTATTTGCAGGAGCTAACGAGCATTGTCAATGCATGAGGTGTTGTCCATCTCTGCACTGCAGAGCGGAGGTCATCTGGTGACCGCCGGCTACACTGCACCGTCCGATGGGCCTATCTCAGCTACGGCCATTTGTCTCCAGTCACGGCACCATGCACAGCCACATTTACGGCGTGTGGAAACACGGGACTTCAGCCCGGCCGGCCGCGCCCACAGCAGAGCACGAGGGTGCAGAACTCATTTTAGCGGCGTGCGTTTCGCAATTTTGCTGGATATGAATTACAGACCACGGTGTCAGTTGCACGCTCGATGGAACCTTGATTGATATTGGTCTTGTACGAGCCGTGTACTAATTAACGTCCACGGCTACGTCATAAATTACTGCATAAAACAGCCAATAAAGGGTGGCACGGACTTGATAAATGGCCAATATGGGTGCTTCTTCTATATAATTTTACAATCACGGGTACAAGGCAATGACTTAGAAGCTGTAGAGATTCATTTAGCCATTTCAAAAGGGGACTCGCTGGGGCCTTGACACATCAGTGACAGGAGGGAAAAGCAGTTCAGTTTCGGGTCTGCAAATGGCTCTCTTCTACGCATATTCAGTGGCGGATCCAGGGGGGGGGGGGCAAAATAGGCATTTGCCCCTCCCAAACGGCATAATTTTAACATTACGCCTATGGACGAGGCATGGAAAGAATCGATAAATTGTTATGGTTTGCCCCCCCCCCCCAAAAAAAAACTCTGAGCTGGATCCGCCTCTACTGTTTTGACACTAATGTCCCATTTCTCAACGGGAGCAGCTCGTGGGCGTGACCTCCCTAAGGCCCATTCAGGAAGAGACATAATGGGGTTCTGCCTGGAAAAATGGGACGACGGGCCACTTATATGAGATGAGGACTGATCCTACGTGGGAGAAATGGAGCTCAATTCTCAATCGGGTTCTCAATCAGTCCTCAATGGGGAGAAACCGGATGGGACTCGGGGCTTTAAACTCGTAAAGAGGCGGGACCTCAATTGAGGGCTAGTCAGACGCACAGTGCACAGTTAGAGAAGGCTGGGTGCGGCTCAGCTGGAAACAACGAGGTCCCAGCCACGGACGGGCGTCAGGGACTTAGCCCGAAAGAGACGACGGGAGACTTAATTAAAGGTTAATTTCGTGGGGCAAAAATGGGACTTAGCTAGATATTCCAATGTAAAGCTTCGAACAGAGACACTCTCCTTTTCTATCTAATTGGCATTGACAATGAGGTGAGTCCCCTGAATGTGATAGATAATTTTCGTATAAGACAACCCAAATTTGACTCACTCTTCGCCACTCTCGATATATTTAAATGCCCGTAGAGCGGAGGTATCGGACCGCACTGAGGAGGGTGGCTGTGGGATGGGCGCAGCACGGGACGGTACGGGCAGCACGCCGCAGCCACCACGCACGAGCGATCATCGTGCAGCGTGCGGCCGGGCCGCGCTAACCGACGGCGTGGGAGCGGCACCAGCCGAGGTCGGCGGGGCGTCAGTGGCGCACCGGCAGTCCGCTCCCCGGCCCCCCCAGGCTGCTACCTCGGCACGGCGCATAGCTCCGCCGTCCGCTAACGGTAACGGTTGTGCCCCGATGTCGCTCATACCGGCGTGACTGTCCCCGCGAGCCTGCCGAGCAGCTGCTGCTGAAGTGACGCTGTACCGGTGCGCGGAACAACATTCTACGTGCCAGGCTCCGGCCGGTTTTCACGCCTCCCTCTGCTGTCACGGCGGCTACTGTGACAAACACAGTGACACATGCCAAAGGCGATGGATCTGTTTGGACTCCGGAATCACTAATGCCTATTTTTAATGCCGCACAAATTTGATGACCGTTCGTGACTCGCCAAAGATAGAAATGCGACCCTTCTAAAATTTGTCTTAAACGTACCTATCGTTACCGTATACCACTTTCATAGGTCAAATCAAATTGAATTTGACTTTAGCCAGAAACATCGTTCGCACTCTCATACCTACATTTGGTATAATTCACGCTGTTCACATTGTACGTAGATACCGTTCACACAACACACCAGTAGATGTAAACTTGTTATGATTCTTAGATCACTTCAGCATATATGTCGTGGACCGTTTAGAGGCCAGTCCAGCCTTGTTGATGCAAAGCAAATCTAGAATGCACAGGAAACACCACCAGTTACCTCGGTGAGTTGGGTATGCACCAGCTGTTCTACGCTCAGTGGGATTTGACATACAGATGGATGCTTGTAACAGGCAGTCCCACCGGAATCGATGCCACGTTAGGTATTTCGATTACCATGCGGCAGAGGTGGCTATAAAAAGACGGGAATTTCATTGGAAGAGACGGCTTCCAGGAAGGAGGGATACGTCTGTCTATGACAAAACAAGGTCACTATACGCCACCGTCCGCACGCGACGCACATACGCAATGACCGGGCATGGAGTCAATTGGGTGAAAAACAGAGGGAACCGTTTTGGCAGCGTAAGCACCGACATCTTTTTACCTGAAAATACGCATGTCGAATGACGACGACAGTGACCACAATGACGATACGTGACGTCACGTGGGGCACGTGGCTGGTCACCCCAGTCTTAGCCCCGGTCATCCGTTACACCTTACACGTACCCATACGACAGATTTGAGACGAATCACACCTGTCATTGCACAGTACAGTGTGAATCTATCAATGTGTTTTATCCATTCAGATTCAGTCAGATGTCACTAGTTTTTGTCCTTTCAAACCAAAGAGCCACAATGTCTGCAGCCTACTGGTGCCCACGCACACCTTCATTGGTGCTTACGCACGAGTCTATCGGCGTTTGTCGGCTCGCGACTATTGGGGTTGGAGATCATTGGCACTTCCTCGCACGCCACCTGTTGCTTACGCACGATTAAGGAAACGTGCTAGAACAGAGAAAGAAATGCTGAAAGGTTTCACACGTATACAATGAAAGATAGAACGCTTTACAGACACATTGCTGATTGCACGCTTTCCACGACAGCATAGTCAAGGTCAGAACTGTTTGGCAGATTCCTAGTGGTTATATGCATATGCAATATGCAATATGCATCTAATCTACAATTCTATAGTATCAACCGTCTCAGAAGAGACCGAGAGCTGAGGCCACGCATGGATGCGAAGCACACGGCCAGCACTGGCCACTTATCTGAGACGTGCGTCTGACCGAGGACAGGGCCAGGCTTAGGGCGGGGCAGCCCCTGCACGCACGATGGGGTGAGCGTTCGGTTGATAGCCCACGCGCTCTATGTATAGCTCGTCGTCACTGCAGCAGGGGTGGCCGTCCGGAGCCGGGTCGCCGGCGGCAGGTGCCGGGCACTGGCACTTCTTGCCCTCTGAACTGCAGGCAGGAGGCGACGTGCCGCCGGCGGCAGCGCTGCTCCCAGGGTGGTACCGCCGCTGGATGGATGGTGGGTGGACGTTGACCTGCGGCTCAGCCTTGACCCAGGGCGGTGCGCGGCGGCGGCCGGCCGGGCGCCGGTAATGACCCGCCGCACTGCACGGCGATCACTGCCGCCGGCGCGGCGGCCCGACCAGCAGACAGGGAGAGGGGCAGAGATAAGAGGAGGGATGGTGGGTATAGGCAGAGGTAAATGGAGCTGACTGAGACGAACAGGGCTGTCAACGGTCTCAGATAGAGAGGGATCGGGAGGCACTGCCCATCGTCCATCTAATTATCTTATCTAAAATATGCCATCAATTACAATCAACTCATTTTTTCTTGATTGGTGACAACGCAGATGGGCGGGGCGGACCCGGAGCGGAGCTGTTCCATTTTCGCATATCTGCATTGTTTGCATTCACTGTAGGCAACTCGATTGTGGCATGAAAGTTTTCTTAGTATCAGACTGGGCTTTCCATTTTTCTTCATACTTACCTCCCTATATGACAACGAAACACATCCCAATTTCGCTATAGTACGATCCTGCCCCCAAACTAGCCAGAGCAGCCGAGTCGGAAAAAAATACACAGATTTACACGCGCGTACAAAAATAAGCTCGAAAGACACAGCACCTCTTCCAGAGAAAAATAAGCTGTCGGAGGTAAGGGATTATTTACAAAGTGAACAAAATGTATGCATTTTAATTTACACTAGGTTCCGAGGTGACGTGAGCTTCAGTATTTCCTACAAGCGCAAAAAAAAACATACCTAAACATATTCCACCAGGGCAAAAGCAATAATTCAGTTTTATTTTTCGGGCAAGGTATATCACTAACCCAACAAACCTGCCATTGTCGTCAATCTGCAAATCTTCGAATCTAAACAAAAGGACGTGAATCTCTCACCCTTGAAGTATCATGTGCAGTGTGCACTTTTTACTTTGAACAACACTTTCGGCTTTGAGAGAATGTCGCCTTTATCATCTTATCCAAAGATTCTGAATCGATCTTATTGAATCGCAAAAGCCGAGCCCAGGAAAGCAAATAAATACGACTTCCTTACGTCATTAAATGAAGGATCATGATGTTTTCACCACTTGTTCTTATAGTTCACATATAAAAGGTAGTTTACTGGTACCATTAGACGTACAAGGAAATGGCAAAACTGAAAATACCAAACACCACATCACTCGCTGCCACACGAAGCATAGCAGCTCATTAGAGGAGATTCTCAAGATGAGCTCCACCGCGCTGCCTAATCATTGGTAGCCTGACTTGCTGCAGGTTTCGTCGGCGCCGGGCTCCGTCCAGAGATTTTGTCAAAATGTAAGCCTCTACGCAAAACGACTTCTCTTCATTTGTGCACATCGTAGAATAAATGTTTGACGTAGAATAAATGTTAGAATAAAGGTTCAAGCGTGCCAAGATGTGCTCTATCATTTCATGAAATATTAAAATATTGGCACGTGCGGGACAAAAATGAGATAAAAATATTTGATGATCCCATTTAATGACACCCGGTACAACAGGTTGTTACTAATCAAGGAACGCTGTTGCTCAAAAGGGGCCACCGTCTTTTCTACGTTTATTGGCACCGAAGCGCGGTGGAAATTAAATTACTACAAAACCAGTAAGGGCCTTTTGGGCGAAGAACGAGCGAGCAAGATAGTGCGCCCTGCACGTGCGGAAAGGCGAGAGGGTACTTCCAACGGGACTTGTGCAAAGCACCCTTCTAACCGGTCGCTAGCGGTGTGCCAAATTTGAACGCAATCGGCCCAGCCGTTCCTGAGATCTTGAAAGCGGCATTCTGCACGTGCGCACGTGCAAACGGGGTCCACACTGACATTTGCACTGCACCCTAGTAACCGGTCCCCAGCCGTGTACCAAATTTGGGCACAATCGGCCCAGCCGTTCTCGAGATCTGGAAACGCCCCCTGCACGTGCGCACGTGCAGTAGCACCCTAACCGCAACACATGGGAATGCATTGCCTGGTGGGTGCCTACCTGTATGCCAAGTTTCAGCGAAATCGCCCAGGTAATTACCGAGTTATTAAAATGGGAAAAATTTGACACCTCTTATTGTTGTATTTTGCACGTGCACTGGGGGTGACCCACATGCATCGAGAGCATCCTATTTTTGGAAGAAGGGATGCACCTACCCTACAAAAATTACCGCAAGACAATCGCCCTAGCGGCTGCTGAGATATGAGCCTCTCAAAATCACTACTTTTGCAAAACAGCTTGAACACCCTTGACTTTTCACGTGGCACGTGCCACGACGGTCACTGAGATGTATCAAAAGTACCGTAAAGTGGGGCTATTTGAAACGGATTTTACAGTTTTTGGCCTCTCTCTTTAAAACGGTTCATATTTCTTATAGCATGTAAATTGCAACAATGTAGTTCTCTGTGAACTCTTTCATATAGGTGCATTTTGGTTCAGCTGGTGATAATGACTAAGGCTATTTGTTTAATTAAAGCCTGTCTCAAATAGCCCCATAGGGTGGGGCTATTTGAGACAGTTTTAGTTGCAAAGAAATTGAAGAAAATCGGTCACGCTAGAGATAATTTTTTAAACGCCATACAATTGGAAATCAAATTTTGATCATTTTGGCAAAAAATTGTTTTTGCGAAGACTGTTACATGTCCTTTATAATCAATCTTTTCCTTTTTCGTAGAGCACTTCATTTCGATAGGGTATAAAATTGCATCACTTTATGCTAAGGTTATCATAATATGATGTGACCCTAAACTTTCAAAATGACAGGATCATCATCAAGGACTATTTTAAAGTCAACGACAGTAAAATTTTGAAAGTAAGTTTTTGTATATAGCCCTGGTGACGTGAAAACAGTTATACCGAAAGCCGGTGGGGCTATTTGAGACAGGCTTGCTAGCTTATGAAGCACACCGTAATGAATGAAACAAGGCAAGGTTTCCCGGGTTTCCCAAAACATTTAAGTGAATGGTCTGCATGAATGCTTGTTCCATTGTACATCTCCATGCGAAGAAACAACAAAAAAATGTTAAACGGTTTTGATTTTATGCCGATTTTCCTCGATCGCTGCGTGCTGTATCAATTGGCCGGTTACCCTACCACATCAAGTACTTGGATAGGCTCATCTAACAGTACGTTCATGTGGTAGCCTTCAATGGTGTTTTTTGGTCAACCTAGGTAAACATATGTTGATTGTCGACTGAGTCAGTGACTGATGAAACACATTTTAAGCACATATTCATCAGAATAACTAGTTTGGTCACCAGCTAAAGGGTCATTATGTCATAATACGAACATGTAAATATTGCTTGCTGCTAAAAGTACCTACTATGAACCCACTGCACGTTTATGACCATGACCGATTCACCGGCGCTGCTAATGTCGAACGTTCGATGTACTCAGGTAGATGGCGGTAAGTCTTCTCGGGTGCATCGCATCACCATTATCATCAGCTATTTGGCATATCCGTTGAGGTTTGACCAGGTGGGCATCATCGGGATTCTGAGACAATGGGTTACATAATCGGCAGTACCGCTAACAATATATAATATTTTCATGAAAAAATGTGGTTAGCCTATAAGTAAAACGGTAGTAACGATAGATCCAGTGGCAAAGCTATCAAAATTTCAACTCTGTTAAGCTGCAGGTAGGGGTCCTTTTCGAGCAACTTAAATTGAGCGTTTTTCTGTATTTCGTATTTTATGCCAAATTTCTTTCAGAACTTTTCGAAATTTTCAAAAAAAGTTATTCAAAGCATTCACTGTTCAATTCCACGTCAGCCTAAGCAAAAATGACGAAAAAACATCAAACGGTTTTCATTTTACAGCGATTTTACTAAACCACTACCTTACTGTCTCAAATAGCCCCACTTTACGGTAGTCAATTACGGGGTAGAAGGGATGGGGCTACCCAACAAAAAAGACCGCAGGCCAATCGGTCCAGCGGTTGCTGAGATATAAGCCTCTCAAAAGCGTTACAGGCCGGGCCGGGCCGGGCCGGGCCGCTCATACTGAGATTTTCCCGTTATATTGAAAAGCCTTTGCTTCGCTCGCTGCGCTCGCTCGCTCGTAACAAACCAAAAGAAACCAAAACAGAGCTTAAACAAATATTTTGTTACGGATAATTCAAAGGCAAAGAAGTGGCATTTTATGAGAAATTCGCTCATGAAATTTCAAAAGGTTTCATTTGATGAAAAAAAATCAGGAGGCTTCACATCACAGATAAGTCTTTCGTGACCCAATATTAAGCAAGTCGTGGACCCCTCCACCATCGATCGACCGCCTCCGTCCCTAAAAATCTCGGCAGGCGGCTTTTATCTTTGCCCATAAGTCTCCCTCGAGCCAGCTGTATTACCGTCTCAGCGCTGAGCGTCTCTATTGGTCTTCGCTTGGCCGCTCTGCCGGCCACTACCGTCTCCTCCTCCGAGAAGGCCGCTACCGCCTCTCAGCTAGCTCATCTCCCGCGACTCGTCTCCCCGATCCGGCCGCTACCTTCTCCCCGATCCGGCCGCTACCGTCTCCCCCGTCGGGCAGCTCCCGTCGCACCATCTGCGGCCCGGGGCGCCGTGTCGTGACGTCACGTCACGGTCAGGCCTTAAAGTGAGCGCGTGCGATGACCCGTGTCAGTCCGGCAGTGGCGTGGTGCGTTTGGGCGAGCGGCTGCGTCGGCTCCGTCACTGGTCCACGAGCAGAGAGGTAGGTGAGCTGAACCCTGAACGGTCCATCTTGATAACTTCTCAGCCCTTCTCTCCTCCCTACCAAAATTCTAATTATGACCACAAAAACCAATCTGCGACAAATTGAGAGTAAAAGTGAATCCTCGCGCAACCGTGTAGCTCGATGAGAGTGAGAGTGTTTGCCAAATTCAGCTTCAGAATGACGTTGAAAGTGAGAGCGACTCCCAACTTCAGTTCTGGGTCTCACCGAAAGTGACAGTGAAGCGGCACAGAGTTATCTTCGCCCGAGCCTGGTTGCGAACCGTGCTTTGGTATACTTTAGTTGCTGTGGCTCTTGCCTTGGTATCGAAACACAAGGGCTGGTTGTTTCCTGCTTTGTACAGGTGAACTTTTTAAAGCCGTAAATGTGTCATTGATTTGTACGTCGCAGCTAGAAAAAAATACGCTTCCAAATCCAATGGTGGGCGTGAGTATCGTAAAATCTAATGCCTTGGAAGAGTGACTGAGCAATGTGTAAGCATAAATAGGAAAAATAAGCACCCTAATTTGCCTACAGTGGTGTCAAAGTGGATATATCTTCCAGACATGTGCATGAATCCGAGAAAATTGATCTAGAGTTTGATCCCACGGATCCTGATCTCCGTCCCGTCGGGATCATGGATCCACCTCTTTAAATTATCGAGAGATCCGTTAGAATCGTAGATCCAAGTCTAATTCTTTGCTTAAGATCCAATGAGATCATAGATCCTCATTTATTTTCAGTCAACACAGAAATCCCAAAAAATCCCTCGTTGCAACTCACAAACGTTCTGTTTTAGTGATTTCATGTGATTGCATGCTATAATCCATTATTTTGTGGCACTTATTGCCATAAAAACACTTGCAAACCTAGTTTCGAATGTTGTGCATGATGGGATCCACTCAGAGCATAGATCCATATTCCGGGTTTTATCTTCAGATCCTGTGAGATCATAGATCCAGAATATTTTTTTCCCGTCAGATCCGGTGGCATCATAGTTCAACCTGCAGTTTGCTTCGAGATCCACTGAGATCATAGATCCATCACTCGGATCTATGCACATGTTTGGTATTTTCAGCGATTGATGAGACAGCATCAGCAATATGTATGCACCACAAGTTGAATCAGCTAATGCAGGGCTCTCAGTCCCCTGTCTGAATATTACTTAGTTGTGAGGAATTAACAAAACAAAACAGTATCTTTGTCATTTTTTTTTTAAATAATATGTCGGGCACACGACGGTAATTTAAAGGTTTCATCATGTCAAACAAAAAATGTTGTTAACTTGCATATAGAGGTCATGTCAGGTTAAAATGATGGCATATCGCAAGTACCCTATGGTCATTATTGACTACTTGCCAGTCGGCAATGGCCGAATGAGATTTGTGCCTGACGATTACGAGCCCTAATTAAGGACATAAGCACGTTGTAACATGACTTCAACCGGCATGAATTCCATCGAGTTTTTTTTTACAAAAGGTTTAATGTTCTGAAAAGTATTCGTTACATGCACGGCTGAGCCCTTTTCCTGTCGCGCTCGTGAGTTCCGTCCTGCTGCGGTGACGGTGATGAGGGTTTCTCCCGAAGTGCCCGGCTGTCGATCTGTGTCGCCGACACGTGTAGCCGCTGCACTCGACACGGTGGAACGGCCCACCAGCAGCACTCGGCGCTGCCGCCGGAATCGAAATTCCAGCTCCGCCGCACACACGAGCGGCAGCAATCGCACAGCGCCAGAGCGGCAGGCCGTGCAGGTACAGTCCCTTTCCACCACTGATATGGAAGCAGCACATATGGAGCTGGCACAGCCGGCCCAGCTCCCCTTCCATGAAGTCATTGCAACTGAAATGTAAGATAATTCTTTTTCTTTTACAGCCATGATGGACAAAACTCAACTGGCCATTTATATTGTCACTTTAGAAAGTGACCGAAAGTGTATGGCTTAGCCACATGATCACTTTGATCAATTGTCAACAATCATTTGCAAATACCTATTTGGCGACCGCATTGTCAAAAAAGGCTTGATGTGCAAAAAGCAATAATTAAAATGGTGTTTTATCTTATATCATAAATCGTCTTATCTATGACAATAAAGGTAAACCATTCCACACTGTCACATTTTGTTAGAAGAACGTAGCAGGTACTGGGGTTATTTGGGAGTTCTTTCTGCTACGTTCAGGCTCTGCTTGCTGAGTTGATGGTACTCGGCACTCCTACAAACCTAAATAAATGCGGATCATGCTTCAACGCAACCTCCCGCTTTCACAGCTAGTTAACAATCTCACGAAAATGGGATGGACAGTAATTTGCAAGAATGATGCCAGTAGTACTTCAGGGCAAGTTGTTGCATGATGCAACCGGCAACAACAACACTGGTCCGTTGCGCGATTGAGTGTCTGTTGGTGATTGGTCAGCTTGGCACCATCCTCATTTGATGGCCTCTTGCGAACCAATTCTTGCTTACATCACTCTGACCTTACTCTTTGTGAAATATTGGAAAGCAATGCATTCCGATTTACTGCAGAGCATGTTACAAAACCTGCAACATCGTGATCAATTTGCAAAATTGCACACCTCTGGAGTCATCGACGAATCTTCGTTCGAATATCTAGGGCGACTACTACCTACGGGTCACGCAGACTGACCCTGACCCTATCAAGACGTTTTGTAATCGCCTCGAACATTCTTTGTGAAATGTTAAATGCGAAACATTTAAAACATTCAACAAATACGGCATTATAAGGTCCGATGAAGAAAACGTCGAACAGCTACTTGCTCGGGCTCCGACATCGCATTTGTCATTTTACGAATGTAGGCATTACATTGACCGTTGATGAAAAGAATCGTTCTTCAAAGAAACTATAAATGAAATTAAACATTTTTAATAAATATATTTCAGCCAAGAGCAGAGTAAGTACATACTTCATCCCATCGGCACACGTTAGGTATATGGATATCGACATTGCGGTCCGAGTCGTCTGGCCCACCGAGTCTAAGAACCCTCCATCCTTTGAGCCGCAAGACCGGCAAGTCTGTCACACCCCGCTGTTCGGACTGAGCGCAGCGTGGGACGTGGGCAGTAAACGCTGACAGACAATCTCTGCAAACCCAACCGATCGAAAAGGAGCCACACCACTCAGCCCAGCTTTCACAATTATGTAGACATTGCTAAACCAAACCGCATGTCATCTTTATTGAAACATCGGGAATCTGTCCGGAGTCGTGCCGGGATGCTGTCACGACGGCCCGCGGCCAGTCTGTCCAGGAGGGCGCGCCAGACGCGCGCAGGTGGGGCCGGCCCCATGACTGGCCTCAGGGCGCGACCAGGTGCAGTCACCAGGTGCCCCGATACTCCAGCCAAGGCGTCAATCGGTGAGCGGCACCGGTGGCCTTCTGTGCCGGCTCGGCCACCTCAGCACTCTATCGAGGACACAAATCGCGCTCCCTGCTCAATAAACTGGTGCCCGGTCAGGCTCTGGCGCGCCGGTTGCGCCATCGTCACCAGTCGGCGTTACCCCACTGGGTGCCGCGCGCGCACAATCCACTCCACATCAGCGGACAAATAGAAAGTCCACGACGTCGCTGGCGTTACCGGGCGAGCCACACCACTCTGGCGTCGTCCCCATCTCGCACTCCAGACAGCAGGCGCGTCCCGGAGACAGCCCTCACGCGGCCAGCCGCGGCCCCCTTCCCTCTCAAGGGCTCCGCGACCGGGCGACCGCTGAAATTTGACCTGCGCGACCGGCGCGAGCGCGCTGGCCTAATAGCCCTGGCGGGCGGGCCGGTCCGTGCACCCGATATAGTCCACAGTCTCCGAGATAAAGGTATGCAGATGAATGGTTAGCACGTATGCACGGTGCACGTGCAAAGTTTCCACTCATTGAGACGTGGAAGCCTTTTAACCCGGCAGTTGCTGGGGTATTTCGCCACCCACCGTTTGCTGGGGGGGGGGGGGGCGTTAAACGCCCCCAGCCGATAACTCAAGAACCAATAGGCGCAGCGAAACGCACGAGGCGGCAAACGAAAGAGCGCGACGAGACGCTTCAGATGAGTACTTTAAAGTTGAATTTTGAGGTCACAGGTCGGGTCAAGGTCAGGTCAAACACCTGAAATCGGGCTTTCAGTAGCATGGACTTCAGGACTTCGCAATGGGCGCCTCTCGCCATAAACTCTGTCAAAACGGTGCACAATCCATCTTATAAGGCCTACAAGAGTGTCAGCTCCATGTAGGGGTCAGTCAAGCATAATAGGTCAGGGTCAAGGTCAGGTCAACCGGGTAGGCACATATCCCCGAAAATCAAAACTGATATTCGCAGCCTGTGACACATGTTTTATAGGTAATTTGGGGCGTAGAACACGATAGTGACATTCATTTTATCATATGTGTACGTGTTTGGCTCAAAAAGTTCAATTTAATAAATTCATGTATCATGGTCATGAAGTAGTCACGAAAAATTGCCAAGATTCAGTTCAAGATTATGGAAAATGCGGAACGATAATCAATAATCGAAGATAGCCATTTGATTGACCATGGTATTGGCAGTCTAATGGCGTTTACGGCATGTCTGTATGTCTATTCTGTGATTTTATATGATTTTTTGAACATATGCCGTTTTTGGTCGAAAACTCAGAAATCATGACGTCACTAAAACCTCGATATCTTAAAAATTTTCCGACCGATTTTTTTGAAACTTTGTCACAATAACCTTTGATCAATTCCCTACAGGTACCTAAAATTTGGCGCGCCTGCGGCGCGCCGTTTTTATGGTATGGCCCGGCGAAAAAAGTGGGGGCGTTTAACGCCCCCCCCCCAGCAACTCGCGGGTTAACTTCTCCCCGTTACGAAATTCCCTCGGGTGGGGGTATGGGCGTTACCCTCACCCAAAGAGCATGACTTGGGGTAAATGTCAGGAATACATAGACCCGTATCCACCAGTCATGTCTTTGCAAGCGCAGCGGGACGGAGAAATGTATTTGATGCGCGCGACTAACAGTGGCGCGCAGCAAAGCCTTTCTCTGCCCGCGGGCGCAAACTGTAGCCTGTAGCGACACCTACCGCACGACGTGAGCACCACCGGCCCTCAGGCCTCAGTGAGCGCCAGCAGTGCCACGTGACAATATGTGTTCTGTCCACCGCCACCCCGCCGCCGCCTGTCTCGTTTATCTTGTAGCACTGTGAACGTGCTCCCGGCTATGTATATTGTTACCCTGATGTGTACCTCACGGGGGCGTTACCCTCACCCAAAGAGCATGACTTGGGGTAAATGTCAGGAATACATAGACCCGTATCCACCAGTCATGTCTTTGCAAGCGCAGCGGGACGGAGAAATTCCCATAGTCTGAGTTACCGTCTGATCTTCGAGTCTACTAATGGCCCAATAACAAGAATTCAAACGAAAATGCTTGAAGCTTAGGTTGCTTGTGTTGAATTGATCAATTTTTAAATGCCTGGATGTAATCAATCCCTCTCATTAACGATTATACAAAACGCTTAAACAAAATAATAAGATACCCCCAAGAAATTCATGTCTGTTCGGACACCTACACAGACTGGTGTTTGATTCATCTGTGATTGAATCGATTGGATTGAATCAAACAAAATTTGTTGAATCAAAAAGGTTTGATTCACCGTCAGGATTGTTTGATTCACAAGCCATGATTAAATCAAACGCATTGGGAATCAGGGTTGATTGAATCAAAAAAATTAATGATTCATGAACTTAAAAAAATTGATGTGAACGAACATAGTTTTAACACTACTGCCATTACATGACAACAAAAAGAACACAACAAATACAATACTATCCCTGATATTTTGTATAGGGTAAGGTGCCTAATTAGCGACCCCCTTAATTTGAACCGTCATTGCTCACGCTCTGTGGGTGGCACTGTGTTACTGGCTTGATTTTCGGAGAGATCGTTCATTTTTCTATAAAAATATAGCCGTTTTCTGCCCCAATGTTCACTAAGTTATTTGTAGTGAGCATTTTGGCAAACCATTGCAAAAAAAACGCTAATAGGGAACTCTTCCCGATTAGCGACCGGGGAGGGTCGCTAATAAGTCTATGGGTTTCCCCATATTAAAAATGGCAAAAAATGCGACGCCTGAAAAGATGAAATATGATCTCAAAAAGGTAACCTATACGCAAAGCACTCAATCACTCGAACAGGAACGTTTATCCAACACATTTACGTAAGTAAAAACTGATAACGTGATGCACCGAAGGCGAAAAGAAGGCGGAAACCCAAATTTTGCGGGCTATCTTGTATGATATTCGAGGTCCGCGCTGAATTCGGCACCTCTGCAGTCGGTGACGACATTTGGCATCCCCTGCCACACATTGCAAGCTTCAGCAGCACCTCATTTTCATTTCTTTCTTTTCCCCTTTCTTTCCCTTCTTGAGCTATTTGCGACCATGTCAGGCGCAAATAGGAAATATGAGTTGCCACACAATTTTAACCGCCATGCTGTGCACAGTTGAGCGATTCACTATGGGAAAACGGCAATCAATTAAAAAAGGTATGTCGATTCAGAATAAAAAAGGTGCATCATCCTAATCTGCATCGCTTTTCATCAGAGAGGGCCCAAACACACACGTTTTGGATAAGAAACTCGTCATTTTTATTTGAACTCACCTGAAACGTCCCACCAGAAACATCGACGACCGGAAAATAATTTAATTTGATAACCAAAGTATGGCTGACCTTTTGACGATGTTTCTACCCCGTTTTCTCCTGCCAGTTTTTCTGTAGGGAGGTAGGTCGCAAATCGGAAAGGGTCGCTAATTAGGCACCTTACCCTATTTTATTTTTTAACTGAATCAAAAAAGAATCATTCAAAAAAAAATTGGCTGAATCAAACGTGAATCATTCCTTTTATTGTTTTTTGATTCTCTGAATCAAAAGGAATCGATTCACCAAATTTTTTGAAGGAATCAAACGGTGAGTGAATCAAACAAAAATCAAATGAATCAATGATTGAATCGATCCAAAAAAGGTGAAACAAAAACCAGTCGGCATCTACAAACTGTGCCCACTCATATGAATTCACCACAAAGTCTGCATTGTTCGGAGTAGATCTAGACAGCTGATCTGAGAAGATTTTATTCATTCATACAGCTATGGTGAGAGACGATGCCGTCACGACGCCCAAGGGGAACACTGATGTAACCCATAGGTATCGATGATTCAGGCACGGATGTGAGATATCTGCTGTCGACTCGGCATGGAACAGGGCCGCATATTTTTAACTCCCATCTGCAGCAGGGCCGCGTGCTCCTGACCCGCCCGGAGCAAGGCCGCGTGCTCCTGACCCGCCCCGAAGCAGGGCCGTGTGCTCCTGGCCCGACCCAGAGGCGTGCTCCTGACTTGCCCAGAGCAGGCCCCCTGCCCCATTTGTTTTGCGCACGCTGCTGAGAGTAAAAACGGATCTCTGGGGCAGATGTGACGCGTCTCGGCGGCTCGGTTGTTTGGTCCTGTCGACGTGCCGTGAGAGATGGCCGCTGGCCATGCGGCGGCTGTCGGCGGCTGTCTGGGACTGTCGAGGACGGCGACAGGTGCGGCGCCGACACAGGCCCGATCGGGCAGCCCCTGACCGACTGACCGGAGCGCGGGCACGGCCGACGCAAAAACCGACAGCGGGGAGTGGACGCAGAGAGACATGGGGCGTGAAATCGCGTACGAGTATGGCGAGCGTCGGCTCATAAAGACAAGTGGAAATGCACACACAGATAACGCTGCCGCCACGCAAAAACTGCAGGCAATGTTCTTGGCTGTCGCGTTGAAAGGCCTACGCAATGACTTGTAAGGACAGGGTATTACGGTATTACCATATCCGGTCCGGTTGCTTTAAGCGTTTCATTCGTCAGCCATTTCGCAAACCTATGCGGTTTTTCTATGAGTCAATAGATACCGATAGCAAGTATGTACGAAGGCACGCCTACGTTGCATCCAAACGCAATGCCACAAAGCGTTGCAACTGCGTGGAAATTCCTCGACAACACGACTGTGACAGGCTGTGTGCCCGTTGAGCCATTTTATTTCAAATGCCGTCAGCAGGATTTGAATGCGTCTATAGCTATGCATAAAATATACAAGATAGGTATGCTATGGGGAGTGTAGGTAACCTGTCGCATGATTTTAGGTACACGAGTGCAGGCAACCGTGCAAGGCACCTATGTTCCTAATGTTCAGCAATCAATGTATGTATTATGCATGCAGAGTATAATCAAATAGCATATGCAAATTACCCAGCCCTGTAGAGGCGGACGAAAAGAGACGATCCATACAATCATCAATGTATCGAGCTTACATCCATGAGATTGAGAATGCATCGAACGAAGCATAGAACAATATACTTGCACACTAAGTTTGAAGTGCAAGCTGCGTGCATGTGGACAGCTGTGACTCTCACTGGTATAGCTTGCTGAACACTGCTTGCTCAAGTCTCAAAGTGTTGTCACGTTTTCACGCAGTGCGACTGACCGGCCGCCCTCCCGTCCGTCCGCAGAATGGCCTCTGCCCTGTACCTGAGTCTGGTGCTGAGCGGAGTCGGCGTCTGCCTCGCCGCTCCCGACTTCTACTCGGCCTGGTGCCCCTGCAGGCGCTCCAACCAGTGTCCCGTGCCGTACGGCAGCTTCTTCGACGACATCGCCCTGTTCGGAGAGGTGCCGCCCTGCAAGAAGTTCGACTACGTCCGCTGCTGCTCGTCCAGCAACATTCCGGAGGGTTTCGACTTGGCGCGGCGGCCCGAGTACCTGCCGCGCGCGGTGGCACCCGCAGAGAACAGACAACAGGGCCGGCTGCTGGCCGTCGCAGCCGACACCGAAATCGACTTGCAGAGCATCGAAAAGCGACAGGATGTCATCGACTTCAAGGCAGCCCAGGAAAAGCTGAAGCGCGACATCGCCAACGGGATTGACAACCCGAACCCGCCGTGCGGCTGCTACACGGCCGGCACCTGCCCGGGCCGGTACTCGACCAAGTCGACCGGCCGCGACATCGGCTGTCTGGCCGGCTTCGAGACGTGCTGCTTCCTCGACGACCCGTGGCCCAACTACCAGGTCACCAACCTCACCATCAACGCGCCCTGCTCCATCGAGGAGGCGTGCTCGCGCTTCTTCGGCAGATCGCCGTTCGACATCGCGTCATTCGGTCCGCTGGAGCCGTGCTACCTGGGCCAGAACCGGTGTCTGGACTACCTGGCTGACAGCACCGGCAACACTCCCACCGTCGTGAGACCCCCCACAACGCAGGCGCCCACCACCAGGCGAACGACCACGCGGCGCACGACCACTCGGCGAACAACTACGACGCGGCGTCCTACGACTACCTACCGCACCACGACACGCCGTCCTACAACCACCTACCGCACCACAACACGACGTCCCACAACCACCTATCGCACTACGACACGTCGTCCTACGACCACGTACAGGACCACCACGTCGCGACGTTTCCCAACTACCTACAGAACCACGACGCAGCGCCCCACGACCACCTACCGGACCACAACCGAGAGGCAGCCAGAGCCGGAGCCAGCTCCGAGCGGCGGCAGCAGCAACAACATCATCGACATCATCACCAACGGAGCCTACCTGCCCCCGTCCTACGACTTCGGCAACGCGGCGGAGCGGGCAGAGCCGGACGACATCCAGTTCGCCCTACCGTTCTGAGCAAGCACTGCTGTAAGTCAGAGATTCTCACAGAACACTCCTGCAGTGATCTTTGTGCTTTTGGAGGAGGGAAGGGATTGTTGTGCTTTGAGAGCTGCTGGCAAGCTGAAGTGTCCTAATCTACCCAAAGCGCGCAATCAGTAGCCAATTTATGTAGGCGGCTTGTCCTCAAATTTCAATGATAGAGTCGGTAGTCACCAGAACGTGCTTGAAAACAGGCCAGTGGAAAGACGAAGGTGTAGCTCTTGTGTCGAACGAAACAAGGTAAAATTGAGTAGCGTTGGCCAGTCCAGAAATGGAGAACGTGAGCCACCATGGTTGAATCTGATGCCTGGTTAGGGGATGGCGGCTCAACGCATCCCTCAGAAACCGGGGCTGTCTGTCTGTTGGGAGGAAATTGGCTAAGTCCCATTGTCGATGATGAGTGTTCACCACGTCCCCTTACGGACCAGTCCTGCCGCTGCTGCGCCAGTCGGCTGCTCTGAGTGTTGTTCTGTATTCAGTTTATGAGCGCGCTCGTGGCGCCGTGTGTGCGTCGGTCGTACGTCGGGTGTGTTTTCGTGCCTGCCGGACCGGTATCAGATGAAACGGCCCGGCTCGGACGCGAGGCGTCGGAGAGTCGCGCCGCTGAGCGCGACAAATCGCGCACGCCGCTTGTTTTGTTTCTCGTCGACGTAATACAGTGTGTGTGCGGAGGAGTGTAACGACGCTTTCTTTGGAGATACCATCCAGTGAGACAAGGTCATCAATATGCATTGAGTGAGCCAACAGCAGTGATGTCCGTACTTGGGTCACTAGGTCGACAGCTATTGATTTTGCAACAGGATGCACATCGAAATATGAATATGACGAGAAACGTTACCGATGACACGAACATGTGATATGGCCATGGACCGGAGGTCAGTCTCGGGCTCCGGACAGCGCGGCCATGAGCGCTCGCCCGGAGAGCATTTGTCTTGGGAAGGGCGACGGGGACGCACGGTGACAGGTGGATCAAGGTCCTGCACGGCGCGGCTGGCGTGTCATCCCGTGTGCGACTCGGCCACGTCAATAGAGCCATGTCACAACAGTCGTGTCACTGCGTCACACGGCCCTCGGGAACGTGTAGCACACAGGCCGTCACAAAGCCCGGCTGTGCAGGCCGGGTCGATGCGTCACACTGCAGCGGCGACGCCAGCGCTGCCAAACCACACGGCCTATAGGAGCGCTTCGCTCCGGCGACCAACATAACGCCAATGCGGGGAATGCGTAACGTCTGACCCACATCGGCGGGTCACAGACGATGAATCAGAACTGCGCGCTGCCAGTCAGCAACGCCACACCATCCGAGTCGGACCTTTTTCACAACCGCAAAAATGGCAGACAGCACATCAATCAAATGGCGCACAATTCCTCACGGCCCGAGGGGATCCCACAAAGCAGGACTATGCCGGAGTTGGCCTCCGTCATCAGAGAGCCGGCCATGTGGCTGGCAGGCAGCGCCAGGCACAGATTCAGGAGCCTCATTTGCTGCGGACCGTGAATGCTAAACGTCGCGTTGTGAGCGGTGGCAACAGGCACAGAAGCGCGTCTGCCGTCTGCACATGCTCAACTTGCTCTTTACATAAATTTACATGTGCGCGCGTGTTGCATTTGGGCCATCCCCAAATCTTCCAGCCGTATTTAGTTAAGTTGGCTACTTAAACCAGGGTATATTGAGTGAAGGGTAGGACGAACTTTGGTAGGAATTTCTAGTATAACTACTAGAAAACCTACTATATGTGGTCGGGACTAGCAAAAAGTTAATTCAAACTAGAATATGGTAGCGCTTATGGTTGACAGTCGTCACGCGCACGTGACATTCATTTCTTAAATTCCTTAAATAACAGGTTTTAGGGGCCGATTAGTGGGCAGATACATTCAATTAGCTATTAATAATTGATTATGCAAACATTCAAGAATCTACATCATTCAATTCTAGCCAAAATCACGCGGCGCTCCCAGGATTCGAACTCACGACCCTCGGATCCGTAGGCAGATACGCTACCGACTCCGCTACCGCGGACCGCGCGCCGACGATCGGAGAGGCGGATCGCGGGTGCTGGCGTGCAGAGAAATCTTTACCCTGTACGCCGTAGAAGATCGGCTGGGTTTCGTGAAAAATGGTAGAGGAATCGTCGAAAGAAAATTCATCGATCTATCATTTGAGACCAAGAACCATTGATTCCTACAAAGGTTGACCGAGATATCGCTCGCCGAAAACAGGCCATTTAACATGTAAACCCTATGGGCTGGTAGGAAATGTACGCCGTGGAGCAGCAGTGCTACCAACTAACTTCGGCGGGGGCCGACTTAAACCACATCACGCATTGGCATTCAGTTCAGGTTGCTCTGCATTAGGCCATGCCACCTCCATTTCAGACGACCAGCATACCACACAGTAGCATTGATTTCCCCCTCACGAACGCGGAAGTAGCATGCATAAACACCTTACGAGCGTTATAAGACTGTATGAAGGCGTTAATGGGGATAAAACGACCTTATGCCAATCTATAAGCCTACTGTACAGTGTAGGTACACGTAGTGAGGAGTTGAGGGATAAGAGCCCGGGATGACCCGTTCATAAAACTGGAAAATCCGAGTTTCCGACGGGCGCCGGATCTCATGACATGATACCTAATGTATGCATTCCAGTGGCGCCTTTCTGATCAGTGCGAGTGAGAACAGCACCGGCCATGGCTGTTACGACAGCGCGGAATATGCATCCACCTGCGGGCTAACCGGGTACAAGATACGTCTGCAGATGACTGCCGGGTAGACCCGTCAGGCTAGGGAATACCTACAGGGGACAGGTGCGATTCAAGATGAACGCCTGCGGCCCGGCAGACGTGCGACGAAACATGATCACTCGCGAGCCGAGCGGGAGCGAAACGTGACTCCAAAGGAACGCTCGGATAGGAGTGGTTTGAAAGTCAGATGAAAGATAGATAGTCTCCATATTACTTACTCAAACATGGAAAATGCAGAGACGACCAATTGCACAAAACTGCCGCATTGTGACATCCTCAAATCGAAGTTTTAACTAATGTTGTTTTAAATGGAAGATTAAATAGCTTCAAAATTTTCGGATGAAAAAAGGACAATGAATAAGGGGTTTGGGCGCCCCCTTATTCATTGTCCTTTTTTCATCCGAAAATTTTGAAGCTATTTAATCTTCCGTTTAAATAGCTTCAAACAAATAGGACAATGAATAAAAAGCATACGAGACGCTGATGAACGTTTCGATGTCACCGCAATATTCTTGGTCAATAACGGCTCATAAGTTAGTCTCTACTAGTGATGTCAATTACGGAAAATCGGAATACCGATACCAAACCAAATACCAACCAAAACCGAGGAGAAATACCGAAACCAAACCAACTTGGTAACATGAGGAAAATACCAACTTTTTACCGATTTCTTAGCCTCTTAAACATAAGCGAGGGTTCGTGATACCAACAAAATACCAAACACATTAGGATTGAAATACCAAATACCGAGTTGGTATCGGTTTGGTATCGGTATACCAAAAAGTTGGTATCCGATTGACATCTCTAGTCTCTACTTTTTTTTTAATAAAAGTCGCTTTCGAATTTCACATTGCACGTACCAATATTACATATTTTTGTTTTGGCTGATGAAATGAGACGGTGGGGGGCCCAGAGAGGAACATTTGACCGAGGCGATTTAACAGACTAGTGACGACTGTGACTCACACGAGACGAGTACCGCCGGGTACGGCAGAACCCTTAGGATCCACTGTATGAGCGGACCGGTCACCAGCCTCTGTTTACCTGACAACTCAAACTGTTATCCACTGCAAATTCCCCGGAATTGATCCACGCTGACAAAGTGCATACTAGCCTTGATTTAAGACCATTTCACGGTGACTTGCACCGCATATCACAACAGCTGAAACGTTTGCATTAGTTGATGAATTCCAGAGACTGTGCAGTTTTGACACACGAATCACGCCAGAAGTAAAGCAGGTGCAGAATGAGAAAACCCTTTTGCAGTCTGATAAAATACCACAAATTCTCTTTGAGATGACTGGACGACGGACGCAAAAAGTCAACACCGGGATACCGATGCGATTTGCTGCAGTAGCCAGTATTTGTCGGAGCCAGACCTGCTGCAGGAATCAATGTGGTTCATACACATTATACACAATCCTATATCCCTTAGCGTCTAGCGGTAGCACAACTAGAACGCGTACATAGGTTGTTGCCTTTTGAGTTGTCTCGAGAAACAGGTCACAGGTCAAATGTCACTGGCGCCAGGGCCATGACATTTTTCAGAGAATGTGTAAAGTTGATAAGTCGAGGGTGCTTGAAGTTTCAGCCACTTTTACGCGAGTTATTATAAAAAAAAACAATAGAGGGGGCCATCAGCCCTCCCCCTTCCCTATAAGTGCGAGGATAAAGATGCTTTTTTGTCAGTGCCGTTTATTTAACAATGTCATGTTGATTGTCGTCATGCTTTTCTGTACACAAAGGAGAAGCACAAATGCGACTGCGTAAGTGAAGTAAATAGATGTTAACACAAAAATCCGCTCCGGCTAAGATTGCAAAAGTACATAACCTTTTCCAAAATTCAACTAAAAGCTAATATAGGTTTGATGACTGCATATGAAACGGTACTAAATAAATATTCTAGTTTTGCTGTATAAAAAGCGATAAACAAAAAGCGCATACAAACTGCAAACTAAGCATACATGAACACACCACATACACATCACAAAAAGCTGCCAGAACACGATCAGACTATGCGATGAGATTCGATGAAATTCACGCTAATTACGTCCCCATGTCACTATGTGATTCCTATAAAAGCACGCGCTCGGCCTCCGTGCACAGGCCGGCTGGTCTCAGAGTGACTGACGGGAGTGATACGCCCCTGGCCGCCCCGACACTCCCGGGCGCCGACACTGGGCAGCCAGCGGGGACAGAGATGTGTGTGGGGACCGACTGGCGCACTGCTGAGAGCTACTGACTGCTCTAAACGTGACTATGTCCGCAACAGACGTAAACTCTGATCAATAACGGTAACACCGCGAACAGTATATCACACAGGATAGCTGAACACTGACCCACAACCACCGCCTGCTACGGAACAGCTCTCCTAGAAGCTAGTTAGTCAAAGTTGCACAATCACTATGCTTTAGAAAATAAGCAGCAATTTCAACTTTACAGGTAACGTTCGCCCATACTAGAAGTTACAGTGACCATCTCAACTTAACATTAGTTTTGAGTTGAGATAGCCAAATTGGGATCCCTGGCTTGCAATTACCGGTTTGGGCACTCACAACATCGAGAAATGCCTTAAATCGAAAATATTTACTTTCAAAGTTGCAGCACTTTGGATTCAGAGGGGCTATTGCATGTCAATGCCCCCTCTGAATTTGTAACGTCAGTGCCAAGCTAACGATTTTTAAATCATAAATCGCATGCTAAACCCTTTGGCAAAACGTGGTGGTATATGCTGTTCTGCGCGCAACATCTGCCGCAATTTAAGGATGCCATTGCTTCCAATTGACGTCACAGGAACAGCGGAGGTCCCGAGAAGTATACAAAAGCTAAAGTGTAATATATTGAAATGAAAACCAGTGAACATTTTTCGGTGAAATTTGGTAGATATTCGTTTTTGCTCTTTCTGAATCGAGCGATATCACTTTTATGCCAATGCATAAACCTTTTTTTAAGGTGGGAGAATCCCTTTTATTGTACCGAAATATTCCCCCGACTAACAGTAACAACACGATAGATGATTTCTCTGAGAGTTCAAAATGTATGTTTTAGTCCATTGTTCCCGGCGTTCAATAACTAGCTTTACAAAACTATCAATGAATTTCATTAACTGATCCTTATCCTAGACTAAGGCGTCACATTACCGATCACTAAAAAATTTGCACACTACGCGGCGTCTAGCTTCAGGAAAAGCATCTATCACCACTTATTACATTCATTATCACATATGGTCACTGAAGAGCGCTCTTCTTTGCTGGTCTGCTCACTGCGAACACTTCTCACAGACCAACAGACCCGCCTCACAACCAACCAGCGAGCGGGCGAAGAGAGCATTCATCCACAACCGGGTTCTGTACTCTGGCGACCTATGGGCGGCACCGTCACATCACAGCACTGCCTCTCCGGCGGACGGCAGCACCGTTGGGCCCCTCTGCCGGCGCTGGTGACTGTTCCCCGCCCGTGGCGCCTCTGACCCGGCCCAGCCCGTACCGGGGCGACCCCTCACGGGGGCGGCGTCGGCGGCGGCCGGCCGGCGGCGCTGGCGGAGCAGCTCGGCCGTGCCGCCGACGCCGACGCCCCGGGACAAATGCGGGCAGTCATCTCTCGCAGCGCCTCCAGTTCGCGAGGTTTAACCAGCTCGAACTCGGTGACAAAGTAGTAGAAGTGCTTGTAACATGTGTTGACATGGGCCTCCTGGTGACACAACGTGACTTTAATCAGCCGAGATGCTTTCGGATCAGTCTTTTGCGTCTAAAAAAAAAGAGATAAAAATAGCCTGTATAATGAGCAGTTTACGATTCTGAACGTGTTTATTGTCTGGTCTAACAGTTCAAAGGCCCAAATAAGATTGCCATAAACTAGCAAGAGACGAGTTCTCTTCAATATGTCGAAAAAAAATATCGCCTAAGCGAGCCGATCTGACCCGACCATGACAACAAAGTCTACGCGTTAAAAATCAGCCGGATCGAGCAGCCACATTCAAGCATTGGATCCAGGATCCTATGATGAAACAACTATTCCTGCCCCACACCATCTAGAGTGCAGCGAAACTGAAGATGAAAATCCAAATGACTCAGATAATGAACGAAATCTCCATCTAAAAAGCAAAGCTGTAACAAATTTAAAGAAACTTTAAAGCTGTTAATGGCTTATTTAGCTTCTGCTATAGTTCGAGGATCTCTGCAGTCTACACAATGCCCAATATCAATAAAACTTCAAACAACAGATCAAGTATAGGCCATAGCGGTCAATGATTGACTGAATTCCACGGCACTACTGGAATGACAGCCAACTTCTAAGCAAACTGTTTAAACAATACACGAAATCAGGATTTAGCAAGTTGGTTCTCGGAGATTCAGAATATTTCATCTGTTTCGTTTCTTGCCTCAACTCTGGCTCCAGAGATCACAAGAACAGTGTCATGGACTGTCAAGCTAGCCCAGTGTCGCGCGTCCTCGACCACCACTGAGCTGGTGAAACTTTGTCTTGAACGACAGCGCCGGGCTCATGCCGTTCTACAATTCTACTTTCAGCGCAAAACGGGTACTCACCGCTCCTATGGCGACCAACGAGTCGAAGTGATGAATGTAGACGTGTACGAATACGCGGAACAGCCGCGTCAGCATCTTCTTGCACTGGCTGATAAACGTTTTCGGAAACGGTTTATCTGAAAAGGTGACGGAAAATGATTTAGTGCTACTCAATATGAAGAGCCTTGTCTTGCATCCACACTCCTCTCGAAAGCTGCGGAACTGTTGGTACCGGTGGGCGGTGAATCATCACAATAATTAAATCGGCAAACGGAGTAATAGAAGCCACATATGCACGCCTAACGCATCATGAATTGAATATCGATTTCAGAATACAGTACGCAAATAGTGCGATACCCATGCCAAAAAGTGGCTTCACAGACACAGTGGCATGCAGACCGAGCAGAACTCACCGACAGTGGCCGGGAAGAGCGACTCGTCGTTGATCTGCGTTTCGACCCACTCCATCAGCAGTGTGATGTACTGGGGTGCCGGCAGCGCGGTGGGCCGCTTGTAGCGGACACCGTCGGCCCAGCGGTATTCGAACTTCGGTCCGCCGGACATCACCGGACACGACTCCTCCGTGCAGTTGTCACAGACCGTACCGTAGATCAGGTTGATCCGGTTGAAGAAGTCTACCACTGGAGAAAACAGGTAATCAAAGATGGATATTTTATCCGCAACAAAAGATATCATCACCACCATCATCGGTTTTTCCCTTATGAAGGAAATATTTCTCATATCAAAACAGTACTCATAATGACCCAAAAGTCACCTGAGAGAAATTAAGTTTAAGTAAAAATTTAGCACCCCTTCAAAGCAAGAAAGCATCTTTACAAGTATCGGTACAAGTGATAAACGAACATACGTTGAACTTACTCTGAAGTCACTCTCGAGTACCGTGTACCTTCCACGCGATTTATGGATACCAACTAGAAACGACACACATCTAATCTGCCGAGTCCGGCGGCCTCGCCCCGTACCGTGCACGGCGATCCAGTCGTTGAGCTGCTCGCCGGGCGGCAGCCGGACCGCCAGCCGCAGGTCCAGCCCGCAGTTCAGCGATGCCTGGGCGTGCTTGTACAGTGAATACTTTATCGTGCCCGGCTGGAAGTTCTTCTTCGGCCGAAAAGTCTGCAGATCGTAAACGAATATTTGAACAAATGAACGCTCCACTGAGCTACTTGACATTGTGACAAGTAGCCCAGTAACAAGTGAACAGTTAGCACCACATGGGCAACGTCAATGTCAGAAACGAGTTTCAGACTCGTAGTAGTTTCATCAATATTTCTATACAGAATGCATGGATAAGTAGTACCTATATTGAAGTCACACATCATATTAAGGCTCTTTTCTGGCACCATCTTACCTTCCCCTTGTGGAATAAGTCAGCGAGGCCTCCCAAGGAAGCCATGTCGAAGCTGGGAATTGCTATCGCAGTGAGGTGTTCACCTGTTTATTGAGTGGCTTTACATCAGTGCCAGTTTGTCTAATATACCGCTGGGAAAAGAAAAGCAAAAACATGGTCAACAATAATGTGACTTAGCTACGCTACAGTAGATAAAATTACCAAATGGAAACACCAATGTAGCATTACCTCTTCTGTCACCAATTTGTAAGTAAGGAGATAATGTAAGAACCTAGTGAAATATGTACCTACCTACCTACCAAGAATGACAGCAAACAATAATTTAACACATCAGTGGCCAATTTTACCCCCCCCCCCCCGTCCAGCTAATATAGATTGAGTCCAACAGCAGACACATAGTCAGTCACTGTGAAATGTGAATGCTGCCACTGGCACAGTGGCCAGTGCACATGTCAGCTCAACCACAACATGCCCTCACACACCATAAATGTGCTGAGGACTAAACAAACTTCGGACACTCACAAAATAAATTCATGAAGAGAAAGAGTACATCCTTTTAAGCTTGATAAGTTACACCTCACCTTGATGCTTACAATACTTTTCACACAAATCCAAAAGTTACACCCAACCAGACCCTGAGTGTGTTGAGGTTGGAACTTTGATTACCATAGGCTAGATTAGGTTAGTTTTTGATATTTATGGTTATAGAATGCCTGTTTTTTGGGGGGAGTGATTACATTAATGATTTTCAAGGTCATTTTAACCAAAACCATGCAGAGAATCTGGTGATCTTCCTAACAAACTCATGAACAATTCATCCATTGAACAAGTAAGAAATCCATGGTTTCCTCTTGAATGGTTGGGCAGTCTCTAGCAAACTTAGTTTCAATGGTGCAAGGTTTTATAGCTTAGGAAATTTACCGAAATGACCATTGAAAAACAATTCTTCCAAATCCAATGACCATTGAAAAACAATTCTTCCAAATCAAGCATACATATTGAAAAAACGCCACCCATGTTATGCTGGAAATTGTCTTCAGGCTCAGGTTCAGGTTCAGGTTCATGTTCAGGTTATGAGCTAGGAGTAGACGTCAGACGATGTCTATTTGGTGCTCATATCGTGGAAGGCACTGATCAGAGGATGAGCTTTCAAATACACAATTTTTTAGCACTCAAGGCAGTCTTGGCAGTGTTTCACAACCACGCTGCCAGCTACTGCCAGCACATTTCGCGAGCTGATGACATATCTCCTTGCGGTAGTGTGGAGCTATGCGTTTGTTGTTTCCATGGAAATCGAAATCGGCACATCTGCTGGCAGCGCGCTGGCAGTGTCGCCCGTCGGTGAAACACAACCCTTAAATGGTATTTTTATGCTTTTTTGGCAAAGTAAATTAATGTAGGTACCTACCAGGGGGGTACGCTCCGGCTGTTAAGCATTATGAAAAATGGTGACAGACGTTTGTGGAGGATTGTCGACGAACTCTTGTTCCGTGAGCAGTACTTACACGCTAGCGGAAAATTCACCAATCAGCGCTCGGCGGTACTCGACGCTGATTGGTCCGACGCTCGTGACGAAATTGCGGGGGACCGCAGTTATTCTCTATGGACCCGAATAGGCTTTTGGATTTCGGAGGGGTTTCTTTAAAATTATATGCTGTTTCGAGCTGTTTTCGAGTTGAAATATATTTCTTATGACTGTTACCTATATAATGGCACCATAAAATCATGATTTTGATAAATATTACCGATGAAATATCGGCCGAAAAGACATGCTGTCATGGTACGGACTGCCCTGCGGCTGATGTGGGGTCCCTAATGCCAGCGTATGGTAATAATGGGGTGACGAAGGGTTATTGGAGACTCTTAGAGCCCCATCAGCATTCAGCATAGGGTCATCAGAGGCCGGGAACGTCCATCAGGGGTCTGAGTAGGCCTGTCATAGGGGCATACATGACACATCATGGCCCATGGGTCAATGTAGATCCATGGGGCCGTTGAAGGGCCAGCATTGTTCAGCGTGGGCTCGCAATTACCTCTGATGGGCATATGCCGTGCCCCGATGGACTAACGCTGGCCCCTGATGAACCATCACCAGCCCCTGATAGGTCTACAAAGCCCACTGCTGGGTCTAAATTGGTCACTGATATGCCCAAATGGGCCACTGAGAAACCCGTACAACATCCCCTGACTGCACCTGCTGGACCAGTGCCGTCCTCTCATGGGCCCACCACAGCTCTTGAATGACCTTTTCAAGTCCCTTGAAGTGCCTTTATTGGCCTAAATGGCCCCTGATTGGCTTATGTGGTCCCTATTGGTCCTATATGGCCCCCATGAGCCCTCAACGTCCCTAGACGGCCTTACATTATATGTCACTGGGCCCTGTTGGGTCAGCACCGGCCCCTGATAGGCTTGCACTGGACCCACCGGGCCTATACCGACCCATGAAGGGCCTATGTCGAGCCCTCATGGGCCTCCGATGACCACACGCCGGCATGTGTGGCCCCATCAGCAGTGGTCCGTCTATCCCATGTACTTACGGTCTTTTTGGTCGATGTGACACCGGTAGTATATAGAAATGTTATGATTAAATGTCGTTATTACACAGTCAAAAGTCACAGAAAGAATATCCAAGCTCAAAAATGGCCTCAAACCCAACAAAAACTGGTACAAATCCCCTTCAAAAGCCGTAAGTCTATTAAACGCCATAGGGGAATAGCTGCAGTCCCCCGCAATTTCGTCACGAGCATCGGGCCAATCAGCGTTGAGTATTGCCGAACGCCGATTGGTCGATTTCCGCTAGCCTGTAAATGCTGCTTGCGGATATAGTTTTGAACAAAAGAGGGTCGCGGCTACTAATTATCGCTTGTCACCACTTTTTCGTCGGGAGCGTTCTACCTGGTTTATATAGCCTTGGTACCTACCTAACCTAGGTACTTACTACTTGCCTTGTAAGATTTTAAACTCCAGTTATGAGTGAGTTATGTTGATGTGTAAGACAATCCTTATCGTCTTGGCAGCTGGCTGAGACCAAACCAGAACCCAAAGGAATATCTCGACCAATCAAAATCTTCACCTGGACCACCCTAAGCAACACACACCAGCATCATGAATGGGATTGACCATAAAATAAAAATAACCACGATATATTAATATTTTCGGCCGTCAAGCTCTTTCTGCCAACTTTCTGCCCTTTCTAATGCACAGTTGCGCAATTTTGTTCAGTGCTTATGTCAGCTGTTCATTTAAGGCAATCTCCTGTTTCACAAACTGACGTCATTTAGCTCTTTTGTTCAAAAATGGTAAAAAATAGTCTCAAAAATGGACAACACTATTCGACCGCCACCCTTGCAGCCATTCTATAACTCAGGAACTACTGGACCGATCGGAACGAACGAAACACCATTCGAATCAGGAGGTACGATTTTATCAGCCGTTTCGAAGCTCGTGACCCCAGGTGACCTCGGTGACCTCAAGAGGTCAACTCGGCATTGACGCCAATTGCAGCCATTCTATAACTCAGGAACTACTGGGCCGATCGCGACGAAAACACCACCAGTCGAATCAGCGTATGCAATTTCATCAGCCGTTTCGAATATGGTGACCTCAAGTGACCTCGGTGACCTCAAAAGGTCAACTTTACGTTTTCGCCTATTGCAGCCATTCTATAACTCAGGAACTACTGGGCCGATCGTGACGAAAACACCACCAGTCGATTCAGCGTATGCGATTTCATCAGCCGTTTCGAATATGGTGACCTCAGGTGACCTCGGTGACCTTGGGAGGTCACATGACCAATGTGGCCTATTGCAGCCATTCTATAACTCAGGAACTACTGGGCCGATCGTGACGAAAACACCACCAGTCGATTCAGCGTATGCGATTTCATCAGCCGTTTCGAATATGGTGACCTCAGGTGACCTCGGTGACCTTGGGAGGTCACATGACCGTTGTGGCCTATGGCAGCCATTCTATAACTCAGGAACTACTGGGCCGATCGTGACGAAAACACCACCAGTCGATTCAGCGTATGCGATTTCATCAGCCGTTTCGAATATGGTGACCTCAGGTGACCTCGGTAACCTTGGGAGGTCACGTGACCGTTGTGGCCTATTGCAGCCATTCTATAACTCAGGAACTACTGGGCCGATCGTGACGAAAACACCACCAGTCGAATCAGCGTATGCGATTTCATCAGCCGTTTCGGATATGGTGACCTCAGGTGACCTCGGTGACCTTGGGAGGTCACATGACCAATGCGGCCTATGGCAGCCATTCTATAACTCAGGAACTACTGGGCCGATCGTGACGAAAACACCACCAGTCGATTCAGCGTATGCAATTTCATCAGCCGTTTCGAATATGGTGACCTCAGGTGACCTCGGTGACCTTGGGAGGTCACATGACCAATGTGGCCTATTGCAGCCATTCTATAACTCAGGAACTACTGGGCCGATCGTGACGAAAACACCACCAGTCGAATCAGCGTATGCGATTTCATCAGCCGTTTCGAATATGGTGACCTCAGGTGACCTCGGTGACCTTGGGAGGTCACATGACCGTTGTGGCCTATGGCAGCCATTCTATAACTCAGGAACTACTGGGCCGATCGTGACGAAAACACCACCAGTCGATTCAGCGTATGCGATTTCATCAGCCGTTTCGAATATGGTGACCTCAGGTGACCTCGGTGACCTTGGGGGTCACATGACCAATGTGGCCTATTGCAGCCATTCTATAACTCAGGAACTACTGGGCCGATCGTGACGAAAACACCACCAGTCGAATCAGCGTATGCGATTTCATCAGCCGTTTCGAATATGGTGACCTCAGGTGACCTCGTTGACCTTGGGAGGTCACATGACCAATGTGGCCTTTGGCAGCCATTCTATAACTCAGGAACTACTGGGCCGATCGTGACGAAAACACCACCAGTCGAATCAGCGTATGCGATTTCATCAGCCGTTTCGAATATGGTGACCTCAAGTGACCTCGGTGACCTCAAAAGGTCAACTTTACGTTTTCGCCTATTGCAGCCATTCTATAACTCAGGAACTACTGGGCCGATCGTGACGAAAACACCACCAGTCGAATCAGCGTATGCGATTTCATCAGCCGTTTCGAGTATGGTGACCTCAGGTGACCTCGGTAACCTTGGGAGGTCACGTGACCGTTGTGGCCTATTGCAGCCATTCTATAACTCAGGAACTACTGGGCCGATCGTGACGAAAACACCACCAGTCGAATCAGCGTATGCGATTTCATCAGCCGTTTCGAATATGGTGACCTCAGGTGACCTAGTTGACCTTGGGAGGTCACATGACCAATGTGGCCTTTGGCAGCCATTCTATAACTCAGGAACTACTGGGCCGATCGTGACGAAAACACCACCAGTCGAATCAGCGTATGCGATTTCATCAGCCGTTTTGAATATGGTGACCTCAGGTGACCTCGGTGACCTTGGGAGGTCACATGACCAATGCGGCCTATGGCAGCCATTCTATAACTCAGGAACTACTGGGCCGATCGTGACGAAAACACCACCAGTCGATTCAACGTATGCGATTTCATCAGCCGTTTCGAATATGGTGACCTCAGGTGACCTCGGTGACCTTGGGAGGTCACATGACCAATGTGGCCTATTGCAGCCATTCTATAACTCAGGAACTACTGGGCCGATCGTGACGAAAACACCACCAGTCGAAACAGCGTATGCGATTTCATCAGCCGTTTCGAATATAGTGACCTCAGGTGACCTCGGTGACCTTGGGAGGTCACATGACCGTTGTGGCCTATGGCAGCCATTCTATAACTCAGGAACTACTGGGCTGATCGTGACGAAAACACCACCAGTCGATTCAGCGTATGCGATTTCATCAGCCGTTTCGAATATGGTGACCTCAGGTGACCTCGGTAACCTTGGGAGGTCACGTGACCGTTGTGGCCTATTGCAGCCATTCTATAACTCAGGAACTACTGGGCCGATCGTGACGAAAACACCACCAGTCGAATCAGCGTATGCGATTTCATCAGCCGTTTCGAATATGGTGACCTCAGGTGACCTCGGTGACCTTGGGAGGTCATATGACCAATGCGGCCTATGGCAGCCATTCTATAACTCAGGAACTACTGGGCCGATCGTGACGAAAACACCACCAGTCGATTCAGCGTATGCGATTTCATCAGCCGTTTCGAATATGGTGACCTCAGGTGACCTCGGTGACCTTGGGAGGTCACATGACCAATGTGGCCTATTGCAGCCATTCTATAACTCAGGAACTACTGGGCCGATCGTGACGAAAACACCACCAGTCGAATCAGCGTATGCGATTTCATCAGCCGTTTCGAATATGGTGACCTCAGGTGACCTCGGTGACCTTGGGAGGTCACATGACCGTTGTGGCCTATGGCAGCCATTCTATAACTCCGGAACTACTGGGCCGATCGTGACGAAAACACCACCAGTCGATTCAGCGTATGCGATTTCATCAGCCGTTTCGAATATGGTGACCTCAGGTGACCTCGGTGACCTTGGGAGGTCACATGACCGTTGTGGCCCATGGCAGCCATTCCTCCCAAGGTCACCGAGGTCACCTGAGGTCACCATATTCGAAACTGCTGATGAAATCGCATACGCTGATTCGACTGGTGGTGTTTTCGTCACGATCGGCCCAGTAGTTCCTGAGTTATAGAATGGCTGCAATAGGCCACATTGGTCATGTGACCTCCCAAGGTCACCGAGGTCACCTGAGGTCACCATATTCGAAACGGCTGATGAAATCGCATACGCTGAATCGACTGGTGGCGTTTTCGTCACGATCGGCCCAGTAGTTCCTGAGTTATAGAATGGCTGCCATAGGCCACAACGGTCATGTGACCTCCCAAGGTCACCGAGGTCACCTGAGGTCACCATATTCGAAACGACTGATGAAATCGCATACGCTGATTCGACTGGTGGTGTTTTCGTCACGATCGGCCCAGTAGTTCCTGAGTTATAGAATGGCTGCAATAGGCCACATTGGTCATGTGACCTCCCAAGGTCACCGAGGTCACCTGAGGTCACCATATTCGAAACGGCTGATGAAATCGCATACGCTGAATCGACTGGTGGTGTTTTCATCACGATCGGCCCAGTAGTTCCTGAGTTATAGAATGGCTGCCATAGGCCGCATTGGTCATATGACCTCCCAAGGTCACCGAGGTCACCTGAGGTCACCATATTCGAAACGGCTCATGAAATCGCATACGCTGATTCGACTGGTGGTGTTTTCGTCACGATCGGCCCAGTAGTTCCTGAGTTATAGAATGGCTGCAATAGGCCACAACGGTCACGTGACCTCCCAAGGTTACCGAGGTCACCTGAGGTCACCATATTCGAAACGGCTGATGAAATCGCATACGCTGAATCGACTGGTGGTGTTTTCGTCACGATCGGCCCAGTAGTTCCTGAGTTATAGAATGGCTGCCATAGGCCACAACGGTCATGTGACCTCCCAAGGTCACCGAGGTCACCTGAGGTCACCATATTCGAAACGGCTGGTGAAATCGCATACGCTGATTCGACTGGTGGTGTTTTCGTCACGATCGGCCCAGTAGTTCCTGAGTTATAGAATGGCTGCAATAGGCGAAAACGTAAAGTTGACCTTTTGAGGTCACCGAGGTCACTTGAGGTCACCATATTCGAAACGGCTGATGAAATTGCATACGCTGATTCGACTGGTGGTGTTTTCGTCGCGATCGGCCCAGTAGTTCCTGAGTTATAGAATGGCTGCAATAGGCGTTAATGCCGAGTTGACCTATTGAGGTCACCGAGGTCACCTGGGGTCACGAGCTTCAAAACGGCTGATAAAATCGTACCTCCTGATTCGAATGGTGTTTCGTTCGTTCCGATCGGTTCAGTAGTTCCTGAGTTATAGAATGGCTGCAAGGGTGGCGGTCGAATAGTGTTGTCCCTCAAAAATGGGGGCTATTGGTAAATTACCATAAAGTATCAGCATCATCTATTTTACCGAAGCCAAGGCTATAACCGAAGCTATATCCAAATCTCATCTAAAATTAAAAAAAAATTGTCTGTTGCCATGGAAACAAAGCGACCTAAGCTACGATTATTTTATTGTGAACACGATTGCTCTGAGACCGTTTTTTGGCGCTCTTTAGACTAACGTAACGCAAGCAATTATTTGATGGCCGGGGAATGCCTGAATTATTTAGTGAGAGTTTTTATATCAAAATACCTTGAATTATTTGTAGAAAAATCTGAAACGCAGTTGAGATAGAATTATTTGGTAAGGTACCGGTTAAAGGTATTTGTAATTGGATCATTATATTACCTTTAAATCTTTGTACTTAAGAGCTAAAAGAGTTTTTGTAGAAAGTCATCTTCTATAGCCTTGAAGCCATCCCTCCATGACCTGACTCCATTCTGACTCCATGCAAAGGCTTTATCTTGATATGTCCTGTACAATCGGTTACACCGTTCCGTGCTTCTATCCTCAGGATACTGAAATCCTTCTCCTCCACGCCGCAACCCCCCTCCGGGCTGGACAGGCAACTTTATCTCATGCGGGCTGCTCCCTTGGAGCGGCACTGCTGCTCCCGAGGGAGCGCACCCCGTAGCCGGGTGCAGTGAGAGCCTTGGGGCTGGGTGGCCTGTCCTCTGGACGGGCTCAGCCCCGGCGACTCACTAGGGTGCCTGCCCAGACCAATGTCTCCCCTTATATCCTATCATCCTCCCGGCTCTTAAATGGGGTTTGTTCCCGTCGCTCCTCCAACCTCCTCCAAGCTCCTCTAACCTCCTCTCGTTTCAAAAAATCGTTCCCGTCGCTCCTCCAAGCTCCTCCAAGCTCATCTTGATTTCACATCTCACCACCACTATTTGCCTCCTCCCTCATCCCAAACGAAAGTTGGATTTTTGGAGGAGGCTCTGCGTAGACATATTTGGCGCACGTAATACAAATGTGGATTGTTTATAAATGAGGTTTGAGGGAAGTGGAATTGATTTTAGTGATCGATGAGGATGGGATATCTTTTAAAAGTAATGCTAGATATAAATATAAGGTTATTTTATTAGAAAGGGATTGTTAACTCTAAATAACTGTTTGCGCGCCATAAATCGCCGACCGTTACAGCCCGCAAACAGCTGATTTCCTCCCAAAAATGTTCCCGTGGCTCCTCTGAAACGGCTCTCCTCCAAGCTCATCCAACCTCATCCGAGATTTTTTGGGAGGAACGACGGGAACAGACCCATGGTCTTGTCAGACCGAAAGGGCCTAACCCAACAAAACAAAACAAAACAAACAAACAATTGGTTACATTTTGATCTCCACAGCACATGCCCACTCGTGCTACGTGTGCCTCACCAATAGGTACCTACCCTTGCACCTTGCCTTATACCTACCAAACTAGATGCCATTCAAACTTTATATTCACATATACCATGACAGGTGCGTGAGCCAGGGCCTCACGGGGCTCACAAGTCCTTTTGGACTTTGCCCTCATTTACTTACTCCAACTTCGTAGGTTTTGCAACTTGCCTTCTTGTATCTTGCCAGCTTTGAGATTGAACCTATTTTAGCCTTGCTGTTTGATGTTAATGGCTTAATTTCATGTTGCCATATCCAATTAACTTTACCTTACCTTACCTTACCAGGTACAGGAATTTAGATGGACAAACTTGGCCTGTTTTGGTCCTGATCTCATCGAGCTCCGTGCATGAGGACAGACATAGGATGAGCTAGTCTGGGATGTCAAAGCGGGATGCATCCCAGTGCTTGTCTAGTCGTGCTTTAAACTGGTTGAGTGAGCTTGAAAGAATCACCGACGATGGGAGCTAGTTCCAATCGTTTACTGCGCATACTGCCAAGACATTTCTTCGGGCGCGAGACATGGCTTGGCCTGTTTCTCCAATTTTGACTTGCTTAAGACTGATTTCCCATGCTTCAAACTTCATAGGCATGCATTCCAAGCCTAGGTATTTTATCAGACCTCTCACCTTATCCTTCCAGGCGGTGGGGGGGGGGGGCATTTTTGCCCCCTTTAGTTTTTTCGATATATCTCCAGAACCGCTGCGCCGATCGTCACCAAACTTTCAGTACCCTCCCGTGAACAGCTATTGGACATTGTGACAAAAAAAATCCAAATGCTATGATAGGTTGGCCGCTAATGACGTCAGAGTGTCGTCATTTCTGCCATTTTCGACCCCAAAAAAGGTTTTGCGGGAAGAGCTGTCAGGCCTACAGCTTTAGAGATACAGAAAAATGTTTCATACATAAAAGGTGTAGAATTGTAAGTGCTACAAAACTGCGATCTCGGATTTTTGAAATTTTTGGATTTTGACCCCCAAAAATAAAAAATAAGATTTTTTGAATATTATGGCCGAACAATCCAGATTTTTTTTTTAATTTCGAAAAAACGGAATATATGTAATAGTCCCTACCGCCTTCTATCTACATACCAAATTTGAGATCGATACCTCTTTTTTGGCCAAGTTAAGCGAAAAAAACTTCAAAATTAATTACGTCAAATTTTCAAACTCAATTTTTAGCAATTCTAGACCTCGTAGCGCAAAACAAAGACCACCATTAGACTCCCCGTGACGAGCTGCATCGAATCAATACCAATCTTATGCAAAACTATCTACTTTGAAATTTGACCTTTTTTTACCTGACTTTGACCTGACCTCCACAGAGAGTGACCTAAACTGTCTGATGGTCTTATAACCAACACCATTGAATTGGAAATAAAAAATTGGCCATAAAACATGCATCGCACAACCTTAGTAAAGTTGGGTTTATGTGGTCAGCCTTGGTGACCTGACCTGTGACCTGACCTGGTATGACCAGTGACCTCGCATAGCAACATATGTACTAGACAACTGACGCCCTATCGCTGATTTTCGACAAAATGCGTTTTCCTCGGTGTTATAGCGCTTTCCCTAGAAGACCCGTGAACGGTGAAACATTTTATCTTTGACCTGACCTGTGACGTCATCGGTGACCCCGAGGTCAATGAAATTTGGTTTCCTTCGACGAATTTGACAGGGCTATCGAACGCCGTTTGAATTTTCCGGATCCGTCCAGTAGTTTCGGAGATACGGGGGGGGGGCAAAAAATGTCCCCCCCCCTCACCGCGCGGAAGGTGGCCGGGAGGTCCACCGCCTGCCGGGTTATCCTTGATTACTTGGCTGGGGCCCCGGCCCTGGCATCATTAACCCGTGCCCCACTAGAGCTCCTGGATTTCTATCCCATGTGGGGGGGGGATGTTTGAACACCCCGTCCTTCTGACTCGGCTCCTGGGCGGGGGCCACGTAGTGATGCGGGATAGGCAGCATTCTAAAGAGCGTCAAAAATAATGACAAAATTACTTGGTCACTTTTTTGGTCAGGTCAAAGGTGACCAGGTCAAATTTGGCCATCACCAGAGGTCATTGAAGGCCAAATTTCGCCGATTATCAGGTCGAATGTCGACAATTTTCATCAAACGGCGCATAACTCGGAAACCAATAGAGCAGTTTTCAACAACGCCCCGGAAAAGTGCATTTGATAGACCCATTAACGCTCTTTCTGGTTATTACACTCAGATTTTGACCTAAGGTCAACAGTTTTGCTTGCAAGGGGCAAAAACTACCAAAATAGACGATTTTTTGCGGAAACAGTTTTTCTGCAATAACTTTTGACCCAAATCTTGCTCAAGTTTGCCCTTAGCTGCTTGTAGCTGCTTAGCTTAGCTGCTTTTAATTCTTTAGTTGAAATTGCAACATCAATTATGTTAGGTCATAGACGACAATAGCAGGGTCATAATTAGCTTTCTCACGTCTTTCCCCAATCCCCATCGCTGGCGTCCTCCACTGTGTTTCGACAACGTTATATATCGGTTAGCGTAGCATTAGGTTACCGAGATTAACGCCGTAAGACTCAGTCGAAAGAAAATCACTAAATGCATTCATTCTTCTCGATGCAATGTTGGCCTGTGTTGTAAAACGATATGTCAAATTAATGGAACATCATTTTCAGAAGAAAAGGAAATGTCGAAAATGGCAACACTTGTGGACAGCATTGTGAAGAAGACTCGAGTTCTAACTAGGATACCAACACTCCTAAAAGCATCAGTTGCTGGCACTAAGGGCGGCGGTGTTGCCGAAATCCAAACGACTTGGTCGCAAAGTGTGGTCGAGACTGCCGAGACGGTTCAGTTTGAGCGTACGTTTGTTGTGGAGCAGCCCTCCCTGCGGCTTATTGCGGCCACACCATCACAAAATGTCGGCCAAAATGTTGTCGTCTGCTACTCGCCGTCTCATCAGAAAAAGGCCGTGTTCCGAAAGAAGGAGGGCGAAAACAAAAAGGAGAAGTGGCTGCTGGAGATTTGGTCCCAAGGCAATATGAGCCAGGTGCTGGATCTGACCGCCATGGACAAACATGGCGCCGTGTACAGCAGCGGCGACTTCAGCTCCTTCCAGTGGAGTGACGACGAGCGGCTGCTGCTGTACATCGCCGAGAAGAGGCGGCCGCCGGCCGTCTCCTTCTTCGACGAGAACGCCCGCGAGGGCTCGGAGCGCGGCGCCGAGAGCCGCTACTACGCCGACTGGGGCGAGCAGCAGACGGGCCAGCACCGGCCGGTGGTGGTGGTGCTGGACGCGGCCGCCGGCCAGCTCACCGTGCTGGCGCCGCCGCAGGACGTGTCGCTCGGCCAGGCGCGCTGGCGCCGTCACGGCGACACAAACTCAGTGGTGGCCATCGCCTGGGAGAACCAGCCGCGCCGACTGGGCCTCATCTACTGCTCCAACCGGGCCTCGCACGTGCTGGAGCTGCCCGTGGAGGCGGACGCGGCTGGCGCCCGGCTGAGCGGCGAGGCGGCGGTGTCGTGCCGCAGCCCGCGCGTCTCCCCTGACGGCAGCGCCGTGCTGTGGCTGGAGTCGGCTGCCGGCGGGCCGCACCACGCCGGCGCGCGCCTCATGCGCCGCGACATGAACAGCGGCGCCGTGAGCGTGCTCATCGACCTGGTGGACGTCCCCGAGCCGGACGGCTTCAGCGGTCTGTACCTGCAGCAGCTGCCGACCCAGTGCTGGGTCTCCGACACGGCGGTCTGCTTCTCCACGCCGGTGGGCACCGGGCTGTGGTCGCTGACCGTGGACACGGCCTCCGGCGCGCGGACCCGTCTGGAGGCCGCCGGTGTGACCGTGCTGGCAGCCACGCCGCGGCTGGTGGTGGGTGCGCGCTCCGGACTGCTGCAGCCGCCTGAGCTGGTGGTCCTGCCGCCGGCCGGCGGTGAGCCGGTGGCACTGACGGAGGCGGCGCCCGCCAGCGCCGGCACCGTGCGGCCGCTGACGTTCAGCCGCGCAGAGCCGGCCGAGCTGGCGACGCTGCCCTACAGCGGCCTGCTGGTGCTGCCACCGGCCGGCGCCACCCCCGCGCCGCTGATCATGTTCCCGCACGGCGGCCCGCACGGAGTCATGACCGACGCCTGGTCGGCGCACGTGGCGCTCTTCAACCAGCTGGGCCTGGCCGTGCTGCTCATCAACTACCGCGGATCGACCGGTGCCGGCGAGCGCTCGCTGCACGCGCTGCCGGGCCGCGTCAGCACGCTGGACGTGGCCGACTGCGAGCACGCCGCTCGCCAGGTGCTCTCTGCCGAGCCGTCGCTGCTGGACGCTGGCCGGGTGGCGGCCTACGGCGGCTCGCACGGCGGGTTTCTGGTGACGCACCTGAGCGGCCAGCACCCGGACCTGGTCAAGGCCGTGGTGGCGCGCAACCCCGTGTGTGACATAGCCGGCATGCTGGAGGGCACAGACATCCCCGACTGGAACCACGTCGAGTCGGGCGAGGCGTACGATCCGCTGCTGACACCGACGCCGCAGCGGCTGGCCGCCATGCTCACCTGCTCACCAATCAGTCACGTGGACAGTGTGCGCGCGGCCACCCTGCTGATGGTGGGCACGGCCGACCGGCGCGTGCCGCCCTACCAGGTGTTCTACTACGGAGAGGCGCTGCGGCAGCGCGGCGTGCCGGCCGAGGTGCGCGTCTATGACGACTGCCACCCGCTGGCCAAGGCGGCCGTGAACGGGGACGTCATGGTGCACGCGGCCACCTGGATGTGCGAGAAGCTCGACCACAGCCCGCCGGCCTAGGCTCTCCACCGGAGTGTCTCCGTCGGCCGCCGGTGAGCCAACTACCGATCTTGCCACCTCATTTTGCTAATTCTTTAGAGGGATTTGGTGCTTATTTAGCTTGGGAAAACCAGCAACATTCAGCACCGGTGCTTATGTTTTTGTTGGTGAAATGTGCCAAAATAACTTGCTTAATGGTTATGCTTACGTGCACTGTTTACGGTCAGTCGTTTTTAAAGGAGTGCTTTTTAAACGCAGTTCACACATGACCGTCAGTCTGTCGGTGTCGGGCCCGTCACCGTCGACCTGACGGCCTGCAGCCCGTCAAACGAAAGTTGAGATTTGGTAGCTCCCATTGGCTGCCATATACTGTGACAGAAATGGCGCACCATTTTCGAGATTGACGCAGATGGGGGAAGGGGATGGGGGAGGGGTAGAGGCCGAGAGGTTAAAATATTATTTGAATTACAGAAATAAATTACCACGCATTTACATTTTTATGTCAAATAATGCTGCAACTTTATTTAAATGAAAGACACATCGGTTCGTTGATTTAAATCAGGGATCGAATCTCAAGATATCGTGCCGTAATAAATACTTTCATCTCAACAAATGGATGGAAAATGGTATAAATGATCCTAAAAATGCATATAAGCTTCATGCTGCATGATAACGTTCCTTTTCCTCTTCCTCCAACACGCAGACATTCAAACCGACGGGCCCGTCACCGTCAAAAGTTGAACATTGCTGAACTTTCCAAAGCGACGGCCGTCAGGTCCGGCGCCGGCGCAGTCAGCTGTTGCCGGCCGTCGAACGCCGCCGGTTCACACATGCCCGTCGACCTGACGGCCGTCGCTCCGTCAGTTTCGGCCGTTTTGACGGTGTCGGGCCCGTCACCGGCAGACCTTACGGGCAAGTGTGAACTGCGTTTTAGGGAGATGTTAACCAAGAAGAAAGTCACATTGTCACAAAGGACAAATACACTTGCACGCACTGTAAGTCTTAGTGCGTGGTTGAAATAGTTGTTTGAAAACCTCTCAGTCACATCAGTGCAGCAGCCCGTCTAATCTCGGGAAATTGCCAACCGATTTGGATAGAACAAAGGGCATTCGATTACTTCCATAATTCATACTCTAAAGAGACGGCATTTTAATCCTTTGACAAAAGCAAGATCGGAACGTAGTACGAAGGACAAAAGACGCTAACTAGGTGATGGAGATTCCCTTTCTTTTAACTTATGCTTATCAGCGTTATGATCGAGGCCATTCTCCCACTTTCGAAACCTTGAATCGTATTTCATAAAAGATGAAGTCTCGATGGTTATGTTTATTTATGTTTGCCTTGTTTTATTCTGAGTTGAAGACGAACCAACAAATTTTCGAACGATAAGTGAGCTTGTCGGCAGCTCTAAAGTCATTGATAGTGCCGATTCATTGTACTGACTCGAGTGCTTGATTCGTCGAGCTTGACTGTTGTCTCTTGAAGGGTTCAACGACACCGACTTCGTTATGACAGCCCTACGACCTGCCGACTCGTATACCGGTTTATTGGGTCGTCCGCTGTGATGAGAGGCTGGGCACACATGTGGACGAGAGTCCCACCGACCCTCAATGTACGGTAGGCGAGCCACTCGCCCCACTGTGTGCCCCTCCTTAGTCTGTCGACGTAATTCGAGCCGCTGTGTAGACCCACTGTAGCCGCTTGAACAGCCGGGTGCTCTTCCGTAGCCGCTTGAACTGTGGGGTGGTCCTTCGAAGGTGCTTGAACTTTGGGTGGGATGCTCCTTCGTAGCCGCTTGAACTGTTGGGTGCTCCTCCGTAGCCGCTTGAACTGTCGGGTTTTCCTCCACAGCCGCTTGAAATGTTGGGCGTTCCGTTCCTCCGTAGTCGCTTGAACGACACTAAGCTCCTCCGTAGCCATTTGCACGGTTTCGTACCCCTCTGTACCCCTCCTCGGTTTCGTATCTGTTTGAACAGTTTTATACTCCCCTTACCCGTTTCAACGGCTGTGTGCCCCTCTAGTCGTTTGAACATGAATAATTCCTTTGTAGCCGTTTGTACGGTTTCGTACCCCTCCGTAGCTGTTTGAACGGTTTGGTTCTCCTATCTAGCTGTTTGAACAGTTTTATACTCCCCTTACCCGTTTCAACGGCTGTGTGCTCCTCTAGTGAACATGAATAATTCCTTTGTAGCCGTTTGTACGGTTTCGTACCCCTCCGTAGCTGTTTGAACGGTTTGGTTCTCCTCTGTAGCTGTTTGTCTGGTTTTGTACTCCACGGACCCGTTTGAACGGCTGTGTGCTCCTCTGTAGTTGTTTGAACATGAATAACTCCTTTGTGGCCGTTTGTACGGTTTCGAACCCCTCCGTAGCTGTTTGAACGGTTTGGTTCTCCTCTGTAGCTGTTTGTCTGGTTTTGTACTCCCCGTAGTCCGTACCCGTTTGAACGGCTGTGTGCTCCTCTGTGGCGGCTTGAACAACAATAAACTCCTCTGCAGCCGTTTGAATGGTGTCGTACCCATCTGTTGCTGTTTGAACGGTTTTGTACACCTCCGTAGCCGTCTGATCCGGTTGGGTGCTGCTGCGTAACCGTTTGAGTCGCCCTGACACTGGCAGTAGGTCGTTATTGAATTGCGCCATGGAACCTATTTGCCCTATATTCGTAAGGGGAATAGTTAATTCCGTATTCAAATTTTCGGACGTCTGTCTCTCCGCCTTGGAGAGGAACCCATTACCCAAATAACAGTTGTTAGGCTTTCTTATGCAGCTGAAAATAGTGCTCACCGGTAGCGCTGATGGCCGCCGCTGCTTCTTAGATCGCCGGTCAACGGTCAACGGTTACCGGTCACTGATCTCCGTTCACTGGTCCGTTGTCACTGGTCAGTGGTCACTGCACTGTTCATCGGTTACCTGCCACTTGTCACTGGTCACTGCTTTCCGGTGACTGGTCAGCGGTCAAGGTGTCTATGGTCAGACCACAGACCAGAGCACGAGTCTGTAGTCATTGACCATCGGTCACTGGCCACCAGTCATGCTCACTGATCACTTGTCGCTATTCACTGACCACTGATCACCAATCACTGTCATTGATCGTGTCTCGCCGCGGTCACTGCCACTGATCGCTCTGTCCCCGGCCGGCGCGTCAGCCGGTAAGGCCGCGTCCTTCACCGGCAGCCTACTGACCCGCCTCCCCGAGCGGTGTGTCGCGCGCGAGCGTCGGGAAAAGAGAGAGGGAGAGGCAGCAGATCCGGGCGCAACGCCCTCGCCGCGCGACCCCGCCCACTGACTCGCCCGTCTCGCTGTACGTGGATCGCACGTGCTGTGCTCCAAGGAGACAATATGCCTGATTAGCCATTAAATCAGTCAGCAATTTATAAATAGTCAACACCATTAAATTCATAGCACACTGTTGTGAATGGCAATGAAGGGGAGTACTCTCATTGTCATGGACGTCTCCAGGCCTCAGGCCTGGCGGGGTCAATGGCACGGCACGGGGTAGAAGGCAGATACTATTTATCTTTTTTTTATTTTTGGACTCGCATCTTTACCAAAAGCACCAGTCCTTGAAATTCACTGCCGTTTATATTTTCTGTCCAAGGTAATAAAATTATCGACTGGTTGGAGCAACTAATCCGGATAGCTGATAAATTGTCGCTAGAATGAAGACTGATAGGCGACATCAGTGCAGCTGAGTCTGAATTGAGCGCACATGGTCGCGCTGGCGGGCCGTTTTCTCGGGCTAGCTGCTCCGCCGGGTGGGCTCTGGCCGCGCGCCGCCAGGTGCAGCCAGACACCCGGACCGTTCGCGCGCTCACATCCGGCTCGGCCGCGAGATGTGCGCCCGATACCAGACGGCGGCCGCCGCCGGAGCGCGGGCCGTGGCCGTTTTCTCCCGGCCGCCGCCGGTCCGACAGACTTTCTTGGCGCGCGGACGGTCACGTGACCGGGCGGCGGCCGGCGTCCATCGGTCACGTGTCGCCGCCGCCGTCGAGCGGAGAGAGTGCCACAGTTCCGGCTTTCCACTGCGGCGGATCCGGGATCCGGCCACGCTGCCGTCGCTCGTACCTGCCGCCCGCGCTCAGGTGTGTGTGCCGCTACTGGTGCCTCGGGCGGCGTCAGAACCGTCTGACCGTCTGCTGCAGCGCTCTGCAGGCCAGACCAGTGCTTACGCGTGCCGTAGTGCTTATCTATCGGTCACTTCGCCGTGCTGAGGTGCGTCGAATGAATTATTTTTCGTTTGGGCGAGGTCAGTTTGGGGTGTTGACCTAAGGTCAAGGCCAGGTCAAAGCCACTCAGGGCACGAAGTTTGTCAAAGGAGGTAATGCTACATATTCGATTCGGCAGGTCTTCCTGTGTCCATTGGTTACTTTCCGGACTCGCTAGCTCAATTTGATCGGGAGTTATTGAACACAAAGTACAAACTCCGATGACCTTAACCACGTCATGAGGTCACGCAAGGTCTTAGGTCAACGGTGCAAAATTTATGCATCGGACCTCGCAAGGAGTGTATTAACTCACGATCTCATGTAGGTACTCGAGCTAGTCTTAGATCACAGCGCCAAAATAACATTTTCTATATTGTCCAAGTAGGTAAGTTCCATCTCCGTGCAAAAGATTCCCTGGTGATTGAGAGCGTTGTGAAATTGTGACATTGATTAAGCCCTTGTAAAGGCTCAACAATGACGTCTACTGAGGTCAGGCCGCAAGGTCTGTGACCTGACTTGACCTAATCTGACCTGAAAATCTGGTTGGTGTCAAGTTCTCGTTTCTAACAAGGGTCTGCAAGCTTTCAGCTCTGCATCAGCAAAGCGTTTAGAGAAATCGCGGGGAAAAAGGCAGGGGTGGCACCCCCCCCCCCTCCCCTCGGCCGGATAGAAGCAAAACTCTCGCCAAAGCTCATAAAAAATATCTTACAGGAGTTAGTTTGGTATCATATGATTTGTCCGTTATCATGCTCATCGGCATCGAGTGATAGGTAGGCATACCTTTCTACCGATTGTTAGGAAAAGGTCGTTCTGAGTTTGGAGCTCAGATGAAGGTCGGTTCAAATCCGGTCAGTTCAGCGACTTCCTCTCCATCGTCCGGGGAAGGCTCGTTGTCGACTGCGTGATCAGTGACGGGCCGCGGGTCACGGGTTCACGCGGTGCCGCAGACGGACGCCGGGCGAACGAGATGGTGCTCAGCTCTGGAGACACGTTGTGACGGTCTTTCATGCCTACGGACATTCGGACATCTACACAGTGAGTTTGATGCGCGGAGTTACAAATCTAGCATTTCGAGGGAAGTGGGAAGCCGTTTCTGACCATAGCGGACACTTGACAGTGACGCCTGACGGGATCGTCTCGGAACAACTACAGACTGCGTAACGGAGGCTGGAACAGACTGTCATTACAATATTGCCACTAGATGGCACCAGTAGTAAACGCCTGAAGCTAGACTGTACCGCATGACACAAAAATTGTTCGGAACAGCCAAGAATAACTACACGGTGCATGGGCTTGAAACGTATTTTGACCAATATTCTAGTTCTTTTAGTTTGTTCGGCGTATTTTCTTTCAGTTATCCGATTTTTAACCCGCGACCTGGTGGGGGGGGGCTATTTTTTGCCCCCCCTCCAGACTTTTCGATATATCTCCAGAACCGCTGCGCCGATCGTCACCAAACTTTCAGTACCCTCCCGGACATCAATTTTACACATTGTGACCAAAAATTTTTTCCAAAAGCTATGATAGGTTGTCCGGAAATGACGTCAGAGTGACGTCATGTTCTGCCGTTTTCGACCCAAAAAAGGGTTTCGCGGGAAGAGCTGTCAGGCCTATAGCTTTGCAAATACAGAAAAATGTTTAGGACATAAAAGCTGTAGAATTGACAGGGCTACACAACTGCTATCTCGAATTTTTGAATTATTTTGATTTTGACCCCCAAAAATCAAAAAATAGATTTTTGGGATATAATAGTCAAAAAATCCAAAAAGTTTTTTGAATTTCGCAAAAACCGGAATATATGTGATAGTCCTTACCGCCTTCCATCCACATACCAAATTTTAGATTGATACCTCTTTTTTTGGCGAAGTTATAGCGAAAAAACTGTTCAAAATTGATGACGTCAAATTTTCAAACTCAATTTTTAGCAATTCTAGACCTCGTAGTGCAAAACAAAGACCACCATTAGACTCCCCGTGACGAGCTGCATCGAATCGATACCCATTTTATGCAAAAATATCAACTTTGAAATTTGACCTTTTTTGACCTGACCTTGACCTGACCTCCACCAGAAAGTGACCTAAACCGTACCTGATGGTCTTATAACCAACACCATTTGGTTGGAAATGAAAAACTGGCCATAAAACATGCATCGCACAACCTTAGTAAAGTTGGGTTCATGTGGTGACCCTTGGTGACCTTTGGTGACCTGACCTGTGACCTGACCTGGTATGACCAGTGACCTCTAATAGCAACATATGTACTAGACAACTGACGTCTTATCGCTGATTTTCGACAAAATGCGTTTTACTCGGTGTTATAGCGCTTTCCCTAGAAGCCCCGTGAACGGTGAAACATTTTATCTTTGACCTGACCTGTGACGTCATCGGTGACCCCGAGGTCAATAAAATTTGGTTTCCCTTTACAAATTTGACAGGGCTATCGAACGCCGTTTGAATTTTGCGGATCCGTCCAGTAGTTTCGGAGATACGAGGGGGGCAAAAAATAGCCCCCCCCCCCCACCAGGTCGCGTTATAAACAGACCCCACCAGGGCGCGGGTTTATATATTCCCGACCGGGGCTGGGAAAATGCGTTTTATTCACCGAGGTTTTTGTGCGGAGGACCGAGTGCCGGTAGGCACGAGGTCTGTAGCAAAAAACCGAGGTGAATAAAACTGCATTTTCACAGCCCAAGGTTGGGAAGAGATTTACCACATGCCGTACCGGCGTAACAGTTTATATTATATTTGTATTTTTTATTGTGGGGCTGCCCGGCTGCGTTAAGAATGAAAGATGAAATTCCATACTTTTCCCTTATTTTTGGTTTTGAAAAAAGCTGAGGATGAAGATGGTGAAGCGCCAGAAGTTAAAACAAAGAAGTATATGAAGTCCAGCAGGAGTGAGGAAACCGTGAGGAAAACTGAAAATTGAGTGAAACGCTGAATCAAACGCGTCTTGAATGCTAGCTGGATCAATAAGTCAGAACAAAGAAGTATATGGAGTCCAGTGCAGAAGTGAGGAAACCATGAGGAAAACTGAATATTGGGTGAAACGCTGAATCAAACGCGTCTTGGATCCCAGCTGGAACAATATCAAATGTTTCATTGTGGCACGTAGGTACGTTAAGATGCCTCTCGCATTTGAATTGTTCGTTTTTTGCGTGCATTATGTAGTGATAATGACTATTCTGACCATGTTCTGCAGCAATAAATACATTGGCATTGGAACAATACCCTTGTTTACAGTTGAAGTACGTTGACAGCAAAAGTAAGTAAACTCGCAGTCACTTACTTTCGCTGTTGCTGTTAGTGAACACACAATCCGTAAATATCTTCTTTGAAATTGGTTCTTCCGCTCAGAATATTCAGTAAAACTTTGTCTGGGAAAATCAAAAAGCCCTAGGGCCGAATCGTTTCCCAAATACCTTCAACATTAGCCGAGGCGGGCCGAAGTCATTTCCCAAATGCACGTGCTAATGTTAAAGGGATATCTCGGCATGTGGTAAAACACGGTGAAATTACATCGCATCAAGTTGGAGCTAAGCTCGTAAGCAGGTAAGCTTGTAGGTAGCTTTGTCTGCTCGACCATCTCTGTTCCGTAATCCCCGTGTTCTTGTTAGTTGTTGCCAAGGTTCAGGTTGGGATTTCTCGTTTTATTTACTATGGACAGTGTAGTTAATAAAGAGATCCCTACACCGAATTACGTTATCGAGCAGAATCACTTTTAACAGGCATATCCTTAGAAAGGGAAGTTTTATGTTGCCTACGTCTAGAAGATGCTTGATTAACCAGTAAGTCACTTTTCCTGCACCTGACCGCCGAGTGGGGACGTAAAGAGAAAATATTATGGACCTATTGTCACATTATTTATTGTTTGGTCTAGAGTACATTACAAACTTAACGTACAATTGGGACAAAACTCTGCGCTACACACGTCCAAAATAACCAATCACATGCGTGTCACACACCCGACCAGTGTTGGCTGGCCTCCCCAGTCCCCGGTGATGTTAGATCGCGCCGGTCTAGCGGCCCCTCAGGCCTGGGCGGCCTCCTCCAGTAGCGGCCGCAGCTGCAAGTCGAGTCGCTCCGGCGCCGGGTGGCACCAGGAGGTCAGGCGCGTCACGAAGGGCCGCGTGTGGCCGCGCGGCCGCGCCGACGCCAGGTCGGCCACCAGCGCCGCCACGTTAGCGGCCACATGTTCGGCGGGCATGTGCAGGCGGCCGACGGGCGCCACCACCTGGGCAAAGTCGAGCTGGCGCTCGTCGCGCTCGGAGCTGAGCTCCAGGCCGTGCCGGAACCGGTCGATGGTGGCCCCCAGCTCGGTGGTCAGCGTGCCGTCCTTGATGGAAGGGAAGCGGCGCCGCAGCAGGCCGCGGATAGGCAGCAGCTCCTGCGCCAGCTCCGGGTGGCCCACGAAGTAGTCGAACTGGTCGGCGGCCATGGCCCCGCTCTGGAACTGTTTGATGAGCTCGGTGCCGCCGACCACGGCCACGCCGCGACTCTCGGCCAGCTGGCGCAGCTCTGCCGACTGACAGAAGACGGCCACCTCGCGCGGCGGCCGGTACTCGAACGGGTGCGGCAGCGACACCACGCGCCGCACCGGGTCCGCGTAGCGCGTCTTTTTGTCCAGCTGCATGTCCAGCTCGGCGGTGACGAACATGAGCGCCTCCGGCTGGTTGAACACGGTCGGGTGGTGCGTCTGCCGGTGCATGGCCACCGCCTCCTCCACGGCGTGCTCTCGCCAGCGGAACCAGTTGCGCACGTACACGTCATCGATGGGCTCCGGCAGCCGCTCCCGGTCAAACCTGGCGGCGCACCACATCGCGTCACACACACCTACTCATTACAAACAGGGCACGCTGTATGCTAACTCAGGAAAATATCCAACTATTTGAGCAGCGCCCACAAGAACGCACGCCTGGCACACACATTTTGGCAGCCACATGCGATCTTAGGGAAAGTCCACCAATGTTCACGGCAATGGACGATTTTCCGTCCCTTCCCCACATTTTGTAACGGAATACAGGCAGATGCGTGACCTACCTGCGGTTGGCACGGGGCTGCAGGCTCAGCAGCTGCGCTCGGCGCACACTCTGTGGCACCCACTCAGTCTTCACCTCCTCCTTTTTGACAATCTTGGCCTTTTTTCGCTCACGGGTGCCCTTCCTGGCAGCAGCCAGAGGCGCTGACGTAGAGAGGGGGCGACGCGCCAGAGTCCGCAGTGATGCTGGGAGGAGCATGGTGAAGTCCTGAGAACAATGGAGGCGTGACACTCACTGTGCATGACAACATGTATCACACATTTACTGGCAACTGCAATACATTGTACATTATTTCCTTTTTACAATATCACTTAACCTACTTGATTTGGCTAGTATTTAAATGCACCTTACCTACCTAATAGGTTAGGTACAAAGAATGGCTCGCAAGTCCAATACAGCCATTGGTATGGTCTTTCATTTTTATATCGTCTTCAGGCTAAAATGCTAAACAAAATTAACACCCAAATGACTTAGAATAGGAGAGTGTTCCCTGCTCCAGTCAGAGTGCAAGGTGCAAAGTATAGTATTTAGGCTCCTGTTTGAAACATACTCTGTCAGTTGCATATTTCAGCAGTCACTACTGGTGATGTGAAGGTTGGAAAAGATAAAGTAAGATTTAGCATGGAATTATCAATTATACAAGCCCACTGCCCATATTGGCCTTTAGTAAACAGCCCTGAAAGCTTGACTAAAGTTCAATTTAAAAGGACACCATGCATGTTGTCTGTGACAATAATTTTGCAGTGCTTCTCTCAAAGATGATGTATTCATGTCAGGGGCAGAGAATAGTCATAATCCCAGCGGGTGCTTTTCTAGCACCTGGCAAATGGAATCGCCGAATTCTTGTGTAGAAAAGCACATATATGTAGGTACATTTTCCCAGCAGCATCACTCTCCTCGCGACTTACGCAAAGCAGTTTGTGTCGTGGACATAATTTAAGCACCCCTGGAGCACTATATGGTGACTTTTGAATTTCAGGGGGTGCTCGAATACCCCAAAACCCCTAATTCTCCACCCTTGATTCATGTACTAAGTATGTCAGTAAGTATGTCAGGTCAGGTGGATTGGGAATGGGATCCTAAGAAAAAGCCCATTTTCAAGCAACCATGACAATCCAATAACTTTAATGATTGCTAGGCCATTTCTTCAGCTCAGAGTTAGGTGATTAACAATTAACAACCTTTGCAGTTTTGACCATTTCAATTAAAAAAAAACTGAGGAAATTCACAAAACAATCACATGAAAAGAAAGAACATATCCTTCTCAGGTTGAAAAGTGACGGTGAGACCAGTGACCACCTAACAGACTTTAATCATCTTGTCTAGGATTCTGGCACTTAAAACTCGCACAAGTTTTCTTTTTTCAGTGTTTTACCAAATGCAGGCCCACCATTCCAATTTGAATTCCTTGCCTGAGGTCCCGTGACAGTGAGGGTTTTTTTCAATTTCAATTTTGACCCTTGGGTGCAAAAAGGGCGATTTCAATTTCACCCAGGGTCTACAGCAGAGCAGAATTGATTTATTTTTAACGATACATTAATTTACAAATTGATTATTGATAGTGAACATTACAACAATTACCTACGGTACCAAAGGCAACAATTTATTCATAAAAAACACCTCATCTTTGCCTTACCTAGCTCAATGCCGTATATACCTAGCCCTCCAGAAGTGCTTGCGCCATAAACGTAACAAATAATCAAGGTTGGTTAATATGCGAAAGGTGTCATGATAAATATGATGTTAGAAGTGACGTTTTAATAACTAGAATATTTATTTTAAGAAAATTGTTTCATAAAACTACTTTTTGCTCGGTGATTTAGCAAATAAGTTTCAGAAACAGACTGATAAGTTTTATATTTTTAACTTTAAAATTTTATTTTTGCTGAATTACGTACAGATTACGTCACATTATTGGCTGAAGACCAAGGCGAAGACAGCAGTCATGTGGACTTCTGTTGACAAAAACGACGCAGTTAATTTTGTGTGGGCATGTGGTGGGGGTGACCGCAAGGCGATTAAGGGCATTGAGTAAAACGATATTTTTGAGCAATACTGGTAGTTATTTCATCATAGATTATTCACAATGAAATTATCTTACTAATGATGTGCGAATGTAACAGATATCATGGCTTAAAGGGACCCTCCCACCTTCAAAAAAGTTAATGAATTGGCATAAAAGTGATGTAGCGTGAATCACAAAGAGCGAAAATGAACATCTACCAAATTTTACCGGAAAATATTCACCCGTTTTCGAGATATAAGACTTTTATTTTTGTTTACTTTTTGGGAACTCCGCTGTTTCTATGACGTCACATAAAGGTTTTCTTTACGTCGGCATTTGGAAGCAATAGTTTGGTATCAAAGTGCGACAAATATTGCGCGAATGATGCGTTTATCTTATCAAGGTCAATATATGATGGCCAATAAAGGATTCCAGGACTATTCTTCTTATGGCATTTCTTCGTATCGCAATTCTTCGTCTGCAAATCTTCGTCAGGGCATTTATTCGTATCGCATTACTTTGTCTCGCATCAGGGTATATGGAAATCGGCTCGCATTTCTTCTTCAACGCAAATATATGCAAGAGTAAGCATTGAGGGACAAATAAATGCACCGACGAAGATTTGTAGACGAAGAAATGCGGACGAAAAATTGTGCTACGAAGAAATGTCATGCGAGGATTCGTTCGGGTACCATGACATTTATGTGATTTCAAAGTCAAGGTTCACAGCTGATCTGCTAAATCAAGCCAAGAATCCAAACTATCAAAAAACTATAAATATTTGTTTGTCACAGAGGTCTCAAGCAATATAAGGTTGACATATGTTGAATCAAAAATCTACTGCCACAACTCACCTCTCCTGCCTTAGTTTATCATTGTTGTTTTAACTTGCTTTCAAGAGAAACAGAAGCCAGTATCTGATATCACTTTAGATGATTGCTTCAAGATCTGAGTTCAAATGGAAATAAAAGCAAGATCAAGATGAAACAGGGATTATTGCTGTTAAAGTAGTTTGGCCATGATACAACAAGCACATAAATCATTAGCCAAATCAAATACTGGTTGGTTTGTCAAGATGTTTGTTGTCTGTCGTCTGTCGAGCTGCTATTAACACTGAACGCTCTCACTCTTACTTTAAAGAGAGTAGTTTAAGTTGAATGGTAGTGAGCTGTAATTAGACAAAGCAGCTTTTCAGTGCTCACATCAAGCCAGGCTAGGAAATGGCATCAACTGTGGTGGGAGGAAGCAGGGTTCTGCAGCCCTATGTTGTAAACTTCTGTTGTGTCTTGTGTTTGATCAACTGATGTTTTCTGCTCTGTTTTGTGCAGTGATAGTAGCAGGTAACTGCATGCTTGTCAAATTATGTGAATAAACGAATTCATAACATTGCATTTTTCTCTCCATGCAAGGAACAAGTAAGATGTTGTAGAAAATGTAATAGAGGGCTGCATTGCTGATTTTTCACTTTATCATAGCTTTATTTAGAATTGCTTTCCTGAAAGCTACACACAGGCCACAGCACTGAAATTCACAATGTCATAGCTTTTGGCAGAAAAAAGAAAAGACTTACGACTTACCTAGGTAAAATTGGCTGAAAGTATGGCAGAGCAGGTCTTGATGCGTATGCCCATCCGTGTGCTTGCCGAAGCCGAACTGACTGCAACACATTAACTCTGACCCACCATGGTGGCTGGCATATCCTGAACTTTCACCACTCTAAACAAGACAATTTTCAGCCCTCAGCATTGTATTAAAACACTGTACATGACACTCAAAATTTGTTTCAGTGCCATCGACGGACAACATCAGTCGCCATTCACCAGGCCAGTAAAAACAGAATAGATAATAGCTGCAAACCCATGTAGTCAGAGTTACTAGGTCTGCACCTCAAAACAAAATCCAGGTGACATTCACCACGCCAGTAAAAAACAGGAACTTAGGTAACGTAACAGCTTCAAATCTGGTAACATGTTGGTCGGACGTTACACTACCATACTTACATGGAATAATATGATGCCAAACAATAGTGCAACCATTCTGGACAACAACAGTGTATGATAAAATTAATTTAGAATACTTTGGCAGCATGATTTACGAGCACAGGCAGGTGTTACCTACCAGCCTTCTCAATGCTCGTAAAACCAACATTGTAGTTTTGATTTTACCTTAAATGATAACACACTTGGCTGCAATGGTACATTTAATATAATACTGTGAAAAGACCAGTTATAACCACTTCACAAGCACAATTGCACCTCATGCCGACATCCTTTTCCAAAGACAGTCAGCAGCGTCTTTCGTCAAAACTGGAAGATCAATCCCCTTTCAACTGTTAACATCAAAAACATTTCTTCATGGTGTGATCTGCATATGGAAACCTTGCAGGAAAAGAATTAATGTCAATTGTCAGCTCTTCAAATTTCTTTGGACTTTAACTAGCAGTACCATAACCAGTTTGCTTTGATATTTTGTTTTTTATTCTATGTTGAAGTTGAACACCAAGCTCCAGATATAGCAGGCAGCTTGATCATCTTCGGCCTTGGTATAATATCAGTCCAAGTTCCAGTGGTGGGTATCTTCTAATATTCAAATTAAAATGAAAAGCAATAGGCTTTCTCAGCGCCGACGACGGATTTCACGTTGATAAAAAAGGGAGCTCAAGGTCAGCAAAACTCGGGTTCATGGAATGGCGGGCGTTGAAATGACTGCTGACGTCATCCAAAAAACCGCTAAGGGTTAAGAGATAGGGACTAAGCTGGTCCCACCCTGCAAGTAAAGGGAAGAAATTTCTTGAACACCATAATGCTGCGGGGGTTGCGACCAGAATAAATGGTGGTTTCTGAGCCTGGCCGCAAACTTGGCTATCTCAACTCAAAACTAATGTTAAGGTGGGATGGTCCCTTTAACCCATGAACCATCGCAGGACCTATTGCTTTTCTACATACGCGCAGGCCGAGGGGGGGAGCGTGTACCCCCCCTCGCCGTTTCGCGCCTGGCGTAGCTAGCGCGTTGCGGAAAAAACGAGAGTGTGCGCCGTTACGAGATGCAGAGATTGATGCCCGATTTTAAGGTCCTAGGTTGAGGTCAACCGGTGATCTGAGAGGTCAGGTCAAGTGCTCCAAGGTACGGTTCTGTTTTTGGTAAATAACCACAAAAAACGGCTGCAGAACCGCGATTTTGGCAGCATCGTGTTCACCTCGCTCAGGCGCATCGAATGATATACTTTTTATTTGGTTGAGGTCAACTTAGGGTGTTTACCTTGGGTCACAACTCACAGGTCAGTGCTCCCAGGTCACGAAATTGGTCGAAGTAGGTCATGTCGCATATCATTCGCTTTGGCAGGTCTTCCTGAGTCCATTGGGGGCTTTCCTGACTTGCTAGCTCAATTTGGTTGGGAGTTATTGGCAAAAACCTAATATGACCCTAGTCCCTAATGACATCATAAATGATGTCACGCGAGGTCAACATTGCAAAAGTGACGCATGTAACCTTGCAAGGAGTGCATCAAAGCATGACTCTGTGCTTGAGCTAGTTGGAGATCGTTCCCAATCCCGGTGCCAGAATAGCAGTTTTCATTTTCCCCATTGACTTATAATGGTGAGGTCACAAAAATGACCTGAGCTCATATGACCTTTAGGAAAAATCCAAGATATACAAGTTGTTAGACTCGTAATGGATACTTGATCTTGCAAGTTTCATTTCCCTGTGAAGTCCTCTGGCAGTTAGGACGTTGCGAAGTTGCGACATCTGATGGCCGTGCAGAGGTTCACTTATGACGTCATAGGTCAGTGACCTGACCTGACGCGAAAATGTGGTTGGTGTCAAAAGATCTGGCTTGAATCAAAGGTCAGGTATGCCAAGTTTCAGCTCTATCGCCAGCGTATTCAGAGCTATCGCGAAAAAAACCTATGGGGGGGGGGCGGCAGCCGCCCGCCCCCTCGGCCGGCGAGGGTTAACACGCTCCCCGCTGGGCTATTCATAGGGTGTGTCACTAGAAACAGATCAAGCGCTTCCGCTGATTTTCCTTGTCCCCGTGTCTATGGAAGCTTATTGGTGCAGTTCTTTTTTCCATGCATCGAAAATTCGATCGGCGCCGGCTGAAAGAAGTTCGGAATTTATCGTGGCGCCCGGCGTTGCAGTCTCCATGTTTGGCGTAATGCGTTTGATGACACTAACACCAGCCGCGCGCGTCTTCGCCTGTTAGCATCGACAGACGCTGTCAATACGGATGTAATGCAAACGAGGCAGTATCCTCTATTTAGACAACGGTTACACAGAAAAGATGCATCTTTGCCATTCAATATCAAACTGAATTTAACTGAATTAGCATTTGCCTACCTTGCATGGTTCAGGGGACCGATTTTCTTGCAGGCCTCCTTTGCGGAGATGTTGCCCGTCCGCACGGCTCTGGTGAGCTGATACGGCAGGAGTTGGTCGCTGCTGAGGTCGGTGATGATGTTGTCCGGCAGATCCAGCTCTGGGCCGCTCACCGGTCGGAACTTCACGGGAGAAAGACGGTGCACGGAGCAGCCGGCTGCCTTGCCCAACGGCCCCATGACCTTGTACCGGTTTTTCTGACCTGGTGACCTGACCCAAGGTCACCCGGACCTAAAATTTTCAGGTCATATGTAAATTGGTTGCCCCATAGGCTGTGCCAAATTTGCGCCGCCGTTTTTACGCTATTTTCGAAAAACCTTAGGGGGGGTCGCATCGACCCCCGCCAGGGCGAGGGTTAAATTCTTATCCCAGACAGAGTGAGTAGGTACGTAGTTGGAGTCAGTAAACAGTGGATGGATTGGATACTGAAAGTGCCACCAGATGGTAGGGAATTTGAAGTAAGATGCATTGAAGTATGGCCATTGGTGTATGCAAGGCCCTAAATACAGGTGTATGAAAGTTTGACCGGTTATAAAATTGCCATTTGCAGGCGGCGAGTTTTAGTGGTGTCGTGCCACTGCCTCCCTGGTGAGTGACATGGCCGGCCAACCTGCCCGACTGGGCCTCCAGCTCCCGGAGGTCATCTCGCGACTGGAACTTTTCGCGCCCAGCCGACTCGCCGAAAAGTGGGACAATGTCGGACTACTCGTCGAACCATCGCCACCGAAACTTGTTCAGGTAATCTGAATTTTGACACTTCACAAATATTCTTTTATATAATGTTTAATAGAAGTTCAGGAGCCAGTTTTACCAACAGCAAAATAGCCGCCTGCCGGATTTTTTTCTAAAGACCGCTTCACATACGGAGCGTAAACGCGATGGGCGTGTAAGAGGATAGGGCTTTATTGTTAACGCTTTTATGTGAAGCGGTCTTAAGACAAAAAATTCCGGCAGGCGGCTATTTTTCTGTTGGTAAAATGGGCCTCAGCAAGGCCATCTATAGAAGGTACAGTCACTCCCCCGCCGACCAATCAGAGACAGATCCTGAGTGACGTCATCCCTGATGCTCGCAAGGGGTACTCCATTGCTTTGCAACGTAAAAATGACTAACTTCATTTGAAGATTATTGATGGCACTCTGCACATACCGCTCAGCCGTTGATGTCAATGGAAAGCCCAACTAATTTTCCAGCGACAAAAAAGAGCAGCAATATGCTAAGAAATGGCCGGTTTTGAAGATATACACGATTTAAAAACCCTCTGCAGCAGCAGGAAAGCAACGTAAAAACGCATCGAGCTTATATTTTTACTATGGATAAATCATTTTTCAGTAAGTTTTTAGATTTGGTATAGATTTAAGTTACAACTTCATTACAATATTTTCATTACTTGAAACTTTATTTCAAAATAATATTTTCAAAAATGGCAGCTGTTGGCCAGTAGCTTGGGAGCGATTGTGGCGCACCGCGCCATTAATTGTCCTGAGGCCCCCTTATGATGTCATCAAAAGTGGAGTGACATGGGCCTGGGCCTCAGTATAATCTTTGACAAAAAAAAGGTAATTGTTCTTCCCTGATAGGCATATTGTTAATTCTTTGTAGTTAATGCTTTTATTGATTTGCTTTATCAAGTTAATGTTTAGTCATATGCTTACAAAAGTAATTTATTCGACCTCAACTTTAATCAAGTGATTAATCAAGTGATGGTTTTCTCTAATAGAAAAAAAGTAAATTTATGTTAGATAAAAATTACACAATAAGTTACAATTGGATAATAAGCCGTAGAAAGCCATAGGAAAAACACAAGACAGAGAGTGCTAGGTTTACACAGCTGTTTCAAATGCTGTGACTGTCAGACGGGATGTATCGCTGCTATGCGATGGAACGTGTAGCAGCTCCGATCTCTGATGGTCGATCTCTCTATCTGCCGTGCCCCAGAGGATGCTGCTGACCAACGACCTGACCGAGGACGTGATGGCCGAGGCGGTGCAGCGGAAGGTCGACCTGATCCTCAGCTATCACCCGCCCATCTTCCGACCTCTGAAGCGGCTGGCCTTCTCCAAATCGTGGAAGGTAGGCTGATGTCGGTTTGGGCCAGCGCGGCTGTGGGGTTTGCAGGTGGCGTGGCGGTCAATAATGTCAGCCTGGTACTCTGCCATGCAAAGGCAAAAACGATTACGTCAGGTCAGAGGTCATTCGTCAGGCCAGAGGTCACCCGAACGTCATCGTTTTTGCATTTGCACGGCAGTACCTAATGTTAAGGTTGTACTGTTTGTTTATCTGTCCTGTTATATGATGTACTGCTCGTTTCATCCGTGACCTGTCTGTCGTGCCGTTTGTTTCTTTCGTCATATGTCTGCCGTGCCGTTTGTTTCATCCGTCACCTGTGCCGTTTGTTTTGTCCCCAGGAGCGTATTGCCATTACCTGTGTGGAAAACCGTATCGCCGTGTACTCGCCCCACACCTGTTACGACGCTCTGGACGGCGGCGTCAACGACTGGCTCTGCGAGGCGTTCGGTGCGTCTTGGCTCACTGATACCGACCTTACTATAGCCATATGTGTGCGCAAAATACCCACGAAGGCGTTTTAGCTTACGATCTACAGTACAGTATCCAGCCGTCTTTCTTCGTCAGAAATTTGCCTCCCTATTTCTCTCGTCACTTTCATCTCCATGTTCCCGTCTTCCCCGTCCCGTCAGCCTGCCTCTGACCTCCCCCCGCCTGTCTGTCCAGGACCGGCCCGGGTGACGCCCCTGACGCCCAGTCTGGCGCCGGAGCCGAGCGTTCAGCTGGCGGTGGCGCTGCCGGCCGGTCCGCAGCGCCAGCTCGACTGGGTGGACGACCTGCACGAGCTGTGCCGACAGCTGCCCGGCGCCTCAGTAGAGGCTAGGTCAGTACCGGCTGCGAGGGTGGCCGTTATAAGACGGTGACGATGAGCTCAGTACTATCAGCGGGTGCCATTGTCAGCCAACTACCTCATGCGTTGTGTAAAGATCTTAGGAATATACCGTATAAGGCACGTAATGACACCGGGTTGCGCTCTTTTTCGTTCATTCGGTACATGATCGTTAGTGACAGGTCTCTCAATGCTAGATGAAATGAGTTTTCAAACGGGATACTGATGTGGCGCAACTAGAATTTAGTATTGTTTTAGATAGTTGTTTGTTACCGTATAAGCTGTGGCTGTATACGCTGTGATTTTGCTGCGCTGTGGTCGTGTACGCACGCTCTGACCGTATTACGCTCTGGCCGCGTACGCTCTGACCGTATTACGCTCTGACCGTGTACGCTCTGACCGTATTACGCTGTGACCGTATACACTATGACCGTAGACCCTGTGACCGATCACGCTGTGTCCGTGCGCCAGGTACCAGGACGTGGTGCTGGACGTGCGCACGCTGGGCAGTCCGCTGACGAGCGGCCCCCAGCCTCGGCTCCAGCTGGTCGTCAGCACTCCCCGCCGGCACCTGGCGACCCTGACAGCGTTCCTCGGCTCCGCGGGACTCACCTCGGCCGCCACTCGACTCACGACGGCCGAACAGGTGGGCACAGACTGGGGACCACAATGGCGGCGCAGCTGACTGTGAGGTACACCTGTCGTCATCATTCCACAATTAGATCCGCACCGCCGTCAGTGAGGAACACATGTGGACTACCAACATTTGCATTCGTTACTTTTATTATTTTCTTCCCATTTCCTTTCTAAGTATTACGCAGAACTTTTTAATCGTACTAATGTGATGCTTTGGTAATGTGATGTTTGTGCTATGCCTAGTTAGTGTGTCGGTTTGTTGGTGCTGTGCTCAGTTGATGCGTTAGTGCTATGTCGAATGCCGCGCTGTCTGCCGTGCTATGTCGGCGGCTGAGCCACTGATCGGTCATCCGCGCGCCTTCCCAGCTGCCGGAGCCCAGCCGCGGCACCGGGCGGCTGGCCGAGCTGGAGAACAAGCTCTCCCTCAGCGAGGCCGTGCAGGCCATCAAGAAGCACCTGAAGCTGCAGCATGTCCGTCTGGCAGAGGCCGTCGGCAAGCCCAAAGGTCAGTCACTGACGGAGAGTTGTCAGTCACCTGTGTAGAAGTCCGTGTCAGCCGCTCCCTCCCCAGGCTGACAGGCAGTCGCCACTCCCCTCCACCGCTGACAGACAGCTGTCAGCCCCCTCCCGCCCACCCACTCCCCTCCCTCACGGGCAGACAGACGTCAGTCAGTCTCGTCCCCTCACCGACAGTCGTCCCTCCCCTCTCTACACTGACAGACAGTCGTCAGTGGCTGATTGTCAATCACCCCCTCCCCCTCACGGTGACCGCTCATCCGGCACGGCGGACATGGTTCTGACCTGAGCGTGCATACTGTATAACATACTTGACTTGGGTTTGCTCATAGACCACCTCATTCCTAGATATGTTGTAATGAAAGGTCTGTGCTTTCTTTCATTGCGTCATGCTTGTGGGAACTTGCAGTGGGGAACGGCAACTTCTGACACATAACTTTTACCGTAAAATGAACTAGGGGAGACCCGGGAGGTATGGGCCCCCTGGAGGTATGGGCCATCGCAGTTTTGAAGAAGTGTTGCGTATTTTTACACATTTGACCGCGCAAAATGGTAGCAGCCATTCCGTTATACAACCCGCGTTATTTCCAAAATTTTCCTCAGTCTTCTTTGGCAATGAGCGGTGATAAAGCGTTTTTGCCCTCTTCGAGTAAAATACGGTACATACAGAAAACTCGTGATAAATTTGAACCAGGCTCGTTTTATGATGTCAGGCCATCGGTAATATAAAGTTTAAAGCATGCAAATTAAGACTGGATAGATTTTTTGAAGCTTTCTTGCAAGTTTATGGGCTGAGATGCTACGCACATTCTGGCGTCCTAACCGGGATGTTCGGGCCACCCACCCCCGTTGATCCTAAATCAATAAAATGATGCTTTCATTGAAGGTCCTCAAATTTTATTCGAACAGAATAATATTATTTATCTTATTTCATGGAGCATGATTGAGTTTACCAAAATACATATGGCCCACAGTGTTCCAAAATTTGTTGTTTTGGGTGGGAAACGACATCCAAATGAATGTCATTTCACACTCTCACCTCCAATTTTGAAGAGCAATTTTCCACTCCCAATATTACGAAGAAAAAGCATTAGCAAGGATAATCGTTGTACATCTCATATTTTATCACGCATGGATTAAAATTAATGCTATCGATCTTTTCCCATCTTTCTGGGCCTCACCTTGGCCAGCAATTTTCCACTCTTATCCCCATTTTTGGAAAGCAATTTCCCCTCTGACACCCAAACCAAAATGCAATTTTGGGACACTGTGTGCCCACGTGACCCCCATGAGGTAAGCTGTTGGCCGCTTATGCGGTTCCTGGGCTCTAAGAGAGATCAAGGTAGATACCAGCTACGAGTATTGTTCTCATTATCGAGAAAAGAATATGAAACAGGGCACCGGCCCATACCTCCCGGGCCATGGCCCATACCTTCCGGTGTATTTTGATGGATGAAAGGCAATTTCACGTACACAGAGTGAAAAACCGAGTCTAGCCACTTCCCACTGGAAGAAAATTGCCTTTTCAGTGACTTTCACAAAACCGGCCCATACCTCCCGGGTCTCCCCTATAACCTATAGTTCATTTATCCGCCGTCTCGCTCCCGAGGAAAAGGCTGGCGCGTGTTCAGGGAATGTATTCGTCGGTGAACATAAGGTCGGTGAACATAAGCGACCATTTCACACAGCCAGCCTTTGTGAGGTGGCACGCCCAAGATATGACACTTGGATGGACGAATACCTTCCACAAAATGACAGAACGATATCAATCACTCCGTAGTACGAAATCTGGCGTAACTAACATCGCTGAAACAAGTTATTGTCCTAACCACTTGGAACCGCTATTGGTGTATTTATTGAATACAGGTAAGTATAACATTTTCGTATACGAGGCACGGCGTAACAGCTGCAGTATAGCGCGAGTACATAGGCGGCAGTCGGGGTGGGGGTGGGAAGAGAAAGCACGACCGTGCCGCACGGTGTCCAGTGAGCAAAAGAGCCTCTGGCGCCGCCCCGGCCGCCGCGGTGCGCGCGCCTGACGTCACGAGGTCAATCCTCGGAGCTAGACCGTCCGATAAATGAGTGTTCGGGTACGGTGCCGGCCCGTCCCGAAAACTACCATTTATCCGCCGTCTCGCTCCCGAGGAAAAGGCTGGCGCGTGTTCAGGGAATGTATTCGTCGGTGAACATAAGGTCGGTGAACATAAGCGACCATTTCACACAGCCAGCCTTTGTGAGGTGGCACGCCCATACCCCCCAACACCGAAACACCGAGGGAAGGCGACAAGCGATAAATGTATGAAGAAACGCGGGCGAGCGCACAGCTAAACCGGAGCCCCGGGACGGGCGGAGAAGCCTACGATAATGTGAAGCGTATGTATGTTAGAGGCACACTTATGCGATACAAGAGGTATGGTGATGATCGCGATACCGCTGCCGGACTAGGGCAGTGTCGGTATCTCGATCGCGACGGGTACAAAAAAAAAATGTGTAGATACCGCAGCCGAAAAAGGGCTGTGTCGGTATAGCGCCCTCCCCCCTGTGTAAACACGCCGCGCAGGGGAAAATGCCGTGTAGACGTGACGCTGTGTGGATCGTCTGCTGCGCGCAGAGAAATGTGGGGAGAGAAAAAAAAAATAGGGAACTGGAAATAGCCACGCACGCGACACCGCGGCCAGCGGGCCGTGTCGGTATCGCGAGCCTGGGAAAACTAGCTCCGAGGACCTACAAACGACAACGACATGGAGGCTGCTAGCGGTCACTGCCGCTGATCTCCAGGAGGGAAATGGGTCGCCGAAGATATCTCCACATGGCAGCCGAGCGCCAGCGCCCGGCCTCACAGAGTTGGACTTGAGACATGCCCTCGCGGGCGCCGTGGGAAGCGCCGCCGATTCTGAGGCAATGCCCTGTCAGTGTCGCAGCGGGAATACCCGCGCGGGTGCCGGCACGGCGGAGCATGAGAGACAGCCTCTTGGCGGTCAAAGGGCGCCCGTCAGCGGAAAGGAACAGTATGTTCGTGGAAAGGCGCGCCGGGCGAAGCCGCAGATAGTCGGCCATTGCCCGAACTGGACAGGTCGCGATATCAGGCCGCGCGTTGAGAACAGTTGTAAACGGCCGGCGCGAGGTCTTTGAGGTGGGGACGGTGATTGAGAGAAAACTGCCTTGCAAGAGCACGTGCTCAAGGCGCAGAGTGTGCTCTGAACTCGCGCCGACCGACACCTCGCCCGGCCGTAGCATGGCGAAAAAGGCGAGAGTAAACGCAGCTCGCAGAGCGGCGGCCTCTAATGGAGATGTGCGCAGAGAGCGCAGCGCGTCACAAACCCTGCTAAGCTCAGTCAGCGAGAGAGGTGCGCGCCGATCCCAGCTCGGCCGGAGGCGCCGGGCGCCCGCGAGCAGCTTGCGGATGCGAAAATCGGAGGTAGGGTCAGACAGACCGTTAATGCGATGAGCGTATGCTAGGGCCGAGCAATGGCTGGCAAGGGCTGCCGGGCCGCAACCAGCGTCGAACCGATTGGCCAGGTAATCTGCCACTTCGCTGACCGTGAGAGGAAACAGCGGGCGACTGGCCGGTCGTTGGAGAAAAATCCGGATGCCATTCCAGGTGCCCTCGTAGGCGCGTACCGTCGTCGGAGCTAGCGCCGCCTGAGTCAGCTCTGCGACGGTCTCAGCATGTTGAAGGCGGTCCAGTCCCAGACAGTGGCTGCTGATGCGGCGTCCGGACGAAGGCGTCGAAAAACCTGCACCAAACCACGAGACAAGGCATCAGGCGCCGCGTTGCGTGTGCCGGCAACGTGTACGGCCTTGATGAGGATGTCATTTCTGACTGCTAAAAGGAACAGGTGACGAAGCCACACCATTGCATCAGGCGAGCGCGAGGATTGTGAGTTTAACGCCGTAACGACATTGGCGTTGTCGGACCGGATCAGGACGCACCTGTGCTCAAATGCAGCGGACCAGACCTGGATGGGGACTACCACGGCCACCAGCTCTTTAATGCCAATGTGTGCCTCCTGCAACCAGTCCGGCCAGGACCCCAGTAACCAGCGGCGGCCACACACAGCCCCGAGACCCACTGACCCCGCAGCGTCCGTCTCCAGAAGCAGCCCGGGCTCACGGAGCCAGCGGCGCCGATCTAGCAGAGAGCGACCGGAACACTGCCCGAGTAAGGTCGACCAGGCTCGTAGATCCAGCCGGGCAGCGCTGGTAATAGAGACTCGGTGAAACGGGCGGCGGGTGCCCGTGCAAAGGTCAAACATGCGGCGCAGGAAGACTCTTCCCAGAGGCATCGTGATGCAGGCAAATTGCAGCAGACCAATGCATGCCTGAACGTCGCGAAGAGGAGCCTTGCGACGTTGAAGAAGGGCAGACACGGCTGAGCGAGCCTTCTCCAGCTTGTCCTGGGGAAGTCTCAGTTCCTGCGCGACCAAGTCGATTTCGACGCCGAGAAAGGTGAGTGACTGGCAAGGCTGGACCGTTTTGTCGGGATGCAAAGGGATCCGTAAGTGATCGCACATGTCCTGGAATCCAGCGAGAGAGGATTGGCATGCGGCATGTGAGCCACCGATGAAAAGAAAATCATCGAGGACTGAGATAATGCGACCGGCGCCGAATTTGTTCTGGGCAATCCACGTGAGCGCGTCGCTGACCGACTGAAATATTTGGGAGCTGCTTGAGCATCCCATTGGCAGAGCACAGTCTCTGTAAATGCGACCTCGCCACTGGAACCCAAGTGACTGGGCGTCTGACGCAGCAACCGGAACGATGCGAAATGCATTAACGATGTCTGTTTTTGCCAAATAGGGGTTATCCAGGGTGATAATCGCATCAATAGCGTCATCCAGTGAACCGTACTGAACTGCGGTGAAATGTTTCGGAATGTGATCGTTCACCGAATCGCCTGCCGGGAACGACAAGTGATGTATGACTCTGTATGAGCCGGACTTTTTGGGGACTAGACCGATAGGGGAGATCCTGGTGACCGCGTGATCAGCAGGTGAAAACGGACCTGCCAGCCTCCCGGCGCGCATCTCTGACACGATGTAGCTGTCGATGACGTGTGGGGCCAACTCGCAAGACGGCAGATTGCTATGCATTGGACCCGGAAGCAAGTCATCGCAGCCGAGTTTGAACCCGTTCGTAAATCCAGAAATCAAATAATGGCTTAATTCGGCGTCATAGCCTACGAGAAGTTGGCCGAGAACGTGCGGGGGCACCGATGACTGGGCGAGTGAAGTTGGCGTCGGAGCGCCCAAGCTACTCCTGCTTTGTGGCGGTGGCTTTACGCTCGTGGGTGGCTCGAGAAGGGCCTGCTCGCGTGGGGCACCGCTGGAGGGAATGCGGCCCCTGGCAGCCACGACATCGGTGCTGGAACCGGCACCTGGATCTGTTGCAGCCCCGCAAGCCGTTGAAGGCATAACAGGGTCGAAAGTTGCCCTGAGAGGGGCTACGCGCCGGGAGTGAAGAACCCCTGGCGGCTCCTCCGACCCCATGGGCTACGGATTGGAGCCACATCGGCGACGACTCAGTCGTTTCGCCCCAGCGATGGTTGATCGGATCGATCTCCCGCGCTTTACGAAAGGCCTGATCGAAGTCCCTCCAGGCAAAACCTAAACCAGGCGCATTTAGCTGGCTGACCAGATACATGTGTTTAAGGAGGCCGACAGCCTCGGAAGGATATGCCTCGGTGTATATCGCCGCAAATTTGATAAAGGCGGCGCTCCATGTACCGAACGAGCCGATGGCGCGTGGGGGGCGGGGGTTAGAGCGCAGCGTACCATCGACCAGTTGGAAAGTGGTACTGGGACCGTCGCTGGTGTGCTCGTTGGGCTCCAGTAGGTGCCCAAGCTCTACGTATTTGTGTTCCAAAATTTTTTGACGCATGGGTGCAGAGACAGCATAGGCATTGAGTGGGTAATTAGTTGCCGTACCTGGAGCCGCAGCATCATGGGCGCCCGGGAGTGCGTGTGTCGCCGGTCCGCCGGCGGCGCTTGTCTCCGGGCAGGCCGCGCTGGTGGGTGGCAGGGCCTCCTGCACCAGCTCTTGCACGAGCTGCCGCAGCTGGCCGGCGTCGAGCGGTACGGCGGCCTGGGCTGCGCCGGCGCCGTCTGGAGCGGCAGACGCGCAAGCGCTACCACCGCCGTTGGACGAGGTGTGGACATCTGGGTAGTCGTATCCGCGGGTGGAGACTCCTGGGCTGCTGCGAGCTGCCCGCGAGGAAGCACGGCGACCGGAAAGTCGTCGCGCAGCCGGTGGTGTAGCAGCTGGGCGGTGGGCCGGGGTGCTGGCGGCGCGAGGGCGGCCTCGGGTGCTGGGGCCGCTGCTCGGCGCCGCGCGGCTGCTGCTGGCTGCCTGGCGGAGCAGACTGCCTCGGCGCGCCGGCTGCGAGACGAGTCGTCGCTGCCGTCCAGGGTCGTCCGCTTCCGCCGGGGCGGGCCCGGCGCGGGTCCGCAGTCTCGTACTCGGCATGATCGGCACATGGAAAGAAGAAGACATAAGTAGGCACGGCAAATTTATTCGAAACACAGTCGTGCTAAAGAAGGCGAGCAAACGATGCGTTGCATAACTCGCCTCTACATTGAGATGTCCCTCATATTAGATGATGCGCTGTGCGCTGATAGCTGCGAAAACATTTAAAAAAAAAAAATGCGACCTGCATGTGAAACACAAGAACGGCTGTCGCGCTTATGGTTCCTATGGCCGAAAACATTGGCCTAGGGACGTGAGTGGTCATCTCAAGCAGAGATGGCAGCGATATGGCTGATCAGGGTTTGGAGGCGCCGCCAGCCGTCCTCAGACGGGTGTACGCCGTCCCTGCCCAGGAAACCGTCACCCATCGGGAACTCGCACATTGCGACACAGGGAGCTGCCACCGGTCGGCAGAAGAGCCTCCGCAGGACTTGGTTAGTGAGCCGCCGACGGCGCCGATACACCGGCGCCGGTACGCTGCCGGGCCGGGACGCAGAGCGCGGCGGGATGGGTAAGATGTGGACAAACCCCACACCGGCGGCGAGGAGGCCCAGCACGAGCTCCTCGTAATGCTGGCCGAGCAGCCGAGGGCTAAAGTGTTCGTGCGCCATATCATTGCCCCCAATGATGAGGAGAGCGTCCTGTGGGCGCACGTGATGGGCAACACGAATTGCCCATCTCCGGAATTCATCGTCGGCGATGCGAGCGCCACGACGGCCGGCCGCTTGGACGCCCTCGCGCAGCTGGCAGCGGGACGACGCCCAGTGGGCGTAGCTGTCGCCAATGACCAGTAGCATGGGACTGAAAGGAAAACCCGAGGACTTATCAGGTAAACGCCTGGGCCGAACTGTGCAAAAGTAGGGCTAGAATGCTGAGCAAGTAGCTAAGGAGAGCCCAGAAAAGGATGAAAAAAAAACGTATTCGCGCAAATATTCGCCGATGTGAGGGAAAAGAACAAAGATGGGGCCCAAGCCAGGGGTGATCGACGGGCAAAAGAAAAAAAAATAATAAAGGCCATCGGAACGGACGTCCGGAATGGCTGGCGTAACACCGAACAAAACGACACATGCCGTCAGACCGAAACGTCGGCAGCCGGCCTTAGGGGCAAATATACTAGCCAGTAAAACGCTGCCCCTCGGGACAACGCCAAAACCGGTGATAAGTCCCATTATCGACGCAGCAAGGAACTGCACCGACCAGCGCAAGGCTAGCAGCCAAGGGCGCCAAAAATGTCCCTAGCAACCTTTCCACGCTGGACAGGAGGGTATGTGCGTCAGAAACAGTAATACCGGCTAGAAGGCCGTAATAGGCTAAAGGGCTAAAGGCCGAACGGTCAAATTAAGACGGCGCAAGTCGTACCGCCAGAACAACACAGTATATGTGAACTGTGCACACGGTCTGGGACACAGGTGGCGACCGACGCTGAGTGCGGGGCTGGGGCGGGAGACGGGCCTGGTAGCTGCCAATAATATAACGTGGCAGTCGTAACACCGGCCCACGGCCGAGCGGTCATATTAAAACCGCATACTTTATACCGCCAGAACGACGCAGTGTATGCGTACTGTGTACACGGTCTGGGATGAGAAGGCCGAATGCCGATGAAAACGTAACTGTGTATGGCAGGGCCCAGCAAGGCATAATATGGCAGAGAATATCCCGGAGGCAGAATTAATAACGTGGGCAGAACTCGCAGTAGACACAGAATGAGTTACTGTCTGACGGATAAGCAACCGTGGCGAGAAGAACGGTGCTTGTACGAAAAAGCAGACTGTTCTGCCACAAGCTCTCACCTGATGGACCGGAGCTAAGAGAAAGCACGACCGTGCCGCACGGTGTCCAGTGAGCAAAAGAGCCTCTGGCGCCGCCCCGGCCGCCGCGGTGCGCGCGCCTGACGTCACGAGGTCAATCCTCGGAGCTAGACCGTCCGATAAATGAGTGTTCGGGTACGGTGCCGGCCCGTCCCGAAAACTACCATTTATAAGTTATAACCTTACTAAAGGCATTTGTTATTTTGAATGCTTAAAGCAATAAGGTGATGATTTATTGTAACCTGGCTATCATTTTAAACTCTGGCTGCAATACCAATTTTCAATTAAGTGGTGTGAAGCACTGCTGGTCCTCGATCCAACTGGACGCAGACGCAGTTGCATTTTACGTCATGTTCAGCGCGTTAGGGCCGAGTTCTGAAACGTCAGAGTGGTATACTGTTGATGTCATAGTTTTTCGCAGTCTCCGGTGCTGGCAGCCATAGTTAGTATCGGTGTTGTTCGGTTCGGATAGTTATATAATCGATGTTCTTTTTCAGACTCGCTGTCGCTTATGTGGTTCTGCGTACCATATCCGCGTTATATCTGTTTTTTTTTTTAGACTCCCGGTGCGTACGGTCTGTATTTGCTACGGTCTGTATCTGTATTTGTTTCTGTATCTGTCCTTTTTCAGACTCGTCGGTGCGTGCAACCCTGTGTCTCTGAATCTGTCCTGTTTTTTTTCAGAATTGCCGGTGCGGACGGCCTAATATATCGGTATCTGTTGTTTTTTCAGACTCTCCGTTGTGCACAGTCCTGTATCTCTGTATCTGTGTTGTTTTTTCAGACTCGCCGGTGCGGACGGTGGCGGTCTGTGCCGGCTCCGGCGGCTCCGTGCTGGCCGGTCAGCAGGCCGACCTTCTGCTGACCGGCGAAATGTCACACCACGAGGTACGGACTACTGCCAACGACAACGGGTCGCCGGGCTCAACATTTTCCCAGTATGCATACTGTCCGGCTCCGGGGGTCGCTTACTCATCGCCAACAAAATGTTGCAAACAATAGAAAACATTTACAGATATTGCTACATACAGTGCAGGTACAGTTACTGCACCGTTTTAGTTAATTCTAGAAGTATTGTACGACCGTCGACCATTGCATATCAGTGGCCAGAGTCAAGTCACCCGTCGCTCCACTGTGACCTGTTGTGACCGGTCCTGTTGCCCTACTGCTACCCTCTGTGACGGTACCCCCACCTCCGTCAGGTGCTGGATGCCACACACGCCGGCAGTCACGTGGTGCTGTGCGAACACAGTAACACGGAGCGTGGGTTCCTGGCGCGGCTGGCCGGCCGGCTGGAGGCGCTGCTGGCCGAACAGGTGGAGCTGGTGACGTCAGAGGCCGACCGGGACCCGCTCACCGTCGTCTAACACGGGGAGAGACCAGCTCACCGGCGTCAGGCACAGGCAAGCCCTGTTCTGCGCCCATAATTTTATGTCGCTCTGATGTTTTATACGTTTGTTTAGGTGACATCTGCATCGGCATCAAGAAGTGTTGCGTTGTGACATGTCTAGGAATGCTACAGGTTTACAGGCATAGGGTGTTGCATGCCACAGACAGGCTCGTTACCAAGAATGGACAGTCTTGTGCGAGCTGTCACTGAACCCGTGGGTCGCTGAACGTTTGTAAATGTTCTTTTGTGTTACCCTGGCGCTATGACGGGTTACAGCAGGCTGTACTGTCTGAGAAAGGGATTCTGGGTCATCAGGGGATCCTTGTACTTTGCCTGTGTTTCTTAATGAGACGCTCTGCAAGTTTGTAACGAGAGTGTTTACCCTTGGTTGAGAAGGTGCTGTGAAACTGTAATGTAAAACGAGTGGAGTGAAACACATTTTGTAAATGACTGATAGGTGCGTGTGATACAATACACGCGTTGGATATAATGTTATTTTATTGAAGCGACGAACATGTTTCAAAATGCAACTCACCAGTTAACATTTTAGTGTGTTATTTGGCGATTTCTTACAAGATTGCTGGCGCACGTTGCTCGGATTTCTTTCTTGCATGTAAAATAATCGGGTATATACAAACATGCATTATACAAAAACAAGGAACAAAGTTACGCCGAATTAGATCGCCTAGATGAAAACGTATGAATATTTCCGACCTTGGTCGTACTCAAGTGTAGAAATATGTATGCGATTCTCATGTATGGATAATAGACGTTAACCCGCGCCCCAGTGGCGGTCTCAGCCAACTTCGCCCTAGTGGGGGGGGGGGCATATATGTTACCACCCACCTCTAACTAAAAAACTAAGAGGGCTAGAAAGCCGCGGTAAAAAGCAGTCGATAGCTCTCGATGCGTTCTTTTTAAAGTATTCAGTCATTTTTCATCTTAGAGCAATATTGGGGTCACCAGAGGTCATCAAAGGTCAAAATTTGCGAATTGTCATTATATTTTTCAGAAAACATGCCATTATCTCAGGAACTATGATAGCTAGAAAAACGCTTGGAAGGGCAATCGATAGCTTTTGAACTCTTCTTTTGATAAATCATCATCAAAAATGACCTCAGGTTAGTGGTTTAGCCACCAGAGGGCAAAAACTCCAAAAATAGCTGTTTTTACGAAAAGTATTTTTCGACAATAACTTTTGACTAAAAAACGCCACGACATTTCTATTGCCATAATCGTGTTCCTCTCGCCGAGACGCGTCGAATAAACTATCATTTGACCTTGAAAGGTCAACTTGAAAATTTGGCCTCAGGTCAAGGTCATGACCTGACCGGAAAAAGTCATGTTGCATATCAGTCGATGCGTCTCGGCCAAACAAACACAATGAGGCCATCCCCAGCGTTCTATCTCTTTCCAATCGAGAGTTATTGGCAAAAAGCTTTTTGTAGCCTCAAATGACCTCGGATGACCTCTCTAGAGGCTATCAACAAAAAAGACACCTTGGTCGTCACGAGTGGTCCAAATCATTGTGATTCTGAAATATTCGGACTGTTCCATGCGTACACACTAATCGAGGCATTTTCGTTTTTCTCTATTGACTTATAATGGAAAGGTCACGCTTCTGACCTGACCTTAGGTCACGGATATAAAAAATCCGAGATATACAAATTGTAGGCGCCTATAACATCATGCAATTCACCAAGTTACCCTTGCCCGCACATGGGGGGGGGGTGGCTGCCATCCCCCCCCCTCCCCAGGTAGTCTTTCTGCTCTGCACTCGATATTTTTAGAGCTAGAAGGCTGATTTTTCGTATAGCTGCTCCTCTATCATTTCTTGATGTCCACTGAAAATTTCAAGTTTCTGTGATTTTTGGTTTCGGAGATATGACCTTGTTTTTCAGGTCATGTCATGACCCAAATGGCCAATTCTCAACATCTTGCGTTTTCAAATACACAATTTTGTCGTTTTTTATATATATCTTGCGTTTGCTATGGGCCTTGTGAGCTTTTGACACCTTGATTTCGGCCTTTTTTGCCAGTCTTTCCTCCCACCTATCATGGAACATGTTGTTCGACGATGTACAGGTGTCAAGGTCAGTGTCAAGGTCAACCTAGGTCATCTAAGATAATTGCGTTTTAGGCAAGCTGAATTTACTTTTTGTGAAGTTTTTTGACTGCATTTTTTATAAAAGCTTCTCAGATCATGATTTCATGTAATATGGACACAAAAACAATCGGTGAACACATCAGTATACACACAGACACACACAGACATACAAACACATATAATTGACCTTGACCTAACTTGACCTGAAATGACCTCAGAAGCAAAAATATGGTCGGGTAGTGTGACAAAGAGGTTCTAGCTAGCTTGGCACCAGAAAACGGCATCGTCATCGGTATATGATAAGCAGCGCACTTGATATCCAACGGTGACCCAAAACAGCAACATTTGTTAGTTTGACCTGACCTGGAAGGTCAATGACTGACCTGAGAAGGCAAAACTGGATATCATTGGATTCGTCTCTTCCCAGAGAATCTTTTTGGTCTTTACCGCTAAGCTCTATCTCCAACAGGAACGAAATGGCGCGGGGGGGTGGCACCCCCCCCCCCCCCCATGTGCGTTCTAGGATGGGAAAATGGCATGTGCGGGCGAGGGTTAAGAACCTTTCTGACAAGCACTGCAGGCTGGACATGATTGCAAACTTTTTTAGGCTTGGTCAGTTAACTTGACCTGGTGACCTGACCTGACATGACCTGGGATAAAAAATTTCACACCTTGTCCAAAATTGATGTACGAAAAGCTACCCCAAGTGGCGCGGCGCTACACGCCGCGGTTTTTTATTCACACGCAAAAAAAAACGCGACAGGGTGGTAACATATGTCCCCCCCCCCCCACTGGGGCGTAGGATAACAATGCCAGTAGGGATCAGGCAATGCTGTCAATGCTATTTTCACCTAATCACGGGTCGGTTTTGTAGGGGAGAGAGGTCATATTGCGCCATGTTCTTAAATGCGCCACACCTTCCTCCTGTCCAAAATTCGATTCGAATGAATGCTCGAATGTGTGCATTTACTTCACCACCAATAACTCGCTCTTATTCCGGTCCACGGGGGCAGGTGAGGTGTCTCAGCTTTCTCGCAGACCATTTTTTGTGATTTCCTCTATTTTCTTACGCGAAACAGTCTATTTCGACCTTTGCTAGTGTCATGGTTTATCTTAGAGATAGTGATTCAACTAATAATCACTGTTAATTGCTCGTTTAATGGTAGTTTTGAAAGTTTATCACCACCGTGGCTTCGCTGTCCTCGCCATATTTGAAGCTCATGAAAAATGTGTTCCATTCGTAATTGCGCCCACCCTATTTGCGCCCTATTCTTCAACCCAGAGAAACAGCATCTGGTGGTTGGGACACGTTTCATTGAACACTTTGGTTATTAGAGCGCTCACCTTACCATTACCTTAGCCTTCCCAGCATAAATGGTTAATGGGCTGTCACGTTCAAATAGGCTACTTAGTTAGGTGGCAAACCGTTGTTTTTAATAGGGCGCTTTTGCATGAGAGGCATGGGCGCTTTTTGATGGGGTAGTCCGTAAATGCGCCCTTTGCAGGTGTGTCGGAAAACTTTTTCTTGTTAATTTTTATGGGTGTGATACAAATTAGGAGTTGTAATTTGATGCCAAAATAACTGAGGTACAATTTGAGATATCATCAAGCATGACAGCTGGTCAACTTTAGCCGCAATAGGCCGATATCCTTAACCCGCGCCCCACTGGGGTCTGTGTATAACACGCCCTACTGGGGGGGTGGCTATTCATAGCCCCCCTCCTAACTCCGAAACTACTGGGCCGATCGTCAAAATTCAAACGGCGTCTGATAGCCCCGGAAAAACTGTCGAACGGAACCTAATTTCATTGACCTCGAGGTCACCGATGACGTCACAGGTCAGGTCAAAGTAAAAATTATTAGCACTTTGGCTTGTTCACATTTTGGGCTCTGGCCGCCGTCTTACAAGTCAGATCAGGCTCATTTTTGGTTTCCACACTCGTGAACAGATGCTCTAGATACCTTAAGGGTACCAAACTTGTACTTTGATTTTCAGGTCAGGGTCAGGTCATCACAGGTCACGAAAATATCATATCATGCGTCGGTCACGTGACACATGTTTTATGGTCCATTTAGGCCATAGATTTCGAATTTGATGTCGTCTGTGTCATTCAAGGTCATTTTGAGTCGAAATTAGCTTAGGTCAGGTCACTTTCAGGTCAAAAAAGGTCAAATTTTGAAGTTGAAATTTTTCAACAAAAAAGGTGTCTAATGGATGCAGTTTGAGCTCAGGAACACGATGGTGCTATTTATATTGGTGTACGATGCCAAATACGTACTGAAAAATTGATTTGAAAAATTGATAATTGTGAATTTTTTTGCAATAATGCGTATAACTTGGCCATTTTTGAAGATATTTAGCTAAAACTTGCTAGAGTTAGTCATAATCATGCGTTCTGTCACATATATTCCGGTTTTTTCGAAAAGTCAAAAACTTTTTGAAAAAAATATAAAAATATAAATTTTGAATATTATTATATAAAATTTTCGAAATTTTCAAAATTTTGAAAATCCGAGATAACAGTTTGATAGCGCGGTCAATTCTGAGTTCTTTCATGCAAAGAAATTGGCTCTACCTTAAAAACTGAGCTCTTGGGAGCGATTGCCGTGGTTCAATGTTTTGCGTCGAAATCGGACGAACATGACGTCACTCTGACGTCATTTCCGGCCGACCTATAGTAGCTACGAAGTTCAAATTTTGACACAAGGTGTCAAATTGATGCAGCCGAAGGTACTGAAAGTTTGGCGTCGATTCGTCAAGCGGTTTGGAAGTTATTGCAGAAAAACGGGAGGGGGGGCTATAAATAGCCCCCCCCCAGTGGGGCGCGGGTTAAGGTGGCGCAATATGACCTCTCTCCCCTACGTTTTATCTCAAAATTGTGTGTCTGGAAACTACAAAAGCGAGCAGCTGTGGTGTTTCCGTATGTGCATAGGTATGTACTTACGCAATCAGGCTTAGAACTCATGTTCTTTGAATTATACAGTTGGTTTATGGGGACTGGCTAAAATGGGGTTCAGTCGTCCACACGATACGTCGTCGGGGACGGGGTAGTTAGCGGCAGGCAGAGTTTGTACGTTCCGGCGATGTTTTCCCTGACGATTAAGTTCTGCATAACCTGCATAATGCAGGGACTGGGGAGACCTCGTAAATTGGAACTCACTGTCTCCCGGTGTTGAGAATACACCCACACCTGTCGGCGGCAGGCGGGTTAGGATCGGCCGTCCCCTACCGCACCATGGCGCGGCCGGCCGTCTCGTACGGCAGCAGCAGTGTGGCGGCTATCCCCAGCGCGGCCGAGGCGGCATATACGGCGGCCGTGTGGCGCACCGAGCTGTGAATTAGCACCTGTGGGAAGACGAGTCGCCCGTCAGACTCAGCACTGTTCACCTGTCCGCCACGACGCAGCAGAAAGCCGCTGGGCACTGAGCAAGCACCTATTCCATATTCAGCGCTATGCGGATGTCATTTGCTCGACTTCCGTATTCTCGTCTGGAGTTAGACGTTCGCTTCATTCAGTACCCCTGGGAGACAACTGCTGCCAGCCATTCACAGGGGCGAAACCAGGGCCTCGTTTCATAAAGCGAGTTCGCAACTTACGCCGCTTTTTGGTCTTGTATTACAAGTACATGTGAAGCGATAAATTTATTTCCCCTTCTCCCTTTTGTTCTTGCTTGCAAGATAAATAAATTCAACGATTCAAAATATCGTTATCGCTTCACATGCACTTGCAATACATGACCAAAAACCGGCGTAAGTTACGGACTCGCCTTATGAAACGAGGTCCAGAGTCCGAGTATTGGCTACTAGGCCGTGCTAACGGTTACTCCAGGGCCATTTTTTATTCCAAGAGTGCCTCCACTGTGTCAGTGAGCATCCAGACCGAAGTGTGGATCACAGGGATGGATGACGAGAACAGGGGGATCCTGAGGATGAAGACGGACATTGAATCGTGGCCGTACCATTTATATACACTGTGGCCGTACCTACCTGGGCTATCAGTGGGGTGGTGATGGCCCCAATCCTTCCAAAGGCGCCACACGTGCCGTTGCCTGTGGCGCGCAGGTGCGTGGGATAAACCTGGAATCAACAGGTCATCGAGGCACTGAGCTAACTCAACCGAGCATATGTGAACACTGGTCAATCATACGATGAAAAGCTACCGACCCGGTAGGCCTCATGTGACAATTGACATCTGGAGTGATTTCATGCACTACTTGCACAGTCTAACCCTCGCCGGCCGAGGGGGGGGGCGCCCCCCCCCTAGGGTTTTTTTCGCGATAGCTCCGAACACGCTGGCGATAGAGAGCTGAAACTTGGCACGGACCTCTGATTCAAGCCGGATCTTTTGACACCAACCGCATTTTCGGGTCAGGTTAGGTCACTGACCGTCATAAGTGAACCTCTGCACGGTCTTCAGATGTCGCAACTTCGCAACGCCCTCACTGCCAGAGCACGGTTCGTCGGAAGCTCATCTCAGGCTCAAAAGAAACGGTATATACCATTCGAAAGCTGACGGAGAGCTGAATCCAAAAATGTAATTTTTATCAAAATCGATCGATGGCCTTTTTTGAAAATTGCGTTTTTGTAAAAACTTAATAACCTTTTATTCAACGGGCTGTCCCGGACATTCTTGAAAACATAAACATGCATTATTGAGTTCCAGTGAAAGCTGAACGCCAAAAGAACAATATTTAGCGAAGCAATATTTCCAACAATATTTAAGCCTTTATTTAAGCAACAATATTTATATTTTTATAAGCAATATTTTTGCGTCTCCCACAGCCGAAAATAAGGCGCAATCACACATCTCAGTGTCACGATGGACCAAAGTCAGCCACAAAGAAGCGTGAAATGACCCTTATCGACTCGCAGACCCGGCGCTCTCGGCCCGCCTGACCGGCCACGAAAAGAACGTTCGGCTCTCGTTCTACTAAACAAATGTCATATTTGTCACTTTAACTGTCCACATCGCTATAAAAGTTATTCAGGATACCTGGGAAGAAAATTCATTGTTCTGCTTTATTTACAACATGCTTTAATTTACATTTTTCTTATACATGTTTTGTTCCATCCAGCTGCGATCAGTGCCCGCGCAGGGGAAGTGAGCGGGGTTTCACTGTCAGAGGCTGTACTGGTGACAGCTGCTCGGCCGTGCGACCGGTCAAAGGTTACCCTGCCCCGCCGGGCGCTACCCCCATCTCCACCCGAGCTGAGGCCGGTGCAACCTCTGACATTTCAGCGCGGCCAATTTTCCTTATATGGGCATGATACCAAGCTCAATTGAGCAAAGTAGACATGAACAAATGCAAATTAAAGGAAATAGTTCACTTTTAACATGGGGTTTGAACTGAAATAGCAGTCTTGTAGCTTGCGCTGAGACTAGCACAAATCATAAGCTTTTATGGCCCAACGATCACCCTAAGCAAAAATATTCGATTTCCCGTTCCAAAAAGAGTGTCTTACGCAGGAATGTGGTGTCTTAGAAAGGAATGCAGTCATATCATCGTCAGCCAATCAGCATGCTGCTTACAGCCAATGCAGCATGCTTAGGTTTGAACTACGCAATGTGATTGGTCAACGCGTAATAAGCTTCCGCGTCAAAACATCATTCTACATAGAATATAGTTCTTCCTATATTAAAATATAGAAAATAATTGTTCTTATAGAAAGGTTTTGTTTTATTTTCTGATCATTTTGAGGATAAAAAATCATAAATCCATAGCAAAATACTAATTTCAGAAAAGTGAACTATTTCCTTTAACCCTCGCCGGACCTATTGGTTTTCTACATACGCGCCGGCCGAGGGGGGGGGGGGGGCGGGTACGACCCCCCCCCTCGCTGTTTCGCCCCTGGTGGAGCTAGCGCGTCGCGGAAAAAACGAGCGTGTGCGCCGTTACCGAGACGCAGAGTTTGGTACCCGATTTTAAGGTCCTAGGTCAACCGGTGACCTCTGAGGTCAGGTCAAGTGCCCCAGGGTACGGTTCCGTTTTTGGTGAATACCTTCGCAAAAAACGGCCGCAGAGCCGCGATTTTGGCAGCATCGTGTTCGCCTCGCTCAGGCGCGTCGAATGATATACTTTTTATCCGGGTCAGGTCAACTTGGGGTGTTGACCTCAGGTCAAGGTCAGGTCAGCACCCCCAGGTCACGAAGTAGGTCGAAAGAGGTCATGTCGCATATCATTCGATTTGGCAAGTCTTCCTGAGTCCATTGGTGGCTTTCTCGACTCGCTAGCTCAATTTGATCAAGAGTTATTGACGAAAAACTAATATGACCTTGATGACGTCATAAATGACGTCACGCAAGGTCAACATTGCAAAAGTGACGCATCTAACCTTGCAAGGAGTGCGTCAAATCACGATTCTGTGTGCTTGAGATAGTTGGAGATCGTTCCCGGCGCCAGAATAGCAGTTTGAATTTTTCCCCATTGACTTATAATGGTGAGGTCACGAAAATGACCTGACCTCATATGACCTTTAGGAAAAATCCGAGATATACAAGTTGTGAGACTCATAATGGATACTAGATCCTGCAAGTTTCATTTCCCTGTGACATCTCCTCTGGCAGTGAGGGCGTTGCGAAGTTGCGACATCTGAAGACCGTGCAGAGGTTCACTTATGACGTCATAGGTCAGTGACCTGACCTGACTAAAAAATGCGGTTGGTGTCAAAAGATGCGGCTTGGATCAAAGGTCAGGTATGCCAAGTTTCAGCTCTCTATCGCCAGCGTGTTCGGATCTATTGCGAAAAAACCCTATGGGGGGGGGGCGGCACCCGCCCCCCCCCCTCGGCCGGCGAGGGTTAATGCATGATGTGAAGATGACAGAACAATGAATTTTCTTCACAGGTATCCTGAATAACTTTAACAGCGATGTGGACAGTTAAACTGACAAATTTGACATTTGTTTAGTAGAACGAGAGCCGAACGTTATTTCCGTGGCCGGTCAGGCAGGCCGAGAGCGCCGGGTCTGCGAGTCGATAAGGGTCATTTCACGCTTCTGTGTGGCTGATTTTGGTCCATCGTGACACTGAGCTGTGTCATTGCGCCTTATTGTCGGCTGTGGGAGACGCATATTAATGTAAGGAAATATTGCTTCGCTAAATATTGTTCTTTTGGCGTTCAGCTTTCACTGGAACTCAAAAATACATGTTTATGTTTTCAAGAATGTCCGGGACAGCCCGTTGAATAAAAGATTATTAAGTTTTTACAAAAACGCAATTTTCAAAAAAGGCCATCGATCGATTTTGATAAAAATTACATTTTTGGATTCAGCTCACCGTCAGCTTTCGAGTGGTATATATCGTTTCTTTTGAGCCTGAGATGACCTTCCGACGAACCGTGAGGAGCTTTCACAGGGAAATGAAACTTGCAGGATCTAGTATCCATTACGAGTCTCACATCTTATATATCTCGGATTTTTCCTAAAGGTCATATGAGGTTAGGTCATTTTCGTGACCTCTCCATTACCTACCTACCTATAAGTCAATGGGGAAAAATAAAAACTGCTATTTTGGAGCCGGAAGCGATCTCCAACTATCTCAAGCACACAGAATCGTGATTTGATGCACTCTTTGCAAGGTCAGATGCGTAACTTTTGCAATGTTGACCTTGCGTGACGTCATTTATGACATCATCAAGGTCATATTAGTTTTTCGTTCATACCTCCCGATCAAATTGAGCTAGCGAGTCGGGAAAGCCACCAATGGACTCAGAAAGACCTGCTGAATCGAATGCTATGCGGCATGACCTCTTTCGACCAGCTTCGTGGCCTGGGGGCGCTGACCTGATCGTGACCTGAGGTCAACACCCTAAGTTGACCTGACCCTAACAAAAAGTACATCATTCGACGCGCCTGAGCGAGGCAAACACGATGCTGCCAAAATCGCGGCTCTGCGGCCGTTTTTTGCGAAGCTATTCACAAAAAAAAACTGAACCGTACCTTGGGGCACTTGACCTGACCTCAGAGGTCACCGGTTGACCTAGGACCTTAAAATCGGATACCAATCTCTGCGTCTTGTAACGGCGCACACGCTCGTTTTTTTCCGCGACGCGCTAGCTCCACCAGGGGCGAAACGGCGAGGGGGGTCGTACCCGCCCCCCCTCGGCCGGCGCGTATGTAGAAAACCAATAGGTCCGGCGAGGGCTAATGTTCACTTTTGCATCGTTGACCTTGCGTGACGTCACCAGGGTTATAGGAGTTTTTCGTCAATAGCTCCCGACAAAATTGAGCCAGCGAGCAAAGCCATCAATGGACTCGGGAAGACCTGCCGAATCGAATAATATGCAATATGAGCTCCTTTAACCAGCTTCGTGACCTTAGGAGCTCTGACCTGACCTCGACACGAGGTCGACACCTTCAGTTGACCTCACCCGAGCAAAAAGTATAGGTAGGGGGGAGTGCCCAATCTGCGCCCGGTCTCCTAATTGCGCCCTCGTCATTTTCTGTGAACCAATAGGTCGATTGGTGTTTAGAAAATTTATTAGTAACAATCATCCAAAAAAAAAATCGACCTACCGCTACCAGCGTAAGGTTGTAGGAGCCGCGTACTTTGAGTGGTTTTGTAAAATGTTATGTTTTCTTATCCTGAGCGTGCTTACTTATTGAACTGTTACTGCCGTTCGTGAGGAAGGGTGGTTGAAAAGTGATTTTAGTAGTGTTATGATATATGTGCCGGGTATGGAGAGACAAAAAACAAGACGGTACATGCCTATTGTGCAGCATTATCAATATTTTGCTGCCATATGACACATTCCGAATTGCGCCTACACAAAATGCGCCATGGCATGGGTGCATTTAGGGCTATGTGAAGACATCGAAGCTTTCAATGTTATCGTTCGTATAACGTTATAAAAAGTGGCCTTTCAATAATACGATAATAGAAATACGATAATACGATTTCAATAAAAAGTGGCCTTTCATATACGATCAACCTTCACTACCTTGAGGTCTGTTTTGCTGTTGGGCAGCTGTAAGGTCATGTGACGTCATCAAAGGTCACCAAAGGTTTTTTGCCAATAACTCCGTACAGGAACAAGATACAGCCGCGCGGATGGTCTCATTGTGTTCAGCTCGTCAAGACGCATCGAATGATATACATGATGACCTCGAGGTCACGTGACCTGAGGTCAACCTTTGACCTTGACCTTTCGAGGTCAACATATATATATATATATATATATATATATATATATATATATATATATATATATATATATATATATATATATATATATATATATATATATATATATATATATATATATATATATATTATATCATTCGATGCGGATTGACGTGAGGATCACGATGACGCCCTTAGTTTGTTCCTATCTTGAATAATTCGAAAGTTATTCGAGAAAAACTCTCTCCATATCTAGCGCCGCCATTTTGACTTTTTTACCCCTGTGACGTTATCTTTGACCTGACCTGAACATGACCTTCGTAAAAATTGTAGACCTTGTCCGTGCGTATCCGATGCCGTTTACCGCTTGTCGCTATCTTGCTTAGTTCTCGAGATCTCAGGGGGGCGGTCATCCGCCCCCCCCCGTCGGTACGAAGTTGGCGCAGACCCCCGTCGGTGCGAGTGTTAATTAAGCTAGAGCTTCGCGGAAAAAGGGGCATATTCGCCGTAACGAGACGCAGTGACTGGTATCCATTTAAAGGTCCCAGGGCAACCGATTAACCCTGAGGTCAGGTCAAGTGCCCCAAGGTACGGATTATGTTTTGGTGAGTTACTAGGTATGTCAAAAATGATCGTAGCCCGTAGGACCGCGATTTTGGCACCATTGTGTTTGTCCTTCTCACTTCTCAGGCGTGTCGGATGATATACTGTTTGTTTGGGTGCCGTTAGCTTAGTGTGTTTACGTCAAGTCAAGGTCAGGTCAGAGCCACTCAGGTCACGAAGCTGATCGAAGGAGGCCATGTCGCATGCCATTCGACTCGGCTTGTGTTCCTGAGTCCATTGGTGGCTTTCCCGACTGGCTAGTTCAATCTATTTGGGGGTTGTTGATGAAAAACCTCTATGGCCGTAGTGACGTCATTAATAACTTTATGTAAGTTTAACGATCCAAAAATTCAACATCGTTTATCTATGGTAAACCAACTAACAACCAAACTAATTGGCCATAATATGGATGTGAATCTATACAAATACCAACCAACACAGAACAGGGGTTAAAACAATGCATGCTATAGCATTTTCTTCTCATTTCATTTTATCTCGGGTGCTTTGTATGAGTCAGTGAATTGTTTACCTCTGGTGTGTAAATGGTGAGACCGAGGAAAACGGACGCAATCGCGGCTCGGCCCAAACCAAGGGAAGCCGTCAGCAGCATACGACTGAAATGTGAAACACCGGTCAGTAGAAGGCGACTGAAACATGCGACACCTAATGTCAGCAGGGCGCCACCGAAATATGGTTCATTTGTGACCTGACGTCAGGGCGCGACTAAAACAAGGGACACTTTTGAGGTTAGTAGGGCGTGACTGAAACAAAGGATTCTCAGGTATCACTAATCCAAACATGTATAGTTTTGCAATAGTTCACTGATTTTTAATTTCGAATATCATTCACATTTTATTGCTTCGAGGCGCAAGGGCCCAGGAAAAGAGATGTAAAAGCGTTTCCCAGTACATACCTACTCACTGTTTTGCGATGGCCACTGTCACCGATTGATACTCAAAACGGCCATATAATAACGCTTATATGGTTCTCTTTGGTAATTGGCTAATGAGTAAAGACCATTTAGACGTTTGTGTCCGTTTCTGTCATTCGAACGTTAACCTTGCTGCCTTTTTAGCTCTATATCTGTAGGGGCTTTATTTGGCATGTGCGTGTAATCCAGAAGACGTTGCAATGTAAAATCTTCCCATTTTTGGATGGTGCTCTGTGGTCTGTAGGGACTGAAGGGCGAAAGCTGTGAAAATGGAGTGAGTGCATTTGTGACACCAGCGGCATATGAGTCGGTAGAGCTGACCCATAGACCGCCGACCAGCATTTCGGGAATCCGCCTTCGTGCCCGGCTGTGACTCATCCTCAATGATTGACATGTCGCCTGGTCGCAGCGGCGGGAGCTGATGATGCAAACGACCTCTCTCTCTCTCTCATTACCTACAACTGAGTGACAACACGCTTAAATGATAACTGCAATACATTCCGCAATGCTCTTGGTGTTGCCGAGGCACGTAATAATTCCAAATCAAGTGGTGCTAGATAAAGTGAACTATATCGGTCAATTGCATACAGGCTACAGCGTGCCTTATCATAGGCCAGGTTACCAGAGACAACAGGTAACTACATATTAAATTTCCCATAAAACGTTTTAAAATTAATTATCTTTCTTTGAAATACTGGTATACCTGCGAATGAAAGCATTCAAACTGAGTTGATAAATATTGTTATTCACCTGGGAAGGAATCATCCCTTTTTTCCCTTAATTTTGACATTTTCCCATAGGATGGAGTGACCAGTTTCAATGACGTGCTTAGAAATGCCAGAGTGGTTGTCGTCCATGTTCCGTATCGCTCTCTTGTGTTCAGCTTCCCTAGCCCTTATACTTCTACCCGTCTCCCCAATATAAAACTTGTTACATTCACACTCATATTGGTAGACTACCCCAGTATTATGAATTTTTCCCGCTTGTCCTTTGGTCTAACCAGCATGTTCCGCAGGCTCTGTCCTGGTTTTGAAGTTGCCCAATTGCGTAGGGTTTTAACGACCTAGTTATCCTTTCTGTGACCCCTTGTACGTAAGGCAGAACAACAAGCGGCTTTTCCTCTCGCTGTTCCCCTGTTGGCCTACTCCTTTCTCTGGTCATCTTCCTACGCGTAGCCCGTATGAAACTTTTTGGATAGTTGTTCACTTTTAAAGCCCTTTGTATGCGTTTTGTTTCTTCGGCTTTATCGCTCTCGTCTGTTGAAAAGGTCTCCCCTCGTTTTATAAGTGAGCGAACTACCGACTCTTTGTGTTGCACGCTGTGATGAGACTCAAAATTTAGATAGTTATCAGTATGCACCGCCCTTCGATATACCGTCGTTTCGACCGAACCGTCTATTTGCCGCCTGACCTCGACGTCCTAGTTCTACTTAGATTATGTTTAGATACAACATACTTTCAGGTAAATGGGGAGTGCTGCAAACAAATGAAAGGAACCGCTATGGGAAGTCCGGTCAGTGTAGTTGTAGCGAACCTTTTCATGGAGGAATTGGAGCAGTCAGCTCTAAGGTCCTTTGCTCAACCGGTGAAGGTGTGGAAACGGTATGTCGATGACACATTCGTGGTCATCAGTGGTACCGACGTGGACCCCTTGCATGATCATTTGAACTGTCAGAATGACAACATTCATTTCACGGTAGAAAAGGAAAGTGACAGTACCTTACCATTTTTGGACGTCGAGGTCAGGCGGCAAATAGACGGTTCGGTCAAAACGACGGTATATCGAAGGGCGGTGCATACTGATAACTATCTAAATTTTGAGTCTCATCACAGCGTGCAACACAAAGAGTCGGTAGTTCGCTCACTTATAAAACGAGGGGAGACCTTTTCAACAGACGAGAGCGATAAAGCCGAAGAAACAAAACGCATACAAAGAGCTTTAAAAGTGAACAACTATCCAAAAAGTTTCATACGGGCTACGCGTAGGAAGATGACCAGAGAAAGGAGTAGGCCAACAGGGGAACAGCGAGAGGAAAAGCCGCTTGTTGTTCTGCCTTACGTACAAGGGGTTACAGAAAGGATAACTAGGTCGTTAAAACCCTACGCAATTGGGTAACTTCAAAACCAGGACAGAGCCTGCGGAACATGCTGGTTAGACCAAAGGACAAGCGGGAAAAATTCAAAATACTGGGGTAGTCTACCAATATGAGTGTGAATGTAACAAGGTTTATATTGGGGAGACGGGTAGAAGTATAAGGGCTAGGGAAGCTGGACACAAGAGAGCGATACGGAACATGGACGACAACCACTCTGGCATTTCTAAGCACGTCATTGAAACCGGTCACTCCATCCTATGGGAAAATGTCAAAATTCTGGCGTATGAAACAGACTGGAGGAAACGTAAGATTAACCCTCGCCCGCACATGGGGGGGGGGTGGTTGCCACCCCCCCCAGGCAGTCTTTCTGCTCTGCACTCAACATTTTTAGAGCTAGAAGGCTGATTTTTCGTATAGCTGCTCCTCTATCCTTTCTTGACGTCCACTAAAAATTTCAAGTTTCTGTAATTTTTGGTTTCGGAGATATGACCTTGTTTTTCAGGTCATGTCATGACCCAAATGGCCAATTCTCAACATCTTGCGTTTGCCATGGGCCTTGTGAGCTTTTGACACCCTGTTTCGGCCTTTTTTGCCAGTCTTACCTCCCACCTATCATGGAACATGTTGTTCGACGATGTACAGGGGTCAAGGTCAGGGTCAAGGTCAACCTAGGTCATCTAAGATAAATGCGTTTTAGGCAAGCTGAATTTACTTTTTGTGAAGTTTTTTGACTGCATTTTTGGTAAAAGCTTCTCAAATCATGATTTCATGTGATATGGACCCAAAAACAATCGGTGCACACATCAGTATACACACAGACACACACAGACATACAAACACATATAATTGACCTTGACCTAACTTGACCTGAAATGACCTCAGCAGCAAAATTCTGGTCGGATAGTGTGACAAAGAGGTTCTAGCTGGCTTGGCACCAGAAAACAGCATCGTCATCGGTATTTGCTAAGCAGCTCACTTGATATCCAACGGTGACCCAAAACAGCAACATTTTTTAGTTTGACCTGACCTGGAAGGTCAATGACTGACCTGAGAAGGTAAAACTGGGTATCATTGGATTCGTCTCTTCCCAAAGAATCTTTTTGGTCTTACTGCTAAGCTCTATCTCCAACAGGAACGAAATGGCGCGGGGGGGGGGTGGCAACCACCCCCCATGTGCGTTCTAGGATGGGAAAATGGCATGTGCGGGCGAGGGTTAAAGAAGGGATATTCATAGAAAGAGCGAAGGGTAGAGTTTTAAATACAAAACCCGGTGTACCGCTGGCAAATGTGTACCGTGTGCTGAAGTAGTGAAAAAGTGCAGGGTGTCTCTATGCTGGGACCTGAGGAATGATAATATGTATACTTGTATGCATGTTGTTCCGCCGTTTTGACGATTTGCTTATGATGTTGAAGCGCATGTGATAGGCATGTGTCTTTTTTATCGTTGCTGACGTCTGTGATATTACCTGATATTTTTACTCTTCATCCAAGAAGCGAAGACTTAATTTAAGCATGTGACCACATAATTTTGGAAATTTGAATGTGCGCCACTTATACGTATCCAAACGATGTTTAATATCACGAACCGAAGGACTAGGATGAATTGTTAATTTTGATTTGATTCTATGTGTGTCTAACTGTCTAGGCTGAGGAAGAAAGCCGCAGTGCTTTCGAAAGCTACCATAAATAAAAAGTACCTGGTGTTTCGAATATTCGTCCTAAACCTCAAACTGAGTTGCAATATCAGAAATAAATAATTCGCTAGTTATTGACGGGCCGTTTCGTCATGTGCCCTTGCATATCACTTCTTATTAGCGAAGTGCCAATTACCTGTTCTGCGCGATTGCGACCCTTCGTATAATTTGTTAGACAACACTTCTTGTGTACCAATAAAATCTATCTGAACGGCTTTTCGGATGAGTTGACTTATCGGAATGTTTCATCATCGTGCAATTTTAACCCTCGCCCTGGCAGGGCATTTTTCATAACACGGCCTGGCAGGGGGGGGGGGTCGATGCGACCCCCCCCCCTCTCGCGATTGGCTCCTATGGCACTTAGAAACACCAAATTTGGTAGGTAGGTGGGCCCCCTGGATTTCTCGCCCCTGTGCAAATTTGGTTGCTCTAGGTCAATATTTAGGGGGTTTTTTGGGGGGTATAAATGTAAAAATTTCGCTAAAAACAGGTCAAAAGTTTTTCGCTTATAACTTTTGATCTAATTACGATAGAGCAAAAAGAAAAGCACCAGTGAACTCAGCACGTCAAGGCGCGTCGAATGCTATACTTTTAGCTTGCTTGAGTGTACTTAAAGTTTTTCTTAATTTTTAAGTAAAATTTAATTAATTAATTAAGTTCAATATTACTAAATTGCATCATATCGCATATCATTCGATTCGGCTGATCACCAGGAACACAATAACACCATTTTTCAAGCTCTAGTGTCATTATGTGCCAAGTTATTGGCAAAAACGTCATTTGACCTCAGTTGACCTCATTTGACCTGACCCATGGATAAGTACACCAAACAAAGAAGCACCAAGTGACCTGCTGTTAAGTACTGTGGTTTCAAGGCACAAAAGTGATAGAACGAAGCGGATATCTCCAGTATTTTCCGAGTTTAGTATTTTCCCATAGGCTTAACATTACGACGTAATGACCTCTAACTGATCTCAGTTCAGTGACCTCAAAAAACCCGAACTATATGTTATACAACTCGGTGAACTTAGCACATCCTGAGAGTTTGAAGGAAATCAGTCCAAAACTGTGAGCTGGACAGGTGCAAAAAGAAAATTCAAATTTGACCATGACCTTGTACCGGTTTTTCTGACCTGGTGGCCTGACCCAAGGTCACCCGGACCTGACATTTTCAGGTCATATGTAAAAAGGCTGCCCCATAGGCTATGCCAAATTTGGCGGCCCTGCGCGCCGCCGTTTTAACGCTATCTTCGAAACACCTTAGGGGGGGGGGTCGCATCGACCCCCCTGCCAGGGCGAGGGTTAAACGTTTTAACGCTATCTTCGAAATACCTTAGGGGGGGGGGTCGCATCGACCCCCCCCCCCTGCCAGGGCGAGGGTTAAAGTATTTATCTAACTAAGAACATGACCGTAGTGTTCCAGAGCGCTACAAGCAATAAAAACTGGCACGAGAGTATTGTCTTGATATGCATATATGCAGACGCAGAGGTGGCCGTAGCTGAGATTTGGTCTGCTCCCCCGCTTCTCCGATACCTGTGGATCGCTTATTTGGCTGAGGAGCAGCCGATACCTACTGAATACTGATAGCGAATCCTCCCCCAACACACACCGAATAAATAAGCAAAACTGGGTAGCGGACTCGAGAACAAATTGATCCAATACTCCGCTACCAGCGGCAGACAACAGAAGACCTTTTTTGTGAAATGTGTGTGATTTGGACAATGCACATGCACTTTGATCCAGCCTCAGCTGCTATCATAATTGATTAATCACTCTATAATTATTTTAGTTACATTTGCTGCTCTCTTTCCAAGCGCCATTTTTAACGTTTTTCTTTCGTATCCATGTGAATATGATCATTGGAGGACACAAGTAACTATTCCTTCACAACTCAAGAGATGATGAGTGTCGTCTTGCGCCTGGCATCGTTCTTTTAGTACCCTAGGCCTCCATGTGACACGATACGAGAGTCAGTTTACATTTTACAAGGAGCAGTTTCCTAATCGCGGCAACCGCGCTGCTCAGCGACGCAGGGCCTCGTCTAAGGAATTTTCACTGGGGGGGGGGGGGGGGCCAGAGGCTGAAGGAGCCAAACCTAGGGTACCCCCAAATCCTGTTTTCTCGCCGGATTTAGACCACTTATTATTTCATCACAGCCCTGATACCATGAATATTTTTTTAACAAAAAAAAAAAAAATAGTAGGCAATCCGACCCATGCTTTTATATTAGTTTGTAGCCTCCTCACATATTGCCCCATCAGACAGTAATAATCACACTTCTCGGTGTTGAGCGTGTGTTTGAGTGGCAGTGCCTTGTCTAAGGAATTTACATGCCGAGCCTTCTTATATCGAGGCCCACACGCATAGATTTTTTTGCGAACCACATCGGTTTCTGATGGGCCCCACTCACTTCTGAGCGCTCGATGCCGAGCTCTGAGGGCTAATGCCAGCTTCTGGACCCACGTCTTCCTCTATGGTAGCCCACACTGGTTTTATATGATTCATGCCAGGCTTTAAGGGTCAATCTGAGTGGAGACCGTATTTTCCCACGTAGTGCTCCCTCAGGCCAGTGTAATGCCTGTGTATCAACTTTATCGACTTGGAGACTGATGGCTTCTCAGGTGGATTCTCCGTAATCGCCGTGGATCTCCGACATAACCTTAAGGTCGTCAGAGGCTATAAACTAAACAAAAATGAAAATTCTCCCGTGTAGTAGTGCAATTTGAGGCGAGGCCCGTCGGGACCCTAAGTGGCTGGTATTTGTCCTCCGGGACTCCATGCCGACTTCTTTAGATAATCCAGCTGTTAGTTCCCGTCCCCACAGACAGACCACCAATCTGCGCCTACGTACGACCACCCATGAAACGGGAGCCTGCTTCATTACGATTAGGAACTACTCAAGCCGCACCCCGGTGACCGTCCAGCCAGAAGAATTGGACGCCGCATATAGTGAGGACGACGATAGGCAAAAACAAGAGATTGACGCCCTGTGGACAGAAACAACTGATTGATACGTAAAGGAGCATTTTTTGCCGGTAGAGCGTTGGACTCCGCGTGGTGAGGGCACGCGTCCCGGTTATAACAGTCCGGGTTCGAAGCGCGACAGAGTCGCTCGATGTTTATGAGCCTCCTGGCGAGTATGGTTACGATTGGTGGCAGGCCGTAGCCAGTCGAAGTCAGTGAGGGGACCGGCCGTGCGCGGCTATGTGCATACGTTAAACTTTGGGCTCTAAATTCTGCCATAGATCAGGAATTGCGCGATCGGAGGGTATGAGGGCAGGGCCAACGCAACAAGCTCTGCTTAGCGGGGGCTCTGTCCTTGTGAATCCTTCCATTCAAAAGGTTCGGACTTAATTTATAAAAAAAGAATATCCCGGGCACGGAGTTAGGCGCCTGAAAAGACGAAATGTAACGTATTGCTGTGCGAAAAATGGTTCAGGTAAACAAAATAAACACTTGATAACAGCCCTAGGTAATCGGGTATATCAATGTGCTCACATTGCTTCGTTTACGCCTTTGCTTTTATGTGCACTGACGCCTCGAAATAAAAACTCGTTTGCCTTTTAGCTATTGCCGGCCCCCCCCCCCCCCAGTAGTGACTTTTTGCCCTGACTGGGGGGGCCAGGCCGATGACTGCGGGGGTTTGCCCCCCCCCCCAGTTAACATGTTAGACGAGGCCTTGTGGACAGACGACGAGACAAGGTGGATCCATCAAGCCATACTGAGGAATGGCTGCTAATTTTGAGTCACCGAACCAATTGAAACCTGGGGGATAGATGAGGATGTCAATTGGCTCAGTGACTCAAATTTAGCAGCCCTTGATAGATCTTGATGGCTTGATGGATCCACCGCACCGATGCGTGTTACTTGCAAGACTGACTGCCCATTGTCATCGTTAAGCCGAGCTGACGGCGGCCCGCGACCCCCGCAGCCTCTGGCCGTGTCGCCGGTCGCGGATGTGCCACCGGCGAGGAGGGGTCCGGCGGTCGCCGTCTGACCGATGTTGTTTGTCGTCCTTTTGCTGTCGCCGGGCCGCGGTGGCGTCAGGTGCGACCTTTGGGGGTCCGGCTGGCGGCCGCGGTGACAGCGCCGTGTCACTGCTGACCGGCGGTGGGGCCGCCCACGGCTGGCGGGCCCCCTATATGAGCGGGCGCGACGCGGCCGGCAGCCACCGCCCTGGTCGGCACCCTCCGGCACACCATGCTGCGGCTGATCTTGTTGGCGGCGTCCGCGGCGCTATGCGCCGGCCACTACGGCACCTACCTGCAGTCGCGCCACTTTGCCGGCATTGACCTGTCTCCGTACTGGCAGCCGCGCTACTGCGCGCCCATCCGACTGCGCTACCCGGACATCAGCGACCTCACCTGCTACTACATCGTGCAGTACTATGTGCGCCGGCCGCCGCGGCTCTACCTGCCGCACCTGGGCCTGCCGCACATCTCGCCAAAGGTCAGCGAGCCCAGCCGCCCGCGCCGCCAATTATCTTTTAGAGTTAAATAGATAAAGTTTCAGCTTTACTTTATAGGTTAATGAGTTTAAATTGGGAAACATTCTTGCACAGATCGTACAATTTATGATTTTTGGTGATATTCCGTTCTCGACATTATGCCGATAGGAGTGTTTGACTCACAATGGTGAAAATATTTTGGTAGCGCCTGGAACAGTGCGAGTCTGGAATGGCAGAGATCGGACCAGCCGTGTCCAATGACCGTTTAGCTAAGCTCGATTGCCTCAACTGACCATGCAAGTGTGTGCCCGCAGTCTCTGGTGCCGCAGCGGTACTGGGTTCAGTACCTCAGCAAACTGGTGGACCTGATGCCGCCCGTCTTCTACTATCCGAAGCCGTTCTACAGCAATCTCTACAGCCACGTCTCCAAGTACTACCCCACCATCACCGACAGCAGCTTGTACTTTGTAAGTCCTTCGCGCGTCCATTGGTTACTGGGGGCGGTGATTAATGACCAGAGCCCAGTGGTTGTTAATTACCGGTCCGGTGTTTAGCGTGGCCGTTTGTTGTCTACGTTACCTGCTACCGGGCTTATTTGACCGGTGCTTTATCGTTACCGAACCGGTATCTCCATGGCGAGTGCTGATCACGGCCGTCCGTCCGTTCCAGGATCACCTGGCGCTGACTGACACCTACATGTGCAGTCATCTGGTGGCTCCCGCCAGCTGGAGCCTGTTCAGACCCTTCTACAGCCGGCATGTGCTCAGTCTCAACTTCAAGCGGCATTGTGAGTCTAGCTAACCATCCGGCTCCTTCCACTCTACGAATTCGCCCATTCTTATCAGTGGTCATACTCTCCTTTACTTGACTGGCGGTCACCCTCACTATGCGAAACTGCAGTAAGGACAGCTGTTTCAAGCGACCATGCCCCTGGTGACCGTTTGCGTGTGGACACCTTGAGGTCCAAGTTTACATTCGGGGATCATCGCCGACATATCAGCATCCGCCCTTATGTAATGCACAATTGCATATCTCTAAATAAATTCCGAGCGAAATCGTATACACAGTCGTGTGTCACCCACTGTATAGTAACAGACAAACGTGTGCCACTGTATGATGTGTCAGCTGACAGTTGTCGTGCGTCACTGTGTGCCCTCTCGAGTATCATGTCACTGTGTCATCTGGCAGCTCTCATGTGTCCTCAGTGTGTCACCTGACAGTTATTGTGTCACTCTCTAACGTGAATCTTGTGTCCGCAGTCGCCCGCTACCAGTACGTATTCCCGAGGCTGCCCACGATCGTCTCTAAGCTGAAAACCTACCAATTCATCCCCTCTAAGCCGTACTTCAAGAGGGCCTCGCTGAAGTCGCTACTCATCGTAAGAAAATAGTCGTTACATATTTTGAGTCTAAAATAACCTGTGATAGTGTCTCAGATCTGGGAAAGCATAACGATTAGTAGCCCCTTAATTGGTGCAGCATATTGCTAAACGTTACGATATGACAATTTTAGGTGAACGTTGAAACGCACCGGACTGAAACATATGGAATTGAAACACGAATTCGATAATTGTGTTAAGCACAAGCCAGCAAAGACGAGAGAATTAATTGGAAAACAGTTTTTACTGCTAACAAATGCTAACCTAGATTACCGTCAAAAGCTCAGACCGTTTTCAGTCATCTTTTCTATACCGAACTGTAGGATATCACACTACCAATGATCGGCTGGTGAATGGAGTGCTTGTTTGGTATTCGATGGAAGTCCTCAATGCCCATTTATCTTTGACAGGGGAAGACCAGGCTGTCGTACCCACACCCAGATCTCTTCCCTGAAAAGAACCTGTGGTTCCCGCGAAGGACTCTCCGTGGACTCTACAAGTACCTGAGCAAGAGGAAGTACCCGTGGTCCAGCTGGTTCAGCAGGATCAAGACCATCACCACGCCCAAGCACATCAAGTGGGGCTCGGGATACGACGGCCTGGTGAGTTTGTCGAATCCTTTCAGCTGCACGTTCCTGCACTGACGACGTGGCTGTACTCCGGGAGGCTCCAGTCTCGCCATGATCAGGCTGATTGGTTTTGTCTCTACCTGAGTGTGTTACTCACGTGCCGGGGTGTTGACTCACCGATCTCTCCGTCCCTGTACAGGTGTGCCAGGCTAAGTACTCGCACCTGTCGTTCCTGTGCCCCGCATGGAGCCACGGACTACTGCCCGTGCTGCGTCTGCGCTTCGCCAGCTACCCCAAGGATATCATCTACTCGCGCAAGGCCACCTTCCAGTCTTTCCTCAGCGGCTTCCTGTATCAGTGGGTGAGTAACTCAAAACTTTCTAGATGCGTCCAAAGCTAAGCTTATTCGCAAGATTTTTTTATGAAAGTGACGACGAAAATATGTTAACTTTACCTACAGACAGACTATGTAGAAAAGATTTGTATCGGAGGATGACCGTGTGCCGTCTGCCGCAGCGCCCGAGGATCCGCGTCTACAGCCAGAGGCTGGTCACCAAGGCGCTGCTGGCGTTCGACAGCTACGCCTGCAGCTGGCTGGGCATCCACTTCAGCAGCCGCTACAAGTTCTGCAAGCCCAGCAGCCTCTGGTACCCCACCCTCTACAGCGGCTGCAAGAGCTACGGGTGCTAGGGACCAGGCGGTGTCATAACTTACTAATTCGGCACAATTCCAATATTTAGTCTTTCTGGTTTTATCGGTAATGTGATTTTCATTTGGCTGGAATCTAATACAACTCTAAAGGATTCACGTTATTTAAAACGCATCGAATTACTCACCTGTGGATGCAGAATAGTGGAACAGAGAGCGACAGGATGAAGATGAGCAGTCCCCCGGCGATTGTTTTCTTTCTGCCGATCTTGTCGACCAGCAGCACGGTGAGCAGCAATCCTGTGTGGTCACAGCCGGTGACGGTCACTCGGCAGCGTCGGGCGTCTCACAATACGATCTCAGCCCGCTACAGAGGCGACCGTAATGCTGAACAGACGACCAGCCGCCGAACGGAATGTTAGCATGGGTGTGGATTTCCGCCGAGCGGGGGTGTCCGAGCTCTCCCAATCCCGCGCCGGCTTGGCTTTGGAGCCGCAGCAGACGGCGCGGGTCAAGGTCACCGCTAGGGCGGCGGCGGTTTTGTTGAGCCCGGGCACTCCCGACTCAGCGGTAATCCACGCCCATGAATGTTAGCCGTCCTGGGCTGTAATTATGAGTAGTAAAGTAATATTGGTAATTATAGCCGTCTATTTATTTTTACGTATTTCTTGTATTACATTACTCGTACAGGTCTCGCGGGTTTTAGCGGTAGGTTTTGCACCTAGAAAATTTCGTGTACTTCAGGCTATGTCTTCGTCGTCTTAGGCTTTTAAGCGTTGAAGATGCGCCGATTTGTTGGGTAACAAGCCGGCCATGAACGTGTAAAATGGCTTCATCGTAGATCGATTAGTTTCTGAGATATAACCGGAAATGTAAAAGTGCAAAACCCACCGCTTAATCTCCCGAGACCCGTACATAAACCAGGCACTTACCTGGCAATTCTGAGAGCGCAGTCCACAACACGTCTAGGTAGTCTGCCTTGGTGAGTGTTGCGCAGTGAGCTTGACACACCTGGAATAAGGAAGACGGCTATAATCACGTAACAGACAATTAACAACACTTGGCATGTCAGTCGAGCCAGTCGACTCGAAACAGGCACAGCAAGAGGTGTCAATTTTCTGAAACGAACGGGATTAGCGGGCAAGTGCCCGTGGATCACCCTAAAATATTCCCGCAGGAGTCGAATGACTCGACCAGCGCAGCGTCGCGACGGTCGTCGCGCCTGGGAGGTATGCTGTTCCGCCCGGCGCACTGCCAAGTGCCTGGAAAGTATGCTATACCGCAAGGCTCACTGCCAAGCGCCTGGGAGGTATGTTGTGCCGCCTGGCTCACTGCCGACCGCCAGCCCTGCGGCGATAAGGGCGCGGGGATCGGCCGAGCTAAGTTGACTTGACAGTGGAGTCGTACTTGAGTGAAACTATGATCAGACTGGGGATTGAAAACAAGTTAAATATATACTAAAAGATGAGTTTTGCCCATTGGTAGCTGACTAAAATCGATTGTGCGCTTTAAAACAAAACTATAAGGCTTCTCTCGAACACCCCAACCAAGTTACCAACCATATAACTGGTAGTATTAACCAAAACGTGCATTTCTGTAATGGGACAGTTTTGATCCACAAGTGGTAGCCACTCACCCGCTCCTGCTGTGGTTCATCAATAGCTGAACACATCTGATCCTCGGGCATCTTCAGAAGCTCTGTGGCTAGCATTATGATTCCATAGTAACAAAACGTGACCATCATCCTGCCAAAGAGAAATGCCAGTCAAACCATGTCAGATAAGTGGTTAAAAAGCTTATCTTTAAAAACAGGTCCTTGATAAAGTTAAATGTATGTAGATTACAGAATGATGTTTTTTTTTTACAAATCCCGCACCACCTACCATAGTGTCCATAGGAGGACGCTGGTGCGGCGATTCTGACGCGACAGCAGGTCGGGGAAGTGGCCGCGACTCTCGTCATTTGCGCTGCTGGTCTCGAGGTGGCCCGGAGGCAGCGCTCGTCCGTTCTTGGCCGCCAGCAGGTCCATGGTGGCCTGGGCGAGCTCGGGCCGGCCGCACGCGGCGTGGTACCGGGGACTCTCCACCAGCAGCTGGCGGTACAGGCCCGTACTCTTACACGCCGACAGGTCGACCGTGTCTTCACATGATTCAGAGCATAAGCATTCAACGCATTATTTATATCCCCATATTAGACCTCTCAGAAATCTAGCTAATAGAACTAATAGAACCCTTTTCCAGTATATAACGCGCGTTGAGCGCTGCCTTGTGCGGTCGCACACTAAGGCGTTGCACGCGGACACCGCTTACCGGTGACAGGAGGGCGAACAGCACCAGTGGGATGCTGGAGGTGGCCAGCAGCCAGCGCCAGCCGAGAGTGGGCACCACGACCATCGCGAGCAGTACCTCCAGGATGGCGCCGCTGGTCCAGAAGAGCTGCAGCAGAGTCAGTCTGCAGGGTCACCGCTTCGCTGTAGGGCTACATCTGCGAGTGATGTTGAATTTAAAATTGCTTAGCAGCCCTGATGCAAACTTTTAACCCTGCTAAGGTCTAAGGACAAGATAGCTGTTGCTTTTGCTGAAGAACAAGCAAATCTGAAAGAAACCGCGGAAAGAACAGATCATTGCCATGGATAACATCGAAATATTTATGCCACTATTGGTGAAAAACAGAGAAGCTGGATCACTTTGATAAATGGATGCTTAGTGCTTACATCCTCACAATATTAGTAATGATTAATTCATGAAGTGTTTGCTGCAATGAAAAATGGACTTACCTGAATAATGATCAGGCTTTTTCCTCGCTGATTTGTTGGGATAAACTCGGTGAACAATGTAACCCTAAAAAATACGGCGACATCAGAAATCAGCTCTTCCAATTGAAATGAGCATCACACAGATTAGTCGGATGGTAAACTTCATGTTTAGCGATTACGTACGATTAAATGAAATATACCACTTACGTCCTCAACTTTTTTTTTTGCTACAGCTTTGTGATTTTTTAATGATCAGAAAGGAAAAAATGAATATTAAAAAAAAAAATCATGTAAAAAGAACTATCATCCATCTCTGGTAGCGGCCAAATAATATCTGCAGCGGAAGCTAGCGTTCGCCAATCATACTGCTAGTTCAACACCAACTGCATGCTAATTAGCTGACGAATGGCCTGTGCCAGAGGTGACTGCATTTGTTGCATTCCTCCGTAGGGCACCGTTTGCCTCCAAAGGGCTGATTTCGAAACTAAAATCAATATGTCTTTGGCTAGGATGATCGCTGGGGTGTACAAGCTTCAGAATTGTGCTAGTAGCAGCTCAAGCTACAAAACGGCTACTTCACTTCAAAACCCCATGATTAAAGTGGTTAGTATTTTCCTATAAGTCGTTAATCGTAAAGTCGTTATTCGTTTAATCGTTATTCATTAATCGTTTAATCGTTATTCGTTAATCGTTAATCGTGCATTTACACGTATAAACGTGATTAAATAAACTAAAATAAAAAGGACCTTTCATTAAAATCGCCTCCTCAGGGGGTCGCAAGATACTTGAGAACCATGTAAGCACTTGAGCAAGTGATCCTGTAACGAAACATAAGCTTATGTGTTTAAGCTAATATATGATTGATGAAATGATCAACGAATTAGCTATTACCACGACCAGTGTAACGAAGCCTTTTGCCTGCATCCTAATTCGCGTCTTATAATATTTCATCAAAACCAGTAAAATCACGTATTTATTCTTAAACGGGGGATACGACTGGCAGACCTATGTGTACATACATACATTCACATACACTGCATCTGCATAAATTATGACATTATATACTGATAAGCTACGTCAGTTCTTGCAATATAAGGCAGCCTTTCAGTTACATGAATGTAGTTGAGAGCAGTGAACGGAATCAGTGATTCACTGATCATTGTCGGGGTAACTAGTTCGACTTACACTTGCTGAACGGAACCGATGAAAAAGCCGACCAGACAACGGAGAATGGTGATCCAAATGAATGTCGGAGCAAATGACGATAAGAATCCAAAATAGGCCAGAAAGAAGCCAGATACAAGCATAGTCTGAAAAGTGAACAAAAAAGTCAGTATTGTAATAAGATAAAAGACGCATGAAAATAGCCGGCTGGAATCAGTGATAACATTTTGAGAATGCTCAGAAACAAGCAAGACCCATATAATATATTCCCATGAGCGACATACACTGTAAAAAAAACTTACAAGCCCCTCGTAGAGGAATTCTCAGCGCAAAAATAACATTGCAGGAGCGTGTAAATTTGGCTAATTTTAGGCTAGTTGCCGAGTAACAAGCTTGTTCGACAAGGCTGTGCCTCGTATGCATACGACCACCGTGCTCCACCTAGTTTGACAACACGCACGTAAATAGCGTGGGTAGTGCGTCTACTAGGTGTCATAATAGCCCCTGCCTGGTAAGGTTACTAGCCACTGCCTACTAATCCATACCCAGTAATTGTACTAGCCCCCAAGGCTAGTAGTGGTACTAGCTCAAGGCCAGTAGTGGCACTAGTTAACTAGTACCACTACTGGCCTTCGGGGTCGAGGCACTGGGTCGACGGAATTCCGTCGACGGAATTCCGTCAACCAGTGCCCCGACTCTCGACCGCCACCCGCAAGTAAACAGACTGAGTAGCGCTGCAGCACATTTATTCGGGCACGAGAACGAGAACGAGAACAATAACAACGCCAGGACAATAACTATAACTTTAACAACAACAACAACAACAACAACAACAACAACAACAACAACAACAACTAACTGAATAATTTGCAATCAGGTTTCTTAAATAACCACCATCAAACATTTGTGATTTTTCATTAGCTCTGCACCGGCGGCAGTCGCGGGGTGAAGGTAGGCCAGGACATATGTACATGGCCCCATTCTTTACCAGAGAAGTCTGTAATAGGCGAAAAAAAACGAATATCAACATTATTATTATCATAAGGCATACCAATCTGGAAAATGATTAAATTAAAGTTGAAGAAAGTGATATATTCCTGCCACAAGCTAGCTTCAGTCCCAAACATATAGCTATTCTGACTTGGATAGACGATAACGGCGCACTTCTGCCAACGACGGGCAACATTATGCAATACTATACGGTTGCATGAGACACGATCGAGCACTTCCACGGGCTTTGACGCAACGGCACTTACAACAGGCGAGTGAGCAAGTTGATCCTGCCATGTCAAGTACATTGTTCACTGTGCAGTCCATCAAATATTTGCCATACTTTGCAGATTCAAGCAAGTTTTTTTTTCTGGGCGAGGCTTACCAACAGAAATATCGCTGGCTTCCGGTATACCTTCATGCCTCAGTCTCCCACAACTTTAAGCAACTCTGCAAACAGAAAAGAAAATTAACTGCTGATTTTAAAATATCAGTGAGGATGGCTTTATTATCTACATCAACTGACTTTTGTATAAGATAAATCAATGTGAGGCAATATGTGTAGCTTACACATTTGGAAAAAAAGGCTAGACAGCAACTGAAAGAAAGTCCGTCTTCCAACAGTCGGAATTCAAACGAAACAGTGGCCCACAACGGTCAAGGGGTGAATTCTATGACGCAACATGTGTTCAGAATATTACAAAATAAATAAAATGTCCCCCATTGCTACGTAAATATCATACAATATAACGTACCTTCGAAATATCCCAGCCCGAGAACTTCACAACGCACCGTGCTCCAACACAACCGCACCAACCGCCGGCAGCCGCAGAACTGAACAATGGCGGCCGGAAATGACGGCCCCGCGCCGGAAGTGAAGGACGCGTTTTAGAAGCAGTCTCAGACTCGTCGCTGGTCACCGTAGCAGGGATTTATGAGGCACTACCGAATCAAAGTCGTTTCGCCCCATTCGGCAACACGAAAACCCTACCAGGACTAGTCCGATGATGAGTTTCCGACTAGGTGGCGTGTGCGCAGGATTATATTTAAAGCACGTGCAGGGCGGTGCCTCATTAGCCGACATAATAATAATATGACACGATAATGAAACACGCATGTAACTAGCATGCAACAAGCTTCTGGCGGATTTAATTATGAGACTATGCGTAGTTTTCCGACACAGCGCGAAATCTGTTGATCAGCAGGAAGGGGTGTTAGGGAAGCATTTAAGTTATTAGGTTACCGTTTGTAACCAATTGTTTCACGAGGCCACTCTTTAACTAACAACCCTCAGGCTGATAATGTCCCTATATATAACAGCAAGGTACAATGGACGACCGTGTAACCCACTCCTTGTCATAGAATTGGCTCGTGACATTTTTTTTTTACAGTGTATACATCTTCTAAGAAGCTCAACAACATAATAACTTTTGTTTACAAATGGACAACATTTTTGTTGAGCACACAGCAAATGATACAAGATGCCTCACCTTCAATCAAGCCAAAGAGCAGTTGGGCAGACACACACAGTAATGGCGACGCAACACAAAATGGACGCCGGCTCCCGGATGCGGGGGGGGGGACTCCTTCTGAAAGCAGCCACAGACTCCTAGGTTGTAACATGCGACGAGGATAGCTATGAGGCACATCCTCATAGCCATCCGAAGCCGCTAACCACGCAAGCTTACCAGCACGTTTACCAGCTGCAGGCGTTCGTGACAACAAGCGGGGTTGCACGCAAGGTTATCCGTTTAGTAGGTGCCAGCCGGGGCCTCGTCAGCTGAGCTAATAGCAAAATGACCTAATTGAGGGACACGCCAAAAACTGGCCGAGAACAAGCCAACAGCGGGTAACACTGTGAGGCTGTGCGTAGTTTATTAACACTGCGCAAAATTAGGTTCCTGAACATGCTCTCGCTCGTAGGCATTTGTTCCTGTAGCACGCTACATCTTGAACATTTAACGTAGTATCTTTTCGGCACGGCTCGGTCCGGCAGTCCCTCTCCCTCGCAGTCATGCCACACACCTAGCCTCGCTTTCCCACACCCAATCCCCCCCCCCAGTTCCCTTAATCTATCACTGTCCGCACATAATGGGCAGCCGTTAAACTCCCATTAAGACGCGCGCTTTTGGAGACAGCTACCGCAGGATGAACGATTCGAATCCCAACAAGTAACAGCTGGATCAGTAACACTGTCAACAGCTCGTGGACCCACGCCGAGGAAAGATAACGGCTGGGAGCGCTGGATCAGCAAGATACGTCATCAGATCATGGAGCAGTGTAAAGGATGGATGCCGGGTGGAGCACACAGCCTCCTTTGTCGGGGTACAACAATCCAGGGTGAGTGACCCGGCAGAACGCCTTGAAGGTGACCTGCACAGCAGCCGCAAGCAATGACCTGTAGTTCCAGATTTCGCCACTGAATAGAAGAGGCAGCACGCTACGGCCACACCCCGCAACCACAAGGCCTGGCGGGAAAGGTCAGCAGCCAAGCGGGGGGTGCTAGCCAGCTGGCGATGGGGACACGCCCAAGGTACTAGTTGCCAGAGCTACCGCCAACCGAAGGGGGCAGCACTAGCCAGACGCGAGAAAGGTTGACAACAAAGGATGTATGATTCTGGGAGATAAAACCATTTTGACGGAAGATCGGACGGAGGGGTAGCTCCTAAAGTAATCAGCCAATACAGTAGCCACGGGAGAAATGACTGACAAATATGGGGCTTGTGGCAAATGCAGGCTTGAATTCCAAGGGCTAGAGTCACCGTCAGGTTAATAGCAAAATACAACCAAGAAAATGGAGCAGCCGGCCATGAACAATGTCTGCAAATCCCAAGCCTGGAGACTAAGCAAGAGGACGTCGGGAAAACAGTTATACCAGCTCAGCGCAACGGTCGTATCGGAAACAGCAATACGGAATACACCGATTCGCCAAAATCTAAGATGAAGGCTAAGATACGAAGTGTCGTCTCCTGAGTACATTGTAAGTGGCTGGAACAAAGAAACGCTGTTGAGGCTAACTAAAGCTGTTATGGGATTCAACCCAATTCAAGCATACAACGACGAGCTATATGGAATGTGATAAGATGTTTAGCTACCGAGGTATTTGGATAACCAGCGGAAAAGAAGGCTGCTGCGGGCAGATACGCAGCCGATATAAGAAAGAAAGTGGTTGAGGATAAAGAAACGGCACGACAGAGCTAATTCACACTTTTATCAATGTTCTTATATCCTACACATCGATGAACCGACTGGTAAAACTCCCAATATGAAGATGGTGAGCGGCCAAGTGAAAACGCACGGGAGTAACAAAGACACCCTGGGTGCAATGACTCCGAGGTCGGCTCAGGGCGTGGCAGCCCCTCGAGCTATAAAAGGTGCACGATTCACCCCGGAGGACAGTCTGCAGCCGGAGCCGGAGACGCCATCTGGAGGCCGCCGTCGGTCCGGGGTCACCCGCGAGAAGCCTCTTCAGTTCGACCGACCAGAGCCGGAGGACAACCGCCGACGCTTGTGACCACACTGAGAAGCGGAAGCGCAGAGAAACTCCAGAATGTGAGTGTTGTTGAAAAGTCTGCTCAATCCCAATCCTTGACCCCCCCCCCCTCTGCCCAGCCTGCCGTGCCGTGACGACTGCCAAACATTTTCGGTTGCCATAAAATGCACTCTCAATTGGAATTGGAAAACTTAAATTACTTTGAACTCATTGGTCCAGACACCCTAGTAGCATGTTAGGATCTGAATTTCGAAGTCATGTCAGAGTCGCCAGCAAACCGTTATTGTCAGTTGGAGTTCACGATTAGGCCTAGAGCGAGACCCGAAAATTTACATAAGCAGCTCAGTGTCACGAACGCTGAAATTGATGACAGGATGCGTGACAGCGTTGAAATGTCTTTGTCTTCGGTCAAGCTGGTTCGTTCGATTTATTATGGGCGATGGCCAGGTGCGTTTTGAGGTTGGAACGTTTGTGAAATTAAGGGTTTAGATTCGTGCTGTACTCACTAAAAGGTTGCATTGCGAAATCATTGGTAATATTACTGTAGGAATTAATTGCGAAGTCGAAATCAATTATAGAACAGGTAAATACGGTTGAAAAGGAATGTAATGTTTTAAGGTGGCGACTGATTCATGCGATCGATCTATGAATATGGCTATGAGTTATGATTTTCGACAGATACGAATGCTTGAGCTTACGGCGGAATTTCTTCTGTTACTTAGGTGCAGAGTTGTGAGCAGTGGTTTGAGGTTGACGGTTTGACATTTTGCGACTTTAGATGGTCACTTTGCGTCATTAAAATTGCGAAATGTCGAGTAACAGGTAGATGCAGAATTGTTTGTGGTTAGAACTAATATGCGACTAATCGATCGTTGTGCTTTTGTAGAATAAATATTAGAAAGGACCATCTTTGTTGGGGAACGATTAAATGGGACAGGAATTTAATTTAAAAAAAACTTACGTGGAATGGAGCTGATGAGATGTCGAACAGGGAGATATTGCAGCGATATTTTACCAGATTCACACTCACTGACACATCCGGTGAATCTACCCGGCCAGAAGGGATAACACGCACGAGCACTGTACCGCGAGTGTTGGCGCGCCAATAGCGGCGTGACTGACTGACGGTGTCGACGCGGCGCCGGCCGGCGGCCGTGGCATTCGTCGTCCCCGACGCGGGCGTTGAGCCGCCAGAGGGCGCGAGGAGCAGCCACAACAGGGGCAGTGGGTTAGCCGTAATTGGGGCGGGCGGTAGGTGAAGGTCACGTATAGGAGCCTGGTTAGTTGCGGAAAGTTGCAACGGGATAAGAACGTAGACAGTTAAATATGACATGCTATATGATATCTAGGACTGCACTTCGTTTGATACGCATTGTTTACCGCTAATAGGATGATTTAAATTAGATTCCCTCTGAAAGGCTAGGGACCCTATGACAATATTCTGGCACTCTATAAAGATAATTTGTTTAGGTAACTAGTAGCCCATCAGAAGTTATGGAACGAGTTTCAAGGAGGCATTTCCGTTTGAGCATTCAGTAATTCACTATGATACGGTGGATCACAACCAGACGACAGATCGGTGCGAACTCAATGGTTCTAGATCATCTGATTAAATCAAGAACGGTTCAAGGTTTGCTAGGGTTGTATACGAGAACTGATGATTAGGTTCACGTGTGCAGCAGAAATTATGACTTGAGATTACGATTTGGTTTGGATAAATAATGCGTTTCTGTTATACGCGTTCTTGCGAGTTAGCGCCAATAATTACTCCACCAATATTGGCACAGGGCATTGTGAGGCACAGACGGCTTGTTTGCCCGTCTCCTATGGCGTAACGTTTACCAGCATGACTGTATGAGACACAGATGCACTTCTCTAAACCCACGTCCAGACCGGAATAATAAGAGGGACACACCGTCACGTACGCAGGGCATATGCACGTTTTCCGCCAGTGGTACCGGCCACTGTTAATTTTCCCGCTTAGGTAACACTGGGTGAGAAGGCAGTGAGAGGTTTCTACGGCAGGGGGGAAGGGGAAGATTGGCACAGTACAGTGGAGAGTAAGTTATGCCAAAGGCAAGAAGCCGAAGGTCAGGGGTGAAGTCACCCAAAGGGCGGATAAGGCGAGCCGTAGTGTCCCGGGTAAGTCCTCATACTTATTTCGTAAAGGTACTTTGATCGGTACTGGACAGCCTCAGGGGAGGGAAGAATGTACTCCAGGACACGTAAGGCCTTGAAGAGTAAATCCCATGGTTAAGGAGAGTTCCAGTATATGAACTGTGGTCCCTGGGTCGTGAACGGAGGTGTTACACGCGGACCGGAAGAGGGCATAGGTAATCTCTCCCGGTAGAGAGATAAGTCGGATATAAATCATGTATGTGTGTACCATAAGTCTATCGGACGTGTAGTGAAGCCCATAAATTAGTAGGGTGGATATTTGTGCAATTATTCTGGACGGCCCTGCGATAAGTATCTTTGTCGCCGGTTAGCGGAGCTCATATGGATTTCGGAAAGAGACATTTATCTCGCCGGGGAGATCGCTATTAGTCAGGCACCTAACACCATCGGAGGGAATTTCAGGGGCGCTAAATAAATTTGAGTGAACATATGAGGAACGAATGTAGAGAGAGGATGAGAGTGAGAATGGTAAAGGATGAATCTTAGGATAAGGCCGATGGGAGTTTAGCGAAGCTCAGTTAGGACAGTCAAACTAATTAATCTCGAGGCATTACTCCTTCCTTCTCCTCTTCTCAAAATCCCTTGCTACAAATGGCGCCCAAAACGTGGGGCTTTGATAATTCTCGAATTGTAAAGCTGGTAGACTGGCACAAGCCGCCGAACCCGAAGTTGATGAACTGGAAGTCAACGGTATGGAGAAGAGGAAGAAGTTGAAGAATTGAGCAGGTGTTCGAAATACTGACAGCAGTGGAAATGAAGGTGCTGCAGGAGTCGACGTGACGGAAGATGATTAGCGAAGGAAGCTATGGGAAGATGATGAAGCTTGCGGTGGTGGTTGATGAGAGGAAGCGGTTTTGCGAATACTGAAAAGGACATATAAGAAGTGGTGGAAGATAAGATAAGGAAATGAAGCTGTCTCATGAAAACAAAGGATCAGACTTATACAGAAGTCAGGCCGAAAATGAAACTTGACAATTGTTTTCATCAGCATATCAATTCTTCTACGCTCTGCTGTACAACAAGGACAAGTGAAGGTCAGCTACTGTAAAGGAGATGTAAGGGAGATCGAACTTTTCTCGAACATTGATGAACAAGAGAACAAGCAATATCAGACACAGAAAAGGAAGAAGAACAGGCGGAATTCTCGGGTTTTACTCGATCAAAATCAAACACGGGTGTCTTCACCAAACAGCCAAGGCGATGATCAAGCTGGTGACCAAGGAGATGGTACCAGGAGGCTACCAGACCAACTGCCAAACGATCAGTTCACATGGGCTGCCGCAGAGATCAGCCACCTGGGCTGCTGCAAAGGTTGTCACCTGGTCCGCCGAAAGGTCACCCACCTGAGCTGCCCACCTGGCTGCCACGAAGGTCACCTAACCGGACTGCCACGGAGGATACATTGTCCTCCCGTGCTGCCTCGGAGGTCACCCACCTGAGCTGCCACGGAAGTCGCCCACCTGAGCTACCACGGAGGCTGGCACGGGTCTGCCACGATGGTCACCCAACCGGGCTGCCACGGGGGCTGCATTGCCCTCGCGTGCTGCCTCGGGGGTCACTCACCTAAGCCGCCATGGAGGTCGCCTACCCGGACTGCCACGGAGGTCATCCAACCGTGCTGCCATGGAAGTCGCCAACCTGAGCTGCTACGGAGGAAGCCACGGAGGACGCGGCAGGGGCTGCCATGGAGGTCGCACACCTGAGCTGCCACGGAGCCTGCCACCAGGGCGGCCACGGAGATCGCGGCAGGGTCGGCCATGGAGGTCACCTTCCCGGACTGCCACGAGGGTCATCCACCTGGGCTGCCACGTAGGCTGCCCGCACGGGCCGCCGTGCAAGCTGCCCACCCGGGCTGCCATGGAGCCCGCCGTCCGGGCTGCTGTGGAAGCTTCCCACCCTGGCTGCCGTGGAGGCCGCCCCACCCAGGCTGCCATAGCAGGCTGCCACCCGGGCTGCCGTGAAGGCTGCACACCCGGGTTGCCATGGAGGCCGCCACCCGAACTGCTGTGGAGGCCGCCCACCTGGGCTGCCATAGAGGTCTTCACCCTCCTGAGAAGCCGCTTACGGGACGGCCAACGACATCAGACTAACCAAAGTGGTTGGTGCCCGTGACCCGGATCTGGTGAACGACAAAGTGAGGTGGGGACGAGGAACAACAGGTGCGTGTGTGTACTGTACTAGGTATACGATGTCATGTGGTAGGCGTTGCTGAAGATCATATGATTGTGTAGATTTAGATGAGTAAGGGGTGTGGCTTTTTTCGTATGAGTTGCGAGGACGCAACTAGGGTTGTTTGGACTGAAGATGTAGCACGCTACATCTTGAACATTTAACGTAGTATCTTTTCGGCACGGCTCGGTCCGGCAGTCCCTCTCCCTCGCAGTCATGCCACACACCTAGCCTCGCTTTCCCACACCCAATCCCCCCCCCAGTTCCCTTAATCTATCACTGTCCGCACATAATGGGCAGCCGTTAAACTCCCATTAAGACGCGCGCTTTTGGAGACAGCTACCGCAGGATGAACGATTCGAATCCCAACAAGTAACAGCTGGATCAGTAACACTGTCAACAGCTCGTGGACCCACGCCGAGGAAAGATAACGGCTGGGAGCGCTGGATCAGCAAGATACGTCATCAGATCATGGAGCAGTGTAAAGGATGGATGCCGGGTGGAGCACACAGCCTCCTTTGTCGGGGTACAACAATCCAGGGTGAGTGACCCGGCAGAACGCCTTGAAGGTGACCTGCACAGCAGCCGCAAGCAATGACCTGTAGTTCCAGATTTCGCCACTGAATAGAAGAGGCAGCACGCTACGGCCACACCCCGCAACCACAAGGCCTGGCGGGAAAGGTCAGCAGCCAAGCGGGGGGTGCTAGCCAGCTGGCGATGGGGACACGCCCAAGGTACTAGTTGCCAGAGCTACCGCCAACCGAAGGGGGCAGCACTAGCCAGACGCGAGAAAGGTTGACAACAAAGGATGTATGATTCTGGGAGATAAAACCATTTTGACGGAAGATCGGACGGAGGGGTAGCTCCTAAAGTAATCAGCCAATACAGTAGCCACGGGAGAAATGACTGACAAATATGGGGCTTGTGGCAAATGCAGGCTTGAATTCCAAGGGCTAGAGTCACCGTCAGGTTAATAGCAAAATACAACCAAGAAAATGGAGCAGCCGGCCATGAACAATGTCTGCAAATCCCAAGCCTGGAGACTAAGCAAGAGGACGTCGGGAAAACAGTTATACCAGCTCAGCGCAACGGTCGTATCGGAAACAGCAATACGGAATACACCGATTCGCCAAAATCTAAGATGAAGGCTAAGATACGAAGTGTCGTCTCCTGAGTACATTGTAAGTGGCTGGAACAAAGAAACGCTGTTGAGGCTAACTAAAGCTGTTATGGGATTCAACCCAATTCAAGCATACAACGACGAGCTATATGGAATGTGATAAGATGTTTAGCTACCGAGGTATTTGGATAACCAGCGGAAAAGAAGGCTGCTGCGGGCAGATACGCAGCCGATATAAGAAAGAAAGTGGTTGAGGATAAAGAAACGGCACGACAGAGCTAATTCACACTTTTATCAATGTTCTTATATCCTACACATCGATGAACCGACTGGTAAAACTCCCAATATGAAGATGGTGAGCGGCCAAGTGAAAACGCACGGGAGTAACAAAGACACCCTGGGTGCAATGACTCCGAGGTCGGCTCAGGGCGTGGCAGCCCCTCGAGCTATAAAAGGTGCACGATTCACCCCGGAGGACAGTCTGCAGCCGGAGCCGGAGACGCCATCTGGAGGCCGCCGTCGGTCCGGGGTCACCCGCGAGAAGCCTCTTCAGTTCGACCGACCAGAGCCGGAGGACAACCGCCGACGCTTGTGACCACACTGAGAAGCGGAAGCGCAGAGAAACTCCAGAATGTGAGTGTTGTTGAAAAGTCTGCTCAATCCCAATCCTTGACCCCCCCCCCTCTGCCCAGCCTGCCGTGCCGTGACGACTGCCAAACATTTTCGGTTGCCATAAAATGCACTCTCAATTGGAATTGGAAAACTTAAATTACTTTGAACTCATTGGTCCAGACACCCTAGTAGCATGTTAGGATCTGAATTTCGAAGTCATGTCAGAGTCGCCAGCAAACCGTTATTGTCAGTTGGAGTTCACGATTAGGCCTAGAGCGAGACCCGAAAATTTACATAAGCAGCTCAGTGTCACGAACGCTGAAATTGATGACAGGATGCGTGACAGCGTTGAAATGTCTTTGTCTTCGGTCAAGCTGGTTCGTTCGATTTATTATGGGCGATGGCCAGGTGCGTTTTGAGGTTGGAACGTTTGTGAAATTAAGGGTTTAGATTCGTGCTGTACTCACTAAAAGGTTGCATTGCGAAATCATTGGTAATATTACTGTAGGAATTAATTGCGAAGTCGAAATCAATTATAGAACAGGTAAATACGGTTGAAAAGGAATGTAATGTTTTAAGGTGGCGACTGATTCATGCGATCGATCTATGAATATGGCTATGAGTTATGATTTTCGACAGATACGAATGCTTGAGCTTACGGCGGAATTTCTTCTGTTACTTAGGTGCAGAGTTGTGAGCAGTGGTTTGAGGTTGACGGTTTGACATTTTGCGACTTTAGATGGTCACTTTGCGTCATTAAAATTGCGAAATGTCGAGTAACAGGTAGATGCAGAATTGTTTGTGGTTAGAACTAATATGCGACTAATCGATCGTTGTGCTTTTGTAGAATAAATATTAGAAAGGACCATCTTTGTTGGGGAACGATTAAATGGGACAGGAATTTAATTTAAAAAAAAACTTACGTGGAATGGAGCTGATGAGATGTCGAACAGGGAGATATTGCAGCGATATTTTACCAGATTCACACTCACTGACACATCCGGTGAATCTACCCGGCCAGAAGGGATAACACGCACGAGCACTGTACCGCGAGTGTTGGCGCGCCAATAGCGGCGTGACTGACTGACGGTGTCGACGCGGCGCCGGCCGGCGGCCGTGGCATTCGTCGTCCCCGACGCGGGCGTTGAGCCGCCAGAGGGCGCGAGGAGCAGCCACAACAGGGGCAGTGGGTTAGCCGTAATTGGGGCGGGCGGTAGGTGAAGGTCACGTATAGGAGCCTGGTTAGTTGCGGAAAGTTGCAACGGGATAAGAACGTAGACAGTTAAATATGACATGCTATATGATATCTAGGACTGCACTTCGTTTGATACGCATTGTTTACCGCTAATAGGATGATTTAAATTAGATTCCCTCTGAAAGGCTAGGGACCCTATGACAATATTCTGGCACTCTATAAAGATAATTTGTTTAGGTAACTAGTAGCCCATCAGAAGTTATGGAACGAGTTTCAAGGAGGCATTTCCGTTTGAGCATTCAGTAATTCACTATGATACGGTGGATCACAACCAGACGACAGATCGGTGCGAACTCAATGGTTCTAGATCATCTGATTAAATCAAGAACGGTTCAAGGTTTGCTAGGGTTGTATACGAGAACTGATGATTAGGTTCACGTGTGCAGCAGAAATTATGACTTGAGATTACGATTTGGTTTGGATAAATAATGCGTTTCTGTTATACGCGTTCTTGCGAGTTAGCGCCAATAATTACTCCACCAATATTGGCACAGGGCATTGTGAGGCACAGACGGCTTGTTTGCCCGTCTCCTATGGCGTAACGTTTACCAGCATGACTGTATGAGACACAGATGCACTTCTCTAAACCCACGTCCAGACCGGAATAATAAGAGGGACACACCGTCACGTACGCAGGGCATATGCACGTTTTCCGCCAGTGGTACCGGCCACTGTTAATTTTCCCGCTTAGGTAACACTGGGTGAGAAGGCAGTGAGAGGTTTCTACGGCAGGGGGGAAGGGGAAGATTGGCACAGTACAGTGGAGAGTAAGTTATGCCAAAGGCAAGAAGCCGAAGGTCAGGGGTGAAGTCACCCAAAGGGCGGATAAGGCGAGCCGTAGTGTCCCGGGTAAGTCCTCATACTTATTTCGTAAAGGTACTTTGATCGGTACTGGACAGCCTCAGGGGAGGGAAGAATGTACTCCAGGACACGTAAGGCCTTGAAGAGTAAATCCCATGGTTAAGGAGAGTTCCAGTATATGAACTGTGGTCCCTGGGTCGTGAACGGAGGTGTTACACGCGGACCGGAAGAGGGCATAGGTAATCTCTCCCGGTAGAGAGATAAGTCGGATATAAATCATGTATGTGTGTACCATAAGTCTATCGGACGTGTAGTGAAGCCCATAAATTAGTAGGGTGGATATTTGTGCAATTATTCTGGACGGCCCTGCGATAAGTATCTTTGTCGCCGGTTAGCGGAGCTCATATGGATTTCGGAAAGAGACATTTATCTCGCCGGGGAGATCGCTATTAGTCAGGCACCTAACACCATCGGAGGGAATTTCAGGGGCGCTAAATAAATTTGAGTGAACATATGAGGAACGAATGTAGAGAGAGGATGAGAGTGAGAATGGTAAAGGATGAATCTTAGGATAAGGCCGATGGGAGTTTAGCGAAGCTCAGTTAGGACAGTCAAACTAATTAATCTCGAGGCAGCTTAAACTAGCAACGCTAATACGAATTAAGTGGGCAATTTTCTTAATGGGGAGGCCAGTGATATAGGAATAGGTGACTGGACGAATGATCACATTCAATTTATCAACGTAATTACCACCCATATGTTTGGCAGTGGTCATCGGGACTTCGAATGCCCTGTCCTTCACCTACCCAACTGTGCCGCAAACCCAGCTGATCGGACCCCTCTATCCCTAATCCGAGCAGTGAAGAAGCATCTCGTGCATCATGGTCTATACAATGAACAGAATCATCAAGCCTCTAAATTAAAAAGCATCTTCCATCAGATGTATTTGTACGCAAGGTGGATCTATATCTACATCTCTATCAGGTGGATCTCATCTATCTCAGGATCTCATCACTATCTGGATCTCTCTGAAGATCCCTCTCGGGATCTCTTCTCCCCTGTTCTAGCAGCTTTACTACCGAGTTCCTCCAGCGGCGAATTATTCTCTCTTCTGCTACAACAGCCGAACAACGGTGGACCCCGGAGCTGGGTCAACTGCAACGAAGCAGAGCAGTGTCTACAACACTCTCTCCCCTTTCCCTTGCTACATTCCACAAAGGGCATTGTTAACGTGCATGGCTCTGACTACTAATGTCCATATATGTTGTTACGAGGTGCAAGGGAGGCACTCGTAAAAAATGCCTAATTTCAAAATTAGCTAGTGAATTTTTTTTACAGTGTACACTGTAAAAAAATTCACTAGCTAATTTTAAAATTAGGCATTTTTTACGAGTGCCTCCCTTGCACCTCGTTACAACATATATGGACATTAGTAGTCAGAGCCATGCACGTTAACAATACCCTTTGTGGAACAAATGCCTACGAGCGAGAGCATGTTCAGGAACCTAATTTTGCGCAGTGTTAATGAACTACGCACAGCCTCACAGTGTTACCCGCCGTTGGCTTGTTCTCGGCCAGTTTTTGGCGTGTCCCTCAATTAGGTCATTTTGCTATTAGCTCAGCTGACGAGGCCCCGGCTGGCACCTACTAAACGGTTAACCTTGCGTGCAACCCCGCTTGTTGTCACGAACGCCTGCAGCTGGTAAACGTGCTGGTAAGCTTGCGTGGTTAGCGGCTTCGGATGGCTATGAGGATATGCCTCATAGCTATCCTCGTCGCATGTTACAACCTAGGAGTCTGTGGCTGCTTTCAGAAGGAGTCCCCCCCCCCCCCCGCATCCGGGAGCCGGCGTCCATTTTGTGTTGCGTCGCCATTACTGTGTGTGTCTGCCCAACTGCTCTTTGGCTTGATTGAAGGTGAGGCAACTTGTATCATTTGCTGTGTGCTCAACAAAAAGGCTGTCTATTTGTAAACAAAAGTTATTATGTTGTTGAGCTTCTTAGAAGATGTATAGTATCGCATAATGCTGCCCGTCGTTGGCAGAGGTGCGCCGTTATCGTCTATCCAAGTCAGAATAGCTATATGTTTGGGACTTAAGCTAGCTTGTGGCAGGAATATATCACTTTCTTCAACTTTAATTTAATCATTTTCCAGATTGGTATGCCTTATGATAATAATAATGTTGATATTCGTTTTTTCACCCATTACAGACTTCTCTGGTAAAGAATGGGGCCATGTACATATGTCCTGGCCTACCTTCACCCCGCCGCCGGTGCAGAGCTAATGAAAAATCACAAATGTTTGATGGTGGTTATTTAAGAAACCTGATTGCAAATTATTCAGTTAGTTGTTGTTGTTGTTGTTGTTGTCGTTGTTGTTGTTGTTGTTGTTGTTGTTGTTGTTAAAGTTATAGTTATTGTCCTGGCGTTGTTATTGTTCTCGTTCTCGTTCTCGTGCCCGAATAAATGTGCTGCAGCGCTACTCAGTCTGTTTACTTGCGGGTGGCGGTCGAGAGTCGGGGGCACTGGTTGACGGAATTCCGTCGACGGAATTCCGTCGACCCAGTGCCTCGACCCCGAAGGCCAGTAGTGGTACTAGATAACTAGTGCCACTACTGGCCTTGAGCTAGTACCACTACTAGCCTTGGGGGCTAGTACAATTACTGGGTATGGATTAGTAGGCAGTGGCTAGTTACCTTACCAGGCAGGGGCTATTATGACACCTAGTAGACGCACTACCCACGCTATTTACGTGCGTGTTGTCAAACTAGGTGGAGCACGGTGGTCGTATGCATACGAGGCATAGCCTTGTCGAACAAGCTTGTTACTCCGCAACTAGCCTAAAATTAGCCAAATTTACACGCTCCTGCAATGTTATTTTTGCGCTGAGAATTCCTCTACGAGGGGCTTCTAAGTTTTTTTACAGTGTAAGAGAGATCACATTGTTTAACCCTCGTCCGTATTAGTGTTTTGCCAGCCGCGAACGTATAGGGGGTCCGTTGGACCCCCCCCCCCTCCCTTCCTTGCCGTTTTGTCCCTGATCGAGCTAGTGCTTCGCGGAAAAAACGAGCGTATTGATCGACAGGACGGTCGAACTACACGTACTATGCGTGATCGACTGATCGTCCAGGAAATTACGCGCGTGATCTGCGAGTTTGCAGGTTTTGCAGAAAATCGGTACGCAGATGAAGTTCAGTGGATAGGAAATACACAGGGTCGGCTACACTGGGGTCACGCAGATTCAGTCAAGGAAATCCCGGACGTTCAGTACAGGTAATGCCGGATAGTCAGGACGGTCAGGATGTTCCGTACCGATATAAAGTTCAGAGCTACGAACTTTTTTGCAGAATCTGCGAGATTGCGTGATATGAGACAGTTGTTGGCGCACTTGGTGGCGCACCGTATGAATCCAAGTGACGTTATTATTGTTTCTTTAATTTTCATGTGTTATTAATGTTTTATTGAAAAAATAAACTATTTATCGATTGAATAGTATAGAAGATAGCAAACTTAAGCGTTTGTTGCGAAACCATTTAATAGTTGTTATTATCACGCCAGCGTTCAATAAATTCACGGAAATTCTGGAAAATCGCAGAAACCGATGCCAAGGTAGTCTCGCAATCACAGATCTGCAGATCACGCACGTAATTTCCTGGACGGTCACGCAAAGTGTAGCTCGGCCTTAAGAGATCCTGGGCGCGGGAGCCAGGGTGCTTGTGAGGGCTGAACAGTGAGCTGCTTCGACCTTTCGGCCGGGAGACTCCGGGATGTATTCAAGCCCCTACCCCTGCTCGAGACATCTTAATCTGCCAACACCCAAATCTACCAACTCTTCTCGAAATGAAAACCAGTTGATGAATACGGGGTGAAACTCATCTGGCGAACCGGGCCGGCGTCATAATGCGTGGGTAGACTGTGCCGCTTAACACTCAAGTCAAGCGGCACAGTCTACCAATACCAGGCGGCGGCTGCCAATGCTGAGGCGTAGATAAACCTGGGTAAACCGATGGACTGGAGTTCCCATCGATCAGTCTATAGCCCCACTATACATATGTGCCGTCTGCGACGGTCCCGTTGCGTGTGATGCTGCCTCCCTGCCAGCTGTGGGTGCGTACAATGCGTGTCTCCCTGCCGGGCGCCGGCTATGTGTGACAGGCCCGATGCGTACAATGCGTGCCTTCCTTCTGGCTGTGATAGCCCCGGTGCGTATAACGCGTGGCCCTCTGCAATCTGTGAGACCCCCGGTGCTCTCGGCGCGCGCCTCCGCCCTCTACTGACCGGTTTCCGTCCGTGTCTGTCGGCGAAACGGCCCCAGTACAGCTGGCCGCACGTCATACCGACAAACACTGCCGTGGAGACGGTGGCCTGTCGCCAGGGCGAGATGCGCCAGTCGCAGAGCAGCGCCGGCGACAGCAGCGACAGCAGCATCACCTCCATACTCTCCGAGAGCCAGCTGAGGCCGAGCAGCACGCCCAGTTGCAGCTGCAGCCGGCCGAACCCGACCCAGTCGATAGCCTCGTCCAGCGAGTACGTCACTGCGGAACGGACACGGAGAACGTGGGGCACGCGGTCAGACGAGGAGCATCAGCAATCGGCGACATAACGTGGAACATCAACAAACAGCTGGCATGCAAAAAAAAGTATAGGTACCTATTTTGTCAGAGCGTTGCTGAGATGTGATAAGGTAAAAACTTGACAAGTCTGTCAAATCAAATTTCCGTATACGGTTTGCTTGTTTGGCATAGTTTAACGAATTCCCCACGCTTACTTCATCTAGGCATACTGGACTTGTTATAACAACACGTTTTTGGTCATTGATCAAAACGTCGTCAACAACAACAACACTTTTACTATTATCAGCAAAGAGCCTTTGGGTGAAGAACTAGCGAGCGCAATAGTGAGCCGTGTAAGTGACAGTGTAAGTAGGCCGCGTGCAAACGTACAAAATGAGAACTTAAGCTGATTTATTCCGGCGACTCATCTTGTAACTAACTAATTAACAGCGGACGTACATATTTCAGCGCATTTCCCCAACGGTGAACCAAATTCAAATGCAATCAGCCCTGTGGTTCTTAGATGTAGAGGCGGCACCCGCGCGTGCGCACCGCACACGTCCAGTAGCACCAGCAGCACCCAAACCTCGATCTTAGTCGAATGTTTCGCTTAGCTCCGTCTAATGCGACGAATTGTAACGATCGACAATAAGAGTAAGACAAGACAGTGCTATGCTATTAATAATCATGACCCAAAACAGTTCAGAAAGTTTAAGCTTACCGGCTTTTGATGGCTCAGCGATCGTAGTGCTGGTCATCTCCGTTCCTCTGTCTCCATTCATAGCTTGGTATTTGCTCTCCCCCACCGGCATGGCGTTCTGCGGCGAAAGACGCCTCTGAAAGCGACACTCGCAACGCCGATATGTACTTCTCACTGAGCTCCGAGCAGTGATATGCCTCGTGAACTATTTTTCGTAGTGGCCGTTCTCATGCCGGCCGTGCTCGTAGCAGTCGTTTTCGTGCCGTCGGTCGTCGTAATGCCTGTCTCCAGCGTCAACTCTCACAACGTTCACTGTCACCGAGGCTGGCCAGGCGCCGTCGCTGACACTCAGGTCAGCTAGTGTCACCGTCGCTGACACTCAGGTCAGCCAGTGTCACCGGCGATGGCGTGCCGACTTCGCTCAATCACTGAGACCTTCGCCGGTCCTGGCCTGCACCCAGCCCCCCGCGGCATATGGCGCACAAAGCACATATTGCGGGCCAGATGTGTATCACCTGATAGATCCTTTACGGGCCGCCAGCTGTGTCAGCTCACAGCTGAGCAGCGGCCGACCTTCTCTGAAGTGCCGAGTAGTCAAAAACTCGGCGTGAAGACATTAACTGCAGCCACGCAGCGGGAGTGCAATGGAACCCTCCTATTGTTAGCGTATACGTACCGGGCATTTATAGTTGATCTAAGAAGCGGCAGTGTGAAAGTCACCCTCCATTCACTATCGGCGGCAAATGAATTAGTTCCACCGACCGATGAAATGCTTAGACAATAAAGCGGCCTGTCGCCTTTATTGTCTACCTGTATACCCTACAGAAAAGCGCGAAAAACGTATGCGTTTTTATTTGGCAATGCGTAACAATAAAGCTCAGCACTATGTAGTACCGACGGCTGGGTCAGCGCAGGCCCCAGCGTTTTCGCGGCTGTGTGACCGGCTGCAGGGTCTGACGGCTCTGTGGACCGGCTGATCCGGGCGTCCGACCGGGCGCCGAGCCGTCCGCTTCCAGAATCTGCTCGAGCAGTGCCGCGTTGGGCATCTCGGCGTCCCCGAGTCGGACCAGCTCCGTGGCGCGACTCACTTCCGGCGGCTCGTCCAGCGAGGCTGCCCGGTCAGTGACACACAACGGTATGAAATATAAAGCAGCGCAACATAAATCGATATAGGAGTCTGAATAGGTATTCAACTTAGCTTTGAGTGAAAAATACTTTTAATAGGCCGTTTTCACGACGGAACTTTCGCAGAGGAACTTATTTGATACCTAAAAAGTACCTACCCTTAGAGGCCTTAACATCCCTCAAACTGAAATATTTTATGGTCAAAATAATTTTAGAAGCTTAATTCTGGGCATTTTTTGCCCTCAAATCACTTATTTATTTACAAACACAGCAATTTTTGGTTCTAGTAGCCCACCTTTCGACTATGAGGTATTAAATCAGCGTGGCAACTTGCTCCCTCTTTGCTCCCTCGGGTATCTAATTCCGGAATTCTTAAAAACAAGGAAAGTATATATCGAGTTCTCTTTTATACCTATTCAGCTATGTTTTAATGGTGATTAAAATATGACAAATTTTTAAATTACATTTCATATAAGAAAACACGCAAAACAATGAAACAAAAATAACTACGGCAGATAATTACCTTCAGGTATCTAATTCCGACCAATCAGCACCTCAGTAAGATATGACGTCATACAAGAATGGTGGTGAAGGCCGTTTGCAGTCCCGGCCGGTAGGTCACGTGACCGCCGGGCGCCTCGGGTCACGCGGCGGTCGGGAGTCGGACGCGGGGCGTGGTCGCGGGCGGACGCGCGGGGCATCATGCTTTGCTTTGCTTGCTTTGTCAACTTCATATAACTTACTATCGCATTCGTGTGAAAGCCAAACACTGCTCAGTGCCCTTAGAAATTGAGTTTTGGAAAGCTCAAGTCCCTATAGCTCCTCAGGTCGGCAACAGTTGAAGCCTCATCTGAACCCATGTGAAAAAACGAGGGTAAGGAACCTTGTGTTGCTTTTTCTTTAACCGTCATAATTATCTCAAACCATCACAATTTTGAGTTGCCACATTGTCTGCTTCACTACATTCGTGTAAAACTTGGGTGAAGGCTGGTGGCTCAAAGAAAGATGAAGATATTTCTTTAAGTGCCTAATCCGTGAAATTAAAATATCCCGGCTTTACAAATCTACACTTTTCATTTTCTCCACGATACATTTTTTAAAATTGTTTAAATTTTATCTACATTTGTTAAAATCGGGGCTTTGGTTTTTTGTAAACTAGATCATAAAGTTTACTATAGTTTTGTGTAACCTGATGGCTGAAGAAAATAGTAATTTTGCTAAAATGATGTGCGGAAATTTGTTGCTTTCCAAATCAAATTACTCATACCTATATTTCATTCAAAATTAGGAGGCATTATTACTGTTTTTCTTGTAACATGAACTGAGTTTGGGTACGGTGCTCCGGAAACGTTGTGGAACTTTAAGCTAGCTAGAGCAGTTTCCATAAAAATTGTTTAGATAGTTGACATGGCTTGTTGACAACTCTTTTGCTGTTTCTAAAAAAGTGAAAAAAATATTTTCCTGCATTAAGCACACAAGGCATGTTATTCTCATAAGCTATCGAATGTGTGTTTTTTTTAAGCTGTTTTTTTTAAGCTTTTAAGCTGTAACTTCAGTTACTTCACTTTAGAACATATTGCCCGGAATGCGTCACTGATCATGAGCTGGTATATCATATCATATGTAGCAAATACATAAATGAGAATAGTGTGTCATGAATTTTTGTGCATGCTTCTGGATCATCTGTAATTACATCAAAGGCTCGGCTCAAGAGTGTCCTGCCGACCAGCTTATGCCCAACCCTTTCTGTCCGCAGAACGTCGCCTGCGACTCCCGCACGCCGTTTGCCCCGGCCGTCCGTACTGGTCTTCGCGCTGCGAGCCGCGCTGGAGTTCGCGGCGGCGTCGTGGAGCTCCCATCGGGACGGCGTGTGATGCCCGCGTCGAGCTTATAAGCCGTGAGCTTCGATTGGCGGCTCACGCGGTCACCAGCTGTATGTACAGCCTCGGCCCCGACGACCCCGCTAATGGCCGAGACCGGCATACCCCCGGCATGGGTCCGCTGTCCGGCGCAGCGCTGGCCGCCCGCATGCTATGCTACTTTTGGCTGTATCGCTGCCCAGCGGGAGCGCGCTCCACGCTGCGGAAGAGGTACACGTTGCGACCCGACTGAGGACTGCAACCGGATGGTGACACGTCGGCCTCTGCGCCCTGGCCGGGGCAGGCGTGACCGACGTCACAGTGGAGGAACGCCCAAACAAGACCAGCCCACCGTCGGAGCAGCATGGAAATATCATGTTCTGCCTGGACGTCGGACCCGGCGGCCGCAGTGCACCTGCACACGTGCGGAGAGGGGCGCTGGAGGCTACTCTGGAGCTTCTGCCATTCCGAGGCGCGACTGCTGGCAAAACGGCGGCGATTGAGGCGGTTGGGAACAGCTGCAGCAATGGTGATGGCGGTGATGGCGACATGGCGGTTTGGGACTTCATCTCAGCGCGGCCGCCGCCCAGGCGCCGCTGCGCCCGGCTGCTCAGCCACCTACCGGATGGCGGGGTGGCCCTTACGGCCCTCACGCCCGTTCGGTCTGCGGCCACGTTGTGGGGTGCCGGTCGCGGGGTTAGCGGCGTTGGACTTCGTCCTTTATCCAGACTACACCGTACCATCTGAACGGATGGATCTGCCAAGAAAGATGACATCCAAGGCGGCTATGAGGCGATCACAAAGCTTCACCAAGAGCTTCTCCTTCATGGGGCCGGCCGGCCGTTAAGTCGCAACACCGGCTGCCGAGTGCCAACAGCTGCGTGCGCTGGCGCCGACGCGTTGTGGGCCGCGCTACTGACGCCCAAGCTGCGATATCAACCATCTATGAATAAGTGGCAGAGCGGTGGCGGCTTGTCAGTTGTTAACGTGCCTTAACAGACGTTGCGAATAGCCCGCGTTGGAATCGCATGGTTGGGAACACAACGCAAGTAAAAATGGGCTTCCTTGATGAACCTACTTTTTAAGCATTGTAGCCTTTGTAATTTTGGATGTTTTGCTGTAGATATTATTTTCTACATATATACTATATAGGCACTCACGTGCTTTAAATCGCGCAATGCAATTGAACCATGGTAAAGACAATAATAAATGAACTGAGAGCTGGCATGCCCCATGCTTTGTGTGTGTATGTGTGTGTGTGTGTGTGTTTTTTTTTTTTGGCGAGTCGATAAAAGTGGTTTTGGACACTGGATGAGTTTTTAGGGGTGTGGTGAGGGGGGATGTAATTCCACAGACATTCTGTCAGATTCACTAATGCAGTAGGTCTGTGCGGTCTTTAGTTATCGGAGCATTCTTTGAAAGTCGTGAATAGGGCCACCGAGTACCTAAAGCCGTGATATTCCCCCACAAAAACTTCTTTTAAATAACCGGGGATAGGTACATGAGCAGAGTAAATGCTATTACGAACGCCTATCACAATGCTGAGCGAATAGGAAAATCCATAGATGGAGAATTGTGCCGCGTTACGGGTGCTCGGGCGCACCCAATCCACCGTTACCCCAGCGGTGACCTTGACCCGCATCGTCTGTCTCGGCTTCAAAGCCAAACCGGCGTGGAATTGGGAGCGTTCGAGCACTCATGGTCCAGCGCAATTCTCCACCTAAATCCATTCCTGATACACATTTGCTTGCTCATAGTCATGTAACCCCGGTAAATTCACCCAACTTTCATATTGGTCGCTCCATAGACAGATGGCCACAGAGATCAACTTAAAAGGCCATTGTTGCATTCATTTAGTGGAGATCAAGCCGTGACAGGCCACAAGTCGCGTGACATCATACGTGTAACGACCAATGACGACGGCCTGCAAAACCCAATGGAAGCGGCTAGCAGCGTGCAATAAAACAGGGCGCTGCTTTCTAAATGTCTGTCGTGCGCCATAAATGAATATATTCTTTGTAGCCTGGCAACTCAGTATCTTTTTTTAACTATTGTACTAGTATTTAATAATTTCATAATTTTATAATTGTGCTTACGCTTTATGTTGATATTAGTGATAAATCCTTAGATAAAGTAAATCGATGTGATATTTAATAGAAAAATAGCAAACTAACGCACCATTTATTCGAAAGCTGGGGAACCTACTAAAAAGAACTACTAAAATTCCTGAGGAACTTAAGGATCAAATGGGGATTAAATAGATGCCTGCTATTCCGTCGTGAAAACGGCCATAGTAAACCAATTAAATAAATGAATCATATTGAAAAAAGCACTCACATAAAGCCTTTTTCCACAGAACCTTGAGCACTGGGTACTGTAGTAAAATGGGTACAAATAATCACTTGAGCCGCCCAAAACTCTTGAACTAAACTAATCATAAACCTGTTATGCCTGATCAAAATCTCAGCTATATTCGTAAATCCGTCGTCTCGACTACAGACACAGCGTCTACTAGCCGCAGAGTAGAGTTGTGACACGCACCTCACCTGCGTGCCCGCCGGGCGCCGAGTGACGCCGCTGTCCCCCGGACGAGTGACGTGCCGGCGCGCGGATCGTGGTCCGACTGCGACCCTCGCCCAGCGTCATCGACAGGTCGTAGCTGCGCAGCCTCGACACGATCTCGCACGACTTGGACTGCACCTTGCACGTCTCCAGACAAAACTGCAGCAGGTTGTTGCTCAGCTGGTAGAAGAGCTTCTCCATGAACGGAATGCGGCTGTCGATAGATGAGTAGTCATAATTGGTGTGACGATGACACGGAAAGCAAAACTCATATTAAAACGAGCATTGCATAACGATAGCATAAAGCGTTTATCTGCCGCCATCTTGGCCCAAGTACAGCTTTTGCCAAAGTTACTTTTTCACGGCCTGCTTCAATCGCAAAAAAACGATGATTATGACGCTGTTATTGCAATAAGCACAAACTCAAAATAACAAGTGATTCTTATGAGTGAAAACTTAAGCGGGTGTCAATTGGAAATTTCGACGACACCGTCCTTTTAGTAGACATGGCTGCTGCAGGTGATCACTACCTCAGCCCCCGCCGGTGGTGACCGTCATTCGACTCGCCTGGCGATGATGGAGGGCAGGCCCTCGCCCAGGAACGAGACCAGCTGCTCGTAGCGCTGTCCGATCCGGTCCCGGTCCGACTCGGCGAACGTGATGTCGTGGCCGGCCGCCCGGCGGCGCCTCAGCTCCTCCAGGGACGCGCACGCCTGACCGAGGACCGGATATCAGGTATCAACCATCGGCACCAACAGAAACACGCGCTGATAAATAATGTAATGATTCATTACATTTTGATAAATGCTCTTCTAAAGTTTTATTTTTCTCACCTCCCATACGTTTGGCTATGGTGTTTTTAGTAATAACACACCAATCTTCCCCCGATTAATTTCTGACTAATAAGCAGTCTATCTCCGGGCAATAACAAAAGTAGGATGACAATGTGATGTGTCAGTTGTCACCGTTTTTTAAGAAAATGGAAAAGGGTGCAATTTGTAAATTTCTCGCATAACCGCGTTCCTTATGTTATATTTCCGGAAAGCACGATGCATTTATGTAGAGCCCCAGTACCTATGCCTTATCACATGGACGCTATCGTATGCAGATACCTATTAACCCATTTACGCCCTTCGTTGCGTTTTCGCAACGCAAGCAAGCGTCGACGTGATCGAAGCTTGAGAAGTGTGTAAAAGAGACTAACCGATGAGACAAGTTTCAGCGTGTGTAGCATGGTTGTGCGCATGATACTACGCAGTTACAAGTCTGTGCGGCCGGTAAGTTACTGCCTAGAGCTCCCAGAGGGAAGTCGAAGGTTTTGTGAGTGATGACGTCACGAAAACCAAGATAAGTAGGCTAAGTGCTTAATAGTATAGTAATGAAAATTGTGTAAACATATTCTGCAGAGTCCCTACAATAGCGTAGATATGCATTTTGTTAAGAAATAATGCTACAAAAAGGGTTTGTGACTATTTTCAAATATGACTACGGTCGCGTTGCGGGAACGCAACGAAGGGCACATCGGAAAGACAGCGGTGTTGCGAAAACGCAACGATGGGCACATTGGCAGGGTAGCGGAAGTATGAATATCAACAGTAGACTTCACTCGTGATACGCTGTGGGTTCTCTCTTTCTCTCCCCCATCTTCCTCCCTCTCCTCCTCGTTCCCCAACTCTCTCCTTCTCTCTCTCTCTTTCTCTCTCTCTCTCTCTCTCTCTCTCTCTCTCTCTCTCTCTCTCTCTTTCTTTCTCTCTCTCATTTTGTAGCCATGAGGCTGTAGCGGCGGAATATCTTCAATTAAGGGGGGAGCACTGCTGACTTTTGGTCTCATTCTTTCCATTTCCATTTCCATGCAACGCCTATCGGGATAATGTTAAAATGGCAAAATCAAGGGGGCACGGTGCCCCGGTGCCCCCTCCCCCCGTTCCGCCGCCTATGCCATGAGGGACGTATATAGGTATGTTTAGTGCAAGGTGCGTTCGCACGTAAAATGTTGCGACACATTTCATATTTGCTGGCTAAAACAGCCACAAACACTCCTTTCTTTTTCTCTCGCAGATTTTCGGCCTCGGGCTGTTCGTTCACTAAGCAATGTGTTCCCATGCATCTGAAAATCGCATGGTAGGAAAAGGACCCATGCATCAAACGGTCGGCGATGCTAACGGAGCTGAGAGATAATTAGGTCCTTTGGAAATTGGATCTACTATGTACATTGTGCATAAATAATGAATAACGGGGATGTATTCTGGTATCGGGCGACAGATAGGCATCGCCATTCTCTGGATAGAATCTGCTGACTACCAGCATTTACGTTAGAAAAGATAACTGAGGGTCGGCAAATAGTGGGATAGGCCCCCTCTGAGGGTAGCTGAGCCCTTCGGCAGGGGTAATGAGGGCGGACCCATGGGAAAATAATAATTTTTAGGATTCATAACTCGCATAGATTCATAAGCTGCTCGATGTGGAGTATACGCCTGTTTTCTTACTTTGATAGGCTTTTTATCTAATCAGACCATTTTTAGAGCTAGCAGGATTATTGGAATTAGGGGAGACATTTGTCTGACCGGACACGGTCAATCGTAGACTGGAGACTGAGCCCAGCCAGTGGGCAGCCGCCACCCATGACCCACCCTCTTCCCCCCTCCCAAGCACTCACTGCACCCGGCTACAGGCGCGCTCCTATGTGAGCTGCCCGATTGCGATATACGTTGCCGGTCCAGCCCGGAACAGGGGGATGAGGCGTGGAGAAGGATTCAACTATCCTGAAGATGGAAAGGACGGATTGACGTCGAATCACCATTCTGTCCTGGCATTGTCTCGAGAAAGAGGTTACACGTGAAGGTCGCTGAGAGTGGGGCCATGAAAATTTTGGATTAGGTGTAAACATGATAAACTGGGAGTCGATTTGTTGTGATGCGCTACGCCTTACGCGGGTAATTTGTTAGAGCCGGATCGGTCCTTTTTTCTTTTTGCTGAGAGTGGGTACGACTAACCTGCAATGGAATTTCTTTACTCCTAGGAGGGTGGTTAAAAATGATTGCGGATATACGCGCATACGAGAGGCACTGGTTTACTCCCAATCCTCCGTTTAATTGTATTCAGTGTGCACTGTGCAGGGTCTGATAGGTGGAGGTAATGGATCTGTCTAGCTTCCAAAAAGAAAGCATCACCCTGGATACGTGTCGACCACAACTTTGAATGAACAGCAATGGACAACGTAAATGGTTGATAATGACCGTGTTGCCATCTCCCCGTTCGCGAATCATTAAGTTATGCTTCCTCACTGAGGCTCTTAGGCGGGTTATAGAGCATGACGGATGTGGGTTCCGCATTTTCAAGCAATAGTTGTCAACAGTTGATTGATGTTTTGTCAAAACATATTAGCATATACGGCAGTTCAGTGTACTTTATGTCCGTCTGATGTGCCCGTCGTTGCGTTTTCGCAACGCTGATGGCGCCCGGTGTGCCCTTCGTTGCGATTTCGCAACGCATGTTTTTTACGTTTTTCTCGAGAAACTTTTGCTGCAGGCAAAATTTATTTTCGATTCCATACAAGGCCCTGGTAGGAGCATAACATATTTTGATTTCGTCGATTTTCATGATGGTCAATATTCCTGGGCATAAATGGGTTAAGCAAACAACTGTAAAAAGCATGGGTAAGACTCTAAACATGGCAACGGCATATACGTTATACGTATACTAAATTACCTGAGAGTATTGGCGGCGCACCTCTTGGTACTCTTCAATCTTGTCTTCGGCTCCTTCAAACTGTCCCTCGTATTCCCTGATGGGATCCAGCAGTTTTCGCATAGACTGCTCGTAGCGGTCCCAGAGCTCCTCCTGGTCCTGTCGTCCAGAGCCAGCAGACAGGTTATTTCAATAGAAAACGACAGTTCTAATGAGAAGTGTTTGTCTATTTCAAACAACTTACGGTTATCGCAACAGCGCACAGCTGAACGCACAGCTTAATCGGTGTGTCAAATATAATACTTTGGCAAACAGATAGCCCATGAAACTCAATGCCATTCAAACCGCGCCCCCACCTGCAGTGTGATGTAATATTTCTCCGCGCCAGGCCAGTCGTCCTCCCAGTAGTCACCCATTACGTCGTGGAGGTTTCGCATGGCCTTCTCAGTCATGTCGATGCAGTCGGAGAATCGGTAGATTGCCTTGATGAGGTGGTCAGACTGGACAATCTGCTCCTTCAGAGCCTTTTGGTACACACCGAGCTGGCGCTCCTGGAACTCCTGCAACCGACGTACGGACAGTGTGCAATGTGCATCCAACACGTTCTAGACATGTTTCATTCGATTCTATAACGGTTTTATGATGTAATCACTTTAATTGTACCGGATAGAAATGTTAAAGCATTGCTTGCAGACGTTACCGGATCGTCTCGCCGCTCCTTGCTGGACGTTTTGTGCGTTGTCCGTCCGTCCCCTCGGGACCAGTGGTCGCGGTCCCGGCTCTTCTCCCCACGAGTCTCGTTGCCGGGCTCCTGCGGAGACGGATATTGCTGGGACATAATTCCAGTAACACTTCCAACAGCATCGTCATGAAAAGCATTAAGCTGTTCGCATGGTTGTAGCGAGTTTATATAAACGTATATACCTAACTAAAATATTGTGAAGCTGTGTGTAACAGCGCTGCCGGCCACAAACTGTACCTAACTACAAATTGCAGGTGAGGAAATGGGAAAAGACTCGGAAGATGAGACGGACAAAGTGCATTATATCACTGCTCTTATGCGCAAAAATTATTCATTAGACTTCCTCGGAAAGCTATTCGGGGATCCTGAACTCGAATAAAGTTGGCCGACTGGCCGCTCTGGGTAGCCCACCTGTCGACTGAATTGTCGGGACCGACTGGGGCTGGTCTGTCGGATTTCCCGCTCGGAAGAGTGAGGCCTCGCCGTCAGCTGTGACCGGCGGCCCGTCTCCGGGCTGGGCGGCGCCGTACGAGAGCCCCTGCAGCACAATACCGGCAGGGTCTTGGTCAGGCACTGAATGCAACCAGTTATCAGTAGCTGGAGATGCCACAACGCGGCAGCAAACTCGACGATGATCATACATAAATGATTCAATAAAACACGCAAAAAAATGTAAAAGGGACGTAAATTTACATGGGAATAATTCAAGTGATCGGTCATTACTTAGGCAATCGTTTATCATACAAGGTAGAACTTACCTTCGGGAGGTTCCGGCTGCTCCCTTGGAATCATTCCGTGTTTTCTGACGACGTGGACTGGGCTCCCACTCGCTTGGCCCAGGAATATCCTTATCTCGGCTGCTTCTGCGACCGTTTTCCGCTCTTTGAGATCTGTGAGAACTGCGACGATCCATGGCTAAGAGCAGACTGCGTACAGCCAAATCGTTTGGTGTCAAATGTCTTTAGCCGAACACCGTCATTAATGAAACGTTTTCTTAGACGTGACTTGGTCAGCGCATCACCAATGAGCAAAAATGATTTTAAATATTTTTGTTCCCTAAACTTCCATTAGGTCTCATAAGTCATCTATCTGGAGTTGCCATTATACCACAACAGTGATTGTCAAAGCTAGGTTTATCTTCGTGGTCTTATCATGATCAAACCAAGCCATTCGAATGTCAATTGGCTCACTTGAAATACTAAGATAGGATACAATTGCAATAGCCAAAAAGCTGCAGCAAGCAGGACAACCAGTAGAGATTGCAACTTTATTCACTGTTCCCTGTCAATGGTTTACTGCCGTCTTTTTATCAGAAGCAAGACCCTAGAACGCTAGGATAACAGAGGTGACAGAGGTGTTGATCAAACAAGCTGCCCTCGTGCCATTTTATGTTAGGGTTTTCTTTACAAAAGTACGGCTCTAGCGAGATTAAGCGGTAGGTTTTGCACTTTTACATTTCCGGTTATATCTCAGAAACTAATCGATCTACGATGAAGCCATTTTACACGATCATGGCCGGCTTGAGAACCAACAAGTCGATCGCATCTTCAACACTTAAAGCCTTAAGACGACGAAGATATAGCCTGAAGTACACTAAATTTTCTAGGTGCAAAACCTACCGCTAAAACCTGCGAGACCTGTACCTATATAATTTCGTTATAAAGGGCAAGTTTTACCAAAGACTTTGAGAAAATACGCCGATGGTTTCAGTGGAGAAGTAACCAGCTACGTTTTCGTATACGAATTCCGAAGCGTATTTAAAAATCTTTCCCGGCTGCTTGAGGCTATAATTCGGACCGAGACGGAGGGCTAGCCTACGGCAGTGGTAGTGGGGTATTACTAATGGTTTTGCTCTATTTTGATTAGTTCAAAAGTTATTCGCAAAAAACTCTCTTGGCTTCTAACGCCTTTAGACTATTTTGACAATTTTGACCCCTGTGACGTCGTTTCTTATCTGACTTGAAAATGATCTCCCTAGAACTTGTAGAGCTTGTCTGTTTGTAACTATTCCATGTCATCCACCGCTTGTCACTAGCTTGTTTCGTTTTCGAGATCTTAACCCGCGCGCCCACTGGTGTCTGCGTATAACGCGCCCTACTAGGGGGGGGGGGGCTATCCATTGCCCCGCTCCTAGCTCCGAAACTACTGGGCCGATCGTCAAAGTTCAAACGGCCGGTCGATCCAGGGAACGGGGACATTTAGGATAAGTTTCACCATGCAGCACCTGAAATCGATGATTTTTTTTTTACAAAAGAAAAGCTTAACACTTTTATTAGCGTTTACCCATCGCCGGCCGAGGGGGGGGGGTGGGTGAGGGTGTCGCCCCCATAGGGTTTTTTTTTTTTTGCGCTAGCTCCGAAATCGCCGGCGATAGAGAGCTGAAACTGGGCATGCCTGACCTTTGATCCAAGCCGCATCTTGCGACACCAACTGCATCTTCGGGTCAGGTCATGTAATTGACCTATGACGTCATAAGTGAGCCTCTGCACGGTCTTCAAATGTCGCAACTTCTCGGCGCCCTCAGTGCCAAAGGAGCACTGAGGAGCACTGAGCAATGACGTTTTAGTGACGTCAGGTCACGTTGTTTTCCCTTCAAAAACTTCAAATGCCTCTATTTATAACATCTTCAGTTTTTGGAATCAATGCTTAACAAAAAATCAAACGTGATTCTCCTTTGTCTTTTGAATGGCTATTTCGGTTTTTGAAAATTGTGAGGCTAAGCATTTTTTGAGATTTTTTTTTAACTTTTTATGAAGTCTTTAATTTTGAATTAATCGAAAAACCCGGGTTATTAGTTACCAAAGTAATGTTTGTGCACATACCTACATTCCAATTTTTAGAAGAATCGAATCACAGTTGCAAACGTTTTTCAAATTTTAATGACGCTACGACGCATCCAATTACCTAAAACCAGTACCTATAACGCCCTTTGGGGCGACTAACGGAGCGAGCGAGAGGGTGGGCCTTGCACGTGCGAAATTGCGAGGAAGTACCTCCAACTGACTTGTGCACGGCACCCTACTAACCGGTCTCTAGCGATGTGCCAAATTTGGGCACAATCGGCCCAGCCGTTCTCGAGATCTGGAAGCGGCACCCTGCACGTGCGCACGTGCAAAATGGGTCCCAACTGACTTGTGCACGGCACCCTACTAACCGGTCCCTAACTGTGTACCAAATTTGAGCGCAATCGGTCGAGCCGTTCTCGAGATCTGGAAACGACCCCTGCACGTGCGCACGTGCAGCAGCGCCCCAACTCTGGCACATGGATATGCAGTGCCTAGTGGGTGCCTACCTGCATGCCAACTTTCAGCGAAATCGGCCAAGTAGTTACAGAGATATTGCAACAATTACAAAAGTGACACCTCTTCGTTTTGCACGTGGCACGTGCATAAGGGGTCACCCACATGCATCGGGAATAGTCCAATACTTGGTAGAAGGAATGAAGCTACCCTACAAAAATTACCGCGTGTAAATCGGTCAAGTGGTTGCTGAGATATAAGCGTCGCAGAATCGTGTCCACGGCCGGCCGGCCGGCCGGCCGCTCATACTCAGAAATTTCCGTTAAAGGAAATAGTTCACTTTCACGAAATTATTTTTTTTTGCAATGGATTTATGATTTTTTATGTTCAAAATGATCAGCAAAGAAAATAAAACCTATTTATAACAAAAGATTATTTTCTATATTTTGATAATAAGAAGAACTTTTCAGTTTCTGTAAGGCACAGGCGATCCAGTATGAAAAGAGCATGGGTCCCGAAAAGTCTTCAGAAACTAGAGAAATGATCGCGGCCACCGGCATTTGGGCGATCTGCTGCTGCTGAATGTCCTTATTGATCAGTACGAGAATTTCTCTAGAGTTCTCGTAGATAATTTCTCTAGTTTCTGAAGAATTTTCGGTACCCATGCTCTTTTCATACTGGATGCGAATATATGCAAGGCACACATCGTCAACGCAAGACACCTTTTTCGGGACGAGAAATAGAATATCTTTGCCTAGGGTGATCGTTGGGCTGTAAAAGCTCCTGATTTATGCTCGTCTCAGCCCAGGCTACGGAACTGCTATTCCAGTTCAAAACCCATGTTAAAAAGTGAACTATTTCCTTTAATCTAAGGAAAGACTACGCTCGCTTCGCTCGTTCCGTAAAAAATTGAAGCTTTAGACCTCAGCCCACCCCGATATCACGTCATCATAGGGTTAATATATGACCATTTTAGCGGTTCTATGTTGTACAAAACAAAGTGGTATCAACTTCTTTGGTTGACACGAGAGTCTTTTAACCTTCGCCGGCACAGACCATTTTGCGTGCTTCGACGGCACGGCGTTGGTACCACCCCACCCCCCCCCCCTCCTTGCGTTTGGGCCCTGATCGAGCTAGAGCTTCGCGAAAAAAAAAACAAGCGTGTTGCCCGTGACGAAAGGAAGCCGATGATACCCAAGTTTAATGACCCAAAAGTCGGGAAATCGGGAGCTGTTAGAAGTTAGAACATCGTTAAGTGTGGCTACTATGGGATTTTCGGGGTGCTCATCACGAATATCATGTAGGTAAGCTTTGATCACAGGTGATGTCTTCATGCATTTAGGCCAGATCGGGTCAGGTCAGGTCAGGTCAAACAGTAGGGGCCCTGCCGGGTAATCGTACCTACCGTGTCAACTGCTTCTGACAGCTTCGTTACATGTTCCGAAAGCAGCAAAACTACTTCGTAAATGTTCAAATGGTTGCTAAATCCGAACTCACTCCAAAACCTAGCCTAGAAACATGTAAAACTCGAAAACTGAACCGAGGTCATCAAAGGTCAATGACCTGACCTAACCTTCAGGTGACCTTGACACCCATTCTAATGCAATGGGACCAACGTCATATCACATGTTTGAACGCTTGAAATTATGAAAAGACTGCAAACGCGTGGCTAATGCGGGCCGACATACGCGGCTAAACATGGTCTCGACTCTCGAGAAATAGGTCACAGGTCAAAGGTCATTTCACATTTGGGTCAGGGTCATGCAATGTTAAGGGTAGGTGTAAAATTTATTAACTCGAGAGTACTGAAAGTTTCGTTGCGATCGGCCCCTTTTTACAACAAACAAACAGATAAATGACGGAAAGGCGCCGGGGTTATCGGAGGTCACTGAGATGATCTCGAAATAGTTTCAATTTCTTTTTTATCAGAAACAAATGTAGGGATCATGCCTTCACTTACCTGACTTGATGGTACCTTGGGCACTTTTTTCTTTTCACCCTTCTGAAAACTTCTCCAGCCTGTTTCGGAAAGCCATGTCCGTCGTTCTTGACCCCCCGTCCGCAGTAAAAGGCTCACATTTCTTTACTGAAACGCTCCTTTTCTACAATGGACCGGGCCGGGAATGGAATACCTAGGTGATAATTTTCCAGAAGAGTAATTAAGAGTTTCGCACCGGATAAGCAAGCTATTCAGTTCAGACGGATCAGTAACGAATCGACTGTAAAATTATAAGCATGCATGCATGGATTCTAACAAAGTACGACACTTAAGAATGAACAAGACAAACATGCCTCGTTTCTTAAAACCCGCGCCCCGCTGGGGGGGGGGGGGGCAGAATCTGCCCCCTCCCGTTTTTCGCCAATAACTTCTAAACGCGTTACGCCAGCGACGTCAAACTTTCAGTACCTTATCATACATCAATTTGACACGTTCCCTGAAAATTTGAGCGAAATACGTCGATTTTTTTTTGAGAAATTGACGTTTTAGTGACGTCATGTTCGCCATTTTTGCCTCAAAAACGGCAACATTTCAAACGCCGCTAACATCTTCATTTTTGAAGAAATCAAGACGTAACAAAAAAGGTTATACGTGAATCTACTTCGTCTATCAAATGGTTATCTCGGTTTTTTGAAAATTTTTGGCCCTTTTTTTCTTTGAGCCATTTTTGGCCCAAAGAAAAAATTTTTGGCCTTTTTTTTCTAAAAAACTGACTTTTTGGGAAAATAATTATAAAATCCAAAATTCTGAGTGTATCGAAAAAACCGGATTGTATGTCAGAGAAATGGTCTATGTGCACCTACATACCAATTTTTAGAAGAATCGGCTCAAAAATGTGGGAGTTATTCAAATTTTATGACGACACGACACACAAAATTTTGAAAAATGATTTTTTTTTGAAGTTCTAGACCTCGTACGGAAACAAAAATAGCACCATTCGATATGCCGTGAAAAACTGCATCAGATAGACACCTTTTTAGGCCTTAACAACAAACTTCAAAATTTGACCTCACTTGACCTGACCTTGACCTGACCTCGACCTGAAATTCATCCAGAGGTGGTCCATATCACTTATTGAGTGTGCCTATTGAATTCTATGAGTAAAATGACCCATAAAACATGTGTCACACATGCTCTTTTCTATATTTTGTTTTTGGCGACCTGACCTGACCTGACCTGACCTTGACCTTGACCTTTGAATGACATTGTATGCAACGAATATTGTCTTGGTAGTCTAAGAACACGTTTTGGACAATCAGTCTCAGTCCATTCTTCGGCAACTACGGTGCAAAACCGATATTGTAGAACTTACTTAGGTACTTACTCCTCGGCGACAGCTTCGTCGACCGAATGGGAGCCGAAGATCCGCCTCCATGCCGTCTCCGCTCCTCCCAACGTGCAGATGTTGGCCAGGATTCGTCGAGACACCGTCCCGCACGCGAGCTGGCACGCCATCCTCCCACGGGGGCCGCAGAGGCCCGATCTCGCGATCCAGCCCGGCCTCAGACCGACACGGGCCATCCTCCCGACTTCCGCTTCTCCTGGATTTGGCTTCCTGGCATCGTCAGTTTCCATCTTGAATTTGAGTGGTTGCTGGAAGTCGGAAGCCGAGAGGACGATCCTGCTGGTAGCGGGCGCGCCATTGCCCGCCAGCCGGTCTGCCTTCTCGTTGACCTCCACGCCAGCGTGGCCGGGGCAGTAGAGCCAGGTGATGCGCCTGTCTGTCCACCATTCAGGGGGCGACACGCCGCCCTCCAATTTCCGCAAGAGAGACTGTGAGTCAGTGGCGACGACAATGTGCTGACAGTCGGGTAGGAGCTGATTCAGGGCGTTCAGTCCAACAGTGACGGCCTCCGTCTCAGCCCGCATGCTCGAGAGCACGAGCCGCGTAGCTCCCGATACGCTTTGGGTGAGTTCAGCCGAGCGGATGAAGCAGCCCCAGCCGCTCCGGGGAATAGATACTGTAGATAGATACTCCGGGGGGGGGGATACTGTAGAAGCTTGCATTTTGTACCCTTGACCTGACCTTGACCTGACCTCTGACCTACTTAAGCAAAAAAAAATTGGGCTCTTAAGATCCGCCTTGTTGAGAGCTTCCGATTGCCGTTTTCCCCGTCTTTCTACGACCATCGGTTCGGAAGTTAGACAGGGGGGGGGGCAGAATCTACCCCCCCCCCCCCAGCAGGGCGCGTATGGCTGAATAGCCCAGCGGGGCGCGGGTTAACCATTAGTTAGCTTAGACGATGACTGAACGTGCAATGAAAAGTTGATATTTTAGTGCACGCCGTATCGCTGCATACATACTGAAAAATGTGCGCAATAAAGGGCTCTTGCTGTGCGTTGTTAGGAAGCCTGTTCCCAATAACGCACAAATGCAGTTCTTAACCCGCGAGTTGCTGGGGGGGAGGCGTTAAACGCCCCCACTTTTTTCGCCGGGCAATAGCATAAAAACGGCGCGCCGCAGACCCGCCAAATTTTGGGTACCTGTAGGGAATTAATTGAAGTTTATCCTGACAAAGTTTCAAAAAAATCGGTCGGAAAGTATTTGAGATATCGAGGTTTTCGTGACGTCACGATTTCTGAATTTTCGACCAAAAACGGCATATGTTCAAAAAATCATATAAAATCACAAAATAGACATACAGACATGCCGTAAACGCCATTAGACTGCCAATACCATGAACAATCAAATGGCTATCTTCGATTATTGATTATCGTTCCGCATTTTCCAAAATCTTGAGCTGAACCTAAGCAATTTCTCGTGACTAGGTACCTACTTCACGACCATGATACATGCATTTCTTAAATTGAACTTTTTGAGCCAAACACGTACACATATGATAAAATAAATGTCACCATCGTGTTTTACGCCCCAAATTACCCATAAAACATGTGTCACAGGCTGCAAATATCAGTTTTGATTTTCGGGAATATGTGCCTACCTACCCGGTTGACCTGACCTTGACCCTGACCTATGCTTGACTGACCCCTACATGGAGCTGACACTCTTGTATGCCTTATATGATGGATTGTGCACCGTTTTGACAGAGTTTATGACGAGAGGCGCCCATTGCGAAGTCCTGAAATGCTACTGTCCTCTGCTACTGCTACTACTGAAAAGTCCTGTCCATGTTACTGAAAGCCCGATTTCAGGTGTTTGACCTGACCTTGACCCAACCTGTGACCTCAAAATTCAACTTTTAAGTACTCATCTGAAGCGTCTCGTCGCGTTCTTTCGTTTGCCGCCCCGTGCGTGTCGCTGCGCCTATTGGTTCTCGAGTTATCGGCTGGGGGCGTTTAACGCCCCCCCCCCCCCCCAGCAAACGGTGGGTGGCGAAATACCCCAGCAACTGCCGGGTTAAAACAGTCGTCATAGCCATACTGTAATCCCATCATAGTTCCGTCTCTGGGTTTATAGAGACAATTGATTGTCCAACATACTGGCGTGATTACATCCCTATCGGCGCACCCATTTGGCAGTAATTGCGATTCATGGAGCCTTACGTGTGCGTAATTGGGTCACTCTCCCCTATATGTTAACCTCGAAAGGTCAAGCTCAAAAGTTACGTGACCTCAAGGTCATCATGTATACCATTCGATGCGCCTTGACGAGCTGAACACGATGACACCAGCGGCTCCGCGTGGCTGTATCTTGTTCCTGTAAGGAGTTATTAACCTTACAGTTGCCCAAGAGCAAAAAAGGTCTCAAGGTAAACAAGGTTGATCGCATATAAAGTCATTCATGGTATATTGGGCCATTCAAACGCGTTTTAGTGAGAAAAACAGGGGGTTGATTTTTTCCCATTGACTTATAATGGGCGTAGGTACTGTACCCGACCGATGGCGATATCAAAATTCCGAGCTAAACAAATTGTAGCCATCCTCATTACATCCTATACGACTTCCAAAGGCCTCCGTCATCTAGGTACTGTAGCTGGCACGGTGACAAAGTTGCAAAAAAGTGATATCAGGTTGTGTCATTCGAAGTGACCTGATGACCGAAGTGACGAAGTTGCCCGAAAGGTTTTTCCGCTATTCATGAAAAACATCAGGGGGGGGGGGGGTAACCGGCCCCCCATCGGTGCGCAAGTTAATAGCAACGCTTGTTGGATAAATGGCTTTGAGTAGGTATACCTAAGGTATGTAAGCATGATTTTATATTTGGACCTCTTTAATGAAAGTACAAGTAAATATAGGGGAGAGTGGGGTAAGATGCCCAGGGTGGGAAAGACGCCCCACCCCCTCTAGCGGCGAAACAAAGAATCGGACCTGGAAATTAATGATCTTAGCGTAAAGCGGAAGCCTGCCTTGTTAACTGCACAAAAATTGCGAAGCTCAGTTGGGCAACGGCTGGCTGATGATTGCATGTTTTTTATTTGCTGCTTTCAAAAAATATTTTGGTGTCAGAACATTGTAAATATCAAAGGAGGTAAATAATTTTTGCGTACCTTGCTATAGTCGTGATACATTAGCATGCGTGTACTGTGTCCCAAACAGTTTGTTTCAGGGTGTAGTTTTATGGCTAACAAATTGTACTGATTTAATGTTACTTCGGTACCTTGGGGTAAGATGCCCCCTGTCCTGATGGGGAAAGACGCCCCCCTAAATCCGTAGGCTGTCCTTCAAACAGCCCGTCTGTTGTATATTTATGTTGTTGCATGTGCAGGCTGTGGCATGGTGTTGCATGTGCTTTGCATGGTTTATGAGCCTAATGCTTGGTTCCCTGTTTTCCAGCAATGTTGTGAATAAAAGCCTTCATTGAGGCTCATCGTTCATTACAATTTTATTCACAACATAACCTGCATGCTGCATGACTCTGGCAAATCAAGATGGACAAGTATCTCAAGCCCCCAGAACTCAACATTGATCCCAAATCGCCATCTGCTGAAGATGAGTGGGATATGTGGATTACAAAGTTTGGGGATTTCTTCAACTCCATCGATCCGGCCCTAAATCCCAACAAGCTCACGCTTCTTCGGGCTCACATGTCATGTGCGTGCTATAAGCTGATCAAGGCGGCCACTACCTTTGATGAGGCTGTCGAGATGCTGGAAGCAAGGTTCGTGAAACCCCACAGTGAGGTCTATGCTCGCCACAGGCTCGCTTCTCGGCGACAGCAGGCTGGGGAATCACTTGACACTTATCTCGAGGAACTGGGGCTCCTGGCATCTCAATGCAAGTTTGAAGCAGCTACAGCTGAAAAAGTAAAGGAGGATGCCATACGTGATGCCTTCATCAATGGCCTGTCATCCAGTGCTATTCGACAGTGTAACGTTCTTAAGATATCAGATAACGTAAGACGATGATATGTATTCAGTAATGTCAGATATTATACAGCACTGACCAACCCTAGCTCGGGTGTCTAACTCTACAACCCTCCGGCTGCCGCGCCCTCACTTGCCGTCAACCACGAGTTCGCTTTTCTGCCGTTAGATGACAGCACGTCTCAGGACACTACAAATTACAATACGCCACATCCCTTCTCCTGCGACAATGAGATATCGAGATCACGGACATGCTGGTGTCCGTACACGAACACACATGTGCAATGCACCACATCAAATGCTACGCAAAGCTACTGTGCGACGAAGCTATAACGCGGCACTGAAGGACTGAGCACTGTAACACTACTGGTAATCGCAAAACAGTATAAAGCGCGACAAAATATTTACATTGCATACCTCTCATGACGCTTGGTCATTCTACCGTCTGCTGATAAGTATGCAGCCACATCCAGCATGCATTGACACGAACTGACAAGAACAGTGAACACGAACTGAACTGACGCGAACAGTGATTCATCTAACGTAATCGGACAGATAGGCGGGCGGGCGCCTTTCGCGCTGGGGACGGCGACTTATGACCGGCGGTGAGCCTGCCCCGGTCAGTGGTGCGTAAGGCGCATGGACGGGGGACGGCGGGAGCGGAGGAGATGACGGCACATCCATCCACGGTTCGCCAGGACGGGCAGGAGGCACGGGCGGGACGACGAGCGGGCGCACGCCCGTGCCGGTGGCGACGGGAGGAGTCTGAGGCGGCTCTGGTAACGCGGTGGGTTCCCGTGGCGGACCGAGCAGGTCTGGGTCCGAGTGATCACTCTGTACAGGCAGAGGGTCATTGGTGGCTAACAACTGGCGGCGGTTGCGACGATAGGTCACTTCATTCACGCGCGCCCAGTAAGATCGCGGCCCAGCTATTCCTGTACAGACGCCAGGGGTCCATGTGCGCTGTCCAGGGAGGCGCATCCGAATGGGCTGACCCACGACCAGAGGGGTCAGGGGCTGTGTCCGACGATTGTAATATTTCGCCTGGCGCAGTTTATTGTCAGCGAGAACACTCGGGAGAGGAGTCGGGTACGCGGGAAGCAAGTTTGACCTGGGAGTAGGCAAAAACGTCCGACAGGCACGTCCAAACATTTTCTGTGCCGGCGACATGTCTGACCCTTCACTGGGCGAATTACGCCACGTCATCAGCGCCCAAAGGAAGTTTTCACCGGAGGCGATAGCCTTACGCATTAAACTCTTCGCCGTTTTCACGGCGTTCTCAGCCTTGCCATTCGACTGCGGATAGCCTGGGCTGGAGGTAACATGATCAATATCCAGCGAACGCAGAAATGCTTTGAACTCACAGCTGCTGAACGGTGGGCCATTATCACTAACCAGCGTTTCTGGAATGCCATAGCGAGCAAACTGGGCCGCTAGAGCTGAGGTCACATGTGTCACAGTAGTCCGAGTCAGGCGGTCAATCTCCATGAAGTTGGAGTAATAATCTACCAGCACGAGGTACATTGACCCATTAAGTTCAAAAATGTCCGTTCCCAGTTTCGCCCATGGCCGGGAGGGGACCTCATGCGACAATAGCGGCTCGGCCGTCTGAGCCGGGCGATGGGCTAGGCAGGTTGGGCACTTCAGAATCGCTTCTTTTAGCTGGCTGGTCATTCCGATCCAAAACACGTTCTGCCGAGCAAGTCGCAGTATCGATGACAAACCAATATGAGTACGGTGCAGGCGCGAGATAAGGTCGTGCTGAAGAGCGCTGGGAATGACCACACACCTGCCTTTGTACAGCAGTCCGTCCTGTGTGAAAAGTTCGTCATGAAAGCCATGATACGGCCGGAGTGCGTCTGGCAACTGGCGCCGATGCTTCGGCCACCCTGCCAGTACCTGTTTGACGACCCGTGGGAGGACCAGATCCGACTGATACGCGGCCCGTATGGCTTCTAGACGCTCTGGAGACACCGCGATCCCACTGGACAACTCTAGGGATTCGGTCTCCATTGCGAACAGTGAGGATGGTTGCTGAGTTGGAGCACGACTAAGCGCATCAGCAACAGGAATCTCTGATCCTGGTCGGTACACAATGTGAAAGTTGTACCTCTGCAGTGTGAGAAGCATTCTCTGCAAGCGAAGTGGTGCGTCACTGAGTGGTTTGTTGTGTATCGCGACCAATGGCTTATGGTCAGTCTCGACTGTCACTGGCCTACCGTACAGATATTGGTCCAGGCGAGTGAGCGCAAAAGTAATGGCCAATAGCTCCTTCTCAATTTGCGAGTAGGCTCGCTCCGCTACCGTAAGGGAGCGCGAGCAGTACATGACTGGGTTTCCCCGCTGCAGAAGGACAGCGCCGAGGCCATGGCTCGATGCATCGCACTGCACTGTAGCCTCGTCATGTGGGTCATAGTATTTGAGCACTGGCGCTGTTGTAAGCAGCTGCTGAATGGTTTTGAATGCTGTCTCACACTGGGGGCTCCAGTACCAGTCGAAGCTGGCCTGAGTGAGCTGACGGAGAGGTGATACAGTCTGTGACAGGTTGGGGATGTAGCGGGCCAAAAAACTGACCATCCCCAGGAAGCGTTTGAGACTGGGCACATCCGTGGGGGGCGGATAGTCACGCACCGCAGACACTTTAGCTGGGTCTGGTTTCAAGCCGTCAGCCGACAGGACGTGACCCATCCATTTCAGTTCTGTCACTTTGTACCTGAATTTATCCGGGTTCAGACGAAGGTTCCTCTCACGTGCCCTGGCTAGAAATGCCGCTAGATTGCGGTCATGATCCTGTTCGGCCTGCGCACGCGTGTTGCCGCGACCTAAAACTACAAAATCATCAGCTATGACCTCCACACCCTCAAGACCCCTGATGAGCTCATGCATCATTCTCTGCCAAATTTCGGAGCTGCACTTCACGCCATATGGCAGCCTGTTCCAGATATAGCGTCCAAATGGCGTGTGGAAGCAGCACAGGCGCGCCGACCTAGCTGATAGCCCAATCTGCCAAAATGCACAGGATGCATCCACGAGACTGAATACTTTGGCTCCCGTGAGCCGGGCGGTTACCTCGTCCACAGTGGGTGTGGGATAGTGTTCTCTCCTCACAGCTCGATTTAGGAAACGGGGGTCTATGCATAGGCGAATATCCCCGTTCGGTTTATCCACTATCACAGGATTTGAGACCCAGTCAGTTGGCTCAGTGATGTGAGAAATGACGCCTAGAGTCTCGAGATCGTCCAGTTTTTTCTTAAGTTTCTCACGCACGTGCACTCTCACTCTGCGGGGAGCTTCCACTACCGGGATAGCGGACGGATCTGTCACAATTTCATAGTTGTCCGCCACTAGTCCCACGCTACTTTTGTCAAACACGTCATGATACTCAGCTTTGATGCGCGACTGACCGTCACTCACACACCCCGACCGCGGTGGCCCGGGCGACGGACGAGCTCCGGGAGGGCCATGACCCGGTTCGGTAGCGAGGTCACCCCCTGGGGTCACGGCCGGCGGGGGCGGGGCAGGGACATAGTCCAGTGGGTCACAGTCGCGGACGTCAATCAGGCCCAGCTGGACTGACGTGTTCAGGCTTAGTATGGAAGAGATAGCACTGTTCACAACTTTACACTGAAGGATGTGCCTACTCCGAGACACGGGATTAGTAAAGCACAGGGACCGTTTCCCCTCACATGACACGAGAGCGCCGTCATACATGCGCAGAACGGTATGGCACGGTCTCAAACATGCGCCCTGTGGATCGTCGGTGATACGCACGTAGTCTGTCCATGTCAACACGTCACACTCGGAGCCGGAATCTATCAGAAACGTCACCGATTTTCCCGAGGCGGTCAAAGTTTTGTGTGCTTTTGTGGGTGTCTCACCGGAATGGCCAGCTGTCGACAAAACGTCCCAGTGCTCATGTTGATGTGCACCTGACGCGCCGGGAGGCGGGTCGCGGCGCTGGCCGGCTGGCGGAGTCGCAGTCAGCTGATCGCGGCCGGCGGCGGCGGCGCCGGCGGCGCCCACGGTGGCGGCGAGAGACAGCGGCCGGGCCGCTGGCTGGCGAACTGGTCCGCGCCCGCCAGAGCCGGGCGGGGGACGCCGGGAGCCGCAGATAGTACTGCATGCGAAATGGTTGGCCTGCCCGCAGGCGAGGCAGGCTTTGCCCCATGCAGGGCAGCGAGACCGAACCATTGGGTGATCACGGCCGCAGAACTTGCACTTGCGGGTCGGTTGGGACCGGTTGTGTCCAGAGACGGCGGCCAAGTTGTCTGTTTGCTCACTGTGGGACTCAGTTCCAAACACCTTGAGATCACGATTGGCGGCTTCTTCGGATAGCGCTATGTCGATTGCCATCTGAAGGGTCAAATCAGCTCGCTTCAGCAGCGCTGCTTGTATTTTCTGGTCACGGAGGCCGATGCATATTCTGTCTCTTATCATGTTGTCCCCGTCTGGGAAATCACACGTTGCTGCCAGAGATCGAAGGGCCGATAGATATTGGCTGACCGACTCGTCTGGCTTCTGACCGCGAGTGTAGAAATTGTACCGTTCACGGACAACATTCTGGCGGGGCACACAGAACGCCTCGAAGCGTGACACTAGCTCATCCAACCCTTGTTCTGCAGACCACCCAGAGAAATGAGAGGCGACTTCTTGTGCTTCACCACCTGCACAGTTGAGAAAAAACGGCCACTTGGACGGCCTGGGGCTTGCCAGCGAGTTCGACAGCCACAGCGTAATTCTCCCATTCACGCCGCCAGGTCCGCCATCTTGTTGCTAATTGCGGTGATGAAATCTCGAGCTCTGCCGGTGGGCGAAGATTCGACAGCATCGTGGGCACCTTTGTGTTACGTTAACTTCTGACACCATGTAACGTTCTTAAGATATCAGATAACGTAAGACGATGATATGTATTCAGTAATGTCAGATATTATACAGCACTGACCAACCCTAGCTCGGGTGTCTAACTCTACAACCCTCCGGCTGCCGCGCCCTCACTTGCCGTCAACCACGAGTTCGCTTTTCTGCCGTTAGATGACAGCACGTCTCAGGACACTACAAATTACAATACGCCACAGACAGCGTCTTCTGGAGAACCTTCAGCTTGATCTGAAAACAGCTGTTTCTCAGGCTCGTGCTCTGGAGATGGCCCAGCAGCAATCTGAAATGTATCATAGAAACAGCAGTGATTCGTCACCAGTGACAGTGACAGCCCATGCTCAGTCTGATCCTTCTTCTGCGGAGGAGACAGTGCCATCCGCTCGAGGAGGAGAGGAAGTGACTGCAGCAGTTGAACGTACCTGCTTCTTCTGTGGTGGTCCACATCATGCTCGAAACAAGTGTCGTGCACGCAATGCTACCTGTTCAAGCTGTGGTAGGCAGGGGCATTTTGCCTCAGTCTGCCAGATGGGGAGATGGTCCAGAAGAGCACAACCGACCAAGGACCGGAGACAAACCACAGCTTCTATGCCGATACTGTCAGCAATGCATGAAACCTCTCTTCCGAGTCTACGGTCTGCTATGACACGTGTCACAATCAATGGTCAAGAGTTCGAAGCGCTGATCGACACTGGTAGCTCTCAGAGTTTCATCCGTACCCGGGTCGCAGAGGACGTTCACCTGAACATCGAACCCGCACATGGTACTGTGTGCATGGCCTCCACACGGCATCATGTCAAGGTGGCGGGGCAGTGTAGGGTGAGACTACGGGTTCAAGATGAATCATATGATGACTACCTGTTCTCTGTTATGGACGATCTGTGTGCACCTGTGCTACTCGGTCATGACTTTCTCAAGGCACACGAAAGCGTGTCCCTGACGTTCGGTGGCTCTCGATCCTCGCTCAGCCTGTGCTGTCTGACTCCCGCAGTGGTAACGCCACCATCCTTGTTCGGTAACTTGACGGAGGACTGTCACCCTATCCAGGCCAAGTCACGCCGCTACAGCGCTTCCGAAGTGAAGTTCATCGAGGGTGAGGTCGATCGTCTCCTAAAGGAAGGCATCATCTCTCCCAGCACCAGCCCATGGCGTGCTCAAGTTCTTGTGGTTGCATCTCCTAGCGGGAAACGTCGGATGGTTGTGGACTACGCCCAGACCATCAATCGCTTCACGGAGCTGAATGCTTACCCGCTGCCAAGAATCAACGAACAGGTTGAAAAGATCGCTCAATACTCCTACTTCAGCACGATAGACCTGACCAGTGCCTATCACCAGATCCCCATCGATCCTGAAGATCGCAAGTACACAGCTTTCGAAGCTGATGGAAGACTCTTCGAATTCCTTCGTATCCCGTTCGGGGTCACTAATGGGGTCGCCTGTTTTCAGCAGATCCTCCACGATGTCATCCGAGCTGAGAACCTGCGCGACACATTTGCATACGTCGACGACGTGACCATCTGTGGTCGCACCAGAGAAGAACATGACAGGAACCTGGAGCGCTTCATCGACGCTGCAAAGAAGTTCTCGCTGACGATCAATCAAGAGAAGAGTCAGTATGGCAAGACATCCGTCAGGATCCTGGGGCATGTGGTGGAGAACCGGACGATTCGACCTGATCCAGACCGACTTCGAGCCTTGATGGAGCTGCCGGTGCCCGAGGACGCGAAGGCACTGAAGCGAGCTGTAGGCATGCTCTCACACTACTCCAAGTGGGTGTCGTCCTTCTCCGAGAAGCTCCGGCCGCTGATCGACGGCGACTGCTTTCCCCTGTCGCCTGACGCGGTCGCGGCGTACCAGCGGTTGAAGGAAGACATCGGTGCTGCTACCATGTCAGCGATTGACGACTACGCTACCTTTGTGGTAGAGACGGACGCGTCTGATAATGCGATCGCAGCCACTCTTACTCAGAACGACAAGCCGGTCGCCTTCTTCTCGCGAACGTTAAACCCATCAGAACGCAAACAGGCATCCGTTGAGAAGGAGGCTGCAGCCATAGTCGAGTCAATTCGAAAGTGGCGGCATCTTCTGATTGGACGCCACTTCAAGCTCATCACAGATCAACGCTCGGTCTCCTTCATGTTCGACCGCGCGAGCAAAGGACGCATCAAGAACGACAAGATACTGCGTTGGCGTCTCGAGCTGGCGTGCATGAGCTTTGAGATCGTGTATCGTCCGGGGAAGTTCAACAACACAGTTCCCGACATGCTATCCAGGGCTGTCTGTGGCGCAACCACCACGGACACTGAAGATCTCATCCGATCTCTCCATGGACAACTCTGCCACCCTGGTGTAACGCGGTTGTGGCACTACCTCCGGTCGCGGAATGTGGCTTGTTCGGTGGATGATGTAAGGCGAGTCGTAACGCAGTGTAGAACCTGTGCACAGCACAAACCACGATTCGTCCATACCTCTAACACGCTTGTCAAGGCGACTAGGGTGTTTGAGCGATTGAGCGTTGACTTCAAGGGTCCCCTGCCATCAAACACTCAAAGAGCGTACATGTTTGTCGTGGTAGATGAATTCTCTCGCTTCCCGTTCGCTTTTCCTACTGCCGATACGTCTGCGGATTCGGCGATACAGTGTATGATGTCTCTGTTCACTATGTTTGGCACACCGGAGTTTGTACATTCCGATCAGGGCACCGCCTTCACGTCTTCTCGATTTAAGCAGTTTCTCCTACAGAACAGCATCGCCCAGAGCTTCTGTTCGGCATACAACGCCCCAGGCAACGGTCAAACCGAGCGTTACAACGGCATCATCTGGAAGTCTGTGTGCATGGCCTGTCACTCTGACAGCATCGACTTGAAAAACTGGGAAACCGTCCTCCCCCGGGCTTTGCACAGCGTTCGTTCGTTGCTATGCACAGCCACGAACCAGACGCCTCATGAACGATTCTTCAAACATCCTCGAAGGTCAATCAATGGTCAAGCTCTCCCTTCTTGGCTGGTGACATCAGACAGGGTACTGCTCCGTCGCTTCAACCGCGCCAGCAAGTACGAGCCTCTGGTGGATGAGGTCGATCTTCTGCACGTTACTCCCACGTACGCCAAGGTCCGACTGCCGAGTGGTCGTGAGCCGACTGTCTCTATCCGTCATCTCTCGCCCATGGGAGGTGAGAGCGCTGGGGAGCACTGCCAGATGGGTGATCATCGATCGAGTGACACAGACGTGCCTCCTATTGACTCGCCCTGTGACCCTGTGTGTCCCGCTGAGCGTGGCGACTCGTCTGATGCTGTGTCCGTCTCTGCACCGGATGTTCATGATGTACCTCCCGAGATCTCGCCTGACTGTCCTGATACCACTGTAACGAATTTGGATCGGCCTCTGCGAAGGTCAACCAGGGTGAAGCAGGTGCCTGTTCGATTAATGGACTATCAGGTGTGTAAGCCGTGACAGGCGAGCGTTTTGACATGGTGTGGCGAGGAGTTTGTCTTTGTGTTAGTGTTGCTGAGCGTAGTTTTGGCACGCTCAGTCTTGAGGGACGGTGAATGTTGTATATTTATGTTGTTGCATGTGCAGGCTGTGGCATGGTGTTGCATGTGCTTTGCATGGTTTATGAGCCTGATGCTTGGTTCCCTGTTTTCCAGCAATGTTGTGAATAAAAGCCTTCATTGAGGTTCATCGTTCATTACACCGTCAAATCATTTATTACATACTTGTGATGTAGACAAAAGCCGATCTGGGACTATTGAGAGTCCAGTACGGTCGGGTGCTCCCCATGCCGGTCTTTCGACCCACATAGCGACTTTTTGGGCGGCATCTGACTCTGAGAGCCCTCACGACGGCCTCTGTGGGCCCCATTATTGGCTCCAGGGCCCCTCACGACATCCTTTGAGGGCTCTGTGAGAAAGTTCGTCCCTCCGATACAGCCATACCGTGGTCACAGCCGGACCCGGCGGACCGCGGCGCCCGGCACATCAACCAATCTGCCGACGGCCGGGGGCGGAATGCAGCGTCGGCCGCGCAAAAACCAACCGCAGGGGAATGCGGCGTCGGTCGCGCAAAAAACCACCGCGGGGAGGATGCGGCGTGGTGAGAACCGCAAGTCGGCACAGGAGCGTGACCAGCAGCAGGTCACCAGACCCGAGCTCCTCCTCCGGCGCAGCGGACCACGCCGGACCTCCTGAGACCGCCCCTGCGACAAAAAGATACCTGGCCAGCCGACTCCCATCGTTCGGCGCCGCGTCTGCCGCCGGAGGGTAACAAAAACCCCCTCCAGACATCGATAAGGGCAGGCCGGCGGCCGGTGAGGTCATTGCCACGGCGAGTCGGTGACCTCTTCTACTGCTGTGCCCTGAGGTTCTGTGGCTGTTCTGTTCTGCTCTGTCCTGTTCTGCCCTGCTATGTTCTGCGCGCTCTGTCCTGCGGGACTAGCCTTGCGTGCCGCGCCCGAGGCAAATGCCATCCGCCGGAGGCGCGGTATATAAGCTGAGTTCCGCAGTGATCCGGGGACTTCTCTTCTTCGCCCTTCGCCCTTCGCTTCTCCACTGGAGAGCTACGTTGGAGCCTGCCCAGCGCGCGACGTTTGTTGAACCAACATGTAAGTTTCAAGGGTGCGGCCCTTGAGCCCTTATGGGGCCTTGTAAATAGTTATGGCTACTGGCCTGTGTTTGTATGTTACCGTCTGTAAATAATTACTTTGAAAAACTTGCACAGTCTGTTGTGGGACAAATGGTGGGAGAGAGAAAGGCGAACTGCAGAACGGTACCGAACTTGACAAACGTACATTAGAGAGACTCGGATAATTAAACAACACTACCTTTAAACTTTAAACGGCACAGTTAATTCGATACGTCACGCTACCAGAACAAATCCCAGCTGAAGTAACGATAAAGCAAATAACTTAACAACTCATAGTAAAAAATAGTTTCACAGTGGTGGCAGCGGTGGGATTCCTAATAGACTGACTGATTTTATTTTAAGCACGCCCAAGGCGAGCTAAATAAATTTATTGTCGGTTCCGCTCCAAACAGGGCGGCGAACCCTTGTGCCTTTTTACTTGCAGTAAATTACTTGTGTTGTAAGTTGTTTTTGCCCTTAAGAATTAAATTTAAGTAATGTAGGTATAGGGCCGTTCATGTTCGCAGTGGTTCTCTCCCCCAGCTGTCCCGGCCAGTGGGACAGGCGGGCGGCTCAGCCACCCCGGGGTGCCAGCGCCGGCTCGCGGCGGACCCGCGGCAGGCCCTGCCCTCCGCCCTGTCTGATTGGTGAAGGGACAGAGGATGGGCGTGGCCAATTTGAGTGTGGGGCTGAGGCACTGAGGGGTGCCACTGAGGACAGTGTATGTCCAGGTGCTCTTGCTGCGTCATCACTGAGGTTTCCCGGGCCCATTCGTGCTTTGTGCTGAAAGCAACGAGTTTTGAGGTGAGCGATGGAATTCGCACTTATCGAAGTCGCGATTGCCCTACCAGTGACCCGGGAGGATTGTTTATGAGGGACCGGCTGCCGTCTCATAATTCAAAGTGTACACGAATTAAAAGCCCATCAACTGAGCGGTAGGCCAAGCGCGGCTTCGGGCCGAACGTAGTGTGGGGTGAAGCGCTGCTCCACGCCTGATTGGGACTGCAGCCCATCAGAGCAAAGTGGGCATAAACAATCGTCCTGTGTGTGTCGATACCCGGCTAGAGATGGGTTAGTTCGGGGGTAGAGGCCGTGTGTCCATGACGCTACTCGTTTTATTTTGGCTTTCAGCACGATGACCGATCCGGAGTCCCGAGAACAACCAGCGGCAGGCACCACCGGGACAAACATGTACTCGGAGCCTGAATATTATTACACCCTCCCACCAGAACGCCCACAGCTGGAAGTTCCTGTGGATTCGACTGGAGCCCCAGGTCAGTCCGGTATACGGGGAACTGCTGGAATGGGCAGTGTGGTGGAAGGCGTCCGTGCACTGCATTTAGGAGAGGGCCACGGCCAAAACGTAGAGTCCTTTTTCTTGCGTCAACTGGGTCATTTTAAAGGAGAATACAATGGCGAGGCCATTACAGAATGGACCGATAAAGTAGAGTTGCTGAAGGAGATCGTGGAAGCCTCAGATGCGGAGATTTTGCGTGTTCTTCCGCTCCGCATGTCATCTCGTGCGGTTCAGTTCATGAGAGGATTTCTAGCCTCAAAACCAGTCTCAGAGCGAACCTGGCGAAATGTTAAGAATGCCCTTCTGACCCAATTTGGAGGGAAAATCGAGCCCACTCAGCTGGTTAACCAGCTACAGCAGGCGAAAATGGGACGGGACACTCCCGTTCGTGAGTTCGCCCTCCAGGTAGGTCGACTCGCTCGACTGGCGTATCCAGAATTATCAAGCGATCATGGTACCCCCGAGCAGAAGAAGCTCCAACATACCATGTTTAACCGAATTGCTTTGGAACAGTTTACTGCCGGCCTTCCGCCGCTTTTGAGTCGTCCCATTCTAGAAAACCGTGTTACGGATTTCCACGATGCCGTTGAATTGGCGGCTCATCATGAAGAAATAAATGCCCGATACATGAAAAAGTCAACCATTCATGCGATGCATGAATTTGAAACCAAGTCTCACCCGAACCCAGCTCCCAACAACAGCAGCTCTGGGAGAAATAGTTCGGGCCCTGAAAATTCGCGCGGTCGCAATAGGACCTCAGCCCAGCGCGGTAAACCCTATCGCAACAATAAGCCAGTGATCTGCCATCGGTGTCATAAGCCAGGGCACTATCAGAGGGATTGTCGGGCCTGGATAGGTTGCGAGGTTTGCGGAGAGACTGATCACATTATGGCTGATTGCCGTAACATCGTGTGCGCCCTGTGCAAAGGAAACGGTCACCCTGCCAACAAGTGTCCTTCAAAAAACTCCCAGGGCCCAGCGCCGAACCGGCCAAACACCAGCTAATGCAGCTCAAGGTCGGGCGGCGCGAGCTGTATGCTCTGGTGGACAGTGGTGCTCCGGTTTCACTGCTCAGCGCGGAAACTTATCGCGAGCTGCAGCCAAATGGTGACGAACCTCTTTTACCGCCAAAGGTGAATCTAAAATCAGTGACAGGTCAACAACTAGAAATTTTAGGCACAGGAGAGCTACTTTTTGAGATTTCAGAGAACTGGACCGTGAAGCATCAGTTTCAGATAGCAAAAAATCTACAGCCTTACGAAGCGATTTTAGGATTAGACTTCCTAGCCGACCCAAGCCGACAGATTCATCACGAGCTGTCCAACTTTGTCCTTACGTACAACAAAACTCCCATTCGACTTTTCAACTCAGAACACAGCCGACCATGCGCAACGGTGATACCGATCAGGGCCAAAGGACGTCACCAGTATGTCGGGCCGCGTTCGGTAACATTCATCAGAGTTCAGGCCGAGAAACCCACGCAGGACTCCGCTCTGAAAACTACCGAGAACTTTGAGTTCCAACCACATATCGTTTCAGACGGAGAACCTCAGCCCATACCATGTTTATTCGATCATCAGCAGTACCACTCAAATGACCTCTTCGTAGGCTTTCTCAATGTGTCCGACCAAGGAGCGGTCATCAGAAATGACGAACCTGTTGGATTTTTGACCTCAGTCAGCGCCCAGCCATTCCATGACCTTGTGGCTACCGTCATCCGAGAACGGGAGCAGGAAGCTCCCGGCAACACCTATGAGAGAGAGACAAAAGGTTCAGGTCATGAAACCCACACAGCTAGCAGAGAGCCATTCTTGAAAGCGTTCGAGTACGGTGAGCTGACTTCGGATCAGCTCGGCGCGGTGCAAAATGTGCTACTTGAGTATCGCGATTGCTTCGTCATGGATGGAGATGAATTGGGTTTGTGCAATCGCGTGATTCACCGAATCGAGACCACAGTCGACGAACCAGTGGTAACCCAGCCGTATCGGGTCCCAAAAGCCTTAGAATCAGGAGTCAGAGCGCTCATTCAGAAGATGCTTGATCAAAACTTGATTAGGAAAAGCAATTCAGAGTATAGTTCTCCAGTAGTGCTAGTCGAAAAACCGGACAAGAGTTTACGTTTATGCGTAAATTATCAAAAGTTGAACGCGATATGCAAGAAACGCATGTTTCCCCTACCAAACCCTGACGAGCTTTTGGCAAAAATTGGCGAAAACAAACCAAAATGGTTTAGTTCCACTGATCTAGCGGCCGCTTTCCACCAGGTCCCGATTCATGAAGTGGACAAACACAAAACAGCGTTTTCTCTGCCGCAACTTCCCTCAACCGCTCACAACGAGAATGGAATCAGTTTCTGGGTGCTACACAGCATGCCATCAATGCTTCCTACCAAACAACAAACAAATGGAGCCCAGCGTTCCTCATGTTCGGCAGACAATTCCAACTTCCTATTGAAAAGGCCATGTCATCTGAACTGTCTCCTAACTCAGGCGAGTTAGAAGATTTGGTCACGATTCTGAGGGAGCGTCAAGCTGATGCAATTACGCAAGTAATTAGCAATCAGAAAGACGCCCGGAAAAAGCAACGAGAGTGGTACAACCGTCGCGCTCGGGAAAAGGGTTTCGAAATTGGGGATCTGGTTTATGTTTACACACCTTCAGTTAAAACCGGAAACGCGAGAAAGTTGACCGCAAAATGGCTCCCAGGATTCGTGGTTGAAGGAAAGCATCAAAACGGTCTCACGTACGAGGTTCGTAAGCCAGGCTCACACAAACCAGCAGACGCAGTGCACGTAGACCGCTTGAAGCCCTGTCCGCAGTCTCACGTATATCGGGCTGCTGGGAAGGCCGGAAGGGTTCTCGGAACGAGCCGAGCCATTCAGGCTTCAGAGTCACTCCGTAGGGAGTTAGAATTTCAGCAGAGAGAGGAAGGGGGAAATGACGGGGAAACCTCAGAGGAGGACAGTTTCTTCCCAGGGCCATACCGGACCACGCGTCGGTCAGGATCCGGGACCGCTGCTGGAGACGCCAGCAGCGGAATAACGACGGCGCTGGAGGCGGTAGAGGAGCCGCAGATCCGGGAGGGCTTTACGTCTTCCTCGGATACCGAGTCCCAGGTGGAAACTGACTCAACCGGTTCCTCAGGAGAGGAGGCGTCGGCACGGCCGGCCCAGGCCAAAGCTGTGTGGCCCAGGAGGCCCCAGCGGGACAGGAGACACCCTGACCGCTATAGTCCCTGAGGAAACTGAGTTGGGAGCGTTACAGTAAAGAATATCTCATTTCAGATCAATCAGTTTTGCACCCCGGAATGAGGAAATGGTTTCAAGTGTATGTAGATATGTATAACTAAGGTTGAATAGATATTTCCTAGTGAAAGGGAAATCAGAGCATCTGCATGATTGATTCAGTGCCTTTAGCACGACTATCGTTATGAGAAACACGTATGTATGCATGTAACAGGCTGTAGTGCTCGCAAGTCTTTAACATGTTCTTAATGGTTTAATATTGCTTACTGCCAATAAGCAAAGGTTGCAACATTGACCAATCAAGTGGTCTGATGTAAGAGTGCAATGCATTAAAATGCTTAATCCTAAGTAACAGCACATGCTTAACTGAGTTGAAGTAGTTGCCTAGAGTATTATGACGTTGAGATTTAATCTGATTAAGTTTGTGGCCTGATTGCTCCTAGCCTTGTCCAAGGTTCAGCAATTTATTTCCCGTTATACCTATGCCTTTCGGCGCAGTCAAGGTCAGTTTCGGTCAGTCTAATTTGAGTGCCATGAATAAGCGTAAGCGCTGCCAGAAGGCCAATAATGTATCTGAACGCTGAGCCAACGAGACTAACAGAACACTAGGTAACGATAATAAGAATACGGTCCTTTAATATAAATCAAGGTCGAAAAAACTAGACCAATGGATTCTGGGACAATGTCCATCCCTGGCTGTTAAAAGTGACGAAATCGATCAAATTGTCTGAGCAAACTCGCCTCCCGATATTCTGACTCACAGCTGTCTGGTGTCTGGAGCTTCGTCTCCGAACGCAGTACGTGCAGCGTCAGATAGCCAAGCGCCAAGTGGCTGCAGAGACAGCTTAGGCCGCACACAGTGCACACCTGTTGCTCACTTCTTGGGGCCCGACAGCAGTGAAACCCATCGGCGTCCACAGCGGTGGTTTCCGTCATCCACATGGGTCGACTCCATTGCAAATAGGAGGAGTTCACGTCAGAGTGAGCTATCACTGTCTGGACGGTCACCTTGAGCGGGTAAAAAGGGTCGCAATTATGGCAAACTGTCCAGGCACAATGGTACTGGCACCTGCACACCGGCAGTCTTGTGTGGTCTTACAAATGGGACGGTGGTTCACGCTCTGGACAGTAATGCTCGGCTGTCACAAAAATGGCATTAGTGATGGGACGTCTCAAAGTCACCCCAAAATTACAGAAAGATAAATTCAATGTTTAAGAACTAAAATCCAGTGAAATGTTTGTCAACATAGTGAGGCTGGAAGCCGATGTTTGTGTTCAGTTTGTCCGAGTTCGGGGAAGGATACTAATACGGCAGAGCTGATAGCGCTATTCGCACATTCCCAGGCACAGTGACTAGCAAATTTAAGTCATCAACCAATGACAACAGAGGCTCGACTGTTTGACGCCATTCCGCTCCTTACACGGTCAAGCTACATCCTAGTCCATATTGCTCCTAAGTGGTCATTTAATTTAACAGTGACAAGTGTATAGCACATTAATTGCAGCACCAAAGCAACAAAACGGCAGTAAGGAATATTAAACCAAGATAAATCTAGAACAAGCAGAAAACCGGGGCAGATCTATGTAGGACATTGAGTTCTCCCAATTCAGTTGACATAACTCCTTGTCAAAGACTTGACTTTTGTTTCATTCCCACAGGCATCTACCCGGGGAGGTGGGAATCATTCTCTCACATATATTCATCGGAGGGATGTGAGAAAGTTCGTCCCTCCGATACAGCCATACCGTGGTCACAGCCGGACCCGGCGGACCGCGGCGCCCGGCACATCAACCAATCTGCCGACGGCCGGGGGCGGAATGCAGCGTCGGCCGCGCAAAAACCAACCGCAGGGGAATGCGGCGTCGGTCGCGCAAAAAACCACCGCGGGGAGGATGCGGCGTGGTGAGAACCGCAAGTCGGCACAGGAGCGTGACCAGCAGCAGGTCACCAGACCCGAGCTCCTCCTCCGGCGCAGCGGACCACGCCGGACCTCCTGAGACCGCCCCTGCGACAAAAAGATACCTGGCCAGCCGACTCCCATCGTTCGGCGCCGCGTCTGCCGCCGGAGGGTAACAAAAACCCCCTCCAGACATCGATAAGGGCAGGCCGGCGGCCGGTGAGGTCATTGCCACGGCGAGTCGGTGACCTCTTCTACTGCTGTGCCCTGAGGTTCTGTGGCTGTTCTGTTCTGCTCTGTCCTGTTCTGCCCTGCTATGTTCTGCGCGCTCTGTCCTGCGGGACTAGCCTTGCGTGCCGCGCCCGAGGCAAATGCCATCCGCCGGAGGCGCGGTATATAAGCTGAGTTCCGCAGTGATCCGGGGACTTCTCTTCTTCGCCCTTCGCCCTTCGCTTCTCCACTGGAGAGCTACGTTGGAGCCTGCCCAGCGCGCGACGTTTGTTGAACCAACATGTAAGTTTCAAGGGTGCGGCCCTTGAGCCCTTATGGGGCCTTGTAAATAGTTATGGCTACTGGCCTGTGTTTGTATGTTACCGTCTGTAAATAATTACTTTGAAAAACTTGCACAGTCTGTTGTGGGACAAATGGTGGGAGAGAGAAAGGCGAACTGCAGAACGGTACCGAACTTGACAAACGTACATTAGAGAGACTCGGATAATTAAACAACACTACCTTTAAACTTTAAACGGCACAGTTAATTCGATACGTCACGCTACCAGAACAAATCCCAGCTGAAGTAACGATAAAGCAAATAACTTAACAACTCATAGTAAAAAATAGTTTCACAGCTCCCACGTTGGCCCCACGGGCCGCGCTGGCATCGGAGGTCCCCACGCGGCCCTCGATGGACTCGAGGGCCCTCAACCATCATGAAGACCTATAAGAGCCCCACAGTGGTCTCCGAACGCCGCCACGGAGGCTTGTTTGGCCGCGCTGGATTATGATGGCCCTAACGATGACCTCTGAAGCCCCTTACGACTACTTTTGAGGGCCCTTATGATGACGTTTAGTGTCTACTGCAGGCTCGAAGGGACTGCTGATTCGTTCAGGCGATTGACGTGCCCATTTATGTCACTTATAGTGCAGGGGGCATCTTTCCCAACGTCAGGGGGCGTCTTTCCCACCCTGTTGGGTAAGATGCCCCCTTTCACTTCTTCAGGAAAATGCTTAATAGCAAAAAAAGTTATAATATTTCAGGCACGAAAGTGTGATATTTTTGGAGAAAAATGATGTCGGCTTCCGTTGAAACTCCAAGTTTTTGCTTTCCCATCGTCATTTTCGAATAATATATGACATAGCAAAACCCTGGGCATCTTTCCCCACTCTCCCCTAGGTAGTGAATAAAGAAAGTGCTGTGACAAGGGAGTCATTTGCCAGCAAAATTGTGCAAAATCACGGAAATGACGCGCAAGAATACCAAAATCACCTTGCACAGCCGATTGCCGCCATGTCACCAATTAAAAGTGACACAGTACCTACCTACCTAATCTGATCATCAAGGATGTTTGTTTTACAAAATAATAGGGTGGGCGTGTTACCCGATGGGCGGCGGTCCCCCGTCATCCCCTACAGGTCAGGTTCACGAGATTTTCAGGGGATGCGTAAAATTGATTAAATCACCGAAAAGTTAAGTCGCGATCAGCCGCTCTTACGCGAGTTATTCGCGAAAATCGAGGAGATGGAAGACGGATCCATCAGATCCAAAGTAGGTCCGATTCCCCTTAGGAGTGTGAGGGTCAAAATGCACGGTAGTGCACAAGGGATCGAAATGCGACTTGCGAGGAGTAGGTACTTGGAATTTGGAGAAACTGTTTTGATCCCACCTCCCGCAGCGTCCGAGACCGACTTTCTGGATTCACCTGTATGCTTGCGAGCCTTTTTCCATGGATCCTGATCTAGCGTCCCCATCTTTCATTTTAAAACCTTCCATTGCCACTTGAGTCAACACCCGTGTGGATGTTATTTATTCAATTCTCGATTTATGGACCTCTTCGCAAGTCCAGCTACAAAATGAATGAATGTATTTTCCTCGTCCCCACTCGGGGTAGGTATGGGAACTTGGCTGGAACATATTTACATTAGTGCTTGAGAAAAGATGCCGAAAAAGTCCCTAGATTGTGGAAGTTTCTCACCAACCGCCCATCATGTTATTTCCCACGGAGATTAAAAACCTGCTCCCGGTACAACGGCTGCACACGGCACAATTTGTTTCGTGCGTTTTGTATGTCGCAGAGCTTCGACCGGGTGGCACGCGCTGTTGAAGGGGTGCTGTTGGCACGTGTGCAAGGTGGGTCATTTTGTAACCATTATTTTAGTGTCGTGTGCTAAACACATGGCCAGTTCCTCATGTGACTTCTTGCTGTGTGGGTGCATGTGAAGAATTACCGGTTGGCATTATGGTCGATGGCATGACTCTTCTTTGGAGGTATTCGATTGCCATCACTTGATAAATTGTAAGCTTGTTTGCTTTGAGTCAATACTTTTGATATATGCAATTAATTAGAAGTCGAAGCTATGATTAATCATAATCAGATAACAATAATGATGAGATATTGTTCACACATGCTCTAGCAATCACAGCAGTTGCCAGTTGGAGTTGTTAATTTTTAAATGATTTTTGCTTTTCCGGGTTCAGGTTGGGAGCTGTGTCAACAACACCTACAAATATAATCCTACAGGATTAGCTAGGAGTCAACCACAGCATCAGGCCTTTGCCTTTTCACAAATAATTATCCTGGTTTTTGTTAATAATTTGTAGAAAGCCTGTAGCAGTACCTATTGGTACCTAATGGCGTAATTTTTGGTACCTAACAAGTTCAATGATTTTTGTGTCAGTATTTTGCCAGTATTGGCATTATATTCCATGTGTGCAAAAATTAACACCTTCAATTTTTACAGAACACAAGTCATTTTGCCATGGCTCTGGGCCCATTGGCAGTGGCAGCAGTGGCTGCAGTGCTGCTGGCTCTGGCAGGTGGTCAGTCGGCACCAGCCCTGGCACCAGTCCCAGTAAAGGTCAGCGGCACCTACATCAGCCGCCTGCTGGCTGACTATGGAGCCGATGGTGGCGGCGGCGGGCTGACAGCAGCCGGTCTGCAGCGCCTACTGAAGCAGCTGGGCATCATTCGGCACTGGCATGGACTGGCCGGCGACCACGACCACCACGACCATCATGACCACCACGACCACCATGATCACGACCATCACGACTCAGAGCACACCGATCATGAGCACAGCCAGCGTGCCCCGGCCGACCACGAGAGCGGCCTGGAGCACCGCGACGGCGGCCAGCCTGGCGGTACCAGTCTGCTGCGGGAGCCCGACCACCAGCACAGTCTGAGCCACGACCACACAGACCATGACCACAGTGCGGACCACGGAGACCACAACCACGCAGACCATGGTCACGGCGAAGGCCACAAGAACGGCACAGACCACGATCACGCAAACCATGATCACGCGGGCCACGACCATGCAGACCACGCGGGCCACGACCATGCAGATCACGCGGGCCACGACCACGCAGACCATGACCACAGCGCGGACCACGCAGACCATGACCATGCAGGCCATGACCACGCAGACCATGACCACGCAGACCATGACCACGCAGGCCACGACCACGCAGACCACGACCACGCAGACCACGACCATGTAGGCCACGACCACGCAGGCCACGACAATGCAGGCCACGACCACACAGACCATGACCACAGCGCGGACCACGCAGACCATGACCACGCAGGCCACGACCGCGCGGACCACGACCACGCTGACCATGACCACTACCACGACGCCCACTACCATGGTGACCACGACGCCCACCACCATGGTCCTACCGTGAAAACTCCGGCCGAGGCGCCACCCTCCCGTGCCAGCAGGGAACTCAGTCGACGAGGTACGTTAACGACCTGGATTGCCATATTTTGCCAGCGATATGTCTGTCTGGTCTCTAATTTGCTTGTATTTTGTCATCCTTTGAAATGTAACTAGAAATTATGGCGTTTTTTATTTTTAGTAACGGATGACTTTGCATTTTTACGGAATGACTTGTCGAAGTGCGTGTACGTCCGGTCTCCAGACACGGTGTTTGCGTTTTGTTTGCAGACACTTCAGCGGTGGACCCGGCCGGTGCTGCCGCCGTGGCGGACGGGAAAGGCGCCGCTCCGGCCTCGGTGAGTACCGTTAGGGAGGGAGGCACCGGGTCGCGTCACTGGCTGGATAGAGGACAGAGTCCCGGATGGGACGGAGGGGAGCGACGTCTCTACTCGGCCCCCACCGGGCACAATTTTCTTCAAACTGGGCTGATTTATTGTGTTCAGTCCGGACGCTGGAAGGCAAATGAAATGATACTGATCCTGGGTTCAAACGCTATTTCTGTAACATCCATGGTTTTCACTTATTTTGATGTACAAATTGTCATTTCGAAGGCGAGTTTTTGAAGAAAATGTAGGCATGCTCATAAAGGTAAAATTTACGAGGGAAAAGGCCTACCGGTAGGTACCTCTTTTTGTACCGCTATATCCCTTAGTCTGGCAGAAATCAACACCAAACTCGCACATCACCCTTCCATTTGCCGGACCGATTCATATTTCAAGTATGACAGACCGGCTTTAAATGGCGGAGAGGTGATGGCAGCTTTTAGCTCCTATCGGGAGAGGAGTGACACAGAATCGCGACGTCGTCCATCCGGCTTTTCCGAATTAAAAAAGAAAGCTAGAAGGATCGTACCATTCTTTCATCGTGCTGTCCCGGATTTTCAATACTCGGGTATTCTAGCACTTGTAAGAACAAGTCCGTCTTTTTCTATGGTACCAATTGGTCCCTCTTTCGTGCTCCGAACCCTTGTAATGCGGAGTTCAGACTTCAGACCCTACTCAGGCTGTCGCCATTACCACCCTATCAGAAATACTGGAACGTCTGCATAATTAACAGTCGAACATTAACGATGTCAATGTAACCAAAAACTGACACAAAATAATCCCTGCTCACCGACTTTATCTGAGTTGTAATATACCTATCAGGTATGTATATCACGAGCATAGCTGATAATTGCACAAAACTCATATTTTTTCCCCATAACCTCCCCTTCCTTTGAACGGACATGGTGTGTCTGACCTAAGGAGTCAACCGAAAACCCAAATGCTATTTTTAGGAACGTGATTATCATTACCGTAGGTATTAAGGGTATGCTGGTTATCCATTAAATGACTGAGCATATTATGGCTTTTGCTGGCCATTGTTGGAGGACCGAGTAAGCCTTCGATGGTTTTCCGCTGTCGAGTCTGTGCCTTTTATCCTGTCCCGTGTTTTGTTTCGTTTAGTGGCGTTTTTTAGTCAAAATATTTGCGTGAAATTATTAAGGTCTTGCCAGTTTTTGTACAAATGATGTTTTTCTTCCATTGCACAAATGGTGTTCCGCCGTGGCACAAGCACATCAAGAACAATGCATGGGACAGCTCCCATGCATATCAACTTGTGGCGGATGGCGATGCATCATCACTCGCTCGCTTGCCGGGTAAGGTTTTCGATCATCCGCTCTGATTATTTTCATTGTATCTCGGAGCCCGCGCTCTCACCACAGGGTATCCAATCAGCCGAGCAGCGTGACGGGCGATGGCGCTATGATAATCTCACTGAGGCTCTAATGGATGACGATCTCACTGAGGCTGCCTTACGGTTAGAAGTTCCCTTTTCTTACGTGAGGACGTGTAAAAGACTGATGAAATTCCGTTACTCAGGTATGCTGCGGTCCTCTGTTCACAAAGAACTTTTTTGGACGGTTAATTTATACCAGACATTTGACAAGCGTCTTCCATTTTCAGGCGTCAACGCAGCGTTTTAGTTTTCGGTATTCCAGCTTAGTTTATGATATTATCCCTTGGACTGGAGTTTCTCAGTACTCTGAACTGAACCCTGAAACGACATCCAGCTGTCTCCTAGCAAGTTTACGACTCCGTTTCCCTCCTGCGAAGGACGGATGGTTTCTGGGAAAGTGGCGCCGCCCCTGGGGCGGCGGATGGACGGGCGTGCAGTCACGCCACGCCGTCCCTACCCGGTACCCCGGGCGGCAGCCGATGACGGGGCGGCGGGCTGGCGGGGCGCGGCGCGGCCGTGCACGGGCCGGCGCCGGCCGTGTTTATAGAGCGACCCGATCGGCCGGTGTGGGGTGGCCTGTTCCCACCGGCGGCACCCTCGCTGCCGTCCGCCGGGCCCCCTGGCTACAGTCCCCTCCTGACCACGACCGGCTCCCCGGCCTGCGGTAATCTATGGTACCCCAGCTGGTCGTAGGTCGTCGCTCGGCGCCGGCTAGGTTTTATGGTAGGTCCAAAATGGCTGTCTGGATGTAGGGGTGGGCCCGCCTGCCGTCTGGATCTAGGGGCCAGTCCGACTGTCGTCTGGATCTCAGGGTTATTCCGCCTGGTGTCTGGATTTTATGGCGGATCTGGTTGCCGGATGTAGCGCTTTGTTGGGTAACCATCTGGGGCTGTCTCCGCCCACGGTCTGGGTGCAGGGGGTGTAACGCCCCCACCGGATGTGGGGACGTGCCATCCACCGTTTGGATGCGGGGACGTCTCCGCCGGCCGTCTGGATGTGGGGGCGCGTCTGACGTGGATGGCCTGCCGCCAAGTGGAGCAGCTGCGCTCCACCGACCGCCGCAGCGGCTCACGCTGGCACGGCGCTACCGCCGGCACAGACACACCGGCGCTCAACACGGCTGCTGCACGGCGGGCAGTATTGATCGGAGGGGTGATGGCATCAATTACAAATTAAACGACACCAAATGAAATTTCACCGATCTGTGTAGCCGAGTTTCGTGCGGACTGGATGCGGGGAGCTGGTTTCTTTCCATGCCGACGATGAGAGGAGCCATTTGCAGTCAGGGCGGCTCCAGATGAGGTCATATGGCGCAAACTGAGTGGCCCACAGGGCAAAGGGTACCGCCAGTCACGCTGACCATACCACCAGGCAATACGACACTGGCGATTCGCTTGATGCAGCTCGTATGACTTGCATGGCTTGGCATGGTACTGTTTTGTTTATTTGAAAACATACTGTCAGCTGTTCATGAACAGGGACAACGCAGCGACAACTCTTTAACTTCTCCAAAAAGCTTTGCATTTTTAGTGAAGACGTATACTTCTGATCTAAAGGTGAAATAACTTCTGCGGTGGGTGGGTGATGGTGTGTGTGTTTGGGGGGGGGGCTAGACAGCGAAGGTTTTGATTTTATTTCCAACGTTTTTTTATGATGTTCATCACGACAGATGCAACCAAGTCGCGTCGCTGTACGGCTGAGGCGAGGTGCCTCTCCCGTCCCACGCTCCTCTCGCGTGGGGCCGCTGCGCACCCGTCCATCCCCGGTCCCCGGGTAGGGACCGCCATCATCTTCCCAGAAGTCATTCATCCTTCGCCGAAACGGGGATGTCGCCTGGCTGCAGACTCGCTCGGGATGGCGTCCCCTCCGCCATCGCCCCGGCTAACGGCCCGCCAGCAGCGTCATCCGTTCCCCCTCTGACCTCGGGCCCAGAACATCCAGAAAGGCACATGTGAACGAAGTCGTTAGCAGTTCTGAGACCTTACTTCTCCACACAAACTTCGCCACCATATATGAATGGAGAATTCTTAGAAACATTGGGCAACACTGGGAGAGCATCAAACCATCTCCTTGAGTTTTTATCAGCGTGGTCTGTGACTTTATCTCAAGTGAGATGTCCGTGATTCAGCAGGATGACAAGCGATGTTTGTGCCGTGTGGACGCTAGTAAGTCAGTCTAACGTCATCCTCACTTGTGACCTATGTGACAAGTCAATCTTCTCGAAATTTCCGCCCCACACCAAAGTGGCTTGTAAAAAAAAAAAAAAAAACTGAATGTGACCACCTGAAGTGCGTGAGAACTGAGAACACATGACGTTTCCGGTGGAAGGGTGGTCCTACCGATATTATAATGAATAGTTCATTTATATTTCGCACGGAAGCAAGCACTTATATTTTGGAGATTATAAACACTGCACAGTCAATTAGGTACTTCCCTGCTGTCACCGACGAAAGTGTTCGGACCAACCCGCGCTACCGCTGTGCCGCCGTGATAGCCGACCGGCCGCCGTGCCACCGCGGCGCCGCCGCCGCTCGTTGCAGCCGTCCCGCCGCCGCACCGCCGTCACCCTGTCCAGACTCAGGATGAGTTGTGAGCAGGGATGCGGAGCCGGAGCCGGAGCCGGAGCCGGAGCCGCCGGAGCCGGCATATTTTGCCCGGAGCCGGAGCCGGAGCCGGAGCCGTGAAACAATATAGCCCGGAGCCGGAGCCGGAGCCGGAGCCGTCAAAAAAGGGGGCGACTCCGGCTCCTTTTCTTAAGAGGAAACAATGATTTACCTGGTTCGGTTTGACAGTACAAGGCGTAAAACTATTCAAAATAGCCTTGTTATACAAATACAGAAGCAATGTGTACCAATCCCATCGCCTTTTTTCTTTCACCAGTATTTAATTGATCGCATAGGGGATGTACTGAGTAGAAGCCGGAGCCGGAGCCGCCGGAGCCGGAGCCGCCGGAGCCGGATCATTTTACTCGGAGCCGGAGCCGGAGCCGGAGCCGCCATGACATTTCACCCGGAGCCGGAGCCGGAGCCGGAGCCGATTTTTTTCTCCGGAGCCGGAGCCGGAGCCGGAGCCGTCTGAAATTTCCACGGCTCCGCATCCCTGGTTGTGAGGCATTGTGCAGGGCGGGGCCGCGAGCAGACGCGGCCGGCGGTCGGTACGCGTGCCGCCGACGCTGCCGAGCCGCAGCAGCGCCGCGGCCGCCACCGAGACCGAGATATAAATTAAAGACACGTCGTTTTAAGGCACGTAGGCCGCCAAGCTGGCGCCTTCAGCCACCTCCCCGCTGCAGTGCAAGTTCGCACTCGTTTTGCACACGTCTTAAGCATTGCGTATAAAATGTGGGTCACGTACGACCCCGGCAGAGTCTCACTTCGACCGTCGCGCTGTGCGCACGGACTGATCTGCCCCGCTCGACGCCTCGCCCGGCTGAGCGGGGACAGAGTACAGAAGCACGCGCGCAGACCGACTCTCCTGCGCGCAGCCGCGCCCGGCGGGGCAGTGTCAGTGCTTCAGATTTGTACAGTGAATGTGAATGGTGCTCCGTGTCTGCGTGTTTCATCTACCGGTTTTCTTCACAACTGCTTCCGCTTCTTGCTTCGCGTATACTTCAATAAATCCTCTACGGGAAATCTTCACGTCTATCTACTACTGAAAATCGCCGAATATCAAAAACCCAGGAGCTCACATAGCAGGCGGGCGGGCTACGAATGTCGCACAAACTCACCGAACAAAATACAGTCCACATCCAACCAGAAAAGAACTCCGAGCGACAGTTTGTCGGCGACATTTGCTGGTCCTCCGGGCCGGATCCTGAACTATGGCAAGTGGAGAAGCAAGCCCGTCTCTAGAGCGAATGGGGGAAAGTGACAAAGAAGAAACCGCTGACATGGAAGAAGTACCAGCTGAACCAGCCGCTGCAGGTCAAGGACAAGCTGCAGTGACTACAGCCCGAGAAGAACCACGAGAAGGCCAATGCTCCAACGGGGAGTGGCGGCACCTCAGACAGGTGAGAGGTCGTCATCGGGCGGCTCTCACAAGGATTTTCCGGCGCGCTGAAGCTCTCGTGACAGATAGAGCCTCACGCGTCCAGTTTGGAAATATCCGCAGAGAAATGGACAGCGCTTTCCAAGCGTTGATGGCCGTTCACGAATGTATCTCTGGATACACACAGTATGAGGAAGAAAAAGAAAATGAGGTTCAGTACTTAAACGAAGTTCGTACGGAGAAAGAGAGAATCGAGGAGAAAATCGAGACTTTCATGACCAGCACCACAGACGAACTACAGCTGACTTCTACGAGACAGACTGACTTCAGCGAGGATGGAGGAGGGCAACCTGAAGACGGCTTGGGACGCTCAGTGTCACGCATGACCCGTAGCGTCGCTCGCCGAGCAAGGTCACAGGTCAGTGGCAGCTCGGCGGCCTCTCATGCATCAGCTGAAGCCAGGATATCATCCAAACTGAAGGAGTTACGCGTGCGCCAGCTGGAGCGAGAAAGGACACGAGAACAAGAGCTGCGCGAACAAGAACAAAGGATAAGGCAACAAGAACAAAAGATAAGGCAACAAGAACAAGAACTGCAATACGAGAGAGACCTTCAGAAAGCCAGAGATGAAGCTGAAGCTGCCCGACTGGAGGCGGACCTGAGGGAAGAAATGGAAGACGAGCTCAATGCAGACAGGCGAGACGATTTTGTGGATGAAAATCTGGGAGAACCAATCACCGAGAAAAGCGTTTCTCAAAGGCAGAACTGCTCCAGATTACAACTTCGTTTCTCCGAGCCAGTCTCCATTACGCCCAGAGAACCTCTAGAACCTCTAACCGAAATCAGAGAAGAACCTCCGCAACTAGAACCTCCACGAATGGCGCCCAGTCCCGGTATGTCCACAAGCCAGACGTCATGGATAGATCAGCTGCGACCGACAGCTGCACCACGTCCGGCTCCTACGACATCTGCGTTCACTAAGAGCATCCCCCGTCTCCAGCTGCCGACCTTCTCAGGCAAGCCGTCTGAGTGGCCGCGCTGGGTCGGACTGTTCCGAGCGCTCGTGCACGACCAGCCATCGCTCAGCGACGCGGAAAGAATGGCTCATCTGCAAGCGTCAGTGATGGGACAAGCGCAAGAAGCCATCGCTGGCATGCTATTTGACGGCAACCTGTACCAACAAGCCCTCAAAACTCTACAAGATCGTTTCGGCCGAAGCACGGATGTGATTAAAGGTACATCTCGAGAAAGTGTTCTCGGCTGAACCTCCTCAGAAGAACAGTGTTCGATCGTTGGAGTACTTCCATTCCGCCCTGCACTGCGCGGTTACGCTCATGCAGGCCCAAGGATATGAGGCGGACCTGTACAGCACAGAGAATCTCCGAAGAACGGTGGTCAAACTTCCAGAATATCTACGGCGTGAATGGGGTAAACATGTGCTCGAACTCCACCCAAGACATCCATCACTCATCGACCTGGACGTTTGGCTGCTGAAGCAGGTCCAAATTGCATCGCTCTGCCAAACCGCTGAAACGCCGAGTGACAGATGGGGGAGAACCAGAGACCAGACGACTAAGCGAGCAGCGCATGCTACCGCAACTTCGTCACCAGCCTCTCCATCAACGGCACAGAAACCAGGTGGGAATGCGTCGTGTCCGAAGTGCGGTGGTGAGCACAGACTGCACCAGTGTCGTGAGTTCAAAAATCTGGACGTCGAAAGAAGAATCGACCTAATATTCGACAAGGGACTGTGCCTCTGGTGTCTGCAAAGGGGACATCTCGCCAGAGAATGTCACAACACCAAGCTCTGTGGTGTAAATGGGTGCCAGAGACGCCATAATCAGCTGATACATGGCAGCACCAAACGAACCACGCCCCTCACCGACCGCTCGGGAGCCGTAGCCAGTCGGCCTGCCAATGAAACAACTTCAGCGGCAGAAGGAGAAGAGGTACGTGTGGTGGCTGCATCTACCTCCATAGGAAAGACGGGCGGAACTCTTCTACAAATCGTTCCAGTTCGAATTCATGGAAAGAAGGCAGGAACTCACCGTGACACCTATGCTCTTCTCGATTCAGGGTCAGAATCTTCCTTCTGCAGTGAAGCTGTGCTGAACCAACTGGGAATCACAGGACAAGACGAACAGCTGTGCCTTCAGACAGTTGAAGGAACTGGAAAACCTCAAGCATCAACTAGAGTGAAGCTAGAGCTGAGCTCTGTGGCCCCTGGGGAAACTCGAAGAATCATCGTGCCTGAGGCGTGGTCTGTTCCATCTCTCGACATCTCCATGCCGAACGTCTGCAAGAAGCAGCGGGAGAAGTGGCGTCACATCAAGGGCTTGGACATTCCTCAGTGCTCCCATGGACAGGTGGAACTGTTGCTCGGAGCTAACGTCAGCGAAGCAGTCATCCAGCAAGAGGTCCGGGTGGGTCAACCAGGCCAACCGATAGCTGTACGTACTGCTTTTGGTTGGACCCTGACTGGCGCTGTGTCCGACCTGCACCCTGGAAAACATGGACGAACTAGAAGAGCGATGTTCATCCAGAAAGGCTCCGCTGCTGACGAGGAACTGGAAAACATGCTGAAGGACTGGTGGACAACTGAATCCTTCGGAGCCAAGTATGAAAGGTCAGTGTCACAGTCGAAAGAAGACCGTCGAGCGCAAGAGCTTCTAGAGTCAACAACCACCAAGTTAACCGGCAACCGCTACGAGACTGGCCTCCTCTGGAAGACTGATGACGACACGCCGTTTCCAGACAGCAAGGTGATGGCTACAAAGAGACTACATGGCACCGAGAGGCGTCTGGTAAACGATCAAGAGAAAGCAGCAGCTTACCAGGCCACGATCGATGCATATGTAAAAAAGGGCCTCGCCAGAAAGCTGTCCAGGGAGGAGGCACAGCTCCGGCTGCCCAGACGCTGGTTCCTACCACACCATGCCGTGACTAATCCCAATAAGCCAGGCCGCTTCAGGATAGTCTTCGATGCGGCAGCCAGATCGTACGGAACATCGCTGAATGACAAGCTCCTGACCGGACCAGACCTGCTGAAGAACCTCACCGGTGTCCTGCTCCGTTTCCGAGAAGAAAAAGTCGGCATGGTGGCAGACATCCAAGAAATGTACCACCAGGTCCGTGTCATCGAGAAGGACCGACCGGCGCTCAGCTTCCTGTGGCGCGACCTGGATCAAACTAGAGAACCAGACATCTATGAGATGCAGGTGACCATCTTCGGCGCCAAATCGTCTCCAGCGTCCGCCAACTACGTCCTCCAAAGAACAGTCGCGGACCATGGAGAAGACTGCGGGCTGCCAAAGAAGACCGTGGAAACCGTGAAGAACAGTTTCTACATGGACGACTTCTTACGATCAGAAGAACATGAAGATGATGCGTTGAAGACGACGAAGCAGGTGACAGAGACACTCTCCCGAGGCGGCTTCCATCTATCCAAGTGGGTAAGCAACTCGCGGCGCGTCCTGGAGAGCATTCCCCGAGAGAAGCGCGCCCAGCCGGAACTAGACCTCACAGAAGCGGAGCTGCCCACACAAGGTGCCTTGGGAGTGGTCTGGAATGCTGAAGAGGACAGTCTGAGCTTCAGATTCCGAGACTCAAGCGTCCCGATGACAAAGCGGGGAGTCCTCCAAAGGACTGCGTCGATCTTCGACCCTCTGGGGATCGCCGCGCCCTTCGTCATCAGAGCCAAAATGTTCATGCAGCAGCTCTGGACCAAGCAACTGGAATGGGACGACGAGCTGGATCGTGAGGAGCAGAAAGAATGGGAAGAATGGCTCCAAGAACTGCCAGCACTGAGAAACATCAGTGTCCCACGCTGCCTCCGTCCAACATCAAGTGACACAATAGCACGTCAGCTTCATGACTTCTGCGACGCATCAGAGGGAGCGTTCGGAGCAGTCGCTTATCTCCGTGCGACCTCACCAGACAGTACGCATCACTGCTCGTTCATCATGAGCAAGACACGAGTTGCACCGCTGAAGAGACTGTCGATCGTCAGACTGGAGCTGCAGGCAGCAGTGCTCGCAGTACGCTTGGTGGACGCGCTCCAAAAGGAGATACCAGATCAAGTCAAGAAGGTCACCTACTGGAGCGACAGCCGGGTCGTCCTGCAGTACTTCAGCAACGAGAGCAGACGATTCCATACATTCGTCTCAAACAGAGTGGCAGAAATCCACGACCTGTCAGACAAAGGTCAGTGGCGGCACTGCCCAGGACGACTCAACCCAGCCGATCTGTGCTCCAGGGGTGAGACAGTGAAGGAGCTCGCCGACAACCCTCTCTGGCTATCCGGCCCAGACTTCCTCCGAGGCGACGAAGAAGGGTGGCCAGAGCAGCCTCACGTTCAGAGGCTGGCTGAAGAAGACGTAGAAGTGAAAGTTGGAGCCTTCGCCACAGTCACGGTGAGGGATCCAAAGGCAGCACTGCCGACACCGAGCAAATTCTCGTCTTGGACAAAATACAAGCGCACGGTGGCCTGGATCCTGCGCTTCCTCCGCAACTCGAAGCTGAAAGGCGAGCAGAAGCGACAGCGAAACCTAGGCCCACTGACCGTGTCAGAGCTCCATGACGCGGAGAAGACCATCCTCCAGATGGTGCAGGCGGAGGCCTACAGGACCGAGCTGCAGCAGTTACAGGCGGGTCAGCAGCTCAACAAGAAGAGCAGCATCGCCGACCTGTCACCAATCCTGGACGCTGATGGCATCGTACGAGTCGGGGGGCGACTAGGAAATGCCCCACTGGACGAAGACGCTCGCCATCCCATTCTACTCCCAGCAGGTTCTGATGTGGCGAGGATGGTCATCTACGAAACGCACCGTCAGCTCATGCACGCCGGCGCAGAACACACCCTGAACGAAGTTCGCCAGAAATTCTGGATTCCGAGGGGTCGTTCGCAGGTAAAACGAGTCCTTATCGACTGCGCCATCTGTCGCAAGAGAAGGGCGAGACCTCAGCCTCCAAGAATGGCCGATCTTCCCGCTGACCGGTTCAACACCTCCCATCCGTTCAGCTTCGTGGGGATCGACTATTTCGGACCGCTCACAGTCAGGCGGTTCCGAAAGACGGAAAAAAGGTACGGCCTGCTGGTGACGTGTCTGGCCACGCGAGCCATTCATCTGGAAGTGTCCAACAGCCTGGATACTGACAGCTTCCTGATGGCCTTCCGACGGTTCGTGGCACGCCGAGGTCGTCCAAAGAAGGTTTTCTCCGACAACGGAACAAACCTGAAAAGCGGTGAACGTGAACTCCGAGAGGCACTAACACAGTGGAACCAGCAGAAGATCTCTGACGAGCTGAGCCAGCAGCAGATCGAATGGTGTTTCAACCCACCAGCCGCGAGCCACATGGGCGGCATATGGGAAAGAATGATCGGCGCAGTCAAGAGAGCGCTATCGGTCGTGCTCGGCGGCGAGGTGACAACAGACGAGGTGTTGTCAACTGTCTTCTGCGAAATAGAGAGCATGATCAACAGTAGACCGCTGACACACGTCACAGACGATGTGAGAGACCTGACAGCTCTCACACCGAACCATTATCTCCTGGGGAGGGGAAGCCGTTGTCTTCCCCCTGGAGTCTTCAGCAGCCAGGATCTGCACTCAAAAAAAGGATGGAGGTACGTTCAAGCACTGACGGACCATCTCTGGCGAAGATGGAAAAGGGAGTACCTCCATACCCTGATCCACAGGAGAAAATGGCAAGCTGACCAACGGAACCTAGCAGTCGGCGACGTGGTGCTGCTAGCAGAATCTGACACGCCCCGAGGTCACTGGCCGCTGGCGCGCGTGCTGCAAGTGTTCCCGGGGCCTGACGGCCGAGTCCGCGCCGTACAGCTCAAGACGGCAGCAGGTGGTACGTATACCCGGCCTGCCACGAAGGTAGCGCTTCTGGAACTTGCCCCGTCGCCCCCTCAGCCATCTCATTAGCCGACAGAACGCAAACAAGAAATGATGCTGGCTACTGTGGACTGTCGAGCCCACGTCCCCGAACCAGTTAAAGTAAGGAAGAGTATTTTGCGTGCGCGTGCTTACCGACGCACTCACTCTTCATTATTGTTTTGCTTTGTGAATTTGAGCTTCGTAACTCACGCATATGGCCGTCTGTGCTTTGTAGTTTGTCTTGTGAATCTGAACTTCATAAATCGCGCGTAATGGCCGTTTGTGCTTTGTAGTTTATTCGATTTAGGCGTGTAAATCGTACTTGTTTGAACGTCTTTGTCGGTGATCGTGTCATTTTGTGTTCTCCCTGTGGTCAAACACGGGGGTGGAGTGATGTCACCGACGAAAGTGTTCGGACCAACCCGCGCTACCGCTGTGCCGCCGTGATAGCCGACCGGCCGCCGTGCCACCGCGGCGCCGCCGCCGCTCGTTGCAGCCGTCCCGCCGCCGCACCGCCGTCACCCTGTCCAGACTCAGGATGAGTTGTGAGGCATTGTGCAGGGCGGGGCCGCGAGCAGACGCGGCCGGCGGTCGGTACGCGTGCCGCCGACGCTGCCGAGCCGCAGCAGCGCCGCGGCCGCCACCGAGACCGAGATATAAATTAAAGACACGTCGTTTTAAGGCACGTAGGCCGCCAAGCTGGCGCCTTCAGCCACCTCCCCGCTGCAGTGCAAGTTCGCACTCGTTTTGCACACGTCTTAAGCATTGCGTATAAAATGTGGGTCACGTACGACCCCGGCAGAGTCTCACTTCGACCGTCGCGCTGTGCGCACGGACTGATCTGCCCCGCTCGACGCCTCGCCCGGCTGAGCGGGGACAGAGTACAGAAGCACGCGCGCAGACCGACTCTCCTGCGCGCAGCCGCGCCCGGCGGGGCAGTGTCAGTGCTTCAGATTTGTACAGTGAATGTGAATGGTGCTCCGTGTCTGCGTGTTTCATCTACCGGTTTTCTTCACAACTGCTTCCGCTTCTTGCTTCGCGTATACTTCAATAAATCCTCTACGGGAAATCTTCACGTCTATCTACTACTGAAAATCGCCGAATATCAAAAACCCAGGAGCTCACATAGCAGGCGGGCGGGCTACGAATGTCGCACAAACTCACCGAACAAAATACAGTCCACATCCAACCAGAAAAGAACTCCGAGCGACAGTTTGTCGGCGACACCTGCCTTTAAATGCTGTTTACTTGCAAAAAACATCGATGCCAAACATGTATTTGTTAGCTAGTTATTCATCTGCATACAGAGATAAACTGGACATGTCGCTGTGAACCGGAGCTTGCATTGCGGTGCATCATGTATTTCGATTCTTATCTCATACTCTTCCTCTGCCCGAATGAAATGGAAGTCCCCAACCTAGCCTGACGTAATAAAAAGTTGAGATATCGTCGAATATCTCGGATAACTCGAATACCTGGTGTTTGGGTCCCCCAACTTGAGAAGGCTGAGCTCTGGAGGTTGGACTGTAATCGGCCGACTGTGACGCCGGCTGCCATTGTGTGCTGGTGGCCGGCATCCGGCGTCGTGTCGTTTACCGGCCCCCGAGACCCGTCTGTCGGCCGTGGGCCGCCCGCATCAGGTGGGCTCCTTCCGGCGGGGCCGGCGCTGGCACGGCGACCGCCCCCGCCCCGCCCCCGCCCCCGCGCCCGCATCTGCACCCGTCGAGCGGAACAGACTGAGCCGATCGGCCAATAGCGGCCCACCACGGCAACCCTAATCGCGCCGAGTCCTGGTTGACAGCACACCGATAGCGGTGAGGTGTGTTCCAAGGATCGCCCCTCGGCCCGCTGCTCTTTGCCATCTCTGAAAATGATCCGTATCTTCACGCACATGGATCTGGCAAACAATATCCAGACGTTGGGCACATGTCAGTAGGCATATCATGTTACAAACCGCACATCCATACAGTCACTCTGCGATTCGATTCTGCGAATCGAAGCTAACTATGCTAAAATGCTAATTAGTTTCGTGTATAATTGCATTTATTGATGTTGAGCGCTTTCAAGAAGAGCTAGTTGTGGTTCTTTCTGAACAAGTAGATATCAATGAAATTATGTTTATTGTGCTTCATTTGTTGTCTTTCATTTGTACGGTACTCCCCGTCGAGGTGCCGCTGATCGCCGACAAGCATCCAATAAATATTATTTGACTACCTACCTAATAATAACCTCAGGCCCATGATGAAAATAGAAAATCCGAAGTCATGATTTCATCTAGCTTGTATACTGAGGGGAAAACATCGCTAAAAATGGACCACGGGCGCTCTGTTGCTTACAGTAGGATACTGTGAATAGCATCTCAGGACAGTAAGCTTTTAAGACATCCTATATTCCATCCAAAATACGTATCAGAACAGGTGCACTGGCCCTGGGTTCGGAGATTTATTCTGAGATCAACAGCCCCAAATCCCTTCTGGATGGGGATTGGGCTTAGTTGTGGTTACAAAGGACTAGCATCAATGATCAAGGATCCCAACTGAAATCATTCCTAAACTTAAATGAAGATGCTGAAGGGATACTAGGGTCGCTTGTCTTATATTACGAATGCACCAGGAATTCCTGAACACGTGAGGTTATTAGATAGAGTTGCATGCCTTGAGAAAGGGCTAGCAAGCCACAACTCATGTTCTCCTAGCTATGCGTGATACCCAAAAACGCACCCTGAAAGTGGTAGTCTAGGCTGAGTAGCACCAGATGTTAGTGTCAAACAGTGCCCGGCTCGCGGCTGTGTGGGTCCTGAAACACTGCCGGTACAGGGTTATCTGAGCGCTGGTCTCTCCGCCGAAGAAAATGCGGCCGTGATGTCTGCTTTTGTTCGCCCCTCTCGGCTGATTTGTTTTTGTGACATATCTCCATCACAATCCTGTCCTTAATCGATTCGTAAATTTTATTCATCACTGCCACTAAAAAGTGAATGCTGTGAGCGTGATACAGCTTTGCGTGACTCTCGGAAAAGACGTAGGGATAAGAGGTTGATTATTCAGGTCGGTAATCTAGTGAGCGCGGTCGCACGCACGCCCCAACAGTTACTTGCCTATAATCTGTTCAGATCTGAAGGCTGTTGGCCGGCGGGTGGCGGTTTCGAAATATAACCGGAAAACAATTACCGCCGGCTTTCTCGGGAAGTTACCCCGACTTAAATTCATTCTGGGAATAATTCTGTGGTGCGGCCTGTGTGGCAATCTGCGGGGGCGGGGCGGCTGTGTCCGGTTGGGCACAGGTGCCGGCGTGGTCGGCCACAGCTGTGTCCAACTGCTGTCACCTGTCTGTCGGCCGCCCCCGCGGCCAAACCACTGATCCCCCGGTCCGGTCCCCCTCCTCCCCCTCACCGCAGCAGGTCAGGGGTCATCCCCGTCTGTTCCGAACGGGTTCTGCAGCGCCGGCGAAAACGTCTGCTTTCATCTTAAGTCAGCTTGAAAATAAACCCAACATCGGGATGTTGTTACACCGGACCGACACATGACGCAATGGCATGGTTAATTTGATGCATTTATGTCGTCAGCTTTTGTAGTGCCTGCCTGTACGATACATCAGGGTTTTTTCTATACCCAGACATATGTAGAACATCTGCTTCAATAATGAACCAAGTGTGCCACAAGATTAACCCCAAGAGGGGTCTAAATTAATATTGCATGATACCGTCTTTGATGCGTTACCATTGTGATTACATCACACATTTAGATTTATTGTCTTCCGTATGTGGATCGGATCTTTCTATTTCATTTACTCATGGTACGGCCGAAGCTTTCATAACTGAGGCCGGTTTGATGATTTTACAGTTTACACGCTTATCGAGTGTTTTTAATTTTATATTGAACAATGCACAAATATAACGTGACGCGTGTCGGCTGCGTGTTTTGCGTTTTGTTATTTTATAACAGTTCTATATGATTGTTTCATCACTGAGTTGAGTGACCGCCAGAGCCTGTGGTTCATTCATACCCACGGGCTGGGGTTGGTCAATGGTCAGCTCATCTTTGTCCGACTGAGCTGACCGCGTCCGTCGCGGGTTGTGTATCGTCGTTCGTGCCGACGTTGTCTGGCCACATCCGGCCTTTGTTGATATCACGTGCCGTGCGGACTCCATATCCGTTGGTCTTATCTTGGCTGATCCACTATCCACTGTATCCGCTATCCACTGTCCGTGAGTATCCGCTAGTCTATCTGGCCTGACTGGGTGTATCCACTGTCCGTGAGTATCTATCCGCTAGTCTATCTGGGCTGACGGGGTGTATCCACTGCCCATGTGTCCGACGATACTGTCCGGCCGACATTGTCCATATACTGACTTACTGACCGGATGTTCGTGTCCATAGTGTTCGAACACCTTCGTTCTGTGCTGACGTATGAACATATTTGTTGCTGACCGTGTGTGGTCGTGTCCGTCCCAGTATCCGTACACCTCCCTCCAGTGCTAACCGTATACTCCCGCGTCCCGCAGTGTCTGTACGCCTCCTTTCAGTACTGACCGCGGACATCCGCGTCCCGTAGTGTCCTTACACCATCATTCGGTGCTATCCGCGTACACCTGTGTCCGTCCCAGTGTCCTTACACCTCCGTTCTGTGCTGACCGCGTACTCCCTGGTATCCCTCAGTGCCCGGACGCCGCCGGTCTGTGCTAACCGCGTACTCCCTCGTACCCCTCAGTGCCCGGACGCCGCCGGTCTGCTGCGCGAGTTCGGCCTGCGCCCGGACGCTGCCGTCTCGGCACGGGACGTGGCCCTGCTCTGCCCAGCGCTGCTGTACCACGCCGCCGCGGACACCTGCGCCGTGGTCAGCGCTGACGGCCTCGGCGAGCCGGCGCCTCCGCCGCCCTACACCGTCCCACCGCCGAAACGTGAGTCCCGCTTAGTCATCCTACTCACCACCAGGGTAATCGGTTTCTAGTTATTCGGATCGGTAATCGGATCTGTGTGTGGTGATGTTAAGCGTGCGTTCGGACGTTTTTGCGTTTTTTGCGTTTTTCGCGTGGAATTTATTTCCACGCTGAGAAATTCTTCACGAAAACAGCCGTTTGGGCAGCGCGAAACGCGAGGAATCGCGCGAGATCCTGCGAAACGAGCCTGCCCGAACGAATGTTTTCGTGAAGAATTTCTCGGTGTTGAAATTCCACGCGAAAAATGGCCCGTCCGAACACACGGTTAATCGCCAAATATCAGTATTCTTTGCGACATTTCTTTTTATTTTAGTTTTTGATCCTGGATCCGTCTCGTAGTGATCTGAAAGCGCGTTTGCGTGTTTCAGCACGGTTGGATGCCGGTTTGTTTTTAATGTGACTGTGCGCTTGTGCGATTCAGTATGACTGTGCTAGCCTGTCGGTGTGTCTGGCATATTCTGACTGTGCGCGCTTGTGTGATTCAGTATGGCTGTGTGCCAGCTTCTAGGTATGTCTGGAGACTGACTGGGCGCTGTGGTTCAGTATGGCTGTGTGCCAGCCTGGTGTGTCTGGAGCATTCTAACCGTGCTCCCAGTGTTCTGCTTCAGTATGGCTGTTGGCAGGTCTGCCAGTCATCTGACTGTGCGCCCGTCGCTCTCTTTCAGTATGGCTGTTGGCAGGTCTGCCAGTCATCTGACTGTGTGCCCGTCGCTCTGTTTCAGTATGGCTGTTTGCTGGTCTGTCTATCATCTGACCGTGCGGCCAGTGTTCTGTTTCAATGTGGTGGTCTGCCAGTCATCTGACTGTGCGCCCGTCGCTCTGTTTCAGTATGGCTGTTTGCCGGCCTCTGTATGATCTGACTCCGTCGCTCTGTTTCAGTATGGCTGTTTGCCGGCCTCTGTGTGATCTGACTCCGTCGCTCTGTTTCAGTATGGCTGTTTGCCGGCCTCTCGGTGCTGGCCATCAGCCTGTGCGGCCTGGCGGGCGTAGCCGTGGTGCCCATCATGCAGCGCGTGGTGTACCGCCAGCTGCTGCAGTTCCTGGTGGCGCTGGCCGTCGGCACACTGGCCGGGGATGCGCTGCTCCATCTGCTGCCCCACGTCAGTGCAGAGCTTACTCACAGTTTGTGGTTGATACCTACCAACAGCGTACTACAAACACTGAACCATGCGCTCAGTCCCCAGAATATTGCATAGAATGGACAATTTCAACACCTTGGCGAAATAATTAGTATCTACATATGGGTATGCGAGTTGATGTTGAGAAAGAGTTTAAAGTATCCCGCGGTTTTTACTTGGATATTTTGTAGCAAATGAATCCAACTAAGTAGATCCGACAAATCGCGCATCTCGTCAATGATAAGTCAGCCACGCTGTTGGATCGTGACGTTTCTCGGAGAGACGTGCGATTCAGAGACCTGACGTTTCTCGGAGAGGCGGGTGGTTCCAGAGACCTGTCGTTTCTCGGAGAGGCGGGTGGTTCCAGAGACCCGTCGTTTCTCGGAGAGGCGGGTGGTTCCAGAGACCTGTCGTTTCTCGGAGAGGCGGGTGGTTCCAGACCTGTCGTTTCTCGGAGAGGCGGGTGGTTCCAGAGACCTGTCGTTTCTCGGAGAGGCGGGTGGTTCCAGAGACCTGACGTTTCTCGGAGAGGCGGGTGGTTCCAGAGACCTGTCGTTTCTCGGAGAGGCGGGTGGTTCCAGAGACCTGTCGTTTCTCGGAGAGGCGGGTGGTTCCAGACCTGTCGTTTCTCGGAGAGGCGGGTGGTTCCAGAGACCTGTCGTTTCTCGGAGAGGCGGGTGGTTTCAGAGACCTGTCGTTTCTCGGAGAGGCGGGTGGTTCCAGAGACCTGTCGTTTCTCGGAGAGGCGGGTGGTTCCAGAGACCTGTCGTTTCTCGGAGAGGCGGACGGTTTCCAGAGAGATCTATTGCTTCTCGGAGAGGCGGGCGCTCCTCAGGGTGCGTGTGTTCTGTTCGACAGGCTCTGACTAATCACGCGGCGCACGGCCACGGCGACTCGGATGGCCACGACCACGGCCACGGCGAGGAGGGCAGCCACCTGGACGCCGTGCTGAAGGGACTGGTGGCACTGGTCGCCCTGGTGTTCTTCTTCGCCGCCGAGAGGGCCATCGGCATCCTGCACGGCACTTGCACACGGGACAAGCACAAGGTAAGGGTGACCGGTGGGCAGGCTGTCGGGAAAACAAGGGGATGGCTGTTGGCACTTGCACACGGGACAAACACAAGGTAACGGTGACAGGCTTCGAGGAAAACAAGGGGACGATGATGCCTATCCTGATAAACATGACGTAACGACGGGTCCGGCGCCTGGCGTAAACACACCGTAATGGCGGTGCCCGCATTATGGTTAATAGGAAGTAGATGCAGCTGGGTGGTCCTTTTTATGACTGAAGGTGAGGCTCGCGAGCGGACTAACATGGTAACGCTCTGTTATCACAGTCTGTCGGGCAACTGACTCAGCCATCGTTGTTCTCATTTGAGAGTTGTTTACTTGTACGTTTTTATGATGCAGACCAGTCCTCGTCGCCGCTGTCGTGTGCCAAGTGCGCTCTCTTGATTTCAGGGCGGTAGGTGTGCACGTTGTCAGTGAGCCGGCGCCCGCACAATGGAAAACTGCGCGTCGTGCACAGACTATCGGCCCGACTGTTCGTACCATGTCCCTGACCACGTCCACCGCTCACTGCATCGCCCTGTTTGTTTGTGGGCAGAAAATCAACAAACGGCTGGCGGAGATGCCGGGCCTGAGCCGGGAGCAGACCGAGATGATTGAACGCAAGCTCAAAGACTATCGTCACTCGGCCGGCGCCAACCACTGCTTCGGCGACCGTGACACGGAGGATGTTCTGGCCCGTGAGTCACCCGGCCTGCTGGCGTGGCGTGATCGGAGTAACGTGGCCTCACAGCAGGGGGAGCGTATCTCCGGAGTCCTGGGTTTCTGCACAGGAAGTGAGATGTTGAACCATGGATCACGTGATGTTTCTATGGAGATCCATCACCGCTGGGTGTGGTAACTAACACGGTCGTTTGTGCTCACAGGCCTGAACACGAGCCACGAGCACGACTCGTGTCCGGTCGGAGACGGCGACCCGGACGCGGACAATCACAACCAGACACCGGACTGCGGCAGCCAGCAGGCGGCGGCCCCGGGCTGCGGCTCCCAGCCGGCCAGCCGCACCAATGGACACCGGGCACAGGTGATTTAGTCGACCCGCACTCTAGAAAATGATTGATTCAGCCACGGATGCAAAGGAACGGTGTTAGATTCAGCTACACACACACAGATCGGCGATAGATTTAGCCATGAACACAGAACTGGGCGTGATATAGGCAGCCATAGACCGCACTATTGTAACTGCTACAGCAGCTGCTTGTCTTGCTGATGGTATAGCCGTAGCTACAAAAGTATAGCTGGTCTAACCAGGTGGGTTTAAGACGCTGTGTCTCTCCACTGGCCGCCCGTGACGCAGCGTGCTGGGCTGTGATGTGCCCTGCCTGACGCTCGCTCTCTCCTCTGACCGCCAGGCGCGGGACAGTGAGCCGGGCACCTCTGGCAGCGGCCGGCCGGGCCAGCGCTCCGACGACAACTGCGAGCGCTTCAACGCCGACGAGCCGGTGGCGCACAGCAGCGACTTCACGGTCATCATCCACGAGCACGAGCATCGGCATCACGGACACACGCACACCCACGGCCACATCCACGAGCCGGGCGGCTCGGCCATAGCCGTGGCCGGGATGGTGATCGTCGGAGATGGACTGCACAACTTTACCGACGGCATGGCCATCGGAGCGGCGTTCGCCGCCGGTCTGGCCAGCGGCCTGTCCACCTCGGTGGCCGTCTTCTGCCACGAACTGCCGCACGAGATCGGTGAGCACACCCGCCGACGGACGGACCCGATCATTGTCTTTCTCTCTGTTGACAAACCGCCGCTCTATCTCCCTGATGTAGGGTTAACTAGTGACCGTTCCCGTACATCTGTACAACGACTGGCAGCCCTTCCCCCTCCATGTGAGGGCCGATCACTGCTCATCCCTTATTCCCCGTCAGTCCCTGTGCACTGACCGATGACCGTCCTCCGTGATCTGCAGTCTCACGGCCATCCCGGCACGCCCTAAAGCCACAATGAACTAGCAAACAACTCTTCACTCACTGTGACCTCCATTTTCTGCCCGCAGGCGATTTCGCGGTGCTGCTGCAGTCTGGCATGTCAGTGCGTCAGGCGCTGTTCTACAATGTCGTCTCGTCGGTCCTCTGTCTGCTCGGCATGGTGATCGGACTGGTGCTGGGCAACATGACCGCCTTCAGCTCGTGGGTGTTTGCCGGCGCGGCAGGATCGTTCCTCTACATCGCGCTGGTGGACATGGTGAGAACACGCCCGGGACACGACGGGGGCGGGTTGTTCGTCTTCTGCGCCGACATTGGCGTGGCGAGCTGAGGTGGTCGGCTGTGTTTTGTTGAATATATCTGACGGGTGCGCAATGTTAATCTGGTGCTAGATTGGTTGATGCGAGGGAACTGAACGCGTAGCTATGACAAGTGTCTTATCTAACTTTGTGACAATGTGACACACTTGATCTGCTGGCTGTTTGGCTGACGGAGGTGTCTTATTTGTTTTGTGTGATAATATGACAGGTACCTGATCGGACAGATGGTTTCTGTACCTGTCTAGATGTAGATGTAGATGTAGATCGGGATATAGCCTTTGTAACGGCACCCCTTGTCTCTTCATTGTCACTTTAGCCAGGAATATGGATGCTACGACTAAGCAGGTTGACTAAGCACTAAGCGTAAACAAAATATGAGCGTGCGTGCCTGGAATTTGCGGGGGTTGGACAAAACAAAAATTGCAACAGTGAGCGGCCCATTCTTCTTCAGATTTATACGCCTGCAATTGCATTGGCTTGCTTCAAGCTTATTTAATTATCCGCCTTCTTGCTTTCCACTTATTGTTAAGAATATCTTTTTTAACCCTCGCCCGCACATGCCATTTTCCCATCCTAGAACGCACATGGGGGGGGGGGGGTGGTTGCCACCCCCCCCGCGCCATTTCGTTCCTGTTGGAGATAGAGCTTAGCAGTAAAGACCAAAAAGATTCTTTGGGAAGAGACGAATCCAATGATACCCAGTTTTACCTTCTCAGGTCAGTCATTGACCTTCCAGGTCAGGTCAAACTAAAAAATGTTGCTGTTTTGGGTCACCGTTGGATATCAAGTGCGCTGCTTATCAAATACCGATGACGATGCTGTTTTCTGGTGCCAAGCCAGCTAGAACCTCTTTGTCACACTATCCGACCAGAATTTTGCTGCTGAGGTCATTTCAGGTCAAGTTAGGTCAAGGTCAATTATATATGTTTGTATGTCTGTGTGTGTCTGTGTGTATACTGATGTGTGCACCGATTGTTTTTGGGTCCATATCACACGAAATCATGATCTGAGAAGCTTTTACCAAAAATGCAGTCAAAAAACTTCACAAAAAGTAAATTCAGCTTGCCTGAAACGCAATTATCTTAGATGACCTAGGTTGACCTTGACCCTGACCTTGACCCCTGTACATCGTCGAACAACATGTTCCATGATAGGTGGGAGGTAAGACTGGCAAAAAAGGCCGAAATCAGGGTGTCAAAAGCTCACAAGGCCCATGGCAAACGCAAGATGTTGAGAATTGGCCATTTGGGTCATGACATGACCTGAAAAACAAGGTCATATCTCCGAAACCAAAAATCACAGAAACTTGAAATTTTCAGTGGACATCAAGAAAGGATAGACGAGCAGCTATACGAATCAGCCTTCTAGCTCTAAAAATGTTGAGTGCAGAGCAGAAAGACTGCCTGGGGGGGGGGGTGGCAACCCCCCCCCCCCCATGTGCGGGCGAGGGTTAACTTCTATCTCTTCAGGTTCGAACAAAAACTTCCCAATAATCATTGCTTGGTTTTCCTGCATAGGTCTTTGTAACAAACCTGCTTTCCTCCTCTCCTCTCCTGCTTTGCTTTTCTCCTTGATCTATCCCATCTGACCGATTGACTGTATGACAGGTCGATCTTATTCTTGACCAATCCGCAAGACCGTTTGTTTGTGACGTGTTCCGGAGCTGACTGACTGTGTTTGTGACAGGTGCCGGAGGTGACTGACTGTGTGTTTGTGACAGGTGCCGGAGCTGACGGCCGGCTCCAGTGACTCGGGCTCCGGTCCGTGCAGCCAGCTGGCTCTCCAGCTGGCCGGCATGGGCTGCGGCGCCGCCATCATGCTCACCATCGCCATCTACGAGCACGAGCTGCACTCTCTGATCACGGTGCTGTGAGCGCCGGCCCGCCGAGCCGGCCGTGCTCCCAGGTGCCTGTCCTGCTGCTCTCTAAGGAGCTTTACCGGCCGGCCGAGCTCTACGGAAGTACCGTGCTCTCAGCGGCCTAGCTTGCTGTTCAAGTACCGTGCTCTCAGTTCCCAAACCCGCTCTCTAAGCATCTTGCTCCATGGTGCCTGCCCCGCTCTCTAAGTTCCGTGCTAGGCGCCTGTTCTGCTCTCTAAGTACCGTGTTAGGCGCCTGCCCTGTTAAGTACTGTGCTGGGCGCCTGCCCTACTCTTTAAGTACTGTTCTACCTGTCGGTAACCTGCTCTTACTTAAAGTAACCTTAAGTACTTAAAGTAACCTGCTCTCTGATCAATATGAATATGATCTCTCTCTCTCTCTCTCTCTCTCTCTCTCTCTCTCTCTCTCTCGCTCTTTTTCTCTCCCTTCCTCCCTCTCTTCTCTTTCTTATCTCCTTCTTTTTCCCTAGTTTGCCAGTTGACTGCGAAAAGAAGCAATCAACTGACATAGTACTTAAACATGACGTAGCTAGTCTAGTCTCACGCTCTCTAGTAGCCCACCGTGTAGAAGCATGATGTAGCTAATGTGTTAGTGTCATACTCTTTTTAGTTGTAGCCCACCGCCTAGCGGCAGACGGGACGGGGTGTTGTCTGCGCCTGCGGTCGCTGTGACCCGAGCTGTGTCGTACGGTGGGGAGACGCCGCCGCCACCGGTAATCATGACAAGTATTAGCGCGCTGGCGCTACTCGTTTCTGCGTGTGACGCGGTGCCGCTGGGCCGCGCTGAGTCGTGCCGCCGCTGTCTGCTCTCTCGGAGCCGTCTGTTTGTCTGTCTGTGTGCGGGTGCGGCAGGCGGTCTCGGCGCCCCGGGGCTGTCCGCTCCGGAGGTGCGCCCTGCCGTCCACCGTCCGCCGCCCACTCGGCTCTCTGGCGTCACCTGCAGTCGGAAGGTGTGGTACGTGTATGGTGAAAGGAGTGCCATATTTTTAAGCTTTTGGGTGAGTGTGTGCCTCATTTTCAGACATCACATGATTTTTGTAGTTATTATTTTGAATAATCTGGTCGTAATACATTTTCATACGTACGGTGTCGTTTATTACATGGTTAGCCACACGCAGTGGAGGAAAGCCCAGAGCAACTGTGCTGTTGCGTACTGTGCGGGGCCGCTGTGGCCTTCCCGACCCACAACGGTAGTGTAGCGTCAGTCGCGACCTTGCAGCTATCTATGATCGAAGTTCTGCGTGTTGCGAGCCAGCCCACCGCCTTCTTCAGGCGCATTACACTCCCGCCATCTAGGAACATCTGAATATTATTTTAATGTTGTGCGGGACAGTACACCTTCAGGGGCACAGCACTGCTGCCACCTGGGAACGGGCTTGAGTACCATGCCCGGCGGAGCAGTATACCTTCAGGCGCACGACACTGCTGCCATCTAGGAAGAGGTTTGGGTATTAGGGCATGTACTGCGGAATAGTATACCTTCAGGCGCATGATACTGCTGCCATCTAGGAAAAAGTTTGGGGACTAGGGTATGTACTGCGGGATAGCATACCTTCAGGCGCATGACACTGCTGCCATCTAGGAACTGCTTTGGGTATTCTACGTCCTGCGGAACAGTATACTTCTAGGCGCATGACGCTACTGCCATCTAGGAATAGATTTGAGCATTTCTTGTTCTGCGGGATAGTATGCATTCAGGCGCACGACACTGTCGCCATCTAGGGACAGATCGGGTACCTTATGTCGTGCGGAACAGTATACCTTCAGGCGCAAGACTGCTGCCAGCTAGGAAGAAGTTCGAGTGCTAGGATATGTTCTGCAGGATAGTATACCTCCGAACGGGACAGTACATCTGCTGTCATCTATGAGCAGGGACGGGAACGGGACTTTGTTCCTCTAATTCTCAACGCATAATTTCTTACCTCTGCCCAAGATTCTTCAAGATACCTCTGTCCTCTCATTGAGCGATAAAGTGACACAATAGAGGCTCCCTTCACCACTCACTGGCTTCACCAGTACTTGCGAGGGACAGGCTATTTATCTATTAAGTACGGCTGATCAGTGAACATCTTGTTCGCTTAGACCCCTATCTTAACCCGCGCGGGGCTGGGGGGGGGGTAAATTTTACCCCCCTCGCGAATATTTGCAATATCACAAAAACGCCGGCGCGCAGCGCCGCCAAACTTTCAGTACCTTTCCTTACATCAATTTGACACGTTCCCTGAAAATTTGAGCGAAATCCGTCGGAAAATTTTTGAGAAATTGACGTTTTAGTGACGTCATGTTCGCCATTTTCGCCTAAAAAACGGCAAAAGTTCAAACGCCGCTACCATCTTCATTTTTAAAGGAATTAAGACGTAAGAAAAAAGGATATACGTAATTCTACTTTGTCTATCAAATGGCTATCTCGGTTTTTTTGAAAATTTTGGATTTTGGCCCAAATTTTTTCAAAAAATGGACTTTTTTTGGGAAAATAACTATAAAATCCAAAATTTTGAGTGTATCGAAAAAAACGGAATATATGTCAGAGAAGTGGTCTATGTGCACCTACATACCAAGTTTTAGAAGAATCGGTTCAAAAATGTGGGAGTTATTCAAAATTGTATGACGTCACGACACACAAATTTTTTGAAAAATGACCTTTTTGGAAGTTCTAGACCTCGTACGGAAACAAAAATAGCACCATTCGATTCGCCGTGAAAAACTGCATCAGATACACACCTTTCTAGGCCTTAACAACCAACTTCAAAATTTGACCTCACTTGACCTGACCTTGACCTGACCTCGACCTGAAATTCATCCAGAGGTGGTCCATATCACTTATTGAGTGTGCCTATTGAATTCTATGAGTAAAATGACCCATAAAACATGTGTTGCACATGCCCTTTCTATATTTTGTTTTTGGTGACCTGACCTGACCTGACCTGACCTTGACCTTGACCTCTGAATGATATTGTATGCAACGAATATGGTCTTGGTAGCCTAAGAACACGTTTTGGGCGATCAGTCTCAGTCCATGACTCCATTCTTCGGCAACTACGGTGCAAGGCCGATACGGTAGGAACTTGCAATTTGTACCCTTGACCTGACCTTGACCTTGACCTCAAACTTAAAATTAAGTACATGTTTTTAGTTGTTCGTGATGAGATCTTTCGATTGGCGTTTGAATTTTCCAAATCGGACCATTAGTTCGGGAGATAACAGGGGGGGGGGGTAAAATTTACCCCCCCCCCCCCCAGCCCCGCGCGTTCGGCTGGAGACCCCAGCCCCGCGCGGGTTAAGCAACAACTGATAAAAAACAACGGAATGTTATAAAGTATTGAAAAAAGAGGAGTTACAAAGTAACTGCAATAATAGGTTGGATTACCATATCGATTGCTACCTCTCGCCATTCGAAGATTGCTGGAAAAACAACTGAATCAACCAGGACAGTGGAATCACACCGTTCCCTTTGACCTACCGATCCCAAATTTCCCGATGAAAACCCAACGAGCCATCATCGTATGCACGTTATTCCTGCACTACTTCTAAACAAGCTTTTTAATTTGTATTGCATCACCTTTCATTTTACAGCGAATGTTACGAATAAATTAGGCACATTGTCGCGTGGCCTAACCACCGACAAGTGGCATCGTCGATTTGTCGCCGTCGGGGGACACTTGATTGGCCGGCACCGGTCGGCGGCGCGTCGATCGGCCGACCGCCGCCGCCGCGGCGCGCGCGCGCGCGCTCTCCGATTCGTTGCTATCATTTGAACACGAGTGTACGATCACAGGGCGGCCCGGCGGCCCGGCGGCGCCCGCAGTCACTCTCTCTCGCTCTGCCAGTCTGTCCGTCTGTCTGTGCGCGTCACTCTCTGTGCCGGCCGGCGGCCGCGCGCACACCGCCGGCGCGACAATAGCGAGAAGGCAGCACACAGTCTATACAAAATTAGTACATAACGAGGAGGCGTTAGCTGTAGAAAACAGGCCACACAGCGGCGCTGGGCGGCCGCCGATATCACACTGGCCGGCCGGCCGGCCGGGCGGCGCTCACACCTCGTCAGGGCCCAGCTGGTCGGTGGCGGCCGGCACCTCCAGCCGGGCGGGACCGGCCGGCGCCGCGCCGCCGCCCGTCGCCGACTCGCCGTTGGCCGCCAGGCGCGCCTCCAGCTTCTGGATTTTGTCGTCATGTTTGACGATGACCGCCTTCATCTTGCGCATCTCCATCAGCATGTCATCGAACCGCTTCTCCTGTGGGGACGGAAGGACAGTGTGAGACTGACGACTCTTCTCCCGGAGCGCGGCGAGCGGCATCGCACACACGCCAAACAGCTCTAAGCAGCACAGTTTGTTTAACAGATTCCAAGCCCATTGCCACATAGAACCGCTGAATCAGAATGGACAGCCAAATCTCAATAATACACAATATAGTTATATGATGCAGCCCGACTGTACTAGCTATAAACGAACTGTCACTGAATTAACCGTCTAAACAAATTCCTCTTCATCAATAAATCGATAAAGAGAGGTCAGTGTCTACAGCTGCTGAGTGTCTGACAGTGTCACGGCCGCTGTCCAGCAACACGATTCGTGGCACGCCGTCTCCGCCGCTACCCGGCCGGTGACGTTAAGGACAGAGCGGGGATACAGACGGTACGAGACACTCACGTAGGCCTTGGTGGCGGTGGCGACGGCCTCGTCGACGCGCTCTTTGACAGCCTCCTCGGAAAGGCCGGCCGACTCGCCGTCCGCCGCCTCGGGCGCTCCCGTCTTCATCTGCGACGCCGTCCGCTTCTTGTCCAGCACGTTCGACTTCTTGACCACCTTCTTCAGCTCCTTCCTCGGCGTGGAGAAGACGGGACCGTCTGTTGGGGAGAACAGGGATGTTAGCAGTGTCAGCCACTCGCAGCTCGCTCCAGTACACAGTAAAACCGGTCGGATCTAGCATAAAACAAGTCAACTTTATCAGGCTAGGGTTCCTTTCGTAAGTTACATGACCTTCCATCTTAAAAAAAACGGAAGATACCATAACGGCCTACCCTGTTCAGGGACGCACATCAGACCCGTCGTGAATACTGGGTTTTTAACGTTCCAGCCCGTCCCTACCGAGTGTTGGTCCCTGCTGACAGTGTGCCTGTCCCACCTTGCAGAGCGCTTTATCAATAAACCCGCTCACCCTTCCCAGGATAAATCCTCCCAGTTATGAGCGTCCGTACTGCTGCTCTGAACGGATGTGACTGCTGGTATACTGACCTTTCAGTGAGATGAGGATAGGGTCGGCATCGGAGCCTTCCATCCACTCCTCTGCAGTGATGGCCGGTGTGTCGCCCACTGTGTCCGGGTATAGGTCCTCTTGGAACAGCTCAGACTGCCGGGCGGGGCGGAGGAAGGGGTCACTAACAGCTAACGATTCAGTCACTCAATCAAAGCTCAGACTGACCGGCGGGTTGGGGGAGGGGATCACTCATGTGAGTGATCAGTCACAGCTCAGACGTCCCGACGGAGAGAATAAGATCACAGATCTGCCACAGCACAGTCACAGATCAATCACAGTGCAGACTGCCCGGCGGCGGGAGAAGAGTTCACAGATCTGTTACAGATCCGACTGCCGCCTGCAGGTCACAGCTGATTGTCCATGGTCGCAGGTCAGACTGCCGCTTACAGGCCAAAACACAAAATCTGAGCACAGCCGGTCGACAAACAAAACGGAGACGGCGGAATCAAATTTCAGGCGAGTAAAAATAATATGGTCAGTCAGAATAAATAACGGTCGCACGATGCCACCGGGTGAATACCAATATTAACTGAGAGGTGCCGGCGCGGGCCCCAGAGCCCCTCTGTGCCGACTGCGACCACCGCCGTCACGACCCAGCGAGACTCGGGGTTCGGTCGCAGCGCAGTGCTACCGTCGGCCGCCGGTTTAATCGATAGGCCAGAGTCCCTCGTCGCCAGCGCCGCTCGGCCAGCCACGCAGGGATTCACGGCGACAGGACCCACTGCAGTCGGCGGGTCCGACAAGGACAATCGGGAACAGCCCACTCTCCGTAATGAGCCACGTGTTAAAAGGGGGCCCAACTGCGGGGGCTTTTTCATGCTCATCATTATGCACTTCAGCGACAGATGCTTGGAAAAATGAAAAATGACTGAGAGGAATTATAATCCCTACAGCTGTCCTCAATGATCGTTGCTCCAGTTACATATAAAATTCCCCGCGAGGCTATGTTACATGAGGCTGGCCGAATGAATTGACCGCTTTGTCAAACTGAGAAACATTGCCAAGAGACGGTAGAGCGTTTGGATGGGCGGTGATACCACACGAGCTAACTACGCGGCTGGCCATCGGCCGTCGACCAGCCGAGAGGGCTTCTCTTACCCCTCGCCCGCACATGCCATTTTCCCATCCTAGAAGGCACATGGGGGGGGGGGGGGTTGCCACCCCCCCGCGCCATTTCGTTCCTGTTGGAGATAGAGCTTAGCGGTAAAGACCAAAAAGATTCTTTGGGAAGAGACGAATCCAATGATACCCAGTTTTACCTTCTCAGGTCAGTCATTGACCTTCCAGGTCAGGTCAAACTAAAAAATGTTGCTGTTTTGGGTCACCGTTGGATATCAAGTGTGCTGCTTATCAAATACCGATGACGATGCTGTTTTCTGGTGCCAAGCCAGCTAGAACCTCTTTGTCACACTACCCGACCAGAATTTTGCTGCTGAGGTCATTTCAGGTCAAGTTAGGTCAAGGTCAATTATATGTGTTTGTATGTCTGTGTGTGTCTGTGTGTATACTGATGTGTGCACCGATTGTGTTTGGGTCCATATTACATGAAATCATGATCTGAGAAGCTTTTACCAAAAATGCAGTCAAAAAAAACTTCAAAAAAGTAAATTCAGCTTGCCTAAAACGCAATTATCTTAGATGACCTAGGTTGACCTTGACCCTGACCTTGACCCCTGTACATCGTCGAACAACATGTTCCATGATAGGTGGGAGGTAAGACTGGCAAAAAAGGCCGAAATCAGGGTGTCAAAAGCTCATAAAGCCCATGGCAAACGCAATATGTTGAGAATTGGCCATTTGGGTCATGACATGACCTGACAAACAAGGTCATATCTCCGAAACCAAAAATCACAGAAACTTGAAATTTTCAGTGGACATCAAGAAAGGATAGAGGAGCAACTATACGAAAAATCAGCCTTCTAGCTCTAAAAATGTTGAGTGCAGAGCAGAAAGACTACCTGGGGGGTGGCAACCCCCCCCCCCCCCATGTGCGGGCGAGGGTTAAGCTTCTCTTACCTTCCGCGGCACGACGAACGGATGTACGGCCACGAAGCCGTTGTTGTTGACCCGGTAAAACCTGGTGATCTCACACGCCTGCACGTCGCAGCCACGCTTCGGCATCATACCTGCGAGAGAGAGAGAGAGAGAGAGAGAGAGAGAGAGAGAGAGAGAGAGAGAGAGAGAGAGAGAGAGAGAGAGAGAGAGAGAGAGAGAGAGAGAGAGCAGGCGTGAGTGGTGAAACAGGTCATACCTGCGAGAGAGCGGGGGTCAGTGGGTGAGCGGCGCGACCCACTTATCATACCTGCGACAAAGTGAACGTGAGGTGAGCCACATATGGAATGGGGGCGCACCACCCGTAGGGCGTAGGCCACATAAAAGACAGACAGCTTATAATTAATATAATTTGATCGGATTCATAGCCGAAGATGTGACTACAGAGAACAACTGAACAGCAATGAACATCACTGGTGCCTGGCGGTAACCACCTATTCATATAATTAGATGGGCTTCCAATAGCCAAATGTACTTAGCATGCCTACATCAGCTGTAAGCATAGCGCGTATCCGTCAAGATACTGGCGCCATTCGAATATTTCTAGCGATATGAACGACCAGATGAGGCCGCGATGGGGAAGGCGAAGCCACTAACCGATGGCCCGCTGGGGGTCCGACGTCTGGAACGTGTTGATGTAGTGCACGAACGGCGGCTCCGGGGTGATCTCAAAGTAACGGATCACACTGTCACCCTGCCGGCGGAGAGGGGGAGACCGTCAGTCACACGAGACGCATAACAAGGATATTTAACATTTCAACATCAGTGTTTCGGCAGGTTTTAACCAATACTCTGCGCTGTCAAACGATTGATGCAGCTCCAGCTTATTGCTCATCACAACCACAAGGCAGCTATCAGGGTATATTGACTTCAGCTATAGCGGGATGCGCTATCAGAGGTTGGTGTGTTTACCACCAACTCTTAAGCCCTTAACACCAACGGTTCTTCTAAAGGCCGCCCCACACTGGACCTCGCATGCGGGTTACGAGTTTTTGGGTTTTCGTGTTTCTTCAAAATTAAATAACACAATCTAAGCTGAGTGACCCTCACTACCATATAACAAGCGAGTCTGCATGTTTTTAGCTTGCGAGCCACCATGCATCGCATTCCAAAAGTTGATATTGAGTCAACTTTCGATTTTCCTCGCTGCGAGGTCTGCGAGGTCTGCGAGTTCTACGAGGTTTGCGGGTTTTTCGTTGGAGTCGAATTTTGGTTCGCTGCGCTGGTACTGCGACTATATGTAATGTTCTGAATGTGTACCGGCTTCACTGCATTCATGAAGCTACCATAAGGGAACGGTCTTATCACTCTATGAATTAGTATTATGTCCGCAAACTCAAAGCCCGCAAACTCGCAACCCGCATGCGAGGTCCAGTGTGGGGCGGCCTTAACAAAGTCCGACTAACGACCGGTGCGGTTCCACTGTTCGCCACAGACAGGTCGGCAAGGTGGTCCTGAGTCATGTCAGAAGCTGACCTTCACCTTCAGTCAGTGTCAGCATCCAAAATCCATTAAAACAACGTAAACTGCCATATCGATTGACAAGTCGACCTTTTACCAGTTATCCACGGATGTACTGGGTCAAATCTAGGGCACACTTTGAGACGGCAGTGACTCAATGTTTTCACCGCCCACCGAGCGGGTCGGGCGATATCGACACTACCGTTTATACTGCTGACGCCAGGTGGCACTATCGCCTCCATTCGTCTGTTCCCAATCGTGTGGTCATACAGGGATAGAGCTCTGACAGGGTTTTCAAAAGCTGAGAGGCTACCGACGGCAGCGAGCTCAGTCAGAGGCTATCAGCGCCGACCAGTGAGTGTGCCACAGGCCATGACCTGCTGACCTGGTTCGTAAACCAGCGTTATCACCGACCAAAGGGCTCCCAGCCAGACGGGTCGGCCAGGCCGCCCCGAAATAGAGTCCCGCCGGCTCCGGGCCGGGCAGACCGACATACGTCCGACGCGATATCACGGCCCGGACGCAGAGGCGCTCCAGGACCGTCAGCAGCCGAGCGGAGACGAACAGGTTTCAGTAAATTTGAACCGGCCTTTTTTGACGTGCATAAAGGCACTAGATAATAATTGCCCCATCAAAATAAGCCAGCAATGCAGGCTATAAGCTGAATCAGGCAGGGCAAGTCTTGTTCCTTCATTTTCAACGAAGGAAGACTACCGTTTGCCTTGACATTTCCTTTACATTTTCCACGGATGAGGGGTAGGCTTGTCTCTTCATTTTCTTTACAGGTAGGATAACTGCCAGTAAATATATAAATCTTATACGAAAGAAGCCCATGTAAACAGTCAAGAAAGGGGTGTCATGTATGACACTGCATTTTCAGTGACCATATGATGTCCCAGAGCGATCGAGCTACCGCGTGTCGCAGTCGTACCTTTCCGCAGAGGTAGACGAGGTTGGTGTCGGGGTCGTACAGCGGGAACATGACGCCGTTGCTCGTGTCCAGCTCGGTCATCACGATCGGGTCGTTGAGGTGGCCGGGCGCCCGCAGAGAGTACTGCCGCTCCGACATCTTGCTGAAGCCAGTGGTGAACACCAGGCCGTTCTTCATGAAGATGGCCCGCGAGCCCTTGCTGCCTTCGTGCGAGGTGGCCTCCTGTGAAACGAGACGGCATCGGTTAGGTCCAGCGTGCAGAGACGTTAAGGGCCAGTCAGGTTCGGGACGTAGGATCGTGGCAGGTCATGTGAGGTCAACATGAGGTCAGGTTCGCTTTGAAGGACAAAGTAGGTGTGCATTAATATATTATACTCGTTTGTTATACTCGAGGCGTAAGCAACGTCCCAGACGGGGTATTGACATTTACTTGTGCCTGCGCGTGCGACTGTGTACGAGGGCGCGAAAATAAAGCACGTTTGTACGTCTGGGTATGTAAGAGCCCGTGTGTGACGCTACATGAGCCTCCCCCTCCCCCCCCCCCCCCCCACCTGCACACACCCAGTCATAAAGTCATGCCGCGCGTGTGACGTGGCAGCGGCATCAAACGTCTTATCGCCCGACCGACTTAGGACCGTGTTCGAGCGCGGGGGCGCACCGCGCCGGCAAACCGAATCAGACCAACAGGGAGCGAACCGACACACCGCATCAAACCAACACCGCACCGGGCCCCCAATCACAGGGCGCTGAACTGGGTCAGCTGCAGCCCGGGTGCTGTCAGCGCTGCGGTGAGCGGGCCGCACAGGTGTAGGATAATACGGAGGTGGGCGGCCGGGGCAGCCCGGGGCGCGGCCGGATATCGCAGGGAGCCGAGACGACCGGCAGCGCTATCGGCGCGGACCGCGGCGCTATGACCGATAGGAGGCCGCCGGGCGGGCTTAGCACGGCACGCCGGGAGGATGTCGGGACGGGGAAGGCGCTTCTGGTGAGTTGTAACTAGACATAGAATGACTGTTCAGTTGATTGGGATGTCCGGTATCCAGGTGGGCTGTACCGAGACGGTATCCGAAACCTATTAGCGTCATCGCCTCCTCCATGACTCAGGGGCACGGTATCCAGTAATCGGGGCGCGAATCGGCGCGGCTGCGTCACTACTGCCCCCTCCTCCCCCTCCCATACCCACCTCCTCGACCTCGCCGGTGCGCGGGTCCAGCACGCGGATCTTCTTATCCTTGCTGGTGACCAGCAGCTTGGAGCCGTCCCAGGCCCAGCTGGCCGACCAGATCTGGTCGGGCACCGTGTCGATCACCACCATGGCCTCGCCGGTGCCGACGTTCCAGATGATGATCAGGTTGTCGCTGCCGGCGCTGAGCAGCACGTTGCTGGCGGACGGGTGCCAGAGCACGAGGCCGACGCGCCGCTGGTGGTGCACCAGGTCCACCACCGGCTCTGTCATCGTGCGCGTCAGCCCGTAGTCGTGCAGCTGCCATACTGCGGGAGGGAGGGCGGAGCGCCTCAGACACACGGCAACATATGTATAAAGACATTAATACAAACCACACAGCGCGCACGCCGCACAATCATCACAATGGCAATCACATACCTGATTGATAGCGGAGAAATTGACATTGGAATACCGGAGCGGAAAACAGAAGGCAAACAGATGCGAGTACGAAGTTCTATGTAAACCCAATTTTCACTCGAATCATCACACTGTATTCATCGAAGCACCTACCAGATTCGTCATGTTCCGGACTATCGTTTTCAAGCTTCCGTTTTGTGTTTATTACGGAGCGAGCGAAGCGAGCGGAGTCTTACGTAGAATAACGGAAATTTCTGAGTATGAGCGTCACGGTTTTGCGACGCTTATATCTCAGCAACCACTTGACCGATTTACATGCGGTAATTTTTGTAGGGTAGCTTCATTCCTTCTACCAAGTATTGGACTATTCCCGATGCATGTGGGTGACCCCTTATGCACGTGCCACGTGCAAAACGAAGAGGTGTCACTTTTGTAATAGTTGCAATATCTCGGTAACTACTGGGCAGATTGTGCTGAAAGTTGGCATGTAGGTAGGCACCCACTAGGCAATGCATATCCATGTGCCATAGTTGGGGTGCTGCTGCACGTGCGCACGTGCAGGGGTCGATTCCAGATCTCGAGAACGGATGGACCGATTGCGCTCAAATTTGGTACACGGTTACGGAGCAGTTAGTAGGGTGCCGTGCACAAGTCAGTTGGGACCCATTTTGCACGTGCGCACGTGCAGGGTGCCGCTTCCAGATGTCGAGAACGGCTGGGCCAATTGTGCTCAAATTTGGCACATCGCTAGAGACCGGTTAGTAGGGTGCCGTGCACAAGTCAGTTGGAGGTACCCCCTCGCAATTTCGCACGTGCAAGGCCCACCCCCTCGCTCGCTCCGTTAGTCGCCCCAAAAGGCGTTATACTGGTTTTATGCATCGTGGGTTTATGCCCATTACACGAATTCTGTGTCACCATATGACTTTCGCTTAATGTGATACTGTTGCAGTCCCTTTGACACTTGACCGAGTCAGTACAATTGCATGAATTGTACTATCGTACATTGCACTGCACACTCATGGTTTCATAGTCGAATGCATGAGATCACTCGGTGAGTAACCGACCTCGGCCTCGGGGAGTATCTTATGGCTGGTGTGTCCGACAACTCAGGGCTTGTTAATGTCTACCGATGACCAGCCAGCGTTACCGCCGTAACCCGGGTGTGTCCACTGTCCACCCGTTTCAGCAGGCCCGGGAACTCCTCCGTCGTGACGTCACAGGCCGACAGGGTGCGGACGGCGCGGCGGCCTGTCAGCCTGCCAGCCGCGGCCCAGTAACAGGAGCCCGCCGCACCGCCCCACCGCGCAGTTAGATAATGAGCACTCGGTGGGCATGGCAGGCGCTCCGATCAAAGCTGACCTCCGGAAACATTTTCCTCGACCGGCTCCTACCCAGGAGATGGCAGAAACTGGGAAGCATTCGCTCAAGCGCAAAGTACTGACGTTGTGCCAGCCGGTGTCCAGCTTGAACTCGGTAGGCACACGGGTCTACTATGCAGATCTTTCGGTTAGATGGTATGTCCCGAAGGCACGGTCTCGCTACACGTCCCTAGTAACGCTCCGATCCAGCGGGCCAGAGAAATCGGAAAACTCCCAGTCAGTGTGAGTGCCAGTGCCATCTGGGGTCACCGGTAGAAAGCGTGGGGTCAGGACAGCACCGATTGCCGGGTGCCGAAAACTCGCAGTCGAGCGTGAGGCATGTGCCTTTACTGTCATGGCATGCACGGCTGCGGGTGACAATAAAATACAAATCGCACACCAAAAATGTGAAATATGAGTTGGCCATCCGTAATTCAGAGCGGTGCGGGGGACAATAGGCAGTAGGTAGGTACGGCGCGGCGGTCGGCAGTCTCGGCCGGGCGCGCCCCTCTCGGCCGCCGGCCCGCTGTTTGAACAGCGCCGCTCGCCGCGGCCCGGTCGGGACGGACTGCCCGGCGGCGGCCGTATCTGCTCAGCTGCGCCATATACGGCGGCCGCTCTCTGCACTGGCCGGGACGCGCTCGGCCGGCTGGCTTCACCACCGGATGGCGGACGTCCTGTCCGGATGGAGCGGCCGGCAGCCAGGCGCCAGAGCCGTGGTCCACTCACCACAACCGCGGCCAGCCCGCCGCAGCTGGTGACACTATCACCACCGCAGCCACAACCACGGCCAGTGGCCACCTCCACCACTGTTGGTCGCCGGGTGGTCCCAACCACCACCACGACTAATCGTCCGTCACATCCCAGGCCGGCAGTCCATCACTACCATCACACCATGTCACCAGTGGTCAGTCACCACCATAGGTCACCATTGTCTACACGGGTGTCCGGCACCATTTATGACTGCTTGCAATGCATCGTTCAAAGTTTCTACAGAATCTGCGGAGCACTTTGCATTATATGCCAAGTTCAGAAACTGTTCCCATTTTTCAACTTAATTTTCACATGATCACTGATCGGTCATCAAAACAATGCGACAGGTTATCATGATATGTAAAACCAGGCCCCTTTTCGACCTACGGAGCGCGGACAGTTTGGAGTATGGGCCATGTTCAGACAGACGAATGTAATCACACCACGTTCGGCGGATGCGGGTCAACCATATTCCGCAGCTGTGCCGACCGGGCGGCCGGGCGGCGTCACCCACCTTTGACGACGCAGTCTTCCGACGACGAGGCGATCACGTTGTCGTTGAACGGGTCCCAGGCGATGTCGAGCACTGGCCCCTTGTGGCCGCCCACAATGGGCGCGTCCGGCGCCTGACGGCCCGTCTGCCGGCACGCGTCAGGACAGGTCAGCTCGAGTCAGCTCGGGTCAGCTCAGGGCAGGTCGGCCACTCTCAGGCTGGCTGGTAAGCGGCCCCCATCAGGTGCGGCGGCACAATGCGCGTAAATACGCACCCAAAAATATCACAGTGAAACTTTGTCATTCACATCCAGCTTCACGTTCAGTTTTTGAAGGAGGTAGCAATTATGAAGATAAAACTGGTAGCACTTGCACCTGCTAAGCAGTTTACACCGTCCCGTAGGACATGGATCAAGTGGTAAAAAGCATGTTCCCGACAGAAAAGTTATAAGAAACTTACGAAAAAATAACGAGATCAAGCTGCACAGCCCTCATATGTCTAGGGAGGCCGGCGCCCGCGCCATAATGAAAGTTAAACTTATGACACCATACATGCTACCATTTTCTAAAACCGAAAGGCAAGTGGAGATTCATATAAAAGCAGGTGCCATTGGCACACTAGCCACTCAGCTATGCGTATTAATGTCCCATGTAGGAACATATGTGAGAGAGAGAGAGAGAGAGAGAGAGAGAGAGAGAGAGAGAGAGAGAGAGAGAGAGAGAGAGAGAGAGACAGAGACAGAGACAGAGACAGAGACAGAGACAGAGACAGAGACAGAGACAGAGACAGAGACAGAGACAGAGACAGAGACAGAGACAGAGACAGAGACAGAGACAGAGACAGAGAGAGAGAGAGAGAGAGAGAGAGAGAGAGAGAGAGAGAGAGAGAGAGAGAGAGAGAGAGAGAGAGAGAGAGAGAGAGAGAGAGAGAGTTCATCTGTCCCTTTGGTGCTGACTAGCGAAAGCTATCAACTGTCACTGCCGTACAAATACAAAAAGTAACAAATGTATGCCTAATTACATGTGGATGTTCGTCTATTTCAAGTGCAGCATCTCATCTATGATCTAACTTCATTTCACATCTACCAGAATTTCACGACTAAAAACGTGAGCTACAAGCGGCACTGGCCACGGTAAACGGACAGAGCCATATACAAACATGAGAGGCAGTGTGTAGCCGCTGACCATCTGTGGTATACACACAATGGTCGTGTCACGTGCTTCATGCGTGAATCGCTGATAGTAACTAGGACCGCGCTAGATAGGCGGTTGGGCACGGTGCTACTGTATCTGCTGGGTTTCCCGGATGAGTGGGGTTAGTACCGACCCGGTCGGACGGTGGGCGGCTGCGTACGGTGGTGTATCTGTTTTATCGGCACAGCTGGGCGGCTACCCTCCGTGGAGTACCGGCTGAGTGGGTACTGTACCGGCCCAGCCGAGTGGCTAGGTCAATGGGTGCTGGGTATTGTCCCATCCCAGCTGGGCGGCTGGGTCAGCGGGTACTGGGAACTCGACACTGGGCACTGTATCGGCCCAGCGGCTGGGTCAGTGGGTGCTGTAGTGGCCCAGCTGGGCGGCTGGGTCAGTGAGGCCGCCAAGTCGACCGAAGCTGGCCACAGCGGCCGGCCAGCTCACCGCCATTCCGTGACAGCCCGACCTGTTCGGTTGAGAGACTGCACGTGATGTGAATCGTGCATCGTACTCTACGCCGTATGCATTGTTCGGCGCGGCGGTGCGGTGAGGCCGCGCGGCGCACGCGCTCGGCGGCGGATGATCCGACCGATAGGCGGCCGCGGCTGGCTGGCCCAGCTGGCTGCCGCTCCTCCGGCCGACGCGGCGGCCCCCTTATAAGGTGGCGGCGCGCAGCCGGCCGTCGGTCGGCGGCCGCCGCCGCGGCTCCCACACGCCGGCCGGCGAGAGCTGACACGGCGACCCCGGCGAGCGCGCGCCGCGAACCGCTCCCGGCCGCCGCCGCCGCCGCTCGGCACTCGGTCGCAGCCGGCTCTGAGAGCGCGGTGACGTCACCGGCCGGCGCTGAGCGGTACCGTGCGTGGCCTGGCGCGCGCCGGTCAACGCAGCCGGCCGTATTCGGCGATTGGCGGGCGAACGGCGGAGAGACGGGAGTGACGGCCATCGGCAGCTCGCGCGCGCGCCGACGGCACCTGGGCCACCGTATTTTTACGTGCCATCGGCCTCAGAGGTCTATTAATAACGATGAATCATTTGTGGGTCGGACGGGCGGTACGGAGGTGCCACCCGCCGCGAGACCTACCTGAAGCGGTCTCGGCTGCAACAATGTCTACCTACCTGCAGCGACCGCCACCGCCTTCGGCCGCGCACGCGGGCGAGAGAGACAGGCCGTTATGATACAATCGGACCAAAGTACGGCCAGAACACCGGACAGAACACCGGACAGACGGCAGTGAGCAGACACAGAACAGGACACACCCACGTGACGGCGCCATCGTGTGACCGGCACAAGCCAAGGGCGGACGGGCGGGCCCGCTACCCAGGGGTGGCACGAGGCACGGCCACAATAACCAGGAAAACCCACGGCCCGCTAACAACGGTCAGCAGCCCACTAAACAGACAGCTGAAAGTGCACCAGCTCATGAGTCCGGGCACGCGTGAGCCTCGTGTTTCATTAACAGTAAAAACATTCACACCTAAAGCCAATGAAGTGGCAAAATAACTTATTTACACGAGCTAGTAAACAGTGTTGCAAAACATCACGGAGGCTGACACGCATGGAGTCCGGTGTCCATGCCTGCAATTTCTAAAAAATATTTATTTAGATCAATGAAGTAGGTATAGGTAAGCAATGTAACCTATTGTAAAGCTAGGCCGGTGCATTTTATCAATGAGCACTGTTAATGTAATATTTGCGGCGCTTCATTTCATATGCATATAGATGCTAGAGCCAGATAACACGAAAGTAGATGCTTGAGAACTAGAGTGCCGAATGCCGATGATGATACACATAGTCAGTCCCCTCTTAAATTCGATTTGGACGAAAACTACGTTATTCGACACGCTGCAATGATGCACATCTTCATACATAACGTCATTCCCTAAATGGCGCTCAAGCAATATCACAAGACCTCATGAAACTTTTCAAAACACCTAAACCCACTTCTTATCATAGACAAAACCAAACAGCCGGATTGCATTGACAGTTACGTCAGGGGGTTGACACTAATTGCGATTAACAGTTTCGCGATCATTAGGTTGTAGCATCGATTATTTGATTTTCTGGAAAGCATTGATGAGGAGCCAAGCGGTGATGATGAGTCGATCCAACCGCAATGCTAGCACTACAGCTTCAACTCTGGCTAAATTTCCGGTCCCGACTGACTCCAGCAGAAGTTCAGCTGTTGCTGTTGCTTTAGATTTTAAGAAGTTGTGCTTTAGTCTGCGCCCCATAAGGAGTATTCACTCGACTGCGCCCCCTATGGAAAGGCAGATTTGCCTTTGACTTCCGAGCGGCTGATCGCAGAAAGACCGAAAACAGCATTCAAAAGCTCTAGACCAGACAGTTCTTAATAAGAACACTTTTACTTGCTTCGATGTGTACCTATCAAGACAGGTAAAAGTATTATCAGAGGTCAAAATGACAAGTTTCGTCAATCTTGGCTACAGAACTTAGCTGACAAAGACGTGACTCATTGTACGACTGCGTCTACCGAGAACGACTACGCATATTACCGGGACAAAGTTCAGTTCATGACATGCCATACCAAATTCAAGGTTCAGGCATCAGGCTACCAAATGCAATCAAAAACTGGCTATTGCATTAGATACCTAGGTACCTATGTGCGATGCTTGTGCGATAGTCGATAATACGACCAACACTTGGGAAGGACAGCCTTCCTTAGAGGAATAATCTAACCTAATTTCCAAATCATAAGGAATCACAAGAAAAAAAATGTAATATTCAGGCCAATATTCTAATCAACATACTCGTGTTCTGATAGCATTATTCGCTTTTTTCATATCTTGCTCCTCGCGCGTAATCATGGTCACTGACCAATGGCCATAGACCGATTTAATCATTGTTCGATTCTAAAAACGAATTTATTGCGTGCAACGGTGCGACACATTCGTCAAAGGTCCAATCTTTGGCGGTCGTCTTTTGTCAAAAAGGTGGAGGCTTTTTAAGATTTAACTTTAACCCTCGCGCTTATAAGGGGGAGGCCGGAGGGGTAAAACGGACACCTCCGGTTTTTCGCGAATAGCTCGCGCAAAAAGTGGCCGATTGCCATGAAACGTTCAGTACCTACCCTCCAGTTGATCAATTTTACACCTGCCCTAAAAAAGTCATTACCCTGACCGAAATGACCATCGACCTGTTTCTTGAGATCATGTCAGGCCGGAATCGTGATTCGGCGTATGTCGGCGCACATTATCCTCGCGTTTCCAGTCTGTGGTTGTAAACGTTGTAACAGGTGAAATGATCTCCCATGCATTATAGTGGGTGTCAAGGTCACGTGAAGGTCAGATCAAGGTCATGGACCTTAGATGACCTTGGCCCACTTTTTCGAGTTTTACCTACATGTGTCTACGCTAGGTTTTGGAGCTGATTTCAAAATTTAGCTTCCATTTGAACTATTGGGAAGACGTTTTGGTGCCTACGTAACATGTTACGAAGTTGTCACTGGTGGTTGACACCTACTACGGCAAGACATCTGCTAGTTGACCTGACCCGACCTACCCCAAATGCATGAACAGTGAACACATCATCTTTGATCATCAATAACGGGAAATTCGTACCTATAACCACTTCATCTTAAAATAATATTGCAGGTCCCGATTTTCCCGACTTTTGATTTTGAGTCCTTGACATAACATGGAAGGTCAACCAATGACCAAGGACCTTAAAATTGGGTACATCGGCTTCCTTTCGTCACGGGCAGCACACTGTTCTTTTTTCACGAAAAATTAGCTCGATCATGGACCAACGGCAGGAGGGGTCAAACGGACCTCGCTCCCCCCCCCCCTATACGTAAGCGGCTGGCAAAACGCCAATACTGGCGAGGGTTTAAATTAGTGCCTTGCGTTGCAAATAGCGTCCAGGTAAGCGAGCCAATCGATAGCATTTTTCAATTCTTAGTCAGTTTAGGTCACTTAAGACATCAACTGTCAAAGTGACCGATTTTAACGTTTGGAACTAATAACGCCATGCTCTGCAACTAAACAAGCTAAGAAAATAAAGCAAAGTTGCTCATTACCGGGAATAAAAATGAGCTGCAGATAGCTCCTCGATACAGGCATGTGAAATCGCCGCAGTTTGATCAGAGTCAGACGAGGTCAAATAATGACCGTTTCCAGCGATCTGCGGGTGCCCGTCGTCTCGACGTGCCGCCACTCGGCGACCACCGGCACAGGCGGCCGCTAGCCGTATTTCAGTCGCGATGTATTTTTACCGAGATTGGCACGCGCCAGCGTCTGGTGGCCGCGGGGCGTCGTTGCTCGTCGGCTGCCCCCCGGCCGACTACCAGGCACCGGCACACACGTAACCGTTCAGACAGTAACAACACTCTCTGACCAACCCGAGGTCAGTGCCGCCCAAACGGGCGCCCTAATTCATCCATTTGCAAACCCTTCTCTCGAAGATAGCTAGAAATAGCGTACCTACCTAATGCTCTAGCGAGGGGAAGAATATTTTCTTATAAATGGTTGACTGTTGAGGACATATTTAGATTTGTTCTCGGTTTGGTCATTGACGTCACTGACCAGCTGGGAGTCAAAATCATTCACATTTAGGTATATTCACACTTCGGACTGTAGTCACCGCTAAAAGTCATCGAAGCTCACTTTTGGCTAAACCGCTTATAAATGAATGAGAAAGGTACAGCTCTCAAAGCATAAAGTGGCTGGTTGCCAACAACGCAATAATCGATGAGTATTGATGAACACGTCGATACGCTATTGACAAACGTTGCCAAAGTGTCCGCACGAAACCTCTCCTTATATTCATTAACCCGCGCGGGGCTGGGGTCTCCAGCCGAACGCGCGGGGCTGGGGGGGGGGGTGTAAATTTTACCCCCCCCCCCCCTGTTATCTCCCGAACTAATGGTCCGATTTGGAAAATTCGAACGCCAATCGAAAGCTCTCATCACGAACAACAAAAAAAAAACATGTACTTAAGTTAAAGTTTGAGGTCAAGGTCAAGGTCAGGTCAAGGGTACAAAATGCAAGTTGCTACAGTATCGGCCTTGCACCGTAGTTGCCGAAGAATGGAGTCATTGACTGAGACTGATTGCCCAAAACGTGTTCTTAGGCTACCAAGACAATATTCGTTGCATATTATATCATTCAGAGGTCAAGGTCAAGGTCAGGTCAGGTCAGGTCAGGTCACCAAAAACAAAATATAGAAAAGGGCATGTGCGACACATGTTTTATGGGTCATTTTACTCATAGAACTCAATAGGCACACTCAATAAGTGATATGGACCACCTCTGGATGAATTTCAGGTCGAGGTCAGGTCAAGGTCAGGTCAAGTGAGGTCAAATTTTGAAGTTGGTTGTTAAGGCCTAAAAAAGTGTCTATCTGATGCAGTTTTTCACGGCGAATCGAATGGCGCTATTTTTGTTTCCGTACGAGGTCTAGAACTTCCAAAAAAAATCATTTTTCAAAATTTTTGTGTGTCGTGACGTCATAAAATTTTGAATAACTCCCACATTTTTGAACCGATTCTTCTAAAAATTGGTATGTAGGTGTACATAGACTACTTCTCTGATATATATTCCGCTTTTTTCGATACACTCTAAATTTTGGATTTTATAATTATTTTCCAAAAAAAGTCAGTTTTTTGAAGAAAAAAAATTGGGCCAAAATCCAAAATTTTCAAAAAACCGAGATAGCCATTTGATAGACAAATTAGAATTACGTAAAACCTTTTTTGTTACGTCTTGATTCCCTTAAAAATGAAGATGTTAGCGGCGTTTGAAATTTTGCCGTTTTTGAAGCGAAAATGGCGAACATGACGTCGCTAAAACGTCAATTTCTCAAAAAATTTCCGACGGATATCGCTCAAATTTTCAGGGAACGTGTCAAATTGATGTAAGAAAAGGTACTGAAAGTTTGGCGGCGCTGCGCGCCGCCGTTTTTGAGATATTGCAAAAATTCGCGAGGACCCCCCCAGCCCCGCGCGGGTTAAGTCATTTAACAAGAGTGTCTGTGTCATTCAAAGTTATTATCCCCGAACCACATCGGATGACCAGTCACTTAGCACTGGCAGAGCTGTACCATGCTAGCACCGAGCCTGCACTAGGTATGCACAATAGGTCACAGGATCACGGAAATTTGAAGTCCTAATGGTATGTAGAGGTCATATTTTGTTATCATGTTTTTATTTACTTCGTTTCTGGGGAATTTCGACCAAAATAAAAACGTAAGGTCGTTTATGCCGTCAGAGACCGTTTTCAGCGAATGTCGACGAATTTTGAGAATCGGACTTAATCACTTAAAAAGGAAAGATAGATCCATCAAATGGGTATCCAAGAAGCCGTGGCTTCAAGCATCAGTTACGTGTACACGAACGTGTGATGCTGAACCTGATGTAATTAAGCATTCACTTATTTTGACATAGCTGGGGTGACATGACCGGAGCGTTGTGATGACACAATTTACTCACTAAAACCTCTCCCTATATGGAAAAACTGATAGTACATCGTCCACTGTCGAACAAAACACACAATAACGTATCTACAAGCAACAACCTGCATCATTATGCTACCATTTTGAAACAAATATTTTGGTGTGAGCTGACGTCAGACGCCATCGGAGACAACGTCGCTGGCTTTTCTCCATTGCCTAAAATGTCCCAAACGAACTAGGTACAAAAAACCAACTTGTTTCCGAGATCAGAGGAATAAGTCGGACAGCCAAATATGTCTTAGGACACCATTTGGGTCCAGAAAGTCCATTCACCAGTCACCACCATCCGTCGGCGGAGGCATGCGGTATCCCAAGCATCTTGGTATCACTTGCCCCATCCAAAGCTGTCGTCCAGCCAAATGCCTATAGGTAATTCTCCAGCTCTGAGTGGAAAATTAAGGCTGCTTGATTCAGTATAACACTCATTAGATACTACCTCTGAGATTCCTTTATGAATCCAATAAACGAAAGCTTCACTCATTTTTGACGAATAAAAGTAACTTAGGTACGAAAACGTATCCTCCTCGACAATTATGCCTGGTGTGTGTTGTGCAATGTTTACATTTGACTTACAATACAACCAGGGCCTCCTCTAAGGATTTTTCACTGGGTGGGCAAAATTTTTCGCCGCTCCCCTGCCCAAGGGCAGATCCAGTCACTTGTTTTGGGGTGCAACCATTTTCACCTGCGACTGGGGGGGGGGGCGGGTTAAGGCCTATGTCACTTTCACAGTCAACCAACTGTGCCATTTATAGTTTAACGTTTGTCGTGTGTGATATGGTATTTCGTGTGTATTTCACCTTATAGGTATGCCTATTGTTTACATTAGTGATATCAATAACGGAAAATCAGGAAACCGATACCAAACCAAATGCCAACCAAAACCATGAAAAATACCGAAACCAAACCAACTTGGGAACATGAGGGAAATACCAACTTTTTACCGAATTCGTATCCTCTTATACATTAGCCGGATTCGTAATACCAACAAAATACCAACAACATTAGGATCAAAATACCAAATACCAAGTTGGTATCAGTTTGGTATCGGTATACCAAAAAGTTGGTATCCGATTGACATCTCTAGTCTACATACATTTAAAATTTTAAGAAGACTGCAAAAGTGCAGAGTTAAACTTACTATGATTGCTCCTTGAACCAGAAATCGAATAGGTAGGTGATGCTCGCTGCCTCTTTTTAGGAGGCATGGTCAGCTTACTCTTGGCGCGTCCTCTTGATCTAAATACGGCTTTTATTGACCTTAATCTACTTGTAATACATCCTTGGCCTTGTAGCGCGCTACCCTGCTGGCCCATGCCGGTCTTTGAGGGTCCCACACTGACCTCTGAGGCCCCGTGCTGGCCTGTAAAGGCCCATATTAGCCTCTGAGGGCCCCGCACTGGATTCTGAAGACCCGATGCCGGCCTTTAACCATCCCCTGTATTGGTGTTTTTCCAGCCGCGAACGTAGGTACTCGTATAGGGGGGGGGGGGGGGGGCGTTGGACCTCCCTTGCCGTTTCGCCCCTGATCGAGCTAGAGCTTCGCGAAAAAAAAAACAAGCGTGCTGCCCGTGACGAGAGGAAGCCGATGATACCCAATTTTAACCCTCGCCGGCACAAGCCATTGCGTCCTTCGGCGGCACGACCCCCCCCCCTCGCGTTTGGCCCCTGATCAAGCTAGAGCTTCACGGAAAAAACGAGCGTGTTGCCCGTTACGAGAGGAAGCCGATGATACCCAATTTTAAGGTCCTAGGTCATCGGGTGACCTTCCAGGTCAGGTCAATGACCCGAAAACCGGGAAAATCGGGACCTGTTAGAAAGTCGTAAAGTGTGGCTGCTATGTGGTTTTCCGGGGTTCTGATCACGAATATCGTGTTAGTTTTGATCAGAGATGATGTTTTAAGCATTTAGACCAGGTCGGGTCAGGTCAGGTCAGGGCAACCGGTAGGGGTTGAGACGGGTATTCGTGTTACGTGTCAACCGCCTCTGACAGCTTCGTAACATGTTACGAAGTCACCAAAACTACTTCGTAAATGTTCAAATGGTTGCTAAATTCGAATTCAGCTAAAAAACTAGCCTAGAACATGAAAAAACTCGAAAAAGTGAACCGAGGTCACCCGAGGTCACCAAAGGTCAATGACGTGACCTGACCTTCAGGTGACCTTGACAGTTGACACCCACCCTTATGTATGGGAGCAACATCAAATCACATGTTTGAACGTTTGAAATCACGAAAAGCTCTTGCAAACGCGCGGCTAATGCGAGCCGACATACGCCGAATCGCGATTTCGGCCAAACATGGTCACGGAAAAGAGGTCACAGGTCGCGAGTTATTCGCAAAAAATCGAGGGGGGTCCGTTCGACTCCCCCCTATACGGGCGAGGGTTACCCCCCGAGTTGCTGGGGGGGGGCGTTAAACGCCCCTACTTTTTTCGCTGGGCCATAGCAAAAAAAAAAAAAACGGCGCGCCGCAGGCACGCCAAATTTTGGGTGCCTCTAGGGAATTGTTTGACGTTTATTGTGACAAAATTTCAAAAAAAATCGGCCGGAAAATTTTTGAGATATCGAGGTTTCAGTGATGTCATGATTTCTTGGTTTTCGACCAAACACGTTATATGTTCAAAAAATCATATAAAATCACAGAATAGACATACAGACATGCCGTAAACGCCATTAGACTGCCAATACCATGAACAATCAAATGGCTATCTTCGATTATTGATTATCGTTCCGCATTTTCCAAAATCTTGAACTGAATCTTGGCAATTTCTCATGACTACCTCACGACCATGATACATGCATTTCTTAATTTGAACTTTTTGACCCAAACACGTACACATATGATAAAATGAATGTCACCATCGTGTTCTACGCCCCAAATTACCCATAAAACATGTGTCACAGGCTGCGAATATCAGTTTTGATTTTCGGGGATATGTGTCTAGCCGGTTGACCTGACCTTGACCCTGACCTATGCTTGACTGACCCCTACATGGAGCTGACACTCTTGTAGGCCTTATATGATGGATTGTGCACCGTTTTGACAGAGTTTATGACGGGAGGCGCCCATTGTGAAGTCCTGAAGTCCATGCTACTGAAAGTCCGATTTCAGGTGTTTGACGTGACCTTGACCCGACCTGTGACCTCAAAATTCAACTTTAAAGTACTCATCTGAAGCGTCTTGTCGCGTTCTTTCGTTTGCCGCCTCGTTCGTTTCGCTGCGCCTATTGGTTCTCGAGTTATCGGCTGAGGGCGTTTAACGTCCCCCCCCCCCCCAGCAAACGGTGGGTGGCGAAATACCCCAGCAACTGCCGGGTTAAGGACCTGCATCGGCTCTGAGGGCTCAACTTGGCCTTTTCTGGACTCTGGGGTCCAACACCAGCCCAAACCTGTCTTTTAGGGTGCCACACTGACCCCTGAGGGTCCCATCCTTGCCTCAAGGACCCGCATTAGCCTTTGAGAGCCTAAGTCGGCCTCTGATGGCCTCAAACTGCCATTTTCAGGCTGGTCTCTGAGGGCCTTAACCCGCGAGTTGCTGGGGGGGGGGTGTTAAACGCCCCCACTTTTTTCGTCGCGCCATAGCATAAAAACGGCGCGCCGCAGGCGCGCCAAATTTTGGGTACCTGTAGGGAATTGATTGAAGTGTATTGTGACAAAGTTTCAAAAAAATCGGTCGGAAAATTTTTGAGATATCGAGGTTTTAGTGACGTCATGTTTTCTGAGTTTTCGACCAAAAACGGCATGTGTTCAAAAAATCATATAAAATCACAGAACAGACATATAGACATGCCGTAAACGCCATTAGACTGCCAATACCATGAAAAATGAAATGGCTATCTTCGATTATTGATTATCGTTCCGCATTTTCCAAAATCTTGAACTGAATCTTGGCAATTTCTCATAACTACTTCACGACCATGATACATGAATTTCTTAAATTGAACTTTTTTAGCCAAACACGTACACATATGATAAAATGAATGTCACCATCGTGTTCTACGCCCCAAATTACCCATAAAACATGTGTCACAGGTTGCGAATATCAGTTTTTATTTTCGGGGATAATGTGCCTGCCCGGTTGACCTGACCTTGACCCTGACCTATGCTTGACTGACCCCTGCATGGAGCTGACACTCTTGTAGGCCTTATATGATGGATTGTGCACCGTTTTGACAGAGTTTATGACGAGAGGCGCCCATTGCGAAGTCCTGAAGTCCATGCTACTGAAAGCCCGATTTCAGGTGTTTGACCTGACCTTGACCTGACCTGTGACCTCAAAATTCAACTTTAAAGTACTCATCTGAAGCGTCTTGTCGCGTTCTTTCGTTTGCCGCCTCGTGCGTTTCGCTGCGCCTATTGGTTCTCGAGCTATCGGCTGGGGGCGTTTAACGCCCCCCCCCCCCCCAGCAAACGGTGGGTGGCGAAATACCCCAGCAACTGCCGGGTTAAACTGGCCTCTGAGGGCACAAACCGACCTCTAAAGGTCCCACACCGGTTGCTGATGGCCCATTTTCTGCCTCTGAGATCCAAGACTGACCCTTTTGTGCCTCTGAGGGCCCCGTACTGGCTTCTGAAGGATTGATGCCGGTCTCTGAGGACCAATGTCAGTCTTATAAGGGCCTCACACTGATATCTGAGGCCCACATTTGCCCCTGATGGCTCCAAATTGAGGCCCTATTTAGTCCCCAATCAGCCTATAAGGTCTCTGATGGCCCTATTTTGTTGTCTGGCTGGGGACCCATGGCTTACACCTTTAGGCGTCACGCACTGGCCTCTGAGAGCCCACATCGGCCTCTGGGGTTCCATACGGGCCTTTGAGGCCGCTATGGCCATGGGCCCCTGTACGCTAGCACCGCCCCCCCCCCCTCCGAGGGTTGGCAAAGTTGCCAAGTTGCCCCCACCCCCAAACGCCAAGTCTGCTACCGCCCCTGCATTCAGATGCATCCATTGTAAAAAATAACTTGCACTGCAGTGATTGGGGGCTGGGGCACTGGCTGCTAGCAAGTTTTTTTTCCGGGAAACCGAAGTGGTAGTTCCTACCGGACGTCTGACCGGACCTTTATTTTTGCATTTGCTTCTGGGTGGGCAAATCGACGCCACTGGGTGGGCAATTGTGGTGACTGGGTAGGCATTTGCCCACCCAGTGGGTATGTTAGAGGAGGCCCTGAATACAACTGCTGGTAATTGTTGGACAAATATTCAACGACATACATACAAGTCTTACCGCAGCGTCTCGTTTTGACTTATTTCAATGAACTACGACAAAAAGCAAATCGAGATTTGCCAACCCACCTGTTTAAGCGGTATGACGATGAAGCCTCCTCCGCCGCCGCACTCGACGATTATCGCCAGGAACTTTGGGTTCACCGCGCAGAATGTGGAGTCCCAGGAGGACTTGGAGACGCGGATGTTATCGTAGCACTGTTCCTTTTTGGCCGTTTGGCCGTACACATGTCGGAACTTACTGCTTCGCACCCGGAACGACATGCCTGCAAAGGAGAGACCACAGGATCAAAAACTCGCACTGTGCATTAGATATTTCTTCAGATATTGTGTTCGAATATTTTTTGAGAAAGCAAGAGTCAACGCTAAGCGGAACTTGTTACGCAGTCAGATAGGAAAATTTCGGGTTATCGGGAGGATTTAGAAGTTGACATTAGCCAAGCGCAATGTTGCATACACTTTTTTACCAACCGCAGACCATTCCCGTCCGCAGTCTCATGGATCGAGCGCCGGAGCATATTGAGCCCGCGCTGGGCTCTCACAAACGGAAGTCCAGCGTCCTACCGGGATGCGGGGAAAAACGCATGGTGTCTATGACTCATTCTGTAACATTCTGTAGGTATGTAGGGGTTACCAGTCTATTGTTGCAGTCCCTAGGTCTAGAGAACGCATTTCACTTTGATTTTTTCTGAAGAGTGGATTATGTACTTGCAAAACAAATCCAGGATGACTTCCTTCAGTCAATCAAAACAAACTTGTTCAGCAAACTTGATCAATCACACCCCAACTTTCTACGCCCAAAAGAATGAGCTATTAATAGCTCATGCTTAGAACTATTTAGTCTCTTCAGAAAAATAAAATATTATAAATGAAAAATTGGAAATGGCTAAAAGAAATTTCAACACCTTAATGGATGTTCTAGCTAAATTACAGCATGCTGGCAGCAAGCATTTACAATAGGTAGGTACCTAAAATTTCAAATACTCCTAAATAGGAGGCTTTCTTGTTAAGCCTCTTCATTGTATCCTGCCACCCTGGTAACTGGCATCTCTTCCTTCTTAAACCTGATCAATAAACTAAGTGAAAGTATGAGATTAAAAGGGGAGTAACACCAAGTCAGTGATGTCACATTTTTGCTGCTGTGGTTGCTAGGTAATGAAAAGAACAGAAAGGAACTTCAGCTTTACATAATATGGTGCTAAAAATTTGGACATGGTAAGTGAGTTATGAATGTGCAGTGAATTTGGTATACATAAAGCAAAGCACCATTAGTGCTTATATCCTAATGCAGAAGCAGCACCAGCCAGTAAAAAGCACATTTAGCCCCCCAGGCCTAGAGGCACTGACATCACAGCTTTTGGCCTTGAACACCATTATTACTCCTCACTAAACAATTTCCATTATTTAACTGCATTTAGGACTGCACCTTTACCCATTGGCAATGTCAATATTTTGTTACATTAATTATGTACACAGGCAATGCCATTTAGATACTTTTTATCCTTCCATCCCATCATGTCTGCATGAACTTAGGTAACTTTATATAATACCTACCTATAAGCAGCCTGAACTGGAGTTGGACAAAATTCACACTGAAACCTACTCAGCCTGGTCCAATTATAGGTACTCAACCAGGACCAGGGCTTCCTGGGCAAAACTTGTGACCTCAGGCATACCTACAGTGGAATGCCTCCAAATCAAGCTGAAAGAGCTGTCAGTTTCACAAACAATATGGCAGAACCACTAAAAAAAAAAATGAGATGATATCCTGTGTTGTGAACGTTCTGATTATAAGCAAACAATCTGAATCACAATTTGCATAATTTGCTTGTATTGTTACAGAGTTCTATCAACTTAGGCATGACAAGTTATAATTAATATCTACCCACCAAACTCCATTCAATGATGCTCCTAAAACTCAATGCCAAAATTACTCCTTCAAAGAAGGTTGAGCACCTAACAATTCTAAGTGCGCAACCATAGGCGGCGGAACGGGGAGGGCACCAGGGCAGTGTCCTGATTTTCGTGAATTTGGGTGGAAACCCACACCTAACAGATTCTCTTTGTGACGTCCCGGAAAGCCAAACGACGTCCCTGACAGATAAAAGTCGATAGGTATATCGAACACCAAAAGCAAACTAACAAAAGGAAATATCACCTCTGTAGCCTAAAAACACGGCCAAAATGACAACAAATATATCCTAAGTCCTCACAAACCCACTCTTACACTCAACTCCCCTTTCCTGGCCAACTGCCGCAACAGTAAACAACGCGGTTTTATTTTATTTTCGTTTTCTGTGCGTCAGATATGGATAGGTTTTTTCCTTGACCATGTGAAGGTAATGCTGCCATATGAAGGAGAAAAGATGTCGGAATAGAGGGATCTGAGGACGTCGTTTTCCACTTTTCAGTTTTAGTAACTGTGCAGTGTATAGATAAAAATTAATCATGCGAATATATTACTTGGACATTTAACTATAAGCACGCAACATACCTTTCGTATCAAATTACTGTAACATATTTAATTATTTTTTCCCCTCAGAAGGTCACTGTAACGGGTTAGCGCTGCCCCTTGAACATGCCCTTCAAAAGTAGTTAATTTTGCATATGTTGATAGTGGTTGGGGAAAAAGTTTAATGTTTATCTGTTTGAATTAGAATAAAGTTACCGAATTTCAACAGAATTAATTCAAGTATGTCGTCCTCGGCCTAAAAATACACGCAATGTTGGGGACGTCGATTGACCTTGTTATTCCCATTTAATCGACGTCGGTACAAAACAGAAAAGTGCACAATGATTTCACATTTTTTCCAGCCAAGAAAAATTCAGCGTCCACCTTGGAGTTTTCTGAATTGAATTTCATAACAGTAAGCTATGGAAATTAATTTTCCGAACTGTTTTCCACCTCTGTGTTTGGACGTCTGCTTTTTTACATCAGTCCCCTTGCTCGATATGATATCCCTCTTATGACGTCAATATTTAGTGATAGCCGCTGGCTCTTGGGCTGATTTTGTTGAAGCATATTTGTTGTTGACTGTTGTGTACGATCATGGACAAGAACTAGACATCTGCAAAGTGTTGTTTTGGTGTTTGTGGTGAATGCTTGAATTTTGTATTTTACTAGGGGTAAACTGGCATTACTTTGTGTCTATATATGATCATTTGAGGTGCCTTGAGGTGGTATTAGTCAATATTGCCAGTGAAAATCGCTAATTTTAAGAGATTTAGGTAAGGGATCTTCAGTGGCTTAGGCTCCGCACCGATATCGACGTCCTTTTGAAATAGCGACGTCCTCGCGGCTTCAATCACACTCTCCGAAAAATCAATTTCAGGACACTGCACCAGGGCACCCTTTGATTTTGGTATTTTAAAATAAGCCCTATGGGCGTTGCATGGAAACAATGGGACCAACAGTCGGCAGTGCCCCTCTTTATCGAAGGTGTTCTGCCACTACTGTGCACAACCACTCAGCTTCACTGTCACGAACATCTCAACAAATCAACTGAATATTAACCCTATTCCTGGCGGGCTCCGCCGGGACAAGAAACTGGCGGGGGGGGGGCCGATTCGGCCCCCCCCCCTGAGATCTCGAGAACGAAGCAAGATAGCGACAAGCGGTAAACGGCATCGGATACGCACGGCCAAGATCTACAATTTTTACTAAGGTCATTTTCAGGTCAGGTCAAAGATGACGTCACAGGGGTCGAAAAAGTCAAAATGGCGGCGCTAGATATGGAGAGAGTTTTTCTCAAATAACTTTCGAATCAGTCAAGATAGGAACAAACTAAGGGCATCATCGTGATCCTCTCGTCAATCCGCATCGAATGATATATATGTTGACCTCGAAAGGTCAAGGTCAAAGGTTGACCTCAGGTCACGTGACCTCGAGGTCATCATGTATATCATTCGATGCGTCTTGACGAGCTGAACACAATGAGACCATCCACGCGTCTGTATCTTGTTCCTGTACGGAGTTATTGGCCAAAAACCTTTGGTGACCTTTGATGACGTCACATGACCTCACAGCTGCCCAACAGCAAAACAGACCTCAAGGTAGTGAAGGTTGATCGTATATGAAGTCATGTATGGTATATGGGGCCATTCCGACCCGTTTTAGTGGTAAAAACAGGGAGTTGATTTTTCCCCCATTGACTTATAATGGGGAGGTCGCGAAATTGACCTGACCTTAGGTCACCGATATCAAAATTCCGAGATATACAAATTGCACATACTGGTACCCTAACTAAACCCTGAAGAGAAGAAATTGATCGGTCAAAAACTCTAGCTCTGGCGTGATTGTAAACTTTTCTGAGGTAGGGTCACCAAACCGCCTCTGGTGACCTGACCTGAGGTCAGATCAACTCAAAATTTTCAGACATGTTGCGTAGAAGCCTTTTAGGAAAAGTCAGAAAATTTGAGCTTCCTAGCTCAACGCGTTTGGGAGAAATAACCAAAAAACCTCAGGGGGGGGGGCTCCTGAGGCCCCCCCCCGCCAGGAATAGGGTTAAATGACTATAAAGTTAACAAGATAATGCAAAACCTTTCAAAAAATCTATCTATAAAATTGATATGGATATAAAGAGTCTACCCAGCCTAAAAGAACCAGCAAACAAAATTGAAATTGATTTGTAATATCAACACAGTGCTGGTGCCGGAGCCCTGAACGGCACCACGGGTAGAATTGAAGCAAAAGAAATCATGGTACATATTGATATGAACTTGTCGTCATACTAACCTGCGACAAAGCAATTCCAGGGACCAGCACTCACACCCAAAGTTCACCCAAACCAGCACAATCACTCGCCAACGCCCCAATACACACCCACAAAACACAACTCGAGAACTTGACAACCAAAGTACAGCGAAAGACGAGTGCAGCCAGGGTATATTGAGTGACAGTGCAGCTGCGCTGACGTGTTCTTACTGCCATCTATCTTCAAGAAAGGGAACTACGAAAAGCATTGGCGTCTTATTTCACTGCTAACTCTATGGCTAAATTGGTATACAGCAAAGAGTGATTGACATGTCAGGCTTTTGAAGAATAAATTCATTAAGTCCTTAAATTGTTTCAATATTCTAAAACTCTTACCTAAAAATCATTTTACATTCTTTCTCTGCCTTTTTGTCTCTGTTTGATAACTCTCTTCTGTTGCGCTTTTTGATCGCCATATTTAAAGTTTGTCAGTGCTTTTGTAAATATTGAAGCTTCTGTCTACGACATTTATGGCGCGAACCATACATAACAATTTTGAACAGCAAGTTGAAAATCAATTTCAAAGGGCGTTGTTGTTATCAGGGTTACCAAAGCTTGGGATTTGTCCCAAGATCTTGGGATATTGAACCCGACCTTGGGACCTTGGGATTCAACAGCAAACCTTGGGATTTGTCCCGAGCTTACGACTCCCGCTAATTTTAGCACATTTTTTTAATCATTGGAAAAAGGAAAAGTATTAATAAAGACCAAACAAAGGAATCAGGAACACATCTAACACAACTTAATTGTTTGTTTTTTGTAAACCGTCCTTTTTGGACGAACACAACCGAGCGTGCTTTCGTTTGGTTTCACTGTACCTTACCAAGCAACCAACGAAGCACGAATAAGTTATCCTTATTTGACGCGTCTTCACTTTGTTTCTCCCGTCTCAGCTCTCAAGTGAGGCATTAGCGAAATACCCAGTGGCTTCCGCGTCGATTAACACCCGGCCTGGCCGCCTGTTTGCGAATTGTGACGCCCGACGGATCGGAGGCGGATCCAGCTCAGAGTTTTGGGGGGCAAACCATAAAATTTATCGATTCTTCCCATGCATCGTCCATAGGCGTAATGTTAAAATTATGCCGTTTGGGGGGGGGCAAATGCCCATTTTGCCCCCCCCCCTTTGATCCGCCACTGCGACGGATCATGCTTCAACTCGTAAAACCCAGACAGGTAACTTGCTGTGTCTCTGTACCTATGCCTGCGTGTGTAACTGTGCTGAATGCAAGTTATGTTAAAGGGACCCTCCCACCTTAACATTAGATTTGAGTTGAGATAGCCAAAATGGGGTCCCTGGCTCACAATTACCGGTTTCGGCACTCACAACATCGAGAAATGCCTTAAATCGGAAATATTGAATTTCAAAATTGCAGCATTTTGATTCAGAGGGGCTAATGCTTAGGAATGTGTGACAGAGGGGCTAATGCTCTGAATGTGTGACGTCAGCGCAAATATCTAACGATTTTTAAATGTTTGACTAAAACGTTTTGTAGCACGCGGTGGTATATGCTATTTGCGCGCAACATCTGCCGCAAACGCCGCACTTCTAAAATAAAGTCGCTAGAAACAGCGGAGATCCCCCCAAAAAATAAACAAAAGTAAAAGTCTAATATCTTGAAAACCGGTGAATATTTTTCGGTGAAATTTGGTAGATATTCGTTTTCGCTCTTTCTGAACCGAGCGACATCACTTTCATGCCAATTCATAACAAGGGCGGCGCCACCGTGGGGGCAGTGGGGGCAGACTGCCCCCACTGGCAGGAGGTCGTGGGGGCAAGACTATGTTTTTGCCCCCACAAAATTAGGCTGATGTTGAAAAGGAAACAGAAGACCGGTGCAACATTCATGATAGGCGATTATAAAAGTACGCCTGTTTTTGACGGTCCCCGTATCAAGTGCATCAGCAGAACGTTCGTTTTCAGACCGTCTGTCGCATATCGCCTACTCCCACTCATTCTCCTACTCATTTTCATTCACCAGAAGGCTGCCCTCGCGCGAGCTTGACCTTGAGGAGGTTGAGAGCGTTGAGAGGCAGTTTATCAAAAGTCGGCCAGAGAAGAGATCACCCTCTTTTGGGAACCCTTGGACTGAGACTGAGCTCAGGGAGGTATGCAAAAATGTGATAGGTATGTATATCCGAGTTATCTGGAAATGTATGTGGGTCGCCCTAATGGAGCTTATTCTGGTATACCAATCGTGTGTGAGAGAATCGCACATATAAGTACTACGGGAAAAACAGAGAACTAGGTATTGACTATTGTTTTGAGGAATACACCATTTTATATCTCAACGAACAACATAACGTTTTCACAGGTTTGTGTCTCGCAATCTAATTTTATAGTTTTATTTGCTCGCGACTTTAACCCGGCCGGGCCCGGGAGGTAATTCCAACCACCGCAGCCCGGAGGTAGCCCCCCACCCACCTGTCTAACTCGGTAAATAAGACAGCTACGGAAACAAAAATGGTACCAAACGAAAGGTATCTACGAGAAGATTCTAAAACACCTAAATTGTTTGACCTCAGGTCAATTTTCAAGGCCAAAGGTAAAAACCAGCACTTTTGTAGTGGTCTCAAAGTACGTGTTCCAGAGGACGGCAGGGTGCATAAAACCGGATAAAATAGATGTTAAACGAAAGAAGAGATTCTGACTACTCCGATGATGTGCATAACATTCAAATTCAAGGTAACGGTCATGCTTAAAATTGACCACAAACTTTGCACTTTTTCTTATATCTTGTATACTAAATTCCCAGATGTTTTGAAATGTTTTGAAGCTTAGCGGACCCCTATTTGTGCTTTAGCTTACGATACAAGGCTGCTACAAGGTCAAAGTCACAAGAGAGTATCCTTGCTAGAGGCTATTTCACTTATTCAAGTCAGGCATAATAATTAAGACATGTTTTGCCGTCCTGAGGCTCTAACTGAATGCTTAGAGCAAAATGGATGCCAGAATCGTGATCAGCGGCTACGAAATCATCACAAACGGTATTTAATGTGTCAAAGTCAGCCAAAGGTCATTCGAGGTCACATGAGGTCAACATTAAACTTGCCTTTTTCCAAACAATATATAAGCCATTCGACGTGTCTCGACGAGACAAATGTGCAGGTACGTACCACTGCCGTAGCTCTAGGACCTTTTTTGTTGAAGTTATCTGCGAAAAAAAAAAACTAAGCCCCAGCTGGCGGTCGTTGACCTGACCTCTGACCTCAGGTCACCAAAGTTACTTAAGTATTTTTTTTTTTCTAGGTCAAATGCTACACAACCGTGCTCGTAATTTGTCTCTATCTCTAAAACTCTATTTTTGGCAGCTGGTTGAAGTTCAAGTCTGTGGCGCCGAAGTTTGCCGTGCAGGAGTCTAGAAAAATCGACCCTTAGACGTTATCAAGCAGGCTGGGTCCAAATTTTTTGCTTCAAAGATGTCAAATTAATGGGGGATAAGGTGCAGCAAGTTTCGTCTTTCTATCCCTAAGCGTTCGTGAGGTATCGCAAATAACTGCGAACACGGTTATTCGCCAGGGGGAGGCGCAAAACGCCCCCCACCCCTTCCGGGCCCGCGACGGTTAAGCTCAATACGTTAGCATGAAACCTGAAACCATAATAGTTTTGAATGGCAACATCTAGGGGCAAGGTGCTCATGGATTTTGAAGATCGGCGTATCAGACAACAATCGGGTCACCTCATGCTTGCCCCCACTGGCGAAAATTCGTGGCGCCGCCACTGATTCATAAACTTTTTTGAAGGTGGGAGGGTCCCTTTAACGATATTGATTTATCATTTAGTCAACCAAAGATTTAAAAATACGTCAAATACACTTTATTTGCTCTATATTTGGTTTCTATAGACCTTGGGATGCACACTGGGCTTTGATCCTGTCGACCTTGGGATATGGAGCTCGATTTTGGGAAATTCGCGCGGCGATCTTGGGATTTAGAAAAATTCTCGTTGGTAACCCTGGTTGTTATCCATTGAGTTGAAATTTGGTTGGAATAGTGTTTTCGTATGTGTTTGTATCCTGGGATTTTTTATCAGGAGAGTGGTAACATCCTTTTCTTGCCAGTTTGAGGTAAGAATGAGCTGGAGAGTGAGTTGAACCAGAGTTCAGTGAGCCCTCTCGAATCTTGCCTTCAAAGTTCAACGCTGGCCCGGCTTTGTGCTGGCCTGGACAAGCTCTGCTACGCGCCCTAGCCCAAAGGCCAAAGCAACAACGACAAGCCAAGTCACCGAAGATACACCCCCAGCCGACTGTCACTCTGGGCTTTGCTGCATGGCACAATCCTTCGAGCACGCTATGCTTATCAGTGTATTAGGTTTCAAATCCAGAGAGACAGCAACAAACTTGGTCGCTCTCAACGCTGGAGCATTGAGATAAATTTGTATCAAATGTCACATCAATACCATGTTGTAGCGCAGCGCGTTGTAGAGTTGTGCACTGAAACAGGACACTGGTGACAAGTCTTGACTGAAGTGTGTTGAAGTTGATGTTGAATGGTAGTGAGCTGGCTGCTGTAGTAGACAAATAAAATGTCCATGCAGTGCACACATCGGGCATCACTAGGAAATGAGATTGAGATCAATTGTGGGGTTGAGGTGAAGAAGCAATGTCAGCAGCCACGTACCTATTGGTGTAGCTGTTAGCCTGATTTTAAGCATGTTTGCAGTTGAAGTCTTTACCCCATGTCTAGCAGACTGTTCCATCCACTGACTATTCTGTTTGAAATAACTTCAGCATGTATTAGTATAGATGACTTGATTGGTATTTTTCATATTCAGATGGTGTTCTCCTAGTGAGGCCATCATGGTTTTAATTCAACTTTCAGCTACCTATGCACTACTCAGCTGAACTTGACAATGACTGGTGATCTCATGCTGTTTCCAGATGACAGTATCCTCTTAAACTCACTGCCACTGCCTACAATCCTTGGGGCCCTTTCCATGGTTTTGGTGTGGAATCTAATTTTAATATTATCTCCAGTATCTGCTTAGCCCTTAAGTATACATAAGTATAGCCCTTAAGTATAGCCCTTAAGTGTATTTTCCTCCTGTAAACCATGGTACTGTTTAGTGTTAGTTTTCATCAGCATGCTACTGTTTTAGGTGCTAGGAAAACACTCCATCTCCATCCCCTCCCTCTTCCTCCCTCTTCCTCCCTCTCTCTCTCTCTCTCTCTCTCTCTCTCTCTCTCTCTCTCTCTCTCTCTCTCTCTCTCTCTCCCCCTCTCCCCCTTTCTCCATCTCTCTCTTTCTCCCTTTCTTCCTCTTTTTTGGATGGATGTAAGCCTATCAGAACTTGTCTGCAGTCTGCACTTAGTAGACAATGCATGGGTGAGATTATTTTCAATGTGGTGTGATCTGATGGTATGTTGGCTTCGCAGACTGCCATGGACAACCGGCTGGAGGGCGGCTCGATGGTCCTCTCCGGCGGCGGCGGCGGCAAGGGCGCGCCTCGCTCGGGCTCGCCGGGCGCCGGCGGCACGCCCACGTCGAGCGGCGCCGGCTCGCCGGCCGGTCCGAACCGGGCCGACGGCACCGAGAAGGGCTCCCGCGAGGCGGACGGCGCCGGCGAGCTGGGCGCGTTGCTGCTGCTGTCAGCCACCAGTGACGACCTGATGTCGGTGGGTGATGGAATGCCGTCGGATAGGCTAACTCCTCCATCTGCTTCAATTACACATCGACACTAAATTTCCGTCATTTGATCGGCGTATGCTGTTTGTTCGGGCATTGTACCGTTGTTTGCGTAATATTGGTGGCATTCCCTGCCTGTGTTCCGGCCTGACTGGCTATCTGTAATCCTTTCAGATCAGCGGGGACATGGACAGTCTGATTTTCCGTGAGGCGCTCGCTCTGGCCGACGAGTTTGCCAACGCCAAAGAAAATGGTGAGCCGCTCATGCTGCTCGTTCAACGTGAGACATCACATGTACTTCTTTGTATTGATGCCACACTATTGGAAAAGAGTTTGTACTTGCAGAGTGGGTCTGTCGGTCAGTGTGTGGGATACTGTGAGCGCCTTTGCTGCGGTGTCGCCGCCGGGCTGCGGACGCGGTACGGTGCGTTGTCTGACTGTCTGACATGCTCTCTCACTGACCTGACCGCAGGCGAGGAGGAGCCGCCGGCGATGGCGGCCAGCTGGCAGCGGCTCTCGGCAGACGCCGGACACATGGCGCACATGCTGGCCTCCGGGGTCGAGGCTGATCCTGTGCCCGCGCCCCGGCCGGCCCCGGAGCCGGAGCGGCGCCGGCCGCCGACTCCGGGCCGCCGCCGGGACCAGGCACAGCAGCAGCCCGCCCCCGTGGAGCCGGAGGTGATCGAGGTGCCCTGCTATCGGATGTCTGAGCCGCCGCCGCAGGCCGAGCCGCGGCGGCGTCACCGACTGGCCGACAGCCCGGTGGCCGAGCGGGAGCGGGCTGCGCGCGCCGCGTCACCTGCCTACGCCGCCCTCTGCGAGAAGGCCTCGGCCGAGCTGCGCCAGCTGGAGATTCAGACGCAGGAGGAGTACGAGAACCTGCAGTTTGAGGCGCTGGAGCGGTCGATGTCGGCGGCGCCGCGCCGGCCGCCGCAGCTCACGCCCTGGGACTCGACCCGACCGGACTCGGGCACTTATCGCGTCAACAAGCGGCGGTCTGGCACCTATCGGGTAGCGCCGTCCAAGTCTGAACGGCAGCCGATGGTACTAGACCGAACGTTTGACACTGAAACACCCCTGGACCGAACCTTTGATACTGAGGCAGTCTTGAACCGAACGTTTGAAACTGAGGCGCCCCGCAACCGGACGCTCGATATCAAGGAGCCCTTGAACCAGACATTCGACACTGATGCGCCCGTAAACCGAACATTCGATACGGAGGCGATCATGAACCAAACGTTCGACAGACGTACGCCCCGAGACAGAAAGTCGGACCGGTGGACGCTTCTGAACGGCACGTTTGGGGCTGATGGTCCCCTGAACAGCACGTTCGATGGCCACGCACCGGCGCCGGATGTGTCGTTTGACGCCGGCGGCGGGGCGGACGGCTCGCCGGAGCGGGAGCTGCGGGCGCCGCGGCTGTCCTCTGGCGCCGGGCGGCGTCAGTCGCGCCGGCCCGAGCAGCCGCCAGCCGCCGCCGTCGGCCTCAACGAGACGTTCGACGCCGGCGAGCCCTCGGCGCGGCTCAGTGCCGGCGGCGAGCGGCGCTCCCTCGGCGGCGAGCGGCGCTCACTCGCCGCCGCCGGCAGGGCCGCCCTGAACAGCACCTTCGACGGCGGGATGGCCAGTTCACCTCTTGTCGCCGACGGGGACGACGTGGATCAGCCACGGCGCAGAGCTGCGGACGCCACGGTGGCTCTGCTGCATCGCACGGCGGACCAAGAGTCACTTCTGAATCGCACGCTGGACAGAGAAACCCTACTGTCGCGCACTGCTGCACAGGAGGCGCTGTTGAGCGAATCGCCAGTGCCAGACTCCGGTGGCGGCACGGCTCTGGCGAGAACCCCAGCTGCCGAGCTCAGCCGTCGAAGTCGACACGGCTCGACACCACCCAGAACCCGCCAGGTGAGATATCGTTAACCTCGCTTATCCAGATAGGTACCTACCAATTCTAACTCGAAAATGTGATAATAAATGTAGCTGTCCATTTGTCTTTGTAATGGTGCATGTTCTAGTTCACATTCAGTAAACTGGTAGGAATTTGTCTGAAACAGCTGCTTGTAGTTGTATCATAGTTCGAACCCGTTGCGGAGCGGCCGACAATGAGTGACCCATGGAAGTGCGTGCTGACGCCCTCTAGCATATTTCGTGTGATTGCCTGTGATCCCATCAGTCCAGAGTCGGGATGGCTGTTGATGAATATGTGTGTTTTCAGATGTCGGACGATGCGTTTGTAGCGCCGGAGGCCCCCGCGGCTGTGCCGTCGGAGTGTGAGCCGGCGTCCGTCCCCTCTCCGGCCACCTACCGCGTGCCCCGGCAGCCGGCCGCTCCCTCTGCGGAGCCGGCAGCACGGGCCGCGCTGCGCCGGCCGGCCGGCCCGTTCACGTCCACCCCTCGCCGCTCGGCCGGCAGCATCAGCAGCGCCGGACTGACGCCCATCTCGGCCGGCCGGCCGGCCAGCCCGCCCAGCGACGGCGACGGCCGCTCGCCGCCGATCGCCGCGCTCCGCGCCGTCCCGGCCGCCGGGCGCAGCGGCCTGGTCCGTCTGACGGCGCACCGGCCTGGCCCGTCTCCGCAGACCAATGGTCCGGTTGCAGCGGCGGAAGAATTACTGCGTCCGGACAGCGCAGAGGACAGGGTACCCACAGCGGAGCGGCCGGCGCACCACGAGCCGGAGAGGCCGCCGTCCGACCCGGAGCCGAACTCGGAGCCGCTGTCGGAGTCGGAGCCGCACTCAGAACCGATACTACACAAGCCTCGGCCCTCCGGTGTTATGCGACCTACAGGATTGGCGGCACCGCGCGCCGTTTCCTCTGGGTTGGCAGCGCCACGCACCACCGCCATTCCCTCAGCGCCCCGGCCCTCAGGGCTGGCGGCGCCGCGTGCCACTGCCATTCCCTCAGGGCCGCGACCCTCGGGATTGGCTGCACCGCGTGCCACCGTCCCGTCGGGGTTGGCGGCGCCGCGAGCCGCCGTCCCGTCAGGGCTAGCTGCAGCACGTGCTAGCGTCACCTCCGGGCTGGCAGCACCACGTGCTACCGTCCCTTCGGGGTTAGCGGCGCCACGTGCTGCCGCCCCCTCAGGATTGGCGGCGCCGCGCGCTACCGCCCCCTCAGGACTGCGAGCACCGGCTGCCCGGGGCCTGCGGCCGCCCTCCGCCAGCGGACTCCGCCCGCCCGCGGCGTCTGGTGTCCGCCGGCCGGCCGCCGCGGCACCGGGAGCTCGTGTGGCTGCTGAGGAGGCCAGGTCACAGAGGTGAGTACAGCAGAGGCCGCTGAGACTGGTGACGGGACGCTCTGAGGGCAGCGGCGCCAGGGTCAGTCTGCGGCAAGTGCATGACGAGCTGTTGGAAGTGATGTGACTTGGGACGAGCATCACACTCAGCTGCTATGCCATTTTAACTCTCGCCGATTGAATTTACCATTTCCGCTACAATATCGGCATTTGGTGTTTTGCTTTTGATCGCTAAGCTAAGGTACTGACAATTGACTACCCGTGCAAGATATTCTAAGGTTTGTTACGTAAAATGAGTTTTGTTTTACGTTTATAGGCTTTGAAGTGAATCCGTGATATTATTATTGTTTTTTAGTATAGAAAGTTCACCAGATCCCTGACTAGGCAAGTTCAAATCTGTTAGTCTGATGATAGCTTTACGCGGACCGTTAAGTCAGTACTGGCCTAACATCTACAGCCGATTGTTTCGCCGTTTTCGGGCTTCGCGGATATGAAGTTTCGTCAAGCTCCAGAACAAAAGCAGACAAGGGCTGCACTTAGCTTGTCCACAGTCGAGCAATTACGCTTTCGATATTCGTTAAAACAGACAATCGTAGAAACACAGCTAGCAGGAGCAAATATAGACGCATGATGCGTAAAATTGGGAACCGCCCAAGTGTTGCTGCAAACTACTTACGCTGGAGAATCGCTGACGTCACGCGATCCAATGCAGCGTATGACGTCAGCTGTGGAGTGTTGCCAGTGACGAGCAGTGCTGTGCTGTGACGCCGAGCAGCGCCCGGCGCCGTCTATATGTGTAGCCGCCCCGTGACCGAGCGGCCGGCCGCGTCTGTTCCAGCGTCGAGCCGGCGCCGGCGCCCGCCGCGCGCCCCTCCGGCCTGGCCTGCGCCCGCGGCTCCCGACTGGCCATGCCCGCCTCCAGACTGTCGGGACTCGGTGGTGCGTTCACTGATCAGCTCGTTCAGAGCGGACGGGCAGCTCTGTACCAAGCCGTACCGGCGAGGGGCTGTGCCTATTGTGTGACTCACTGATCTTCGTTGTGTGCTCTCAGTCAATTATTTTCACATTCGTCTGCTACGTGTTTGCGGTGGACAGCCCGTTTTAACACCGATAATGGGAGCTTATCCTTGTAATGTATAAGAGCGGGGAAGGTGGCGCTTTACCGAGCACTCCTAAAATTAATTGTTATTAACTTTGCATCGCCTACTCTACATTGGACTCCTGTTCGGTTCGGCGCTTCTGATTTGACTCGTTCTGCCCGGCAGGCGCGGCTGGCCGTGGGGTGAACGGCAGGGGCCCGGCTCGTCGCCATTAGGTGAGGCAACGCGAAGAAATGCATGAAAAGTTGTACCAACTACGGTTATTGAATAGCTAACTGAAGGCGCCGTAACTTACGAATTGTATTGCCCTTTTACCGATAGTTGGAAATGGTTCGGTAATATAGAGTCCAAATCCAGATTGTGTCGCTCACCGATCCCAATGCCTTTTATTTCACAGAGGCCCTACTTTGCGTGCTGCGTTTGGGCATTATTCGGCCGGCCAGCGCTCCCCAGGTGCTCAGCCTCCTGGGTCGTTGAAGTGCGGCCGACGGACGTCAGCGACCGCCGACGACTCGCTCTGGCTGCCGTCTGAGTCGGCAGGGACCGGCCCCTCAGTCGGCCGCCGACACCCCGTCACGAGACTGCAGCCGGGCTCAGTGCTGCGATCGGGGTGTGCCACAGTGCAGTCAGCGGGCTGGTCACAGGACTTCAACAGCGCTGTGTCAGGATCGGGGAGTCGGCCCACAGGGTTATACACTGTGCAGCGGCGCGGGGGGAGGGGGGGGGGGGGGCTGGGCACTGTGTTGCACTGCAGCCGGGAACTGTGGACAGCGCAGCGAGGCAGTCGGGGATCTGACCCAAACTACGCTATCAGGGCGCAGTAGCACGGGCCCTGCTGCTCCGTTCTCAAAGCCTCCAGAATGTATTCTGTGCTCTAGGTGCACTCCCCAGCAGCTGCTGCTCGTTCCATGCCTTTTTAATGAATTTAGCCTGCCTTGAATATTGTTCCTAGGCCGCCATTATCGTGTAATTGCGCTATTTTTATGCATTCTTTCCTTGTATCTCTCGCGCACGCGTATCTAGTCAGACGGCACGTGCTGAGAGTGGAGCGGGTAGAGTTCGGCCCGCCGCCGCCGGGTCGCGATTTACGTTCGCCGCTGCTGTGAGCCTCTCTGCGGAGCGTAGCCGCGACTGGTAGCTATCCTGCGTGGTGCAGAATGTCTTAAAACGCACGCCATAATACAATGCCATTAAGTGTCGGGATATTTGCAGTCTTGCAGTTCGAGTCAATCGAATCAAAGTCGAAGGAGCCTGTCAGGTGTTGTATTTGCCACAACATAATAGCATATTCTTATTGTATGTTACACTTTCACGCATCAGTATCATACACAGCACAGGAGCTCGACCTGGAAATGCATCACTGGTATATGCTTAAAAAGAAAACGGAGCAAGAAAATGCATCGAAAAAATGAGTCCCTACGAAAAGACAAAAGTCGGCTGCAACTGGCAAGACACGTTTCGCAAACAACATTCGCCATTAGGCAGATACACAAAGTAGTTTGCTATCATTTCAGGTCTGGCTACGCAGCGAGTTTTTCGCTTCTTCACTTTTGCATCTTTAGGATGTTAATTCCACAATACGTCTTCCGTCTTTATAATCGATCTCCTCTGCGAGACAAACATGCTCGTATTCACGAGTAAAAAACCGCGAACGCTAGCCATTGGGTAGTGAAAGCTGCTACCTAGCATTGAGATCATTTGGACATGTGAAATGAAGATTTGGAACAAAAATTAACATGAAAACGAAAATCTCGAAGCGTAGCCAGCATTTAAATGAAGGGTTCATGTAGGGCGACGCGAAAGATGCCCTACCGCGCCCAAGATAACCCTATTGCTTTTACGGAAGACTGGCAAGTACCGATGCCGGTATAAGTAAATAATACACATGTCGGGCCGGTTCGTTAAGCGACACAAAAAAAAACTGATTTGCATAGGATTCGGGAGTTTCGAGCACGCATCATTCGCTGTCGCTCAAATATCACTTCGTCAGCCTCCTCTCCAGTCACGCACATTTCATGGAATTACCAGAAGCGCTAGACGTCGCGGAAAATGTAACCCAAGCTGAGCAAACGCATATGCCACTGTTAGTCTGCCGCTGAGCTGAAAGATCTGACCGCCTGGCCTGCTCGCCTATAGCCACAAAGCCTGCCTGGATACCTAAACGGTAATATACACCAGCCACGACCACTGGCTTATCACGGAAGACGGAGACGCCGCTACATGGGCAGCGGCCTAACTGGGTACCTGACGCCCGTTCGGACCACTGAATTCATCACTAGAGGCCCTACACAGCGTCCGCACATACCATCCTACTGGCGCTCCACTTGGCACCGGAAAAACATTGGCACATACATCTAAAAAATAGCCTGGACCGCACTGGCGTCCGGCCACCCCAGCCAGCCTCCACATAGTGCAGACCGGCTGGGGAGCGGCCCAGGCGGGGCACGGGTCGACGAGATCGTTGGCGGGCGCACTGGGCCCGCTATGGCACCGCGGCAGGCACATGGTTGATACGCTACGATCTACATGGCGCGGTAGCTCTCCATTTTAACCCTGTGCGACGGGTAGTCGCTCACAATCGTGCATACTTCGCCACAAGTACATACACTGCAGGTGCTAGCGGGACTGGCAAACGCAGTCCCACGCCCCACGTCTCTAGGGGATGCGGTGCTCACAATAGCCGAGCTGACGGTTCGCCCATTCCCGCCGACGGTACCTGCCGAGTACCTCTGCCGGCTCCGACAGGGTTAGCGCGGCCCGGCCGGGGGGCGCAGGGAAAGCGGCGGCGGCGGCGGCGCCGTCCGTTTCGGAGTGGCCGGGCTGGGCCGGCGGCCGGCAACCGGTGGCGGCCTGCCCGCCGGGGACATGACGGGTAGTCGGGAGCCGACAGGCGAGCACGGCTGTCGGGGCGACGGTCGGTCCGGCGACGACTGGTGCTGCTGGGGAGCCGGACGATCCGGAGGGGGCTGCTGTTGGTGCGGCTGTTGGTGCGGCTGCTGGTGCTGCTGTGGTGCCAGACGCTCAGACGGCGACTGGTGCTGTTGCAGCCCCGGACGCTCTGGAAGTGACTTGTGCTGTTGGTGCTGCTGTGGAAAAGAAAGAGAATGAAACGTTAGGTACTTAATGGTCAGCTCACGGACCTCATCAATCTGCCCCCGGGTAAGTGAAGTTTTAACTTTTCCAGGTAGACGAGAACAGTCCAGGCGGTGTAGGCGCGTCAAGTCTCGGCGAGACCGCCTTCAATTATAATGGTCGACCATTCAATGCTCGAGCTGAGTCGTGCGTACTGCATAAGCCCTGGTCAATCATGATGCAGCAGCTCAGCATGCATAACTCTACAGTCTACATGGATCAGCGCCCACGATCAGAGCTCTTTGCAGCTATGGCCGTTAGCATTCCGTTCGCATCCCTTCAAATCAGAGGTGTTCTCTAAAAACTATCCCTTCCACACGGACAAGCAGAGCTGTTGGGACCGTCCCACCGGCAACGAACCTACCTGATTCGAGTGGCGCTCCACGATCTGCAGCATCTGCTGCTCCAGCCGCTTCAGCTTGGCCTGGTACTTGCGCTTCGTCTTCTCCAGAGCGTCCGCCAGAGCTCTGACAAAGATGACCATGGTCCATTTATCATTCATGAAACAATTATTTGTCACAAATGTGGGTTGGTAAAAAAGAGCCACTGAAGGCAAATAAATGATGTAAATCCCATGGTATTCGAAGTTAAACATATTGTCAGCGTCGTTGCAATTCTCATTTCTACTTCATAGAGAAGTGCAAGCACCTCCTTCCCACTCAAAATGATAGAAAGCACAGGACCCTGCAAGTGTCTGTGTGTGAGCGCGCACACAACAACGCGTGTCTGTAGCGGCGACTGACCCGTTGGCCCGTTTGAGTTCAGCGATGAACTGGTCGGCGTGCTGCTGTCGTTTCTCAGCCGTCCGCGTCACCTCGTCCAGACTGGCGGAGAGCTGGCGAACCTGTGTCTGCAGCGCCGCTTCTGGGCCGCCGTCCTCAGAGCCGGGCTGGTCAACGGCGTCAGAAGAGTGCTGCCGGTGCAGACGGGGAACAGCAGTCAGGACAACAGGTGGCAACAGTCGTCGCACGCAAATTGCACAACTGAGCTCCATAGACCTGAGTTTACTTAATTACAATCCTGTCACTTCTGAGCGTGCTCCAGAAAAGTTATTTTCTACCTGAGGTAGCCGCTTTCTCGACCACCTGTCCCGTGATGCGCCACTGTCCGAGTCACTGTTACTAGCGCAGTCGTCCCTTTAGCGAGCCGCACGCACCTGTTCCCGGTCGTTTGCGGCGGCCGGTCCCCGCAGCCGCTCCAACTGCAGCCGGTGAGCCTGCTCACTAGCCGCGCACGAGGCCAGCTTCAGCTCCAGACCGGTCCGCTCCCGCTCGACCAGAAAGAGCCGCGAGCGCAGCTCCGCCCGCTCCTCCCGTAGCGCCATCAGCTCCTGGGGCACACAGAGAACACCCACAATCAGCTCCTGGGGCACAGAGAAAACTCACAATCAGCTCCTGGGGCATAGACAGATATCAACAGCAGCTCTTGGGACACAGAGACGGTATCTACATCACCATCAGCTCCTAGGGTACAGACAGAGAGATCACCATCAGCTCCTGGGACACACAGAGATCACCATCAGCTCCTGGGACACAGAGAAAACTAGCCATCAGCTCCTGGGACAGACAGGATATATATGTCACCACCGGCTCCTGGGACTCAAACACTCAACATCGGCTCACTAATGTCTACACTCAAAATCGTGCACAATCTGAGAATCCTCTAGTATCTTTTTAAACGTTCTCACTCTCATGCGGTCCAGTGCTTTACGATCACAACCGGCCCGGCACCCGCTACCCCATAGTCCTATCAAGTCCGGTCCCATCCAGTACCACCCTGATATGTATCCCACTGTCCCACCCAGTCCAGTGTCCCACAGCCGCACCTGCACCAGCACGGCGTGTTCCAGGTCGAGCCGCTGCGCCGCGGCCGGGCTGAGCGGCCGCGGCGGCGGCGGCGTGTGGCATGTCGACTCCAGGTGCACCGTCGTGCCGCACACCAGCGCCCGCTCCACCTTGAGCCGCTGGATGTGCTGGCGGACGCGCGTCTCGTCCGAGCGGCCCACGTCCACGTCCACGCCGCTCGATGACGAGGACGTCGTGCTGTGTGAGGGGAGTCGGGCCCGCTGTCACATTATGTACGAGTTGGTTGGATGGACATTGGACACATGCATTCACGGATAAATCCACAAGCATGGAAAGTGACGGAAAATGGTCACTAAGGCTCAGTTATTATTACATTTCGGTGATTCCCTAATGGCATTGCAAATTAGCGTTGCATGTTATGCAGAAAGAAAAACGAATCTTGCATTTTCCAGTACGGTATGTTCGGAGTAAGGTTTGATTTGACACGCGCGACGGCTGAATGTTGCGGACAGACAGCCGGCTCCCCTTGCAGCAGACCCGTCAGCCTCGTCATCCCTCAGCTGCGTTACACGTCCGCCGGCTCACCTGGTGTTCTGACTGCCATCCTCAGAGGCGGCTGCCGCGCGCCGGTCCAGCCGGCTGAGCGCGTGGCGGGCCACGTTCTCGCAGCTGCGCCGCTGCTCGCTGGCCACTCTCAGCGCGGTCTCGGCGTCGGCGGCCGGCAGCCGTCCGGCGGCCGTGCCCAGTCCGGCGGCGCGGCAGCTGGCCAGCAGCAGCGCCAGCTCAGAGTCCTGCAGCGCCACCAGCAGGTCGAACGCCTCCGTCAGCTGGTCGCCGGCCTCGGCCGCCAGCTGCAGCGCCACGCAGTTGCTCTCGTAGCGGCCGCAGAGCGCGGCCAGGTGCTCGCTCTGGGCGCGCGCCGTCTCCAAGCTGAGCGTTAGGACGTCTACCTGCGACTGGCTGTGCTCGAGCCGCGCGCGCAGCCGCTCCGCCTCCAGCTGGGCCCGCAGCAGCCGCTCCGGGTCGCCGCCCGCGGCGTGCAACGCCTCCTGGGCCGCCGAGGCGCCCTGGTACTCCTGCACCAGGTGCTCGGCCACCCGCGTGCTCTCCACCTGACGGAGGCGCACTATTACGTCAGCAACCACGGACGAGTGCCAAATGCCGTAAAAGCAGGCACGTGCACGGAAAAGAACGAATACACACAAGACACAAGCAAAATTCACAATGCTGAAATTATTGATACGTGAAATTGAAAATAAAACAGTAGCAAATGCTCATAAAAATCGACCATTACATGCCAATAACAAAGAACCAACCTGTGTTTGGCCCACCCAAAGGGATACCTTTCAACCCACCCACACTTGAGCCCCACTAGCCTAGAACACCCCGCGCTCACCCCGAGTGCGGCGATGTGCGAGCCGGTGACTCCTGCGGCCGGCCGGAGCCGCACCCGTTCGGCGACACGTGGTACGACCGGAGACGGGCCGGCCGAGCCTCCCGAGCGGCCCGAGCGGGCCGAGCGGGGCGAGGCGCACTCGACCAGCCGCTGGTACTCGAGAACCTGGACACATGCCGGTCAGAGAAAGAGTTAGCGACAGTGCACCCGGAACGTATACAGAAGGACACCAATCGACACGGCACGCGTCAATCAGAGAGAAACGACTAGCGCGACAGGCACCAATCAGAAAAGGCGCTGCTGAAAGTGATCAAAATATGAGGTTTCTAACGCGACTGTCGAAAAACCGCTGATGAAACGGAAAGCGTAAACACATTTCAGTAGTTCATCGGTTTCAGTAGTCAGTAACACGCGTACACCGCGACGACGCATGGAGACCACGCCGGCCCTGTCAGGACGGGGGCCGGAGCTCGGCCGTGTCGGGCCGCCGTCCCGGACAGTAAAGTGATCTTGCCCCGGACCCACCTGTCGTCGCAGTCGGTCACGCTCCTCGGCGGCCCCCTCGGTGCCGATCCTGCACCGGTTGATCTCGGCTTCCTGCTGTCCCAGCCGCTCCTGTGTACAGAGCGAACGGTCACCAACGCGGCCGCGGGCATCCAATCAGACGTGTTTACAGAAGGGCTGTATTAGAACGCAGCACACCCAAAAATCCGGTGGTCAAATAGCGCAGTGTCGGCTGTTTCCGTCGACCTTAAAGCAATAATGCCGACTGGTGAATTTTGAAGAGCTCTATGCCAAAAATGTTGATGTAATTTCACAACATTTCGCCACTATAGCATGTTTATTGTCCAGAGACCCTGCTGTCAGCAGTGTTGCTAGTGTTGATATACTCAAGTGCCCAAGTTGGCAGAAGATTGATTGATCTGCGGAAAGTTGGACGTGTCGGGCGTTTTCAGAAGTCGGAGATAATTTATACCAGATTGGTGTCCGCCTGTGAGGGCCGGGCGGCTCGCGGTCGGGGCGGTCCGCGGCAGTCATGTCGCGGGCGGAGACCGGCCCACTAACAGCCGCCGTGTGCCGCCCACTTCTGTTCCGGACAGGTCAGGGAGAGCGGCCGGAGAGCAGCGGACGACACCGGGCGCCTCTGACCGCCGGGTCTCTGACGGCGCCGTCTGATTGTGGCCGCCCAGTGTCCGGCTGATCCCTTCGCTCCGTCATGTCGCAGCTGGCGGGCCAGCGCCGATCCTCTGTCCCCGGCCATCTCATCAGCCGGCGGGCCGGACGGTCGGCCGACGCTGAGTGAGCGCCCGGGACGGCTGAGTCGGCGACCGCCGACAGACGGCCGACGGGGGGTACTGCGGGACGGGAGACGGAGGTCCCGGGGGAGGGAGACAGCGCGTCCCGAGGGAGCGGAAGACGCAAGGAAAGGGACGTGTGCAATATCTCATCCATACTGGCAACGATACTGACAGCGATACCGGTACGCGACAGCCGCGATACGGCAACATTGAACAATAAACATATACCAACATACGGCGCCAATACCAATATGTGGCACCGATACCAGTATACGGCATCGATATCGTTAGACTGTACCGGTATGTGAGGAGAGAGAGGGTGACACAAATCTCACCTGCAGTCGTCCATTCTCCTTCACCAGCGAGTGGATCTCGCGCTCCAGTGTCCGGTGGCCGTCCGATGGTGGCGGAGCGCTGCTGACCGCCGGCCGGGCCGCTCCGGCCGGCTGCGGGACGGAGCCGAGTGTCAATGCACGGTATCACCCGACCGGTAATGAGTAATTATCACCTACTGAGCCTGACCCCATCGGACCATGCGTGTACCAACTGCTCACTTCAGGCAAACGATACAGATCGTCCGGTAGTCGGCACATACTATACCATTAGCCAACCACACAAGATGTCCGTAAAAGTCGACCATCTGTTCTCAGAGACAGACCACCGGAGCACATCACAGAGAATCTAGAGACGGCCAGCAGCTGACGCAGGCTGGTCCCTGATTAGCATATGAATATTATTCAGCGAAAATGTAAAATCGTCTGGGGCGCCTGTCGTTCGTAGAGGAAGACTCCGGCTTAAAAACTTTTTGAGACTTTAAGACTGTTTCGGTGGAGACTCACCGAGCGCGGTCGGTCCGCGGCGGGCTCCGGATTATGCTCCGGCTCCGGCTCCCGGTCCGGCTCCGCCTCAGACTCCGGCTCCGTCATCTGACACGCCTTGTCGGCACTATCGGCGGCCCCAAGCGGGTCGGCCGCTGCCAGTGCTGAAAACGGACAAAGGAGGCAAATGTGACCTGTCTGGCACCGGTCTCTGCCGCCGCCAGTACTGGAAAAGGACAAAGGAAGGCAAACGTGACCTGCCTGATGCGGGTCGGCCGCCGCCAGTGCTGCAAGAGAACGGGAGGGGAGGACAAATGTGACCTCTCTCACACTAAATATGTGGCATAGACGGAGTTCATACGGAGTTTATACGGAGTTCACAAAGGACAATCTGATCGATTCAATGAATCGATCAGGTATTTCGCAGCCTAAAATAAAAAGCACTGAACTGAGTGAACAGTGAACGAGAAGAATGTCTACCCACCCGTCGTGGCATGTTGCACCGAGGTCTGTCTGGCCCCCAGCGGCTCTTCCAGTCCGGAGTGTGGCGCGTCTCGGCCGAGGTCGCCGGGCGAGGCCGGCCGCCGGCGCTCGCCCTCCGGCGCGGCCGAGTCCGAGTCCGGAGCCGAGTCGGGCGGCAGCTCGCCGGACGGCGCCGCCGACTCGGAGTCGGAGTCGGAGTCAGCCTCGTCCTCGTCCTCCTCGGCGATGGCGGCGGCGCGCTGGTGCTGCAGCTTGCGCGTCAGCTCGGCGATGACGCTGTGCAGCTCGACCAGGCGCTGTTCGTACCGCTCGGCGGTCGAGCGCTCGCTGCGCGCCTGCTCCCGCTGTGAGTGCAGAGTCACACAGTCACACACAGTTTAACAGTCACAGACACAGCAGCTCCCCACGTGCCTGCCCCCGCTGTGGGTGCAGAGTCACACACAGTCACACAGAGCACTTACTGCGCGCCTGCTCCCGCTGCAGGGTCACAGACACGTACTGACAGTCACAACGACAGCTCATCGCACGCCTGCTCCCGCTGTGGGACCAGTCATTTTTACAGTGACAAACGGTCACACAGTCTCACACAGTCACACAGTAACACCGAGCGCTCCCCGCGCGCCTGCTCCCGCTATGAGTGCACAGTCACACAGTCACACACAGTAACACCGAGCGCTCACCGCGCGGCTCTTCCCGCTGTGGGTACACGGTCACACAGTTTAACAGTCACAGACACAACGACAGCTCACCGCGCGCCTGCTCCCGCTGCAGGGTTACAGACACGTACTGACAGTCACAACGACAGCTCATCGCACGCCTGCTCCCGCTGTAGGACCAGTCATTTTTACAGTGACAAACGGTCACACAGTCTCACACAGTCACACAGTAACACCGAGCGCTCCCCGCGCGCCTGCTCCCTCTGACGGTACACTACATAGCCACACACACAGTTACACACCGGTCAGCGTCCAAGCGCTCCCTGCGCGCCTGCTTCCGCTGTGAATACAGACACAGAGACACACAGTCACCACGCGCGTACTCCCGATGTGAGTACAGTCACACAGTCACACAGTGACAATCAGCAGTGAGCACTCACCGCACGCCTGCTCCCGCTGCTGACATACAGGCACACAGTGCAGTCAGCAAACTGGACGATTTTGTGCAAACTAGCAGCCATAACTCTCTTAGGTGTTGTTTTTATCCGCTGGTACTGAGAGCGTGAGATGATGTTTTTCGTACTCCAGCGTAGATGGGTAGCCATACGGATGGGTAGATGGGTAATCCAAAGGCCCGGGGTTCGAATCCCCGTACAGCCCAAATCTTTAACGAGTTTGCAAAAGATGACGGAGGTCATCACTGTCAACCGTGGAAGCCGTATGGCTACCCATCTACGCTGGAGTACGAAAAACATCATCTCACGCTCTCAGTCCCAGCGGATAAAAACAACACCTAAGAATGATCCGCATAAAACTTGGCAGAAAGCTCGATAAAGTAATTGGTCTGTATAGCTCAGAGGTAAAGCATTGGAGCGCTAATCCAAAGGCCCGGGGTTCGAATCCCCGTACAGCCCAAATCTTTAACGAGTTTGCAAAAGATGACGGAGGTCATCACTGTCAACCGTGGAAGCCGTATGGCTACCCATCTACGCTGGAGTACGAAAAACATCATCTCTAGCAGCCATAACGATGGCCTAACCGCAAAACGACGGATTGACCCAAAGAACGGACGTGTCACATACAGTTCTAGAGGAGCGGCCCTCTCATCTCAGCATTTTCGCAGCATGCTTTTGCTGCTGATGGAACTTCCGGGCTGTCGCCTCAGCTCGTAAGGGCGGGCTTTCAAGCGTCCATTTAAGTTGCAATGAAAATGTTACTGACGACCAGAGTCAATTTTATTCACAAAGCAGAGATGAACAAGTGTCCTGTGATACGTCGTTCGGCATTCACGCCGCTAAAGTGCTTTTGCTCGTTCTCGGCACGATAGACCGTTACTGGAAGAAAAGTATCAAGATTGAGCGCAGGTCGTCTTGAAAGCTGGTCAGTCGACTTTGTCGATTAAGTTTCGGCGAGTTAACTGCTGCTGTTATCAGTGCGTCGGTGATGACCTGGCAGTCGTTCAAAGACTGAAACGAAAAGGAAAAGTTCGCCTGGCCGCTACGGCTACAGAGCCCTTTGGAACGCTGACAGTGATGCATTGAAAAGACCAACAAAGGCCAACGAATTGAGGAGCCCTTAACCCGCGCCCCACTGGGGGGGGGGGCTATTTATAGCCCCCCTCCCGTTTTTCTGCAATAACTTCCAAACCGCTTGACGGATCGACGCCAAACTTACAGTACCTTTGGCTGCATCAATTTGACACCTTGTGTCAAAATTTGAACTTCGTAGCTACCATAGGTCAGCCGGAAATGACGTCAGAGTGACGTCATGTTCGGCCGATTTCGACGCAAAACATTGAACCACGGCAATCGCTCCCAAGAGCTCAGTTTTTAAGCTAGATCCAATTTCTTTGCATGAAAGGACTCAGAATTGACCGCGCTATCAAACTGCTATCTCGAATTTTCAAAATTTTGAAAATTTCGAAAATTTGATATAATAATATTCAAAATATGTATTTTTATATTTTTTTCAAAAAGTTTTTGACTTTTCGAAAAAACCGGAATATATGTGACAGAACGCTTGATTATGACTAACTCTAGCAAGTTTTAGCTAAATATCTTCAAAAATGGCCAAGTTATGCGCATTATTGCAAAAAATTCACAATTATTAATTTTTCAAATCACTTTTTCAGTACGTATTTGACATCGTACACCAATATAAATGGCACCATCGTGTTCCTGAGCTCAAACTGCATCCAATAGACACCTTTTTTGTTGAAAAATTTTAACTTCAAAATTTGACCTTTTTTGACCTGAAAGTGACCTGACCTAAGCTAAATTCGACTCAAAATGACCTCGAATGACACAGACGACATCAAATTCGAAATCTATGGCCTAAATGGACCATAAAACATGTGTCACGTGACCGACGCATGATAAAATATTTTCGTGACCTGTGATGACCTGACCTTGACCTGAAATCAAAGTAAAAGCTTGGTACCCTCAGGGTATCTAGAGCATCTGTTTAAGAGTGTGTGTACCAAAAATGAGCCTGATCTGACTTGTAAGACGGCGGCCAGAGCCCAAAATGTGAACAAGCCAAAATGCTAATAATTTTTACTTTGACCTGACCTGTGACGTCATCGGTGACCTCGAGGTCAATGAAATTAGGTTTCGCTCGACAGTTTTTCCGGTGCTATCAGACGCCGTTTGAATTTTGACGATCGGCCCAGTAGTTTCGGAGTTAGGAGGGGGGCTATGAATAGCCCCCCCCCCCCCCCAGTAGGGCGTGTTATACACAGACCCCAGTGGGGCGCGGGTTAAATCAAACCAAACGGCGCAACAAGGAACGAATTCACCAGCGTGAAACACGGTTGTCACGGTGGCCCCCAATAACTCCCGTTTTCTGACACCACATGACGTACCCTGGTTGTCGCCACATCAATTTCAGATTCCAGCTACCGGATCCAGGGCATCGGCACAATTCTCACAAAAGGCATTAGAGATGCAGATCACCGTCAGAGTCATAGTCCGAGCCCGGAAAGTCAGTGCCTCATTCAGTTATCCTGAATAGTACGTCCCGCGAAAGGAATCCCATCGACTACCGTTCGGTGATGGTCCCGGAGCCGGGGTGGCGGCCCTGCCCGGAATTCCGGCCGTGCGCGGCACGCTCCAGCGCGCGGCCAATCTGTCACCGATCCGGACCAGTGACGGCGCGCCAATAAAGCTGCCTCACCCCGGCCCGGGAGCGGCCGCTCGATACCCTCAGCCGCCGCCCGCCGAGGTGATGACCGGGCCGGCCGGCTCTGGCAGCCCCTCCCCGGGCGGGAGCGGCGGCGGGCGGGCGGCGGAGAGGGCCGGCAGCCGGGCCGGATACGGAGCCTGAATGGACCGCTAACGAGGGTCATCTGCCGGTACGGAGACCCCCGGCCCCTCCCCTGCCTCCGGTGTTCGCGGGACGCTGTAGTAGCCACACTGGGCTGGCCTCTGGTCCACGAGGCGGCGCACAATACCACCGCATCGCATAGAAAGAACCATCGAACTCACGGCCCCTGAGCTGTAATCCTCCGAGGGAAAATTTAGAGTAAATGCACGGCCAGGTGGCAAAATGGCTCACGGTGGCTGGTTCTCTGGTGTGCACTGGCAATATTCCTAACTACATAATTGACCGGTATACGGCTGTACTGAATACTGACAAGTAATCGAGGTGTGTGTCCGGAGTAAATTGACCAGCGTGCCTGTAACGAGAAGTTTTCGGGCAAAACAGTGTAAGGGGTGAAAGGACAAATGTCCGGAGTACCCGGTGAGTACTCACCAGTGTCCTGCTGAGTGCTTTCTGCAGCTGGCTGTTCTCCTCTGTGAGCTGAGCCAGTCGGGCGGCGCTGACGGCGAGCTCGGAACGGAGCGCAGCCACCGCCGCTTGGTGCACCTGGGGACGGTACCGGCGGGCCCTCGGGTCAGACAGGCGGACACCGCAGTCCGCAGGCCACACAAGTCAGTACCGTCGCCTGGTGCCCCTGGGGATGTAACCGGCCGGCGCACGGTAAGAAAGGCGGCACGATCGACCACACACACACCGCCCCCGGTGCATCTGATAATGGGCACCGGAGAGCACACAGTCAAACAGGCCAGACCAGTGAACACACGGTGAGACGCAATGTCCTCGGGACCCGGCAAGGTAGAGACCATAATAAAAAGGACAAAAATTACAAAACGATATCAACAGTGCAGAGTGGTCTATCAAATTATGTATATTTATGATTCTGATTGCTAGCCAAACAGTCAACACTTTAATTAATTCAGTCATTAACCGGAACAAAGCGCGCTGGAAGCCAAAGATGATTACGCATCGACCGGCGCCGGGAGGCAGCCGCCACCGCGGGCGGCTGCGGAGCCGGGAGCAGCCGGGAGCAGCCGGGGGCCGCCACTCGGCCGCTGCGGCAGAGCGAAGCCGCTGTGTCAGCGCCCGGGCCGGCGAGCTGCCGCCCCCGGACGAGATCGGCGGACCCAGGCAGTAAACACAGCCAGTGCACTGTCCCAGCAGTGGAATCAGCCTTCCTCTACGATGGATTAAGTCGCCTACCTCAGCTCTAGCACTTTTTCTCGTAAAAGAAAAGTCCCAGGCATAGTGGGCACAGTTGGGGAGTCCTTCAGTGGACACAGCTTTCGTCTCAAGTGGACTGATCAAGATTTTTCAGCTGGTCGGTAGGAAACACTACTGGCCAATCTGAGATCATGGAAGGGTGTAAGCTAACTAGAAGGTCCACGTAAGAGGCAGAGCAATGTAAGAGTGAGAACAAAAGAAAACAACTTTGGGAGCCGGGAACAAAACTACGCATCAGTGACACAGCCATTATCTAGACTTGCTCTGCACCCGCATCCGACCACTCTGAACATTGGGCAATGCAATGTTGTAGAAAAATACATGCGTAAAAGAGTTTGATTGCCGTACACGTAAAAGTTTATCCTACTTTGCATACCTTCGAAAGGAGATCGAATATCAGTAGCAGATGCAGCACCGACCACCGCTCACCAGCCCCGTATCGCCGGCGGCAGCCCAGCGCCTTCGCATGCCCCGGCGCCCTTCCCCGGCCGGCGGCGACCCCGGCCGACACCCGGCGCGCACGGTTAGTCGGCGGCAACTGGCCCACTGCCGACGGTATCGACGGCCGCCCGGCCGATCGACGCCGACCGCAGCCGACTCTACTCAGCTCCTCCGCCGACCGCAGCCAACCCTACTCGGCTTCTCCGCCGGCCGCGGCGCCGACGGCAGCCGACCTCACTATAGTAGGTTCCTCAGCCGGCCGCTCCATCGGCAGCATCTCCCCAGCCTGCCCCGTGCCGACCGCAGCACTGTAGGCCGGCAGCCTGAAAAAGCGCTAGAAATTCCCCCAAACTGACTGTCCGCAATATGAACAAAATAGGTATCATTTAATCCCAAATTGATCGAAGAATACGATTCCGATGCTAGTTTTGCCCTAAGGTCAAAATTGAGGTCGTCAGTTGTCACCAAACACAAGACAATTTAGACTCTCTATAGGCCACCACATTTACCGATTTTAATGATGAACTTTACTGGTAATTTATTAGTTGACCAATCGTCGTTTTGAACGAAATTTCCTGTCAGACTAGTTCAGGGCACTGTTGTTCACTGTGCCAACATCATTCTGACATATTGCATCGCTTTTCTGCAAGATAAGCTAGCTGTTTGCAAGCAGCTGCAAGACGTAATTTAAAATCATATCCAATTTTTTAATTAGACTTTTATAAAAACGTTATTTCGAGCGGCTAAAAATGAACATTTCATACTAGCCTCTGATTACTCATCTTTTGTTCCATATAGGTGCTTTGCTGCTTTTCCCTGCTACTTTTCGAGATATGCGCCAGTAAACCACATGATGTAGGGGCAATTGTCACCTCTCCGCTCTACTGAAGGCCCGGCGCTCTTTAAAACGCTGGAAGTTGTGAAAAACAAACGCTTATAATCTAAATGAAATATATGTCCCTGAGCTCAGAATTGATCAACGCACACAATGCTGTCAACATTTCTGGGCCAAACTCAAAAATTCAGTCATTATTATTATATTCAGTCACCCCTAAACACAAGTCAGTGATAATCAACAACAACTTGCTCTTTAGTTAGACTTTTTGAGATATGTTATTTCGAGCCGTTAAAAATGGCCATGCCATACAAACCACCAATCATCTTTCTGTCATGCCCTACTCGCAATTTTTGCTAATGCCTGCTACTCTTCGAGGTCACGTGACCTCACCATTAAAAGTGAATGGGGAAATAAGGAAACTGCTGTTTTTGCGCATGGAATGATTTCAAACTATCTCAAGCACACGGAATCGTGATTTCGTGCACTCCTTGCAAGATCCGATGCTTTACTTTTGCATTTTTGACCTTCCGTGACGTCATTTATGACGTCACACCGGTCATAGGAGTTTCTCGTCAATAACTCATGATCAAATTGAGCCAGCGACTCGGGAAAGCCACCAATGGACTCGGGAAGACCTCCCGAATCGAATGATATGCGATACGACCTCCTTCGATTAAGTTCGTGGCCTGATGGGCTCTGAACTGACCTTGACTCGAGGTCAATACCTTAAGTTGACCTCACCCGAACAAAAAGTATACCATTCGACGCGCCTGAGCCAGGCGAACACGATGGTGCCAAAATCGCTGCTCTGCGGCCATTTTTGCGAAATTATTTTCCAAAAACCAAACCCTACCTTGGGCTTTTTGACTTCACCTCAGAGGTTACCGGTTGACCTGGGACCTTAAAATCGGGTATCAATCGTTCCGCCTTGAAACGGTGCACACGCTTGTTTTTTCCGCGAGGCTCTAGCTCCATTAGGGGCGAAACGGCAAAAAGGGGTCGTACCAACCCTCCCCCTCGGCCGGCCGAGGGGGTGGGGGGTCCGACAATAGGTCCAGCGAGGGTTAAGCAGCCCCACTTCGTTTTTAGCATGTTTGCTTGTCACTGAGATCAACAACTCAATCACAAATAATTTCTAGCACTTTTCCGGACCCCCGGCCCAGTGTGCGCAGCTCCTCAGCCTGCCCCGCCAACCCACTCAGCTCCCCAGCCTACAGGCGCGCTCGTCTCTCCAGCCCGTGCCACTCTGCTCAGTCAGCTCAATCAGCGGCACCGATAACCCTCTTCAAACTTCCTGAATAATCACCGAAGGTGGGTCTATTCTATGGAGACTGAAGAGGGCCCTGTGCGCGTAAAATCGGTGTTCGCACATTCATTTCCCTCCTCTATTTTCATTATAATGCAAAAACTGCGTTTGGAGTAAAAGTTCAACACATATCGCCGATTTTTTCCGTTTTTTTTTCTGAAAATAACCACAGCGTCAATAAATGGCTGAAAAAATTACCGTTTTGTGATGATGTGCAGCCAGTCGGAGTCCAGAAGAAAAGAATATTGGAATGGAGCATTTATTTCCAAGCCATGTAATAAAAAATCAGCAAAAGTCTAGCGAGTATTTATTCCACTAAAAATTAGCTATCCGCTTCGGAGTTTCGAGGGCTCCGTATCGAACATCTCAGCAAAAAAAGTTTGAACTGGTAAAACACGAAAAATATGTCAAGGAGCTGGAAACGACCATACCAGGAAGCAAATAATGCATATATTATCCGTTTTATCTGTCCTATAACACACACGTAACAGCAGCGCCGTCGATAAAAGGCGATAAAGGTCCGCCACCGAGCGGTACGACCGGCTGTTTGGTTATGCGCGTGATGACGCAACACCTCGGCCCGTGGCCACCGCGCGGTGGTCGGCACCGAAGGTCTTCATGCTTATCGTCACTGCACAGTGCACAACACAAATGCTGAACAAAAATGAGCAGTTTAAGTGTAATAGAACGGCCAACTTCTTCGCAAACTGAAAATGTTACCGAACAGTCAACCAAAGGCGCGGAAAGTTAGTAATTGTTGACCACTTCAAAAAAACCCGTCGTTCGTCGAAACGTACTCGTATCTGAAACTGTAATGTGTTCCCAACATTCACTGCGTCAGTGACATGGGGTCGCTATTCTACGCTTTCACCAAATTTTGTTTTTGTTCCACTTTTAGTACCCTCAACAAGAACCAAGCTTGAGGATATTAAATCGGGTATCGCTAGACCATGTTAGACCCACGAGTCACGACCTCTTTCAATTTTTGTCAGACTGTGATACAAAATTTTATCTCAATTAGGACGAAACGAGACGTAAAAAAACTCCTCCCTCATGTGTGTTTAAGATAGTGCAAATGCAATGTGCGGGTGAGAGTCAACTGTCAAGCCACTTGCGTTCCAAAAATAACGCACCATCTGGCATCAGGATTGGCGTCAACTGCATGGAGATGGCCAAGCACAGCAAAACGCACCAATGCGGCGTGTTCTGCATGTAGTGATGATCCAAGTAAATGTTTCGTGTTGACAGTTTTAACTAGCCGGTGGTTTACTTTGAAAAACGGCTAACATGAAAAATGGCCGTTGGATAACATTGCGGGCTGGTGGACGGCGCGGCCAGTGCAGTGTTACTGACTCGGTCGGTCGGTCGTTAGTAGAATGGACTGGTTGGCAGCGCAATGCAGCAGCCTGCCGCCACTGGCCTGATCGGTCGGTTGTTAATACTGTGAACTGGTGCACAGCACAGCGCGGCCAGCCGGTGGTTAACAGAGTGCTGGTGGGCGGCACGGTGCCGCTATCGCCACTGACCTGATCGGCTGCCAGCAGCAGCTGGCAGCGCTCCTCGGACGGCTGGTGGCCGGCCCGCTCCAGCAGCGCCAGTAGACTGTCGGACGGGTCCCCGGAGGTGGCGCCCGACGACCACGACACGCAGTCGCCTGTGGAGGGAAGGTGGAGGTCAGCAGGGAAAACAGCCAGCACGGGTAGCACGGTTCAGAGACTTGGAAAATATGGAGAGGACGACAATGAATGATGGCGGTAGTCGAAAATACGTCGACGCACAATATCTTCGGGCCCGGCCAAACATGCCAGCGTTCTAGTGTCGGATATCTAGCTGACTACAAGCCTAATGTTCCCAAACACGCCCTTTAACTGGCCTCACGGGTTGATGATACACGATTCAGCCTAAGCTATTTCTCTGGTCTCGCCATGCCTGCTGCTACAACCCATCCATATATTCAGTCTGACAATGGCTGCTCGATTCTACAGCTGTTTACAGCCCACCCAGCCCAGCCCTGCGCTCCAGCGCGTCTGTCTGTCCGTCTCGGCCGGCCGCCACTCACCCAGCGGCGTGTCGGACGGCGCCAGCGGCGGCTGTCGGTCGCCGCCGTGGTCGGCCGGGGCGGCCGCCGGCTGCCGGAGACGCTCCACCTCTGTCCGCAGCTCGATCCAGGCGCGCAGGAAGTCGTCGCAGCTGAGCTGACCCATCTGATCGGCGCCCAGCTGGTTGAGGATGAGCGGCACGGCCTGTTCGTCCAGCCCCAGCTGGCGACACATCCGCTCCAGGTCCCATCTGACGGCAGAGAGCAGAGGAACATGGTCAGCGTTAACACTTGGTTACCGGCACCGCTCACAGTACGGCCTCACAGTAGGTGTTTCCACTATACTATAACGGCACAGATAGGATCAGTAATCGAAGAGACAAAGTCCCAAAAGTTACGATTTATCTGATACCCCGGGACTTCATTCAAGTCTGCCTTTCGAAGAGCATATTTCCTCCTACCGATTCGACACCATCTCAGAGCACCCTCTGATCCTTGTGTCCCACCTGTGGCTGTCCACGTACTTATCTAGGTAGCCGTCCTGGTTGGAGTCGAACACCCCGAACAGCCTCCTGAAGCGCTCCTGCTCCCTCTCCAGCCGTGCTCCGATGTCTCCCGCATCCTCTTCCCCCTCCTCCTCTGTCGTATCGCTGGCGGCAGCCGAGCACGGCGCTGGGTCGCCCAGTCCCAGCGGCATGGCGGCGAGCGGAGAGCGACCGCCTCAATAATCAGACGGACCCAGGCGCTGCCGACGAACGGTCACAGTGTCACGGTACGCTGATAGGTGCGCAAAGCATACGAAAGGCTTGCAAGACGGAACAGAAATGGGTGTACAATGTACATTATGCAGGTTTTCGCAAAGAAAGTGATGCTTAGATGACGAACATTGAGGCGTCACCTGTAACGCAGACATGTATAGCCGATAAGAAAAGCCATGTCAGGTGTTAATTATACCAACGGTGACAAGCTCATCAATCTTGACATGTGTTCCATGTCATATGAATAAAAAAACGAATAGTAATGAGACGATGAAAAATGGCTATGCAGTTTCGTGACCAGATCGGACCCAGCCATCCGGCATGTATTGTAATTAGATGCAGATTTCCGTTAGACTCGAGAGGCGAGAGCCTTCAGTTTCGCAAGCAGGAAAGCATCAGGTATTCTCTTTCAGAGCAAGTATTGGGATAGTACCGCCAACCATCCAGATAGAGAAGCGCCAAGTATCCGAATAGCGTCGCAAAGCATCCGGATATGACCGTATCTAAAATGGGTTGACGTCATGGGTACTGCTTGGGGGTTACAGACATGGATGATGTAATCGGTAGGTAACTAAATAACTGACTCATACCATGGTAGCTCATAAAATGGTAACATGGTGGGCAACTGACTAATGCTTTTCGTGACTGAAACTCTTTGTTCCTGGCTGATACCCATTCTAACTGGCTGATATTATTGGTTAGCGTCTGGTGCACTCGATAATTGACTGTCGCCATTTATTACTAACTGATCCTCTCGGTGATTGGCTGATTGCTACAGTAACTGATTTCCCGGGAACAGACCCCGCCGTCCGTCCGTCACCACCCGGGTCCCGGCGAATGACTAACGAGCCGGACAGCCGCGGAGATTGGCTCGGCTCGCGCCGATGACCGACAATAGAGGGGCACTGGCCGCAGAGAGCACAATTACCTTCTCCTCCAGTACCTACACACTACACAGAGACCTATATCTTGCTAATGATGGTCACAGGTGAATAGTCAGTCAATGGCAATGCCACGCGGAAGGATCGAGGACGCTTTTGCTAACTGGCTCGCATGATGAGCAATATTGTTGAATCAAATCTACATCTAAGGAGTCGGGCCAAAGGAATTGAGTTAGCCTGGAGTTGTTAATCTGACGGTGCAAGCAAAAAAAAAAAACTTGTTCTCGAGCAGTTCGTCACTTTTCAACAAAGACTCCAGTCAAAGATAACAGATTGGCAAACTTTCCACGTTTCGAGTATAACAACAAAGGAGGCTGCCGAAAACATCAGCAAACTCTATGGACGCGGCGACTGCGGCTAGTTTTCCGGGAATGACCGACGAAGATCGCCAGCCTAGAAGACAGGACGAGAGAAAGGCGCTGGAGCTTAACCGCTTCCCTCCATCCGCCCTCAGACATTGTGGAAGTGCACCCCAGGCCCTGGCATGAGGTGAATTATTGGGCATGTAGGGTCTGACAATGCGATCTCCGATACTGCATTATGGTGCTCTATGACACGGAAATCGACATATTGTTGCGGTTTAAGTTGTTAATGACAGCGTATTGCTTACTCATTACCATGAATCCCAACCACACACAGAACCCAAACCAATTTAGGACTTCAACCTCGTCCTCCAGCAATCATGTATTGTGACTTTGTTGATGCTGATAAGCCGGGATCAGCGGGCGTCATCCTCGACGCCATTATCGACGACAAACTGCCGGCACCGATGGGGCACACACTGTTCCGAGGGAACGCTGTTGTTCAAGGGTCGCTGTCAGCTGTCGCCCATAGCATCCGACGAATGGCACACATACAGACAGGGCTGCTGCTTTTGGAAAACCTCAACATCCATTTGTTCAGTCCCAATAACAGGCCTCACGAAGAGGTCTCACTTCCTGAAATCCTTCAAAGTCAAAGTCAAAGTCAATAGGTAAAGACAAGGCAACAGGTACTGGATGATGTGGCATTATGTGAATGCAAATGGAGGGACCCCATTTGGAGAGTTTGAGCCAAAGAGAAGAGATGCTTCCAGTCAGAACTGAAGGAATGCCAATTAGTACCAGTGCCACTGATACAGTACCAGTTCAAGGTATGTAGGGATGCATCGAGGCCCATTAGGGGCCAGAGTAGGCCCATCAAGTGCAACATGGGCAATATCATGGCCCATGCGTGGCAGAGTCCAACATTGGCTGAGCAGGGGCGATCAAAAGGTTGTTGAGATCAGGGGCAGGAACATCATTGCTGACTATGGGCCAGCAAACAGAATCCAGCCCTAGCTGAGCAGGGGTGGTCAAAAAGTTGTTGGGATCAGATACAGGAGCATCAGTGCTCACCATGGACCAGCAAATAATATTTGGGATTGGTAAAAAGCTATCAATTAGGGGTGCAGAAAGACCATCAAGGATAGGCTTAGAGCCTCATAAGCTACAGCTAGCTACATCAGAGCTGGTGCAGCTAAGGCTAGGTAAATGAGAGCATTCTATTCTGATCTGAGTGCAGATTGGTCAATATTCCCTTATTTGTTGATGCTGCACACTAACATAGCTTCAACAGAAGTTGTTGATAAGCCTCTGCAACCACCTGTCACAATTTTTTTTGTGATGCTACAGAAACTGAAGTTTATCCAACATGCTTCTGCCCACAGTCTGCCAAGAGAAGGTTCCAATAACTATGCTGGAATACAAAACATGGGTGCCAAATTTGAGGAGGTCTTGTTTCAGGATACCTATAAGAAGCATCTTGTCTTTGGCCGGTGCAGGGGCACTCAGCCAAAGTGAGGTTCAGTGCCCGTTCACTGTGGTGACAAAATGGTGTAAAATTTTGCAAAGTGGAGCACGCCCTAACAGAATGTTTATCAGCTCTATTGGAGCAGGGTTGACCAAGAAAATGGTGACAGTGGGCAGAGGTCACACACTAGGTACACAGCAAGTGGCAGCAGCAGTTCAGATAAGCTGACCAATAGCCTATCTGTAATTGCATTACATATCATGTATGCATACCTACTCTTAAGCTTTCCAGTGAAAATGTTTGGTTAACAATTCTATTTATGCACCCTTTATTGATGCAACTTGTCAATTCTCAGTGTTGATGTTTTGCAGTAGCCAGTAGGTACCCACTACCAGTACCCACGGCTCAAAGAGGTAAGCATGTAGCTATCTTAAGTAGGAAGTAGGAACAAAGGTGACACAACAACAAACAAGTACAACCTTGAGCCTGTACAAATGACAAGTGCGAAACAACTCATTGGCCTTGCGTACATTTGTTATTATTGCATCACAAACATGGAATAAGACATAGTAAGCATAGAATAGAGAATTAGAATACAAAATGAAAGCTCCATTTCCAAAATTTTCAAGATGGTATGCATGAGCAAAAAAAATGTATTGAACTCACCATAAAATGGTGTGCGAAGCTGAAGCTGCGGAACAAGTTGAAGTTGCCAGTGCAAGTGAAGGCCGTCAGCATTTCAGAATTGACTCCAAACTGACAAGTATCCTTTTATTGGATAAAATACCATGATACCAAACCAACACTGAATATGGGAATCTTGCTTAGAATCATGCACAGAATCACACACCATCCCCCATCACAGTGAAATATGAGTTTGTTTTGGTTCGTTTTGCACAAAAATGCACTTGTGAGTTGTGAGTGTTCAGAGAATCAGTGACCTGGTTCGCATGGTGAAGAATTTACGTATCAGCTTAAAGGATTGCTGCTCGCAGAAAATTGTTTCAATCCTATTGGTCAATTTCCCTGCCCATCGTGCTAATCTTGGCGCTGATGTGAGCAATCTTCAGGATTAAAATCGCTTAAAAAGCTGCAAAAAAATTATCCGGCTTTGCTGATCCAACACGTGGCTTTTCAGAATAAATCGAAGATATTATACTTATAACAGAGTGATTTGATATGGAAAAAGTTTGCTCGCAAGACTTCCCTCTATCCACCCTCAGACGACTCTGGCCCAAGTGGTGCAGATATGGCAAAATAGCTTGACCGTTGGTAGGTATTTTTCTAAACATATGAATTCAGCAAGGACTAAGGAGAGACCCTTAGCGCCTTTCACGGGGCCATCCGGGGCACCCAGATCTCCCCCTCCCCCCCCCCCCGTCCAAGGCTCGGCGGTATGATAGGATCTTACAAAAAATGTGCACATACTTGTGAAGGTCCTTGGTCTATGCTCTATTCGCCTCGTGACTCAGAAGTGGCTGACATCTGACGTGTCGGACCCCTGCCCCACCTATCCTTTTGGCAATCTTCAACCATCAGCCAATAGCCATCACCCCCCCCCCCCCCTCGAAAGCGATTTAGCTTGAAATTTCGGTCAGTTACTGAAACCCCATTCCAAATACGAAACAACACATAGCTATATCGCTACGAACGAGCCTAATATCTAATTGCGGCTCACTATGGATAGTGGATAACTGGATACCATATCGGGCAGGAGAGGCCTGCGTGTGCACACCGCAGAGCATCCAGCATCAACGGCTCAGAGAGCAAAAAATGCCTGTTTCAAAACTTTCAGACTGAGTCTTATAATAACGCGATAAAGTTGACTTCATATCAATAATGCGTATGCATAAGCTGGTTTTTTACTAGAATGTCGGGTGCGAGGATTCCAGTCCAGAAGATAGCCACACACACACACACTGCTAGCAACTAGCCAACTAACGTACAAAAAAAAAAAAATCATTGCTGGCTATGCAGCTCACATACATATATTATTTCTTAATTCTTACACACTTATAAAAACAATGCAATTCGAGCTATTTCAAGTTGTCGTAGCGGACCGGAGCGGACCAACGAACATTCACGGCGCACGTCCTGACCAAGTGCTTCGAGACGCCCGCGTCAACAACACTGGAACTGGATTATGCCCCCTCCCCTTCCCCCCCCCCCCCAACAGTCCCAGCCACTCGCGACAAGACATCTCGCGACATTATGTTGCATCAAGTGGAGGAACGGCAACGTTCGACGGTGCACGGGGCGCATAACGACTTCTAACCAAATATCACACCTTGCTGAAGCTTTTGCATGCGGCGGTTGCAGCCTAGTGCGCACAGGAAGCACGAGTCACATACATTTTGGGGAGCACAGCGCGCTTTTGTTCCCGTCTAACACTGTTGGTCCGCTAGTATCACACCCTGTCTCCCGGCTCCGTCGCTACTCGCTGGATGTAATGGTTGTCTGGTGCGAGGCGGCGATCCCCGAGCACAGAGAGAGCGACGCTTCCTGCAGCGACAGCGAGTCCAGCTCGTCCAGCAGCTCCGACGAACTGCAAAACAACGGTCAGACGATGCAAGTAAGACAAGCAAAATATACAACGAATGGGTCCACGTATGTAAGCGCATATGATTTTTAGCGCTGCCGATGTATTTGCTCATTGTATAAAGTACATGGGTTGACCTATGCACTGTGCAGCATGCAGACACTCCAAACATTGCAACGCAGTTCATGCAGCCGTTTACGAATGACGTATTGAAAAGGCCTAGTATTGGCCTGAACTAGTTTCGCGAAGATGCGTTATTTTGCTGGTGAGCCACATGTCCGTGATTTTCGGCACACCGTAAGAAAGCTTTACCAACTCAGTTTCACGAGAAAAACTCGCCACATTCCGCACAAGGGTTAAATGTTTTGTCAAATCATCTTTAAGTGGTCGAAATATGCCAGCAATCCAGCATATTGCCGTGTCCGGTAGCTAGTCGGCTCACCTGGCCATGGTGCGGCCGCTCTCGCGGAGGGCGCGCTGCAGCGACTCCACCGCCTCGGCCGTGTGCTGCAGCAGATTGGCGTGCGGCGAGACGGAGGCGTCCAGCGCCGACAGCGCCTCCCGGCACCGCTCGGCGGCCGCCTCCAGCTCCCCTGGCGGACGGACCGGGCAGTCAGTGGCACTGTTCACCGGTATTTAGTAGGCATCCATTGAATACAAGGACACACATCGGTATCTCATTCTATTACTATCTACCAACATTGGTTGCCCATTCACTGCCCAAACACACAGTCAGCTTTCAATGGGAGTGACATACTCGTATACTCACTACAAAATGACATTCGGACACTGCGTCTGCCACTCTCCACCGATAGCGGATACCCACTCGCCATCCCAACACATACAATCATCTAAGAAGCCCTGTACTCAGAGCAGCCAGCGTGTATTACACGGAACCTGAGCGGCGGATCCGGACTTACCCACACAGTCGCCAGGCAGGTTACAGCCACTCAGCTGGAGCCTGTTGCGGGTAGCGTCCAGTGTAGTGGTCAGCCGGCTGAGGTCGGCACGCACCGTGTCCGCCGACTCTGAGAGAGGGATAACAGGTTGTCAGCAGAATAGTTAAACAGACCACACAGCGCAAGCAGACCATCTACGCTGGTTTTCGTGTCAGTGCCCAAGTTCCGCCTTGTAAAGGTCAATCAGATCGGTATCATTACCTCAAACTATTTACATAGTAGGATGTCAATATGTACGGTTATTTAACGGTGATTCGAAACGCACCCTTCTAACACATCAGCTCGGGCAACTTTATGCTAAAACGTCACCTACCGTCCAAACAGCTGCATGCCGCGCCGGTGCAGTGTGAAACGGGCACCGCATGCCCTATCGTTGACAGCGTTCAGGAGCGTGTCCTAATATCAGGAATTAGTCCTACAGTCGGGTAGAAAAGAAATCTTGCTACCGTCCGCCGTGTATCTTACCGTTGATGTCGGCCAGGATTGTGTCCAGCTGTCGCTCCAGCTGCGCCATCTCGCAGTACAGCGTCACCGCCTGCCTCTTGCGCTCCAGGTCTGCGCAGTGGTTCCGAGCCGTGTCCACCAGGCCCGCCAGCTGCTGCGCCTGGTGCTGCCGAAAGAACCGCACGTCAGCACGGCCCGAGCGGCGCAAACGACACATTGGTGACGATACACAGATATTCCGCACATCGAACGGGGAAAACGACACATGGGAGACGATACACCGATAGTTGGCAAATACAACGGCCCGAGCGACAAGTGGACGATGCACCGACCGCAAAGAGTTCACATTGAGGGCCCCGGACAGTCAGTGCAGCTGCTGCAGCTCAAGCCGACCACTTACCGCGAGCTGCGGCTGCTCCCGGCGCATAGAGGCCTCCGCCATTCGTCCCAGGTAGGTCCACTGCAGGTACTGGTTGTAGAGCAGCTGGTGCTCGGATACGCACTCCTTCTCCGCTCCCTTCTGGTGATGGGCCACAATGACACAGAGTCAATGGGTATCGCCAAGTCATCCCTTCATTAGCGCAATTAAGCAAAGTGGTCTCCATTGAAAAAATATCAAATGCGCTTCACATACGGCGGTTCTACAAAATTCGGTTCTACAGTCATTTGTTTGTCTTCCAATTCAACAGTAGGTAGGAACGTATAAGAAAAAAATGTACAATAAATAAGTAAAACAAACAATGGCACAATCCACATGTATACATACCTAAGCAATCTTTTAATGCATTCATCACGATAAACGTGATAATAATCAGCCGATTTTCCATGGGATGAAACGTGTAAAACCAAATTGTATAAGAAGCCATCATATGTCATCAAAAAGAAACACGAGAAACACAAATTGTAAACGAGAAAACTGATCACATATCATTTGAAGCGTTGCGTTAATGATCTACAGTCCATCAGTGCTGTCATAATAAGGTGCTCGTTGAATTTAGTGAACACCGCTCTATTATTCGCTAACCTGCGTCTTTGCTGGAGGGTCAACTCGCAGCGGCTTCGTTCTGACGGTGGCCGATTTATCGACCTTCTTCCTTTGGACAGGAGGTTTATCTGTAATACCATACAAACGGAGATACGTAGAGTAACAGCACCAACCACATAAGCCATCGACGTGACATGAATCCCGCACACAAGTTATTAACTATAACCCAGTGACTTGAATAGGCCATAGGCTGTTTAAAAAGCTCCACAAATGCTCGACTGACCTTTTCCAGGGACGGCAGGGACGGCAGAAGAGAGGTGCCGCACTGTGGTGTCCAGGGGCGCCATTTTCGGCGGGGCTTTCGGTCGAACAGACGTATCCAGAGTCTTCCCAGCGGCTGACACAGGTGTACTGACAGAAAAAAAATAGTTCGATTTCCAAATGGGAAAACGGCGCGCCAAAAAATATACACAATAATCGAGCAGCGGTCACGGTCAAATTTGTGTATCGTTTGACGTGTCTCGAAAATATGAATCGCCCAGCCTCTCACGTATTTCGGGGACAATGCTGTCGCGGGTAACCACTAACCAGAACTATTAGAGTTTTGTGGGACAACTATCGCGAATTGTTCAGGAACTACAGTTTTGCTTAACCATGCTTTAACCCGGCAGTTGCTGGGGTATTTCGCCACCCACCGTTTGCTGGGGGTGGCGATAAATCGAGAACCAGCCGATAAATCGAGAACCAATAAGCGCAGCGAAACGCACGAGGCGGCAAACGAAAGAACGCGACGAGACGCTTCAGATGAGTACTTAAAAGTTGAATTTTGAGGTCACAGGTCGGGTCAAGGTCAGGTCAAACACCTGAAATCGGGCTTTCAGTAACATGGACTTCAGGACTTCGCAATGGGCGCCTCTCATCATAAACTCTGTCAAAACGGTGCACAATCCATCATATAAGGCCTACAAGAGTGTCAGCTCCATGTAAGGGTCAGTCAAGCATAGGTCAGGGTCAAGGTCAGGTCAACCGGGTAGGCACATATCCCCGAAAATCAAAACTGATATTCGCAGCCTGTGACACATGTTTAATGGGTAATTTGGGGCGTAGAACACGATGGTGACATTCATTTTATCATATGTGTACGTGTTTGGCTCAAAAAGTTCAATTTAAGAAATGCATGTATCATGGTCGTGAAATGTCCGTGAAGTTAGCGTCAGCAACAGCAACGAATACAGCGTCGGATTCAGAATCGCTTCAAAAACTTCCATCAGGTCAATTGGGGGACGGGGAACACGAATATGACATTTATTTTGCCCTAGCTCCCTTCCTTCATCCCTTAATCGTCCCTTAAAGGACGGGGCGCGTCAAAAGTGCCCCAAGGCTTCGTCTGATCGCCAAAATAATGGTCGCAATCGATTCCTCGGGTCAATATCTAACCTCAGTCCAAGGTTCCAGACCTGTGGCTCCTATCCCTCATCCCTTAATCGTCCCTTAAAGGACGGGGCGCGTCAAAAGTGCCCCAAGGCTTCGTCTGATCGCCAAAATAATGGTCGCAATCGATTCCTCGGGTCAATATCTAACCTCAGTCCAAGGTTCCAGACCTGTGGCTCCTATCACTCATCCCTTAATCGTCCCTTAAAGGACGGGGCGCGTCAAAAGTGCCCCAAGGCTTCGTCTGATCGCCAAAATAATGGTCGCAATCGATTCCTCGGGTCAATATCTAACCTCAGTCCAAGGTTCCAGACCTGTGGCTCTTATCCCTCATCCCTTAATCGTCCCTTAAAGGACGGGGCGCGTCAAAAGTGCCCCAAGGCTTCGTCTGATCGCCAAAATAATGGTCGCAATCGATTCCTCGGGTCAATATCTAACCTCAGTCCAAGGTTCCAGACCTGTGGCTCCTATCCCTCATCCCTTAATCGTCCCTTAAAGGACGGGGCGCGTCAAAAGTGCCCCAAGGCTTCGTCTGATCGCCAAAATAATGGTCGCAATCGATTCCTCGGGTCAATATCTAACCTCAGTCCAAGGTTCCAGACCTGTGGCTCCTATCCCTCATCCCTTAATCGTCCCTTAAAGGACGGGGCGCGTCAAAAGTGCCCCAAGGCTTCGTCTGATCGCCAAAATAATGGTCGCAATCGATTCCTCGGGTCAATATCTAACCTCAGTCGAAGGTTCCAGACCTGTGGCTCTTATCCCTCATCCCTTAATCGTCCCTTAAAGGACGGGGCGCGTCAAAAGTGCCCCAAGGCTTCGTCTGATCGCCAAAATAATGGTCGCAATCGATTCCTCGGGTCAATATCTAACCTCAGTCGAAGGTTCCAGACCTGTGGCTCCTATCCCTCATCCCTTAATCGTCCCTTAAAGGACGGGGCGCGTCAAAAGTGCCCCAAGGCTTCGTCTGATCGCCAAAATAATGGTCGCAATCGATTCCTCGGGTCAATATCTAACCTCAGTCCAAGGTTCCAGACCTGTGGCTCCTATCCCTCATCCCTTACTCGTCCCTTAAAGGACGGGGCGCGTCAAAAGTGCCCCAAGGCTTCGTCTGATCGCCAAAATAATGGTCGCAATCGATTCCTCGGGTCAATATCTAACCTCAGTCCAAGGTTCCAGACCTGTGGCTCCTATCCCTCATCCCTTAATCGTCCCTTAAAGGACGGGGCGCGTCAAAAGTGCCCCAAGGCTTCGTCTGATCGCCAAAATAATGGTCGCAATCGATTCCTCGGGTCAATATCTAACCTCAGTCCAAGGTTCCAGACCTGTGGCTCCTATCCCTCATCCCTTAATCGTCCTTAAAGGACGGGGCGCGTCAAAAGTGCCCAAGGCTTCGTCTGATCGCCAAAATAATGGTCGCAATCGATTCCTCGGGTCAATATCTAACCTCAGTCCAAGGTTCCAGACCTGTGGCTCCTATCCCTATCCCTTAATCGTCCCTTAAAGGACGGGGCGCGTCAAAAGTGCCCAAGGCTTCGTCTGATCGCCAAATAATGGTCGCAATCGATTCCTCGGGTCAATATCTAACCTCAGTCCAAGGATCCAGACCTGTGGCTCTTATCCCTCTCCCTTAATCGTCCCTTAAAGGACGGGGCGCGTCAAAAGTGCCCCAAGGCTTCGTCTGATCGCCAAATAATGGTCGCAATCGATTCCTCAGGTCAATATCTAACCTCAGTCGAAGGTTCCAGACCTGTGGCTCCTATCCTCATCCCTTAATCGTCCCTTAAAGGACGGGGCGCGTCAAAAGTGCCCCAAGGCTTCGTCTGATCGCCAAAATATGGTCGCAATCG